>NC_072481.1:13603285-14203285 GCF_027574615.1 Eptesicus fuscus
AAGATACGTTTGCAGATTAGATTATGTAATTGGAGTCATCCCTTCTTAATTATTATGCCTTGTGCCTTGTCTGAGAAGCATAACCTTCTAGAACCTAAAGGGCTGTTCAGATAATAACAAAGTGAGATACTGTGGTTTTAGAATGATATTCTATTCTACCTTCAAAGCAGAGCACATACCTTTTAGCAGTACATTTTAATATTGTAAAAAAATTATTTCTATCTAAACACGTTCATATACTTAAAGATGAAGATGTCATTTTAAGGCTTACAGGCCTTTAAGCATTCTTACAGCAAGGGTGCTATGTTAGTTTTACTTTGCTACCTATTTCTTTTAACTCAAGTGGCAGAATAATTAATCTGCTTTCTAGTTGAGATTCTTTTAAAATAAACTGATTAAATAAAGCTTGTCCAGTTTTTAGATAATTGGGGGCTGGTCTTTTCATGTCTTCCAAAGATCACAGTATTTTCCCATAGTGTACCAGGTGGCTCAGAGTTCAAGAGGATCATAGCATCCGTTTTGGTGATAGATTTTGGAAGAGTCTGGAAGATAATCTAACTTTCTCAGATTGAATTTTCAAGCTGTGATACTTTTCTTGAAGTTATTTCTACACATTAATCAACCAGAAAAAATTTTCTTAGCAGGCTTATTGTATTTGGCATATGAGAGTAGGCCATCTTATTATGCCATGTTTTAAAGAAAGCACTGGCATATTCAGGCCTAGGATTGAATTCTGATAAAACCTTTTTGTAATTGAATTTTTTTGTTACATACTCTGCTTTGAAGTCAAGGGGAGAATTTTTCATTAAAATAAGTCTTTTACTTATCATACATATATATATTCTTTTTAGATAGAAAAGTAAAGATAAAGAGATATTGAGCGGATGCTGAATTGCTGCAACTTCAGATCCTAGAGCCCATCTCACACCCATTCTCAGTCTACCAATAATTAGTAAAAGACATTGGGAATCCCTTTTCCCCCTATCCAACCTTGACTATTAAATAAGACTGACAGTAAGGATTTAGCAATTAGAAATACTATGTACTTTGTTTTGCTACCTTTCAATAAGAACCAGTGTGTAAAGTTGAAATTTCCTAACCAGAAATTTGAAGACTATGATGTGATTCCCTGGGCCTTGATTCCAAAGGAGCTCTCTGAATATGGGTTTACTAGTTGGTGGTGAATTGATAGTCGCCAACTATTAGGCCTTTATGTCCAGATATTATCTCAATTTATGGAGTAAGGTCCCTGAGTTCTCCTCTTTCCTTCCACAGGGCAAGCAGGAGGACTTCAAGACGACAGTTCTGGAGGGTATGGAGACGGCCAAGCATCAGGTGAGGGTGGCTTAGATGCTTGCCACTTAGTAGCAAGAGCCGCCAAGTCAGGGATTGATGCTTGCAAGTGTTTTTGGCTGTGGTATCCACATTTTAGCCAGAAGCGCAGGGGAAATTTAACCCACAGGACAGAGTAGTATTAGGAGAGAGTGTAGCTAGAACAAGGCAAGCAAAACCTTTTGAAGTCCTCAGGCCGATCTCAGCCCTCCGCTCTTTGTGTTTTTAAGGAGATGGCGGATACTTTTCTCCCCCGCAGCTTATATAGTATCAGTAAACATGACATAAAACATAGACTTAGGAATCATGGGACCTGTAAAAAGAAATACAGCTGTATACATAGAGAAGACAATCTATAGGCTGAAAGTCTTTTTAAAAAAAGGACAGAAAGGCATTCTAGGACTAGTCAGAAATTATACAGGCAAGTGACTCATTTTAGAAACGGTTGTTGCATAGTGTTGGGTAAATTTTTTTCTCTAACATTGCACAGTTAATTATTTTGCAGTTTAAACCTTTTGTTTCTCACATGAAAATTATTATTTTTTAAAGTCTGCTCGAGATACGCTCTTTATTTTCAGACCAAACTATGGTATTTTTACTTCTAGGGAAAAGTAAAGGGTTAAATGATTTTTAGGGCCCATTTGGAACAGTTAAAGTTTGGTCCAGGAATCCAAAGTACTATGTCTGCATTTTATCCTTTGCCACTTAAAGAATGTTTTTGTGTTCTGGTGTCAAGGCTGCTTTTACATATTGATACAACTGGAATAGGTATTACTCTATTTTTGTAGCATGTCATTTTTCAATTGTTACTTCTACTTTAAAATTATTTGTCTATTATAGTTTGTGTACAGCAGGTCCAGGGAGTATTTGTATTTTACTCTTGGAGCAAAGATAGTTCAGCATTAATACAGAAATTAATATTTAGGGGATTCAGACTGTTAGAAACAGATTTCTTTAAATGCTAGCCCAAGGATTGGCAGTTGATAACCAGTATATGGTTATTTTAGAGAAGTTAAAAATCCTTATTCAGCCAAACCTTCAAGAATGTTTTTCATCGAAGGATGCACAGTTGGATCTTCCGTGGAATTGTTGAGGGTCAGGGATAGCCTTTAGAGCTTTAATCTTGAACAACTATATTGGCTTTTCTTGTTGTTTTTTGTTTTGTTTTTATGTGAATAAATTTTTACTCTTGCTAAAGTAAACAAAACATTGTATTGCTGAAAGTAAAAGCAAACTTTCATATACAGCTGTGGTGCTACAGACTTGACATTAGTAGAACATGAGTTTTAAGCATTTCCAGGAATTGTGGTGACTATTCTGAATCCTTCAAGGTCTCCCTTCAGGCCTTTGTCATGTTCAGAAGTATACATTTGTGCGGTGATCAATCAGCATTAGAAATGTGCTTATAAGTGATCAGCAATCTTCTCTAAATAAAGCCAGTGACCCTCATGAGTGTCATTGGGACAGGGATCATATCTTGACTTTTTAAAAATTCATATCAAATTGGGTTATACATCCTAAATCTTAAAAATTAGAAGGGAACTTGAGGTCATCTTGTCTAGCTTCCTAGACAAACAGATAGTATTGTATCACCCCTATTTTATGGATTAGGACCGGAAACAAAGTTAAATGACTTGACCAGGGATACACCAGCAGTTGGGGGAATGAGAACCCAGAGGTCTTGTTTCTTAAGCATAGGCTACTCATTATACACTTCCTCCTAGAATCGTTTAAAATGTGCATTTACCCATAAAAAGAAAACATCTAAAGCATAAGAAATCATATGATTCTCCTCTTTTATTCTTTTCTCTCCTTCATTCTTTTATTCTTTTTATTTGTAAACTATTATAAGACTGAATATGGTACATCTGTAGTTGACTGACTTTTAGTAGTCTTTGATATGTAGATCCTATCAGGCTTTGGTTTTCACTCTTTAGCTAGAAACCTAGTTATAGTTAATTTATCTACTTTATTGGGGGGGGGGGTTAAAAAAAGCAAGTAACTCTCATGGAAAAAGAAGCTTTCTTCTCTATTAATTTTTGTATTTCTGTTTCCTTACTCAAGATGCTGCTGTTATATCAGAATCAGGATGGGGGAATGAGTTCATGGAATAAGAGGCCTACATCTTTACCTGTCCCCCCTCCCCTTTTCTGCCTCTAGAATTGACCTATCCAGAGAGATCTAAATTAGTACCTTTAGTAATTTAACTACTTTTACTATGTTTTCAAAGTGTTGAGCCATTAGAAAAAGTAGTTGTGCTTTTATAGCATGACTGCATTTTTAAAGGTGAGCTAGAATTTCCTGTGTAAAGTGGTGAGAAAGAGTAACTGAATAAAGGGCAAGATTGGTATGTAGGCAACATTGGGGCTTTTTAAAAATTAAATAGCATCTTTGAAACATTCTCAATTTCTAGAATACCAGATTCTGACAAGTGCACACAAACACCGAAGTATAAAACTGTATTCTAGAGCCAAGTATAAATTATTTCTGAATTATATATACTACTAATAACTTCCTTTTAATAAGGATATTAACAACTGTACTCTTTAAGGTTTTCCCTCTAAAGGAGACACTTAAGAGTTAGATTATCCAGAGTGGTCTGTTAGTTCATTTCGGAAATAGCCTATAAGGATGTTTTAATTTAGCTTCTGAAAAGTTTAAGTTGCAAATTAATTTTTGTTTCTTGTGAAAAAAGGTTAGATTTTTTTCTTGCAGGCTTTTAGCCTTGATTTTAATAGTGGCTTTCCTTCCTTGAAAATAATAGTATTTATTCCTAAAAACCAAAAAGAAGGACATAATTACCAAGATTTTTTTTAAGAGACCATTTTTCATTTTTAAAAATTGATGAAGTATTTTTAAGAATAGCTAGCTTTTTTAGATGTTATGTAAAAAATCAAGATGGAGAAGACTATTCCACAGATAATGGCTTCTTTAAATTCCTTTTATTAAACTTTTGATATTTGATTTAAAGATACTTTAAAACTACCACACGAGTTATATAAATAAAATCTCTTAATTGTTACATATTCTCAAGATTCCCAAAGTTAGCCAGCTGCATTAGAATGCTTTTTAAAAAATATTTTTAAAATTGATTTGAGAGAGAGGAAGGGAGCGGGGTAGAGAGATAGAAATATTGGTATGCTGCTTCCTGCACGCCCTGAGATCCAGCCTACAACCCAGGCATGTTGCCCTGCCTGGGAATCAATCTGGTGACCTCTTGGTTCATGGGTGGATGCTCAACCATTGAACCGTACCTGCTGAGTTATTAGAGTGATTTGTTTATGGTAACACTTGGAATGAGGAGCCAGGTGTAATATAAAGTTAAGTGTTTTTTTCTACATGGTTTTCCTGTCATTGACAATAGTATTTTGCAATAGGATTGGTGTTCAATGACCATCAATTAAACATAGAGAAGATAATAGCTAAGAAAGAAAACTACCCCTATTTGGGGGAGGGAGAAAAGTAGAGTTTATACAATTTATTGATTTTCATGTTAATAGTAGACACTCATGAAATAAACCAAAAAGTAAACTATTAAGAGATATTTGCTTCAAATACTCAGGATTATTATTATTGTTATGTAGGTAATGCTTCTTATAATATGACATGTTTTTTTATCTTGGTTTTGTTTTTTGTTTATTTATTTATTTTGATTTGGTGATAGGGGACTAGAGACATCAAAGCTGTAGTTTTAGAAAATTTCGCATTACTGTAATAACCTTTATCCCCTGATAGTCAGCATTTCTTCTTTTCTTGCCTTAACTTCCTGCTGGATCCTCAGCAGTATGGCTCTTACTGATTATTTTTCTCTTTAGGAATAATTAATTATTCTGATAGTGTTTAATTTTAGGTTGGGATTAATTAAATGTGAGGATTGTTGATTTGATTTAGTAACTTGAACAGTATTTTCCCCTCATTATCTGTTGTGGATAGATAGGTTTTTCTCTTTGTCTCCAAGCACAGTGTTTCTTAATGTGCAGCCCATACCAGCATTAGGCATTTTTGTTTGACCTCTTGTTAACCATTTTGTTTTTCTAGGCAGTGTTTGAATGTGTTTGTGGCAACACCTAAATAGCTTAGCTATAATTTTACAAGTTGCAACTTTACCTGCCTTGTTCATTTTATTCTTCTAATCTTACTAATACCTTTTCCTTTAATTTTGCTTCCATTATCAGTGCTTCCAACTTCTTGTCTTAAGTGCTTTTAAGTAATTAAATATGGATACCTGGTACCTATTTAGTTACTTATATGTAATTATTTCAATGGTATTAAATTTTAACACTCTTTAAATTATTTCTTGATAATTCTTAAGCTGATGGTTAAGTATATTTTATAGAGTGATCTTAGAAATATAAAGTAAAATGTATATAAATGTATGTCTAAGGACATCTTATAAAGATGTACTTAACTTTCAGCATATAAAAACACCAACTTAATACCCAACTTAAAGAGTTTCAAAATAACATATTTTACTTATAGAATATGAGATATACTACATATATATGTATTATATACATGTATATATACATGTATATGTACTATATACTATATACAGTAACGTATTTTACTTGCAATAAGTAATACACCATTTCTAATGTTTCTGCCAGAAAAGGTAAATTCCTTGCCTTCTTCTATCTCTTCATTGTAGTCTGCTTAACTTCTCTCACTGCTTGCCGGCATTGAATTATGGGAACTAATGGGGATGCCATTGATGAGATTGCGTATTTCATACTGTTCGTTATTAAACCTTAGAGGTCTTTTCATGTTCCTTGGTCTAATCCTCAAAGAGGGCAGGTGATTGTGTTTTTCACTCCATAGCTTCTTTTGCTTTCTGTTTATGTATTTTCCTTAAAATTTATTGTACACTATTAGTGATACTAATTGTAAGTAGCATATTCTCCAACATTTTCAATGAAAAAATAAGTTCAATGCCTTGTTATGTTTTATAAGGTGTATTGTTTCACTCAGTAAACTGTAATTTTGGAGTGACTACATTTTAAGGATGTTTTAGCTTTTGAGCAATTTTTTTTTTTTTTTAAGGAGGTGAGATCAGGCTGTGAATGAGGCAAAGCTTTACAGAGGTTCTCAGGTCCAAAAAGAGTTTGAGGCATAATCATTATCCCTAATTCTGAATTCACTTGCCGTTTTCCCAGAAGTCCTTTGCTTGCTTTGCTAGGTGTGGAGGGTGCAGCGTTCCAGAGTAGACTTCCTCATGACCGGATGACTTCTCAAGAAGCAGCTTGTTTTCCAGATATCATCAGTGGACCACAGCAGACCCAGAAGGTCTTTCTATTTATTAGAAACCGCACAGTAAGTTCTTTTTCCATCTCTTTATAAAAAGTGCATATTACTTTTAGAGAGAATATGGGGGAAAGAGAGTACCATTGTTGAAAATTAGTGTGTTTTTTTTTTCCCCTTCAGATATTTTAAAATTTTTATATGTGATTCTTGTTTTTGTAAAATTGAGATCCTACTTGCTCTCATTCTTTGGCTCTTTTTCATTCCTCATAGCCTCATATACATAATAAGAATCTTTACACATTTTAAAAATATATACTTTTAAAATAATCACTTTTTCTTTCTCAGGATAAGAGAAACCATTATTCTCTTTTATTTATCTGGTTCAACATCCTCCTCTGGCTAAATATAATTGATTTTTAATGTTTGCATAATATTTTATCTGACAGTCAAGTCGCAGTTTAACTGTTGGACATTTCAGTGTCCATTTTTACATGTTAAAGCAGCTTTTATACATTCTTGACTCTATCTCTGTTTATTATTTCATTTTGATTGAGTTCTAAAAGAAAAGCTACTTTGTTAAAATGTATGAATGGCTGCTTAACGCCTTGTTTTGTTTTGTTTTTTAAATATATTTTATTGATTGTAGGGAGGAAGAGGCGGGGGAGGGGGAGAGAGAGAGAAACATTAATGATGAGAGAGAATCATCAATTGGCTGCTTCCTGCACGCCCCCTACTGGGGATGGAGCCCATAACCCGGGCACGTGCCCTTGACCGGAATTGAACCTGGAACCCTTTAATTTGCAGGCCGACGCTCTACCCACTGAGCCAAAACAGCCAGGGCAAGGTTTTTTGTTTGTTTGTTTGTTTGTTTTTTTAATATTTTTTATTTTTATTTCAGGGAGGAAGGGAGAGGGAGAAAGAGATAGAATCATTGATCGGTGGCCTCCTACATGCCCCACACTGGGGATCTAGCCCGCAAGCCAGGCACGTGCCCTGACCAGGAATCGAACCTGGGACTCTTCACTCCGCAGGCCAACACTCTATCCACTGAGCCAAACTGGCTAGGGCACCCCTTAAGTTTTGATACAGGTTCCCAGATTACTTCCCAAAAGGGCTGAACCAGGTGGCACATTCATTGCCTTGTCCCTGTTTTGTTATTAAAATGATGACAAACTGTGCTGCTGTAGTAGACCAAAACTGTTGCATTTATTTTACATTTCTTGGACTATTTAAACTCACTGCTTTTTTACATTTATTAGTTATTTGTATTTCTTCTATGAATTTTTCTTTCATATCCTTTATTCATCAGAATTTCTTAACCATAGAGTAGAGGAGGGCAAGGTACTATTCAGAAAATATTCATTGTATTCTAGGGTGATAAAAAGCAAATTTACCTTGTAATTTCAGTTATTTTGAATTTAGCTCAGAGTGTCATTTTAGCATGTCTGCTTTTTAGCCATCACTGACTTCTTTATTGTGACTGGTAGGTTACAAAATTACAGCTAAATTTGGATTGTTTAGGTAGTGGGATTGGTAGGTTATACTGCGTTTTTGTAGTACAGAATAAAGGTTCTCTTTTGTGGAGAAAAAAGCAGATTGGTTTTTAAAAATGTGAGTGGAGCCCCACCAGCGTGGCTCAGTAGTTGAGCATTTATCTATGAACCAGAAGCTCACAGGACACATGCCCGGGTTGTGGGCTCGATCCCCAGTGTGGGGCTCATGTGCAGGAAGCAGCCAATCAGTGATTCTCTCTAGTCATTGATGTTTCTCTCTCTCTCCCTTTCCCTTTCTCTTTGAAATAAATAAAAAATACATATATATTTTTTAAATGTGAGTGGAAAAATTTTAATGTGTATTTCTGAGGTTAATTTGTCTTATAATTGCATCCATGTCTATGTGTAGCATAACATTTGATCTAAATGGATCTTTTTAGACAAAATTGTCTTTATATATATACTAGAAGCCCGATGCACGAAGATTCGTGCTAGAATGGGCTTTCCTTTCCCTGGCTGCCGGCACCGCCTTTCCACTCCGGCCCAGCCCCTTTCCGCTCCGGGAGCCACCTCTTTCTGCTCCGGCCCCACCTTCACACGCTGCCCAGAGGTCCTGAGAGACCGGGGGTGGGGTCCAGATTGCTAGAGGGCACAGGCCAGGCTGAGGGACCCCACCGGTGCACGATCAGGGCTGGGGAGGGGCCACGGGAGGTCTCCATGGTGTGTCCAGCTCATCTCGCTCACTCCCAATCAGCCGGACCCCAGCAGCAAGCTAACCTACTGGTTGGAGCGTCTGCCCCTGGTGGTCAGTGCACATCATAGTGACTGGTCGACCAGTCAACTCTCTGCCCCCTGGTGGTCATTGCACATCATAGCAAGTGGTTGAGCGGCCTTAGTGTATCATTAGTATATTATGCTTTGATTGGTTGAACGGATGACCAGACACTTAGTATATTAGGCTTTATTATATAGGACTAGTAGCCCATTTGCAGGAAGAATCCTGCAAGCAGCCATTGGGGCCGCGTGTGCTGCCGCCGCCTTTGCGGGCCGCCGCGCCTGCACCCGCTCATCACTGCCGCCCACCCAGCTCCACCCCGCTCTGCCCCGCCCCGCTCAGGCTTTCCCTCTGGCAGCCACCTTGCTTTCTGCTTTTCCTCCCTCTTCCTTCTAAGTTGTCTTCAGTCTTCACTCCTCCCTCCCTCAGCGTATGCAAATTAGCCGCCATCTTTGTTGGGTACTTTGCATACTCGCCCTGATTGGCTGGTGGGCGTGGTTTTTTGGCATAGCGAAGGTGCGGTCAATTTGCATATTACTATTTTATTTGGTAGGATGAGAGAGAATCATCAATGGGCTGCCTCCTGCACACACCCACCCCCCCCCCCAGGGATTGAGCAACCTGGCTATGTGCCCTGACGGGGAATCGAATCATGACTTCCTGGTTCATAGGTTGACATTCAACCACTGAGCCACACTGGCTGGGCAACCTAAGCTTTATTTTATAGGGTAGAAGGAGGAAGAGGCTTATTTTGGGGGGTGCAGAGCTTGGGCCCAGAGTGTACTTGAGGAATTCCATTTTTCCGTGACAGGCCAGAGGAAAGTGGAGATGCTATGATTTTGGTTATATTTCTTAATTGGATTTATTTACAAATGACCAAATTTCTTGTTCATTGAAATTTGTCTTTGGAGCAGTCTTTATTAAGTTTTAGCTAAGACTTAAAATATAGTGGTAGGCAGTTGGTCTTACATTTTGAAGATGTATATTCAATTTGAAGAGAATTCATGTTAGAGCCCTTTGATTGTACCACAGTATTTTTCATTTCTCATCTTACTGCTTTTTCAGCAGCATTTGAAATAATAATTGACCGCTCCTTTTTTCTTAAACACATTACTCCCTTAGCTTAACATAATGTTACTAGAGGCCCGATGCACGAAATTCATGCAAGAGTAGGCCTTCCTTCCCTGGCTGCCAGCACCAGGTTCCTTCTGGCACCTGGGACCCAGGCTTCCCTCCAACCACTGGCAGGCACCTGGAACCCAGGCAGCCCTGGCTTCGTCCAGAAGAATGTCCAGTCTAATTAGCATATTACGCTTTTACTAGTATTATTATAGACTAGAGGCCTGGTGCACGAAATTTGTGCAGGGGGGGTGTCTCCCTCTGCCCAGCCTGCACCCTCTACAATCCAGGGCTGCTGGCTCCTAACCGCTCTCCTGCCTGCCTGCCTAATTGCCCCTAACTGCTTCTGCCTGCCAGCCTGATCACACTCTAACCGCTACCCTGTCGGTTTGATTGACGCCTAACTGCTTCCCTGCTGGCCTGATCGCCTCCAACTCCCCTCCCCTGCCGACCTGATCGCCCCCAACTGCCCTCCCCCGCAGGCCTGGTCACCCCCAACTACCCTCCTCTGCCGGCCTGATCACACTCAACTGCCTCCCCTGCAGGCCTGGTTGGCCCCAACTGCCCTCCCCTGCAGGCCTGGTCACCCCTAACTGCCCACCCCTGTAGGCCTGGTCGCCCCCAACTGCCCTCCTCTGCTGGCCTGGTCACCCCCAACTGCCCTCCTCTGCAGGCCTGCCCTCCCCTGCAGGCCTGCCCCCCCCCAACTCCTCTGCCGGCCTGGTTGCACCCAACTGCCCTCCCCTGCAGGCCTGGTTGCCCCCAACTGCCCTCCCCTGCCAGCCATCTTGTGGTGACCATCTTGTGACAACATGAGGGTGGCCATCTTGTGAGAACGTCACAGCAGCCATCTTGTGACGGCGTCACGTGAGGGCATTGTGCAACACCACCTAGGCTTTTATTATATAGGATGGTTTTCTCCTGCTTCCCTGGCTGCTGTCTTCTCTTGACTGCTTTGTAGGCTTATCCTTGAACAACAGGCCATTATGTGAACTGCTTGGAGTTCCTTAATCCTTTGCACTCGCTTGCTTTTTTCTCGATTCCTTTATTCTAATGCTAACCGTGTCGAGTCACACTCAACATCCGAGTGCAAAAGGTTAAGGCTCCTTAACGTCCTCTCCTGTAGGACCCCCTCTTCTACACTTTTGGCTTTAGTTATCACCCATATGCAAATTGCTCTAGATCTTAACTCTCCTGTAAGCCCCAGCTATATATGGAGATACCAGTCTTATATCTACTCTTGATTGTCTTGAAACTAAACTCGTTACTCATCTTTCAGTGATCCTTATTCAGTGAATGGCATACTTACTTATTTAGTTGTACAAGCCACAAATGGAGGAGTTTTCCTTGGCATCTCTTTTCCCCCACCTCTGCATATCTAATTGATCATTTGATTTTGTTCGTTTTACCTACTCAGGATCTCTGGCGTCATGTAATACAGGTTTAAATCCTAGTTGCTTCCTACCAGCTGTATGATCTTGGCAAGTTGCTAGGTATTTTTTTTCTTTTTTAGGTTGAATATCTCTTAGCTTCTTCAGTAATTTGTTCATTTGTCATGTTTTTGTGTTTCATTAGTTTCTTTGTCAGGAATATAACACCCATTGTTTCAGTGAAAGGAAAGCCCGTATTTGGGGCTTTAAAGTTAAAAAGATATTTTAAAATGGAAATATGGTATACATCAAATTGTGTGTAATACAATTTCTATCATTTAAATACAGTTGCAGTTGTGGTTGGATAATCCAAAGATTCAGCTGACTTTTGAGGCTACTCTCCAACAATTAGAAGCACCTTACAACAGTAAGTAATGTGTCCAGTAGAACTGGTTTTGGACTGGATTATGAAAATTGACATTTCCTTCCATGAGCCTCATGGCTCCTTAATTTTTTTAATTTGTATTTTCATCTTATTTCACCTTGTACTGTGCAAAAATGAGCCTTGTAGAAAAGCTGTTTTGTATGTTGTAAGTGTTTTCTGGTTTTTAAATTGTAGTAACAGATGAGTGAGTTTAAGAGATTGCTAGTGATTTTCCCAGACCTATGTTCCAGCTTTACACCATGGAGTACTTTGTTGGCGTTCAATTGACTGGCTACCTAGCTTTCTCATTTCCCACTTGGCACTAACAAAATCTTACAAAGTTTTGCCAAAGTAAATGAGCATAATATTACATTAAGAAGGGTTGGTTTTGACTTTTATTTCATTATGATAGAATGTCATTCTTAAAAATTCCTAATTATGTGTTATGCATTTTGTACTACCTCATAACTTAGTTCTAAGAATCACTTTTCTAAAGGAGTCACATGACCTGAAGGTTGTGGAATAGATGTATAGAATGATTTCATGATGGAGAAATAGAGTTAAAAAGTATTTTGTTTAAACTGCTAAAAATATAAACATGTTTTTAACTTCATTTATTCTATAGGTGATACTGTGCTTGTCCACCGAGTTCACAGTTATTTAGAGCGTCACGGTCTTATCAACTTCGGCATCTATAAGAGGATAAAACCCCTCCCAAGTAAGGACCTGTCCAATGCATTCCTGATTTTGTTATAGTTCTAGGACTCGGTTTTATTTCCAGGAGGCTTTTAGCATTTTATTTTGATTTCTAAATCTATATTTGGAGTTAAAATATTCCAGAGTTCATCTTAAAGGTCAAAATTAAAATATCTTCATAAATGCATCCTATATAATAATCCTATATAATAAAGAGGTAATATGCAAATTAACCCTCACACCCTCACAAGATGGCTGCCTACGACCAGGCCGGCAGGGGGGTTAGTGTGGGACGACCAAATGACTGAACAAGCAGGTTGCGTGGAGTGACCAGGCCTGCGGGGGAGTTAGTGAGGGACGATCAAACCTGCGGGGGGCGGGGGGGTGACCAGGCCAGCAGGGGGGGACAGTTGGGGGCGACCAGGCTGGCACACAGAGACAGTGAGGGACTATCAGGCCGGCGGCGGGGGGGCGGGGGGGCAGGGGGTTTAGGGGCAACCAAGCAGGCAGGCAGGTGAGCGATTAGGAGCCAGCGGTCCAGGCTTGTGAGAGGGATGTCCCAACTGCTGGATTAGTCAGACATCCCCCAAGAGGTCCCGGATTGGAGAGGATGCAGGCTGGGCTGAGGGGAAACCCTCCCCCCCCCCCCCCCGTGCACAAATTTTGTGCACCGGGCCTCTAGTTTCCTATAATTTCTGGTTTGATAGGTTCTTAGTAAAGGTATTAGACTTTCAATTTAAGAAGAATCAGTTAAAATATAAAATTTATTAAAAATGAGAGAAGTAAGTTATGAAAGCAGGAGGTTGGAGGTTTTCTCTCATTGTCTAGTTTTTTTATACTGCTGAAGTTTGCATTTCTTCTTTTTACATACTATTTACCCCTTTCACAGTCTCCGGATAATATCTGCCAGGAATCCAGGAGATAGGGATATTGTGAGAATTAATTAACTAATTATTTTTAAAATACATTTATTTCTTATGCTTTAATAATTCCAAAAGGGATACTGAAGACTGTTGAAGTAAAGCTTAAAGAAAATAGCTTTAAGGATAAATAGGGTGCTGATCACATTGTCATGGTGTAATTGTGAGGTAATGAAGCAGGTTATTTACAGTAAATTAACCACGGTCACAGATACTGAAACACATGACTGAAAAAATGAGAAAGTATATCCCAACATAAAGGATTTCATTTATAAATTTTCAACATTGAATTAAAAGTTTATGAGTTTGCCGAAACCGGTTTGGCTCAGTGGATAGAGCGTCGGCCTTCGGACTCAAGGGTCCCAGGTTCGATTCCGGTCAGGGGCATGTACCTTGGTTGCGGGCACATCCCCAGTAGGGGGTGTGCAAGAGGCAGCTGATGAATGTTTCTCTCTCATCGATGTTTCTGACTCTCTATCCCTCTCTCTTCCTCTCTGTAAAAAATCAATTAAATATATATTTTTTAAAAAGTTTATGAGTTTTATATATTTGCTAATTTATATTCAGACTAGTGGCCCGATGCATGGATTCATGCACATTGAAAGGAAATTAATTAGAAGAAATATTTTTATATCACTATTCGCCCTTTCTCTATAATAGAAGTGTCAGAGATGAAAGATAATTAGTAAAATGTATATGAAGATAATATATAAATTGATTAATAAACAATCACAACATGATGTAACAACAAAGACATGATATAAAAATATAGAAACAACAAAAACATGTTATAAAAACAATGACTGATAAATTGATTAAACTTATTCTAATATCTCCCTATATACCACATTAAGAGTAAAAACACTTTCAGAGTACGTGACTAATTTCCCGTGTGATAAAGTATTTACAACTTTAATGTCACACGCACTTCGAACTCAAGAGAAAGCAACATATAACTGACCATGTCCGAAAACAGGTTCAGGTAGGAATATTTCTACTCTGTCTAGATTGGTGCCAGCAAGAGTTTTATATGTCTTGCGCATACACGAGTTAACGTTTATTTTTAAATTGCCAGTGCAAGTCATATGACCGATGTACAGTCGGTCACTTAGCCTTTTATATATAGAGATACTTTCCATATTTTGAAAATAGCTAAATTGTGTACTTTGTAAGACATTATGACATGTTAAGAGGTTTTCATGATAAAATACCATAATTACAAACTCAAACCTACAACAAAATATTCTAATTTTTGTTCATTTTTTGCTTTTAGCTAAAAAGACAGGAAAGGTAATTATTATAGGCTCTGGAGTCTCAGGCTTGGCAGCAGCTCGTCAGTTACAAAGTTTCGGAATGGATGTCACACTTCTGGAAGCTAGGGTAAGAATTTTATTTGGGGTTTAGAAGCCTGACCTAAAGGAAGTTATCTGTTGCAAATTAAGAAATCATAACTTGAACTAAACCAAATTGATTTGTATTAATGCTTATAAAAGTATCTTGGATAGTGTTATTTATATTGAAGAGCTTTTGACAGTAAAGCTTTGAAAAGTGCTTAGTGAGGATTCAGAGTTTGTAAATGATCTGCACATCCTTTTGATGGATATTTGCAGGTCATGGGGCTTTCACGGACGTATCCTTTGCAGGAGGCAGTGTTTTTAGTAGTGGAACACAGTGAACTGTATTCTTGTTTGACAGTCAAGGAAAAGGAATTGGTTCTCATGTAGCTGCCATCTTTTAGGACCTACTGAAGCCAAGATATTGGTTCCTTTCTCATTAGTCCTAGAGAGAGAAATGGAAACTACTCGTAAAGGAGGAAAGGGATGATGGCACAGAGTGGGGAAAAGGATGTCATGTTAGAATACTACTATTTAAATTATCTTCATTAGTAAATTTTGAGGTTTATCTTCCAATGGCTTAAAGACCTTCCTGGACTCCCACTATTTAAAAAAATACTACTTACCCTGGCCCAGTGAGTCTTGGTTGGAGCGTTGTCCTGTAACCAAAAAGTTCTGGGTTTCCATTCTCCATTAGGGCATATACCTGGTACCTGGGTTACAGGTTTGATCCCCTCTCAGGGCAAGTGTGGGAGGCAGCCAATCGATGTTTCTCTCTTTCTCCCGCTCCCTTCCTTTCTCTAAAATTAATTAAAAATAAATTAATTAAAAAATAAATACTTCTCAGGGCAACCTAAACAACCTAAAATCTGTGTAGTACAATCTAAATTGCTAATTTATTTACTTATTTATTTTTTTGAATATGTTTTTATTTCAGGAACGGGAGGGAGAGGGAGAGGGAGAGATAGAAACATCAATGAAGAGAGAGTTGATCGGCTGCCTCCTGCACACCCTCTTCTGGGGATGGAGCCCGCAACCTGGCCATGTGCCCTGACTGGGAATCAAACAGTGATCTCCTGGTTCATGGGTCGACGCTCAACCACTGAGCCACACTGGGCTGAGCTAAATTGATAATTTTTAAAAAATGGTCTTTTTAAATATGGGGTAATCAAAAGTAAATAATTTCTGATATAGTCTTACTAAAAATATTTTATTCATTAACTAAGGAAATAGTTTTGTGTCCTCTGTGTCCTGTGCACTAAAAGTACAGTAAGGAATGATAGAATCATTATGATTCCTACCCATGTGGAGTTTTAATCCAGTTTACAGGTGTTTGTTTTGCTTTGTTTGCTTGGAGTTTGCATGCCTGTATTTATCCATAATTGAAATACCCCTGCAGCTCAGTAAAGTTATCCCATACTTGAAAGGCCGTAGTCAGCAGAGATAAGCGTGGGCCTATTTAGGAATGAGAGGTGTTATTAATAATAGTTCATGCTCATTAGACACTGCCTGGGCATGGACCTGTTCTGGAGAACCATTTGTCAAAAAATCATCTATCAAATCATTCACAGCTGACTTTGGGCACTGGAAAGCAATAGTAGGAAATCGGTGGTAGAAAGATGGTGTTTAGTTGGAATTTCTTAATACATACTTTCTATGTGTGTGACCTTTGCTTAGCCTGTTCACTAGTGGTATTAGAGACAGCTGGATAGAGAGATAGCAGTGCCTATTACTAAATATGTCTTCTGACTACCAAATTGTTTTTCCTGTTTCACATCATAATTCCATACCTTTCTGTATGTCATTCATTACCTACCTCCCATTTAAACTCCATTTGCTCTTTGTGCCCACTGTACTGTTTATTGTATTCCATGTAAACTCTAAACTACACCTTTCATTTTAAATGATAAGACAGAGGCCTGGGGCATACCATGCCAGGTTCTAATGGTTAAAATAGAATTGATGATTTTAGCCATTTAATTTCTGCAAAACAGGATCGTGTAGGTGGACGAGTTGCCACATTTCGAAAAGGAAACTATGTAGCTGATCTTGGAGCTATGGTAGTAACAGGTCTTGGTAAGTAGTTTTGTGCTGTAATACACTTCTGAGATCCGTAAGGTTGTTTAAGCTTATATTTTAAAGCTATAGATGCAATTTTAAAATATATTGACTTAGGATACTATTCTTAGTATTAGTGAGAGGTAAATTGACACATAGGCTTCCTGAAAGAATAGATCAGTGTGTGCAAAATTTAAACTGTACTGACATTTGGACCTAGCAAATCCAGTCCTGGGAAATGATCCTGAGACAATAAACAAGTGGACCATCTTATGTTTGGAGCATGTTTAATGTGGCACAGCAGAACAATTAGAAACCACAGATTAGAAGATGGAATAGTTACACATGAGAACTATACAGCCACTAAAAATTATGTAACTCCATATTAACATGAAAGGATGTCCACAATGTATTGCTAAGTTGTAAAAAGATTACAAAACGATACATGTGTTATATATGATCATTTTGTACGTGTATGTCTAATTTTATGCACATAAAATCTAGAAGATTCTAGTGTTAACTAACTGGGACTATAGGTAATTTTTTTGCTTTCTTTATGCTTATCTTACACATTTGTTTTACTTTGGGATATATATATAGATATATATATAGATATACATACATATATAGATATAGATATACATATATATATATGTAAATAAAATACACAAGTTTAGGTATTTTAAGTTTGACTAAAAATATTTTTGCTTTGAGTTTTTTGTTTTCTTTTTCATAGGTATGTTGAATTTAATCATTTGAGTTTTCTCTAGGAGGGAATCCCATGGCTGTGGTCAGCAAACAAGTAAATATGGAACTGGCCAAGATCAAGCAAAAATGCCCACTTTATGAAGCCAATGGACAAGCTGTAAGTGGAGGACAGACAGAACTTTCCAAAATTTCTTTGTTCACTTGAAAACATTTTTGGGGATAATGTGTGGGTGAATATATACACATATACATATCAAATGAGGGCAGAAATTGTATAACATTTTCTGATTGTTCCTTAATTCTAAGCTTTATTAGGAAGGGATTATTATTGCATATATGCAGTTTAAGCATTTATCTTCAGACATTCAATGAAGGCTAGCTAGCTAATCTTTTTATTTAGTTGAGGCCACCTACTCCAAGAGACCTATGTAATTGACACCTGACTCTTCCTTTCTTTGTATTGTGCATCCCATCATGTGCTTTAGCTCCATGTGCTCTTTATGACTTGAGTTTTGTGTTTGTAGACTTAAGTTTTTAACGGGCTAATAGCCAAATTGTGGTACTTAGCCGATGCTTAAGTAGGAAATGGTTGACCCAGATGCATAGGAACTTCCTGTACTTAGTATGGCAGTAGAATGGAAGTGATGTTCAGTATGGGAGAGTGACAATAGTTTAACAACTACATGATAGGCTTAGACCAAGCATGTTAAACTTAAAGGCTAACACGGGCCAAATAAACAAGGTTGAAGTTTGTGTGGGCTGCAAAAAAAAAGTTTCAATTTTCATAGAAACGTAGGTTTATTTTGATAGAGATATGCTGAATACAAAGGGCTGAAATAAATGAGTAATCATTAACATAAAATAATAGAACATTTTAATAAAAATATTTTTTCTTGAACATTAACTTACCAGACACTGAATAACTGCACAAATTAATAAGCGTAGCACAAATAAACCTATTTTTCTTGTTCTCCTAAAGTGAAATATTTCCTGTTGTGCACACCAAACAAATCAGTCCAAGACTAATGTTGTGGCAATTGGTTGCTAAAATACTCGCTGCTAGTATTAGTGGAGAGAAATGGTGCACCTGCACGTAAGGCGCATAAGGGACATGAATGCAACACGATTATAGTAATCAGTCATTAGTGAACGTTGTAGTTCGTTATTAATAATTATGTATAACAGGATATTGTAAAAATTAAGTTATGAAATTTTTATTATAATGTTTCTTACATACCGTTATATTGGCTGAGCTGCAAAAATATTCGTTGTGGGCCGCGAGTTTGACATTTTGGCTTAGACTATGTAAGTCTCAATCCTAAATTTTAGGAGTGAGTGAAATTTAAAAGTTTATATTCAGCAGAGGTTTACCAGTTCTCCTATCAAGAGCAAGGGTGTCTACAATTCTGAGGCAGGGAAGTTTTGCTATATATCTATTTGGCAGTTATTAAAAGTGGTAAGATCCCAACTTTAGGTCCCATGGGACATTCTAATCCATTTCTATATACCTTTAAGCTTTATGGCGTTCATATCAGAGAAGGACAGACTTTCAGGGAATGCCTTAGTTCCCATCTCTACCATTCTGGCAGAATTAGCGAAATAGAATTAGATTAAAAGGATGAAGGAGAGGTTAATGCAACAATTTAATAAATTTTTACTATTCTGCAAAGTTATATAAAGGATATAGAGTTGAATAAGTCATTCCCTGCTATGTAAGATGCCACAGTGGAGTAGGACTTGAACACAAATAATTATTTCCCAACTTTTTATTATGGAAATTTTCAAACATATACAAAAGTAGAAAGAGTCCATTTTTCCACTCCAATCTTGTTTTATCTACCCAGCCCCCTCTTTTGTCTGGAGTAAGCATATCACAGTTAGTCAAGTATTTATTGAACATTTGCCAAAATCTAGGCCCTGTCTTAAGCACTGAAGATGTTTTCTCTGCCCTCAAGAAAGTTAGGGGCCTAACTTCTAGTGACTCCAGATATCTTACATGAACTTGAGAGCATCAGCAGTAATAGCTGTCATTAAAATCAAAGTGATTTCCCCCCTTAACCATATTACTCATGCCTATTCCAATAACACTAACAACAGGCAGATTTGCCAAGTTAGGTAGAAGGATAAATTGCAACTGAAGAGCCAAGGGGAGGGGAGGAACCAAGATGGCGACATAGTTAAACAACTAATCTGCTGCCTCACACAACAATTTCAAAAATACAACTAAAAGACAAAAATGTCTACCACCCAGAACCACGGGAAAGCTGGCTGAGTGGAAGATTTACAACTAAGAAGAGAAAGAAGCACAATCCCTGAAAAGCTGAGGTACAGAGCCACGCGAATCGGGCCGGCGGCGGGCGGCTGGGTGCGTGGCTTTTCTTCAACCCATGGGAGACAAGCTCCCGATCACTCGGAAATCCAGTTTCTGGGGACACTCGGGGGACCCAGGCACCTACGGGGAGAAGCTGGACTCTCGGCCATCGGGTCGGAAAGTGAGAGTGACTTTTTTGCGGAGGTGCGCCCAGCAATCATTGTTTACTGCGCTGGAGCGCGAGGCGCAGGGACTTGGAAACGTGGAAAGGCAGAGACGGCTGACGGCAGCCATCGCCGTTGGCCACGCCCCAGCCTAGTGACGCCCTGAGACCCCACCCAGCCCTGAGGCCCCACCCTGAGGCCCCGCCCCGCACATTCTACAAACCCGCCCCGGCTCCACACAGCGGCTTTTGCATATAAATGGCCTGTTCTGGAGCAGCTTAACCAACTGCAGCTCCAGTCAGACTGCTCCAAAACCGCCCAAGCAAAGGAGGAGAAAACTAGCCCTTGCTGTAGCTCCTGCTGGGGGACACACAGTACACAAGGGTACACCAAGAGTGTCCACCTCAAGTAACTGGGAGGCTGACCCGTTGAACCAATAGGACACCTAGTACACAAAACTACCCTACCAACTTAGGGAAGCAGAGAATATGAGAAGGCAAGGAAACAGATCACAAACCAAAGAAATGGAGGAGAACAAGCGACTGGACATAGAGTTCAAAACCACGGTTATAAGGTTTTTCAAGAATTTCATGGAAAAGGCCGATAAATTCAATGAGGACCAACTAGAAATTAAACATACACTGACTGAGATAAAAAATATTATACAGAGACCCAAAAGCAGACTAGAGGATTGCAAGAATCAACTCAAAGATTTGGAATACAAAGAGGCCAAGGACACTCTTCCTGAAAAGGCCGATAAATTCAATGAGGACCAACTAGAAATTAAACATACACTGACTGAGATAAAAAATATTATACAGAGACCCAAAAGCAGACTAGAGGATTGCAAAAATCAACTCAAAGATTTGGAATACAAAGAGGCCAAGGACACTCTTCCAGAGAAGCATGAAGAGAAGAGAATTCAGAAAGTTGAAGATAGTGTAAGAAGCCTCTGGGACAACTTCAAGCGAACCAACATCAGAATTATGGGGGTACCAGAAGAAGAGAGAGAGCAAGATGCTGAAAACCTATTTGAAGAAATAATGAACGAAAACTTCCCCCACCTGATGAAAGAAATAGACTTACAAGTCCAGGAAGCACACAGAACCCCAAACAAAAGGAATCCAAAGAGGACCACACCAAGACACATCATAATTAAAATGCCAAGAGCAAAAGACAAAGAGAGAATCTTACAAGCAGCAAGAGAAAAACAGTTAGTTACCTACAAGGGAGCTCCCATACGATTATCAGCTAATTTCTCAACAGAAACCATGCAGGCCAGACGGGAGTGGCAAGAAATATTCAAAGTGATGAATAGCAGGAACCTACAACCAAGACTACTCTACCCAGCAAAGTTATCATTCAGAATTGAAGGGCAGATAAAGACCTTCACATATAAGAAAAAGCTAAAGGAGTTCATCACCACCAAACCAGCATTATATGAAATGCTGAAGGTATTCTTTAAAAAGAGGAAAAAGAAGAAGAAATATAAAAATTATGAACAACAAGTGAATCTAAAAGTCAAGTGATTTAAAAATCTGAGGAACAGAATAAACTGGTGAACTTAATAGAATCAGGCATAGAATGGGAGTGGATTGATAATTCTCAGGGGGAAAGGGGTGTCTGTGTGGGGAGTATGGGAAGAGACTGGACAAAAATCATACACCTATGGATAAGGACAGCGGGGGGGGGGGGGGAGGTAAGGGAAGAGGGGGGGTAGGAACTGGGTGGTGGGGAGATATGTGGGGAAAAAGGAGAAACAAAAAGAGCCAAGGGGAGAGTCTGTTGAGGTGGGAGGGGCAAGGGCAGGGAGAGATTTAGAGGGAAGGAGAGCATTTGTGAAGGTGGCTTAGGACTTGAACATGGTTGTGGAGGGAAAGGCATTGAAGGCAGAAGTCTCTGAAAGGATAGGATTATGCTGGTGAGGGACTGATGTTATGTAAAGCCAAAGTTTATAAGGAAGGCTGTGGCTTACTAGGCTGATTTGTTGGTTGGGACTTCACAAGGTTTAGAGTAAGGGAAGTAACATGAACAGAGCAGTGTTTTGGGCAGACAAGCAGTGGTTTAGAGAATTGAACTGAGGAAGCAAGGCCTCCAAAGTGGATTACATTAGGCCTCAAGAAGTGATGGGATCGAAACCAAAGATGATCACTAATTACTGAGACTGCCTTTTTCTTTAGATTTTTCTGAATGTAGAGCACTTAGCTTCATGTAGTGTAACAGTAAAAGGAAAGCTTTATTTTGGTAGAGATATCCAGAGAATTATATGATCTTTAATACATTTAAAAAAATTTTTTTCTAAATAGTATATCTCTCAAGTGTGACCTATAACCAGCTGCCCATCCATGAACGAACTGTTGGTTACCACTTTGGGTTGAGGTAAATAGCTGACTCCAGAACATAAATAAACGACATTATTAACCATGCTGTTAGTTCAGATGATGACTTTATTTTGGTAGCAAGACTTTCTCATTGAAGGAAGCAATGTGTTAATTTAGGTTCTGGCATAAACTCCTGGTGAGGGGACTCAAAACAGTTGTTGCCCTGGCTGGTGTGATCATGCACCAAAGGGTCTCGGGTTTGATTTCTGGTCCCGGGCACATATCTGGGTTGTAGGCTCACCAGGATCAGCCCTTTGAATAACACTGTAGTAAACAGCTGTTAAGCAGGTATGTGGTTTTCAGCATGCTGTTTTTTCAAGTGAAATTTGTAGTTCTCATTCAACTCGGATCTTTATAGGATTTTTCTAAGTTGGTATGTTTCTATTTGGTGCAGTAGCCAAGTAGTAAGGGAGATTGATTAAGCATTCTCAAATTTGGGGAAAAGTTATTTTCAGTGTTGAGTTCCACTAGCCTTAAGGTAGTTAGTTAAACCTAAGAAGGGATGTTAATGTTTCTGTATCTTACTGTTCCCAGTAGTCTAGCTCCGAGTATGAATGGACAACTGTTGACAAGAAGACTTGGTTGTTAGTTTATAGGACAAGTGCTAAGAGCTTAAAGTTCCATTAATTTATGCTGATAATTACAGTTATGCTTCATGGCTTTAGAAATCTAAGGAGTCAGTAGGTGAGTTGCTTCATTCTCCCATTTTGCAGGGGATGAATCTAAAGCTTAAACATGTGTTTGCCTAAGGTCATTACCTAAGTCAATAAGTTGTAGAACCAGGATTCACTGCTTGGGGTCCCAGCTCAAATTCTCATACTTGTGCCACGCCTGGTTGATATTTCGGGGAAGGTGGGGACATGGGTAAGTGGACGCAGCTCTAATGGCCTGTGTGACTGCATCAGCTGGGTCTCCTTTTCAGAGAGCTTTCTTAACAGTTACTTTAAGAAGATAGCACGGTCCACCTAGATGAACATTCACCCAGGGATTGATTTTTCTTTAGTAAACTGCCTAACGAGGTGGGGTGTGTTCCTTCATTATTTATGGACACCCTCAGAAAAAAAAGAGGATGATTTGATGGTTCTGTTGTTAGTACATAAAAATAAATTCTTACCTTCTACAAGGTCAGCGTTAACTCAGAATTAAAAATATCCCTTGCGCCGAAACCGGTTTGGCTCAGTGGATAGAGCATCGGTCTGCGGACTGGAAGGTCCCAGGTTTGATTCCGGTCAAGGGCATGTACATTGGTTGAGGGCACATCCCCCGGTGGGGGGTGTGCAGGAGGCAGCTGGTCGATGTCTCTCTTTCATCGATGTTTCTAGCTCTCTATCCCTCTCCCTTCCTCTCTGAAAAATCAATAAAAAAAAATATTAAAAAAAAAAAAAAGAAATATCCCTTGCAATATTGTCTTAAGGACTTATCACATATTCAGACATTTTGCTGTTATAGGGAAAAATTACATAGCAAGTGTTTTTTGTTTTGTTACCTTGTTGTTTGAATCACAAGAACCCCTGACAGAGTTTACTTGTCTGTTCTCTCTGGTCCTGCACTGACAGCTAGAGCAGTGAGTTGTATTGGTTTGGACAGGGAAAGCTTATTTTATGGCTCTAGGTACTAGAGCAAGGGTTTCCCTCTTTGGTTCTAACACAAGATACTATATCCCTGTAAATAGAAGTTTCTATTAGCAGCTGCCCTCAGATCGACTGATGATGAAATTATACTCTGAACTGTACTTTTTTTAAAATATATTTTATTGATTTTTTACAGAGAGGAAGAGAGAGGGATAGAGAGTTAGAAACATCGATGAGAGAGAAACATCGATCAGCTGCCTCCTGCACACCCCCTACCGGGGATGTGCCCACAACCAATGTACATGCCCTTGACCGGAATCGAACCTGGCACCTTTCAGTCCGCAGGCCGATGCTCTATCCACTGAGCCAAACCGGTTTCGGCTGAACTGTACTTTAATCAGCTTTAAGTGGATGTGGACAGGGTTGGGAAATAGGGTAATAATTCAGGAACGTTTTGGGAGTCACAAGTGAAGGGACTCAAAACATGATTGTTGCCCTGGCCAGTGTGATTACACACCAGACCATCTCAGGTTTGATTCCTGGCATATATCTGGGTTGCAGGTTTGATCCCTGGCCTTTGTTGGGATGTGTATGGCAGACAACTAATCGATGTATCTCTCTCACATAGATGTTTCTCTCTCCCTCCTTTCCACTCTCTCTAAAAATCCATGGGAAAAATATCCTCGGGTGAGGATTAATAAAAAAACAACCACCATACAAACATGGATTGTTGGGGGAGATGGGGGAATGACTGAATGTTTTCTGCATCTCCTGTATACCAGCCTGTAACTTGGTGGCTTTAGATTCTAATTTTGTTTTGGCTTCTTTTGAGTAATGAAAAGGTATCTTAATCAAATTCCTGCAGTGCTGTAACATTCTGCATCACAATGGAACAGAGTTAGAGTTGTTGCCAAGTTGAGATCCAGAGACTCAGAAACTACTTGGAAAAACATATACTGCAACTGGTTTTCTTGAATGGCTCAACTATTACAAGGAAGAAAGAGAATACTAGAAAGATAACAGGTGTCCGTCTTTTACAAAAACCATTAACTGGATGTACTCAGTACCTACCATAAGGTAGCCAGTTTTCACTTGTGTTCATATAGAGTGGTGCTTACATGATAATACTTTTGACACAGGCCTGTTGGCCTTTTCCGTTTTCATCTTCTTTTGTGGAATTTGGTGTTTTTAAGGTATTCCTTTTCTACCCTTTAAAATCATGACTGCCAATCCCTGCTTTTTATAAATGTAAAAATCTCCTGCCTGCCTTTAATGTTCCTGAAGTTGCAGTGTGGGTATTTTCCCCCTAAAATATAGTTATAATATTGACTTTGCTTTTCCAAACTATGTTAATTTATTCATTTAATAGGACTTTCCTGAGTGCCTCTACTGTATGCTGTAATTGCTAGGGTAGCCCTTACACACATTGTGGGTACCCTCTCCACATGGCCTAGTCACTGCTTTAGGCAAGTCCAATATTTGCATAATCTAAAAAAATCCCTGTGAGTTTAAAGATAACAGCCTTCATTTATAGAATTACATTAAACTTTTGGATTGGGGATATACTTGTACTTATTCTCCCTTGAGAAATAATAGCTATATCTTGTTTTCCTTAGCTATTTGGGAACCTGAATTAGAGACTGTTCAGATGTAAATTTCTTCTAGGTTTTACCAAAAGAACCAATCTAAATCTTTGTCTTATTGTAATCCTAGAAGTGCCTGGAGGTGGAGACTGACTGTGGCCTCTGTTGGCCAGGTTTGGCCATTACAGCTTTTTTCAATGTGTTACTCTTTTTAAGGATTTCTCTGGCTAAATCTCAGAACTTACTGTACTCAGAACCAAGCTGCAGTCAACTCCATTCTGCATTGCTGCTTCAGAACTTCTGCAGACTGGAATGAGACCATGTTTTTTAGACCTAAAGAGTTTGTGATGGTAGAGTGCAACCAGAGGTAGAACTAAGGAGAGTGTCCTTTTTTGGAGATAACTTCTTGCAGGATCAGGGACCTTGTCTAGAAAGTTCTTGGCTCTCCCTAAATTTATTCTGCATGGGCTGGATGCATAGGCTGTCCCTCCTCGGCCACATTCAGGAATGTTCCATGTAATGTGCAGGACCAAAACAATCAGAATTGTACCTATTTAGAGCAATGAGACTCTCCAAATGTTCCTAGTCTTGAAGAAACTGTTTATTTGGAGCTTTTCGTAGGGAAATAAATGGCTTTGACAAGTCATATCAAAATCTGTTTCACGTGATATCTTTTTTGTTTAATTCTTTACTAGAAAACTATATCAAAGGTTCTTTGAGAAAAAACTGCTTGCTTCTTAGTTTGGTTGATATGTTCTTGCTGTGTTGTAACATAGAAATCCAGCTGCTGTCTAACACAGAGCCTAACTCTTTGTAATCATTTGTTGAGTTCTTTTTCAAGGTGCAATTTAAGAACCTGGAATAGAATGGTCAGGTAAAACTAAAATTATTGCATTTTGTGTTGCACAATAATTTGTGGAACTAAGATAGTCCAACAGTTCTCACCAAGGGGAACAGGTATTTATTTAGGGGGTGCTTAAAGGTTGTCATTTGCAAAAGTTCTTTTCATTGTCTGGCTATGTCAAGGAGTGCATATCTAAGCTAGCTTAATTTTAGAAACAGATTCAAAATTTAAATATATCAACAACACCTTTTGATTTTCACCCAGTCAGTGTTGAATAATGGGCAAGTATTTTATTTACTATTTTTCAAATATTGTTTTAATTTCAAAGTGGAGTTCTAAGTTAATGGAAAAACATTCCAGTTTCAAAGCTATCCCTGGTCTCACTGGCAACACCCATAACTGTTTAGGCAGAAACTGGCCGGGGCCTGACTGCTGGCTGTTTCTTAGAGTCTCCTCAGTGGAGCCTCGAGTTAGATGGTGAACCGGAGATGCAGTCTGTGGTCCTGACGTCAGTCAGACGTGGCAGTGACCTTGGTTTGTTTTTTGTTTGTTTGTTTGTTGTTGTTCTTGTTACTGTTCTGTGTTTCTTTTTCTCTTTTATTACGTTTGCTTTATTCCTCACTGCTTTCTGATACCATCTCCCTTGACCACCACCCTCCTCTCCACACTGGCTTTCTTTTGTCCATTTCTATGCCTTGACTTTCCCATTTTGGTCTCTGTACAGTCTGTCCCTTATTTCTCTGGTGGTTGCAGCTTCTGAGCTAACAATGCTTTTGTCATGCTGTGTGTTTAAAGCCTTGATTTTACTGCTGTCGTAAAAATGAAACTTGGCTATTGGGCTGTTATTTACAGTTTATTTCTCTCTCTGCTGCACTGGTTAAAAGGACACTGTCAAGGTATTTTTTTTCATGATTTTTCAAGTCATTTTCTCACTGTTTATAATAACCCATTAAAAGCTTGAAACTTAAATCTTTCCCTTCCAAAGGTCCTCTCCATCATACATTCACCCTGGTTTGTTGTTGCAGATTTGCGCCTGTATGTTGGGCTGGTGCCATTTGAGTTTTTGTCATTGAAAGCGCATGTAAAAAGTTAGGTTTTTGTGGGGGGAGTGGGTGGACTAAAGGGGAAAGTGTAATGAATCAAGTGGGCTGCTTAGCAAAGAGGGAAGAAACAAAAGGTCAAATTTGGTCCCTTTAACCTTGACAGTGTCCCTTTAAATATTTCTCTACCACACACCCTGGACCCCAGTTACTGAGCCTGAGTGCTGCATATTTTTCAGTATGAACTTCCCTATGTGACTGTCAGCCTCACTGCAAAGATTAAAGCTTGTCTGAAGCCAGCCATCCAGTCGACACTGGAAGAGCTTTAATCTGCACCATTTGCTCACTTGTGTATCGGCACATTTTGCCCTGTTGCAGAGGCATATGTGATCTGATCCCTCTTGCTGCTACAGCGTCCCCTTCCTAGACATTTTAGAAGCCACACAGAAATGTCACCTTTTTCTACTCCAGGAAAAGCAGTCTTACACATTGCATCTATAATCTGTTAAGATCTCATAACTGTACTAGTAGATATCAGTTGAAAATGTAATTGTTTCCTTTTTTAAAGTTGCACCAAATTTAGAGATTATAGAATCATATTTTGTAGCATTATTGCATGAATTACACTGAGCAAAATTTCAGCATTGCTTTGAGCTGCTCTATATGTGACTATCACATTAGTGAGGAAAAATAACTAATGAGAAAGTAAATGGAATTCCTGACAAAATGGTCTCTTCCATTAACTCTGAGGATAGCAGAGTACTCAGAACAAGTCGGGTTGTCACCAAGCGCTCCTTTCTTTGGGCATGGAGTTGAATAGGAGGTCAGACGTGTCTGAATCCTAGGTACCACCCTGCTATGGAATGGCACCAAGTCTCCGAAGCCCGATTCTTTGCTTTATTTCTCAGTATAAACCAGAAGATTCTCAGGGGTTGACATTTCTTAGGCTAATGAGGACTCGCTAATTCCTAGAGATTTCTTGATCCCTTCTGTGTGGTCTTTTGGAACTTGATGCTTTAAAACTTGCTTTTGATTGAATCACTTATGGTGTCTGTCATATTTACAGTTTCAAAGGACAGTTGCAGTCCTTTTCCCTTTTTTCTTTTTTTGGTGCAGGTTGTATTTCTTTTTGCCACCCCCTGGCTTATACGGACTCATTTGGGTGACTTATCAGTAAAGGGGCAGAGGCTTGTGCTTCAAAAATCATCTGTTTAATTGGGAAGGGCAAAAACTAAGGAGTTTCAACCAAGAAATAGAGTCTTACTGTGATGATCTTATCCACAATCAGTTATCTCTGGTTGTAAAAGATCACTTCTCCCCTGCCTTAGTGTTCCTTAGACCTTTAATTTTTGTTTTCTTGTTACCAATTTTAGGTTGTCTGTAAAGTGAAATTCATAATTTAAATTCCACTTCCCAGTTGATGCCCCGTTTATTATGGCAAGAGATGCTTGCATTCGATGTGCTTTTTCTCTCGCTGCTGTCATGAAATCAGCAATAGAATTGCAGATAGTTTACTTTGGGGCTGAATTAGGTAGTAGTCACAGAGGTATGTGTCTCCACTAACTGATGGCAGGGCCTGGGAGCATGGTCTTGCAGCTTGATGATCTGCTCTGCAGTCTGTTCCCTTCCTCCACCATAGTGAGCCAGCTCTGGTGCTTCGGTCACTCATAATCTGAGCTTTGGACATTCAACTCAACTTAATTGGTGCCTTAAAAACACTATTCCTCGGCAAATTAATAGCTTATTAATTGCCATGAACTTCACTTCTCTCTTTCCTACTCCCACCTTAAATTCTTTGAGGGGAAGCAGGTACCACAGGCTTCTTATTTGTCCATCTTGCCCTTTTGCTGGAAGGTCCTCAGGTGTGTTGACACAGTTTTTGATCTCTGGGCCTTTTCTAGCTATTGTTTGCATGTCATCCCAGCTTATCTCAGTGCATGTTAGCACCACATAACTTCAGTTAGCATCAGCGTGAATCCTGGGGCTGTTATTAGAGATAGAGTCCCAGGTCTGGGGGCAAAATTGGGAGAATAGGAGAGTATCAGTGCCAAAAACATCTCATATCTCATTTAATAGAATTGACCACTTCATAGAAAGGAAGTTGAAATCATTGTCCTCAAAGGTTTCCCCTTTGGAAACCTTTTAATCTGTACAGCATTTGTGTTTTCATGGGTAGTTATTTATGTTTAGTATTATAAGGACCAACTCTGCTATACTTCGGATTTCCAGGTTCCTAAAGAGAAAGATGAAATGGTAGAACAAGAGTTTAACCGGTTGCTAGAAGCTACATCTTACCTTAGTCATCAGCTAGACTTCAATGTCCTCAATAATAAGCCTGTGTCCCTTGGCCAGGCACTGGAAGTTGTTATTCAGTAAGTACTTCAATACTGCTTATTGCCTAGTGATTTCCATTTAGAGATTTGCTATTTTTGTTTTAAGTTTTCCATCAAGTCTTATTTGAGCTAATTGTTGCTTATTTTCATGTGAAATAGTTAATTCTAAAAGTAAAACCATTTAAAATAATTACATGATACGTAAGACCCTTCTAAATTCTAAAATTCACTTTTATGGCACTAAACTGTATTTAACATAACCTAGAAAATAATTTGTCCCCAGCCAACTTTCTTGTTCCAGAGTATTAGAAATATCAGTGGGCCCTGATGCTCTTAAATGTTTTTGATGGATACCGGTCTTTGCAAAGCTGTGTGACCAGAGCATACGAATTGTCTCTCTTAGGTTACAAGAAAAGCATGTTAAAGATGAGCAGATTGAACATTGGAAGAAGATAGTAAAAACTCAGGAGGAATTGAAAGAGCTTCTTAATAAGGTGAAATTCTGTTTTTGTTTTGTTTTTTTCATTGCTGAAGGTACATTAATAGGAAAGAAAAAGCCTTTTAGAAATTTTAAAAGTACCGGACTCACTGATTACTCTTAAGAAAAAATGACTAGCAAAAGGCACTGTTTTATCTGTCACTCTTCAGTGCAGCTTTACTGATAAATTGGCTGTTGTAAAGCTGACCCAGTGCCCTCTGCGGAATTCTAGGATGGGAGGGAAATCAGCTGTCCTGAGGTCAGATTTCTACTGATGACAACTGGTCAGCAGCCAAGACATATTCTTTGCCATAATTACTTCACTTGTGCCAAATAGTAGATCTGTGAGGGCTCTTTACCACTACCCTCCAGACTAGGAAGCTGTTTGTCCTCATCCTGTTAGCGCAGACATAATACCCGCTCAGGGAGAAAATGTGAAGTGGAACAGCTCCTGTGGGAGTTGTCATGCAAAACCGGGAGCATCTTGTGACTAGACTCTTGCCTCACTCTCCCTGTGCCTCATTTCTTCATCCTGTCAGGTGAAGAGGTCTCTGGCACTCCTTATTCAGGATTGTGGTGCGGATGAAGTGAGCTGAGTGGCCAGAGAATGGCCAGCTGTGGGGTTCATCTCAAGCTTGAACCATCCCCCTAGTCCTCTGTAGTACCATCAGAAACCTGACCAGACCAATCCTGGGAATGGTTCCTTCAGTCGCTTTGTGCGATAACTTGACCTTTTATATATTTTTTAAAAAAACCAAAAACAAATCATGGCCATTGGGTTCCAAAACAACAAGTTTAAGTTACATTATAGTACTTTGTTTTTCCTGGAAATTAATTTGTACATGTGTGTATATAATTTTTTTTTTAATTAATGGGACACTCCTAGTTCTGCCATGTGTTCTGGAAGACAGAAGTGGTCTCACTTATCTTATAGTGATGTGATATCTCTGTGTTGAGCCATATAGGGGTTTTTTCCTGTTCTAAAATACCATGATATAGAAGAGGCATTTAAGAATTCCAAGGACCTGTGTTGGTATCATAGCAGTTTAGGGGGAGTTGCCAAAGCACGTGATTTAGAGACAAATGACATCACTATCTGGAATGGTAAATTTTGATTTTTCCCTCTTAGATGGTAAATTTGAAAGAGAAAATTAAAGAGCTCCATCAGCAATACAAAGAAGCATCTGAAGTCAAGCCACCCAGAGATATCACTGCTGAGTTCTTAGTGAAGAGCAAACACAGGGATCTGACTGCCTTGTGCAAGGTGTGGTATACATACATCTATGCCCAGTTGGTTTTATTTGGAATCCTAAGAAATAGTGTAGATCTGAGAAACATTGGAAAAGATCCACTAGCCAATCACAGGTACCTGTAATGCGAAGAGGGTTTGGTACATAGGAGCATTGGGGACTGAATGGGTTAGTTTGGTTCGAGATCTACTTTTTCTGCAGAATTCCTACTTTATTTTCACAATCTCATCCTTTAGCTTACTTACATCTCATTTTAGCCCTTTGGTATAGTTTATCCCTGACGGTTTAGAATAATGATAATGAACATGGACTCCTGAGTCATTTGGAGTCAAATTATCTGGTTGAAATCCATAACTTAGTATCTTCTAGCCAGGAGACCTTGGGCTCCTGAATCACATAATTTGTTACATAGTATTAATACTAACTCACTTATTAGGGGATCCAAAGCACTTACTCTGTGCTAGGGATGTGGTAAATGCACAGGAAGTGGTAGTTGCTGTACCTTCCCACCTCTAATCTTAATTTCAGGCTCACATTATAATTTGTCTCCAAGAATAACGAGCCCTGACCCAGCCTTCAGCTGAGACACTCGTGGATATGACCTGGGCCATGGATGTGGTTCAGGCCTTACATTTTGTGGTATAAATAACTAGGTTGGTCTCTGACACATTTAGATCAACTGGTTCTCTTCATTCTATCAGGAATATGATGAGTTAGCCGAAACACAGGGAAAACTAGAAGAAAAACTTCAAGAATTGGAAGCCAATCCCCCAAGGTAAGAAAAAACAAACTGACGTTCAGAAGGCTAGGGTTTGCTGTTCTTTCTGTTAGATTTAGAGGGAAAATTATAAAGCACCATGGTTTTATTTGTTAAGTGAATGGATTGTAAATTGTTTAATAAATGTAAGCTATTTGTGCATGTGGACTACAGTTTGCCCTTAAACAACACAGGTTTGAACTTCTCAGGTCCACTTATACGTGGACATTTTTCGGTATATAATATTGGAAAATTTTTTTGGAGATTTACAGCAATTTGAAAAAACGTGCAGACAACTGCGTAGCCTAGAAATCTAGAAAAAGAAAAAGTTAGATATGTCATGATTGCATAAAATTTATGTATTTTCTTTTCTCTGGCTTACTTTATTATAATACATACTAGAGGCCCGTTGCACGAAATTCGTGCACGGAGAGGGGGCGTGTCCCTCAGCCCAGTCTGTACCCTTTCCAATCTGGGACCCCTCGAGGGATGTCTGACTGCCCACCGGGATCGGGCCTAAACGGGCAGTCGGAAATCCCTCTCACAATCCAGGACTGCTGGCTCCCAACTGCTCGCCTGCCTGCCTTCCTGATTGCCCCTAACTGCTTCTGCCTGCCAGCCTGATCACCCCCTAACCACTCTGCTGCCAGGCTGATTGATGCCTAACTGCTCCCCTGCCAGCCTGTTTGCCCCCAACTTCCCTCCTTTGCCGGCCTGGTCACTCCTAACTGCCCTCCCCTGCAGGGTTGATCGTCTCCAACTTCCCTCCCTTGCAGGCCTGGGTCCTTCTCAACTGCCCTCCCTTGCAGACCTGGTGCCTTCCAACTGCCCTCCCCCTGCTGGCCATCTTGTGGTGGCCATCTTGTGTCCACATGGGGGCATCCATATTGTGTGTTGGAGTGATGGTCAATCTGCATATTACTCTTTAATAGATAGGATAGAGGCCTGGTGCAGGGGTGGGGCCAGCTGGTTTGCCCTGAAGGGTGTCCCAGATCAGGATGGGGATTCCCTTGGGGTGTGGGGCAGCCTGAGCAAGGGGCCTGTGGTGGTTTGCAGGCCAGCCACGCCCCCTGATGACCCAAGAGGAGGCCCTGGTATCTGGAATTTATTTACCTTCTATAATGGAAACTTTGTAGCCTGGAGTGGAGCCAAGCCTCCTGCTTGCTCCATGGCTGGCAGCCATTTCTGTTGGGGTTAATTCACCTTCTATAATTGAAACTTTGTAGCCTTAAGCGGAGGCCTGGGCCTGGCCAGAGTGTGTGGAAAGCTTTGCTTTCTCCGTTGCTGGGGGCAACCCTGGCCTGCTCTCTCCAGCTCCTTTCTGCCACCATTTCTGTTAAGATTTGTTTGCCTTCTATAATTGAAACTTTGTAGCTTGAGTGGAGGCTTAGGCCTATCAAGGGCAGGCGGAAAGCTTGGCTTCCTCCGTTGCCTGGGAAACCTTGCTGTCTGTGGCTGTAGCCTTCTTGGTTGGGTTTATTTTCGTACTCGCCCTGATTGGCTGGTGGGCGTAGCTTAGGCGTAGCGAAGGTGTGGTCAATTTGCATATTACCCTTTTATTAGGTAGGATAACATACAAATATGTGTTAATTGATTACCTTATCAGTGAAGCTTCCTGTCAACAGTAGGCTATTGGTAGTTAAGTTTTGGGAGAATCAAAAGCTATCCCCGGATATTTGGGGGTGGGGATCGGTGCCCTTAACCCAGAGTTGTTCAATGGTCAGCTATGCTTCTCAGGTTCCTAAATCCCCTAGTCTTATGTTTTAATGTGTAAGAAAGTCCTAGATACTTAACCCTTTGCACTCGCTTGCTTTTTTCTCGATTTCTGCTACCGATGTTAACCGTGTCGAGTCACATTCGACATCCGAGTGCAAAAGGTTAAATATATTGTTTTTGAAGATAGCCTTTATAAAATCTGATATATGTATTTGATTGAAAGTGTAGTCAATGAAAATTGTCTTCCTTGAGTGGCATAGAAGGTGGTGTTGCTTCAAATTCCCATAATTCTGAGGAGTAGGAAAGTATTACACTTTATTTCCATTGGCTTTTGACAGTGAATACTTGAATGCTGATACTGTGCTCCATATTGCACCTGGCCTCCACATGCATCTATTCTATTCTGCAGTCAGGGATGCTACCCAAATTTTTACAAAGAATATGCTTTTATAATGCAACCATATAAAGAAGACTTTTTTTCTTTTTCTTTTGTTTAGGCAAATGAGGCCTAATTGTAATTTGCTTTATGTAGTGAGCTTGGCACTGCTCCAGGTACCAGGAATAAAGGGGTTAATAAGACAGCTCAGGTCCTACTTTTTGACTTAGAATTTTTTCACATAAAGCACAGTCCCAGGTTTAGATTGTCACACAGTTACTGAGATCATCCACATCCGCCTACTGAACATAAGAGTAAAGTCCTTTAATAACCTTGCACTTCTTTGTTCTCATTTTGCAGTGATGTATACCTCTCGTCAAGAGACAGACAGATACTTGATTGGCATTTTGCAAATCTTGAATTTGCTAATGCCACACCTCTTTCTACACTCTCCCTTAAACATTGGGATCAGGTAAAATTCCTTTATCATTTATTTTTTGCACATGTCTTGGAGAGGGTTCTTAAATTGTTCATTTGTTTGTGTGTTTTTATACAGCTTTATTAAGAAAGATAATTTACATACAATAAAACTCATCTATTTTTAGTGAGCAGTTTGGTTTTACCAAACTTACATAGTCAAGAATAGAACATTTTCACCATCCTCTTGCCCCTTTGCAGTTACTCCCCAGCCCTCCTGCTCCTGGCCCTATGCAACCACCTATTTGCTTTTCCTATAATTACATATAAATTGAACTATACAGTATAATATCATGCAATATATAGCCTTTTGTGTGTGACTTCTTTTACTTAGCAAAGTTTTTGTGTATATCAGTGGTTTGTTTTTATTGTTTGGTAGTATTCCATTGTATGGATAATAGAGGCTCGGTGCACAAATTTTGGGTGGTGGGGGGTCCCCTCAGCCCAGCCTGCACCCTCTGCAATCGGGACCCCTTGGGGGATGTCCAACTGCTGGTTTAGGCCTGATCCTGGGGATCTAATCCTGGTCTCACAATCCTGGACCATTGGTTCCTAACCACTCACCTGCCTGCCTTCCTGCCTGCCTGGTCACCCCTAACTGCCCCCGCTGCTGGCCAGGTCGCCCCAACTGCCCCCTTCCTGCCAGCCTGGTCACTCCTAACTGCCCCCCCCACATCAGCCTGGTCGCCCCCAACTGCACCCCCCCCTCCCCACTGTCCTAGTTGCCCCTCACTGCCCCCCTTGCCAGCCTGGTCGCCTCTTACTGCCCCCCTCCTTGCCGGCCTGGACATCCCAACTGCCCCCCCCCCCCCCCCAGCCTTGTTGCCCCTCACGGCCCCCCCGCCAGCCTGGTCGCCCTACGCAGCCTGCTTGTTCAGTTGTTTGGTCGTCCCTCACTAACCCCCCTGCAGGCCTGGTCATAGGCAGCCATCTTATGAGGGTGTGGTGGTCAATTTGCATATTACCTCTTTATTATATAGGATGTCACAGATTGTCTTTTCATTGGTACATTGATGGACATGTGGGTTGTTTCCATTTTGGCTATAAATGATTGAAGCTGGTATGAACATTCATGTGTTTCTCTTGGATTAATAGGAGTGAAATTGCTGAATCTTATGGAAAGTAAGTTTTTATAAAGCTTTATAAGAAACTTCTAAACTGTTTTCCAAATTGCATTCACACCAGCAATGTATGGAAGTTCCAGTTGCTCCATATCATCACCAACACTTGGTCCTGCCAGTTCAAAAATTTTAGCCATTCTAATGTTTCATTGTTGTTTTAATTTTTATTTCCCTGATGATTGGTGATCTGAAGCATCTTTTCATGTACTTATTGGCCATGCGTATGTCAATTCTTTTATGAAAAGTTTATTCAGATCTTTTTTTCATTTAAAAAATCTGATCGTCTTCTTGTTAAATTGTGAGAGTTCATCATGTTCTTTAAATTCTGGATACAATTTGTCAGATTTATGTCTTGCAAGTATTTTTTACTAGTCCTCAGCAGGCTTGCCTTCTTATTTTATAAATGGTATCTTTAAAAGAGCAAAAGTTTTAAATTTTATGAGTGTCCTATTTTATTAACTTTCAGGCTTTGTGTGTTTTGTAAAATCCTGAACATTTTTTGTCTAAACAAAGATCGCAAAAATTTTCTCCAGTTTTCTTCATAAAGTTTTATGTTAGGTCTATGATCTATTTTAGTTCATATTTGTGTACAGTGAGAGGTGAGGTTACAGCTCATATTTTTCCATATGGTTATCTAATTAATTATTCTAGCTCTGTCCTTTTCTTCACTTGTCTTGGCATCTTTGTTGAAATCAGTTGACCATGTGTGAGTCTGTTTGTTTATCTATCTGTCTATCCATATTCCACTTTCATACTGCCTTGATCTATATCTTGAAATCAGGTAATGTAAGTTCTGCAGCTTTGTTCTTTTTTAAAATTGTTTTTGGCTATTTTTTGGTCTGTATTTCCATAAACATTTTAGAATCAGTTTATCAATTTCTATTAAAAAATTAACTTCTGGGAGTTTGGTATTGCATTGAATTTATAGATCTAATTTAGAGTGATTATCATCTTCCTATTGACTTCTAGTCCTTGAGCATGATAAAATATTTTGTCACATTACTCTTAATATTATTATGGTGATTTACTCTTGAATTGGTGAGAAGTCACAGGGCTTCTTAGATGCTGAATGGACCAATCTCTAAATCTGAGACTTTGGCCCGACTTAAGACTGTGTAGAAGTAAATATTACACTTTTATTACATATTTTCATTATACATTTTCCTAGTAAGATTATTTTGACTTCTTAATCTTTAGATTATATCTTGGTATTCTTTAGTACTTGAATTACAGTGAGGATTGAACTTGTTAGTGGTAAAAAATCTTGCAAAATTCCCAGTTTCTTTGTGGTTTTTCATGTAAAGACTAAATTAGACCTTCCTAATAACTCATTTATCATTTGGAGTTTCAATACGTATCTATTTGTAATTGTATTAAGGTTTTAAATGTGGGTGATTTGAACTGATCCATAGAGGAGCAGATGAGTCAGTCATTTAGTATTTTTGCTCTCAACCCAGTATTTTTATGTAGTTCCTAAGAATTGTGGGATGTTTTCCCCAGGAATCTCATGAAATCAGAAATACTCACTAGCCTTCAAAAGTTTCTCTACATAGAAAAATTTTTAGTAAATTCAAAGAAATTGGATCATTTGGGTATTTCTTCCAGGCCAAATCTTGACTTCTTTACTGTATAAATCATCTTGGGCCAATCTTTACAATCCTAGATTGCCTTTATCTGACTTTAGTTTAGGAAATCTTCCTCAACTTTAAAACACGTAAGTTTAAGGAATAAAAACGGATTTTGCTCTTGGGTAAAAGAAAACGTAATTAGGATGGTGAATCTGATATCCTACCAAGTCTGTAATACATTAAAAAAACAAACAAAAAAGGTACCTAATTTTCTGAATTTACTGAATCAGCTTCCTTCCCTCTCCCACCCCCATGAATAGTCTAGACTTGATGATAAAACTTCTATCTAGCCCAGCTGTTGTGACTCAGTGTTTGAATATAGACCCATGCACCAATGGTTCGAATCCCAGTCAGGGCACGTGCCTGAATTGCGGGGTTGACCCCCAGTAGGGAGTGTGCAGGAGGCAGCCAATCAATGGTTCTCTCTCATCGACATTTCTCTCTCTCCCCCCCTCTCAAATCAATAAAAACATTTAACACACACACACCTCTATCTCGGGGAAAAGAAACTGCCCCCTTCCACTGCCCAAAGAGCCATTACGGACATTTGAGCACTTATTTCTTCTCCCTTCAGTTCTCTGCGGCAGCTGTAGTTGAATATGGAGTAATTGGGTTGTTGTTTTTTTTTAAAAAACACACAACATATTTTTATCGATTTCAGAGACGAAAGGAGAGGGAGAGAGAGAAACATCAGTGATGAGAGAGAACCATGGTTCATGGGTCAACATTCAACCATTAAGCCACACTGGCTGGGCTGGAGTGATTGTTTTTAATTTCTGCGTTATATTGACAGTTTCCACAAGTTGGTGTTTTTAGCCTTATTTTACAGAACTCAGTATAAATTGCATAAATTAGATTTTAAAAGTGTGAAAATAGGTCCTTTTCTCTCCTCTTTAGGATGATGACTTTGAGTTTACTGGCAGCCACCTGACAGTGAGGAATGGCTACTCATGTGTGCCTGTGGCGTTAGCAGAAGGCCTGGATATTAAATTGAACACAGCAGTTCGGCAGGTTCGCTACACAGCTTCAGGTATGTCGTTGCTTTGCTGGTGAGAGAGTACACGATGCTGATCTTTCGAGTTGGAACTACAGAAAAAGGACTAGGTTGTTTCCTGATACAGTGTCTTATAAACTATGTCTCCTAAGTTTTAAAATTTGCGTTTACAAAAGGATTGAGCCCATAGAGCCTTTGGAGATTCCAACCCCATCATTGTATAAACAAGAAAATTGAGGCAAGTTTTAGTTTACAAATTGTACATGAATTAGTTGATATTATAATAACAGCCAGTGAGTTTGGCTTTAATTTTGCTAAGTATATTCTTAAATTCCAGAACTTGGGCCCCTAGTCTCGAGTGGAACCCACCCTACATTTCATCTTGCAACAGGGTCTTTGGATCCATTCTGGCTTTTCCTACTCAGGTGGCCTGATGGCTCAGGCTGCTTTCTAGTTCTGGGAGCAGTCCTGCTGATAAGCTGACTCCTGATTGCCCTGATGACTGTGACTTTAGGCTCAGTGCTCATTATTGCTAGTTTGAGGTACATTTAATAAGGAGTGTCTACCCACCTTTGGAATTAATAATCTTGAACTCCTTATGGTAACTAGTCACTCCCCTCTCTGAGGGCCCTCATCACAAATGGAAATGTGGCCACTAATCTTGCCCTCCATGGCCCCTTTTCTAGAGTTTTTGAGATCACCACAAATACTTTTTTTATAACTGCTGAAACCATTTTCCATTTAAATTTTCCCTTCAGAGGCAGCTTCTAGCTGATGATGTTGAAAAGATCTACTGCTTCATTTGCACTGCAGATGAAGAATAGTGAGAATAGCTTTTCATTTTCTCTAGTTCTGTGACCACAGAAAAGGGGCATGGCCCTGGCTGGGTGGCTCAGTGGGTTGGAGCATCAAGGTTGTGGGTTCGATTCCCAGTAAGGGCACATACCTAGGTTGTGGTGGGTTTAATCCTCGGTCAGGGTGCTTATAGGATGCAACCGATCGATGTTTCTCTTCTCCTCCCTTTCCTTCTCTCCCTCCTCACTTCCTTCCTCTCTCTTTAAAACAAAAATCCTCAGGTGAGGATTTGGCATTCAATGAAGAAAAACATCAAGCTCACATGAGAATAAATAAGATGAACCTACTTTCAGTGCCTTTTCTGTGGCCAGCTTTGAGCTCATTCATGTTCTGGCAAGATAAGCATCACAGTGCATTCCCAGGAATAGCAAGCTCCACAGTTCTGAGCCGCATCCCTTGGGTCTGTACCGCAAGCTTCTGCTATCATTCTTCTCTTTGCCCCTATGCGCAAGCACCTACCCACAGTGGAGGAGTTATTGGTTCTCTTGGGACAGACATTTCACTCTGAAATTTGGTCTACATTTACTTACTTTAGTAAGTTATCAGGTCCTTTACTAGTCCAGGAGATCTCTGTATCAGGCCGGTAAGGTAGTACAGTGGTGAAGATCAAGGACTCTGAAGATCAAGGACTCTGAGTGTTAGGATTTGAATCCTAGCACTTATTACCTGTGTTATTTCACTTCTTCATCAGTTTCTTTCTATAAATAGTGGGTAGAACCGACTCCATAGACTTGTGTGAAGAATTAACTGGGATGGCATAGAGCCTGCTGTACACTCAATGTTCCATACCCTCATCAATACCATCCTCACCAGTGAAGTCTTTTCCCTCAAACCCCTATAGGATGTGAAGTGATAGCTGTGAATACCCGCTCCACCAGCCAGACCTTTATTTACAAATGTGATGCGGTTCTCTGTACCCTCCCCTTGGGTGTGTTGAAGCAGCAGCCACCAGCTGTACAGTTTGTGCCACCTCTTCCCGAGTGGAAAACATCTGCAGTTCAAAGGATGGGATTTGGCAACCTTAACAAGGTAACCTGCCCTCGACACCTCTCGTGCCCTCCACTCGGGCAGGAGAAGGGTTTGCATTTTTATACATCTTGTTGTGCTCTCAATTCTGACATAGGGTGAGTTCTGTTCATTCATTCACTTCATTGCCTAATTATGCATAAAGTATCCTTGAGAAGTAGTCTTCTGAGGTCACTTCACAAACCCAAGCCTATAAAAAGAGAGCTAAATGTCATTCTAAGTAATAAATTTGTAATAAGGATTTCTAGACGTATAGTAAGAGTATATTAGCCTGGCCGGCGTGGCTCAGTGGTTGAGCATCAACCTATGAGCCAGGAAGACACAGTTCAATTCCTGATCAGGGCACATGCTGAGGTTGCAGGCTCGATCCCCAGTGTGGGGCGTGCAGGAGGCAGCCCATTGATAATTGTCTCTCATCATTTATGTTTTTTTCTCTCTCTCCCCCTCTCGCTTCCTCTATGAAATTAGTAAAAATATTTTTAAAATTATTTTTAAAAACGATTAGAAGAAATTTAAATAATGTCTGAAGAAAAAGTACTTTCTTTTGAGGCATAGCTGTGCTTAAAGCCATATTCTCGGAGCCCTGTTGCCCGCTCACGTGCTTCTTCTTTGGGATAGGTGGTGTTGTGTTTTGACCGGGTGTTCTGGGATCCAAGTGTCAATTTGTTCGGGCATGTCGGCAGTACGACTGCCAGCAGGGGTGAGCTCTTCCTCTTCTGGAACCTCTATAAAGGTAACTGCTTTCTAGTTTTGATATTTCTCATGTCCTTAAAGTAATACAGAATTAGGAATATTCTGTTTTTTCTCAAGTGTGTGTGTGTGTGTATGTATATATGTCTTGATTTTTCATTAACTCTATAAGCAATTCCTGAAATCCCTTATAGATGCTGGGGATATGGAAATAAACAAAAACAAAAACAAAAAAACCCTGCCTTTAAGGAGCCCACAACTAACTTGTGGGAGATAGAATGAGGAGGTAGGCAGTCTCAGAACAGGGCGGTAAAAAGATGGCAGGGTGAAAGCCCAGAGCACTGCAAAAAAAAAAAAAAAGCAGAAAAGGAAGGATCTGCCCTGCCAGCAGGGGTGAGCCCAGGGAGGCTTCCTGGAAGGGGAAATTTGTGTTCCTCATTCTCACACTTTTATGTCTGACTTACCCCTGAATCTTTAATCACTTCCCTTATACATTTATGAAACTCCGGTTGTACTTTCTTCTGTACATATTTAGACTGCTCCTATTCCTATACAGAGCTCTAAAAAGAAAGTATATCTAGACTCTACCTCATTCCAGGAAAAGAATGTGGGACATGTACTGTGCAGCAGTATCAGTAGGCATGGCCTTGACAGTGTAGATACATCAGTTAACAGCTTGACTCCCACCCCAGTTCTTTCCGTCGCTCCTCACTGCCTGCTTCTGAAACATCCTCTCGTGGCCGGGGCCACGAATCCAGGAGGCACTTTTCCCTGAGCACAGTGCTTTCTGACAACAGCCGAGTGCTCTTTCCCTTCCCCCACCCAGTCTATCAAGTCCTGTCAGTGCTTGCTTCACCATCTCTCTCAGACCTACTTGCTCCTCTTCTTTCCGACTGCCCACCCCCCAGTCCAAGCCACTCTCTTCTCTTACCTTTTCCTCGTCTAGAACTTCTTTAAAGGTAAATGCTTTCTAGTTTTGCCAGCAGCCACTAACTGCTATCCCTGCTTCTATCTTTTGAGGGCTTTCTGTTATCTTGGCCATTACTAAGAAGGCCCACATAACCCAGCCCTTCTCTCCTTCAGCTTCCTCATTGTTCATTCCTCCAGCCCATCCTCACCCCTCCCCACTCTCTGGGCTCCAGGCACCCTTGCTGCTCTCCTGGAATCCTGGATTGCACCATGCTGTGTTCCTACTTCAGGGCCTTTGCCCTGAAATACTGCTCCTGGGGTGCTTTTATTTTTCTTCTTCTCTTCCTTCCCAGCACGGCTTACTCTACCCAGCCTTCAGGTCTTCACCTAAATGTCACTGTTTCAAAGAGGACTTACAAGATACACATACCTCCACTGCTTCAAATCTAAATTCTCGGTATTGTTTTCTCTGTATCCTGTGTTTTTCTTCAATATCTTCTATCACATTCATAATTATATATCTGTGATATTTGTCTGTGGAGTAGTCATTTATTGTTTTTATATCCCCAGCATCTACTACTGTGTTTATCCCTTAAGTCTCTGCATATTCACCAAATGGATGAGTAAAGGTGGAGCTGTCTCCAGTGGGCAGGGCTAAGAATTCTTGGTCTCACCATAGGGATACTTGTTTTCTTTGTTAACAAGGTCTGAAATGCTATCTGAACTTCCACATTCTGCAGTTATAAACAGTGAAGTACATGAGTCACCGCTGTAGTTTGCCAGCTCTTCTGGGGGTAGATTTCAAGTTACCTTTTCAGAAACAACTTGTCTCCAGCTGAGTGGTGCATGTCTGTTGGTTGTCAGATTTCAGAGCACCAAGAATAACGGGCCCATTAAGGAGGTTCCTGAGAAAAGTCTGTAGGAAAACCCTGGAATTGTCCTTTCTGTTTCCCTAGCTCCAATACTATTGGCACTAGTCGCAGGAGAAGCTGCTGGCATCATGGAAAACATAAGTGATGATGTGATTGTAGGCCGATGCCTGGCCATTCTCAAAGGGATTTTTGGTAGCAGTGCAGTGCCCCAGGTAAGTGAGTGGGGACAAGTGGGACCTGGGATTTGGACAAAAGACACGTTTGACATATTCTCTTAAGTTGCAGCACAGGTACTTGGGCAGGAGTTTCAGCCAGAATTGAGAAGTGTGTATGGATTTACATGAATGCTAATGTTAAGTGTGGGATTCAGAGTTATTTGCTGCATTTGTCCGCTTGTCTGTCGTCTTGGCTTTTGGAATCTTACTACCACCACACCCCACCTTTCAAAGTGGCCAAACTCCCCCAGGGAAGTCTTAAGAGAATCTTTTGGTACTTTTTTCTATTCTTCAGGCCTATTGAAACACTTATAGACCCTTTTGATTCCTTTGAAAGGACATATATTAATACTTTGTGTGAATTTGTAAGAGAGAATTTAATTTAGAACAAGTCCTTGGTAGGTCTCTGGATTCACAGACAAGAGTGCAACGTGGAGGCTTCCTTGCAGTCTGAAGGCATTCTGTTATATATTTTAAAGCATCAGCATTCACCACTTGGCTCTCATGTCTGTTTCCTCTTCAGCTCTCAGAACTTGTATCTCCACTCACAATTTTTCCACCTTTCAGATATATTACTGGTTTGTCCTTGGTGTCCAGTAGTAACTTGTGCCCATGGTATTTTCTTTAGCCCAAGGAAACGGTGGTGTCTCGCTGGCGTGCTGATCCCTGGGCCCGGGGCTCCTATTCCTATGTGGCTGCAGGGTCATCTGGGAATGACTATGATTTAATGGCTCAGCCAATCACTCCTGGCCCCTCGATTCCAGGTGCCCCACAGGTGAGAAACTAACTGTATGTGGGCTTATTTGGGAAGAGGCCAGTATCCCAGGTTCTTAGGGTGAAAATGCCAGATTGTTAACAGATTTATTCACTCGGTCTTGGACCCTTTCAAATAACCCAGAGCAGAAGGGAAGAGCAGTATCTTTTGTGTCAGATTTCTCACATTTTGGCTTTGTTAAATCTAAACCGCCTGTATTCAGATTTTTGTCCCTATAAAACAAAATAGATGTTTTTAATTGCACCCCATTTTGTAATGGTTCTTAGGATTGTTGCAGGCTCCCAATCACTTAGGGATCTCCCGGGGATGCCCCTGAGAAATAATTTTGGGCCCTTACCTAGATGATGCCTGACCCTGCTCCAGAGTAGTAAGTGTTCTCAGGACCCTGCGCTAAGGAAGACCTGCTCTGAGCTGAGTGAGAACAAATGCTGTGCTCTGTGGTTCAGGGCAGTCACCCCCACCTCCAGTAGGTCCTGCATGAGGCAAAGTCAGCTTATAACTGGGTATCCCGGAGTTAAACTGGAATGTAAGAACAGGTGCAATAAGTGTCACTCTGGAACTGAGACTGGGCCGAGTTTTGTTGTCCCCTCCTAGTCCTGTCAGCTCCAAGAAAACGCCTGCTCCTAAGGGAGACCCTTTTTGGTAGAATGATGGGCTACTGATTTGGGGGTGGGTGAGTTCAGCTTCAAAGGCCAACAGAAATTTGGAAGTTTTAACAGTAACAAAGGTATATTTGCAACGTGCTGATTTCCTCTTAACTTTTTTCCTGAAATAGCCAATTCCACGACTCTTCTTTGCTGGAGAACACACAATCCGTAACTACCCAGCCACCGTCCATGGTGCTCTGCTGAGTGGCCTCCGAGAAGCAGGAAGGATTGCAGACCAATTCTTGGGAGCCATGTACACCCTACCTCGCCAGGCCACACCAGGTGTCCCTGCACAGCAGTCCCCAAGCATTTGAAACAAATGTATCCTAAGGGAAGAGGCCAACGTGTGTGTCTTCTGCTGTGTAAGCAAAGTTCTTCTAGCAATAGTAGATTCCTGAGAAACCTGCCCTGGCTTTTGGGCTTCCGGTCAGTTGCCGAAGTTCAGGATGGTCAGGTGGCCAAGGAGGTTGTTTCCTTTGAGTGACTTAGAGCCAGGGATGAAGGCACTTGTCCATTTATAGTGGAAGTGTGTTCTTCAAGACTGAGGCGAGCAAGTGCTATGAGAGAACACCTTAAGTCTCTTGGTGTGTGGTAGTTTTTTTTTATATTTTGAGAATAAAACTTCATATAAAATTAGTCCTATCTATTTTATTTGTTTTCCCTTAGGGTTAGAGCCGTATACAAGACAGGAGTGTTACTCTATTGGAGATGTTCATTTTATCTGTGTTTACATAAAGGGGATGCTTATTTATGTAAAGGAGAAAAATGATTTGGTCAGAATATAGGGTTAAGGGGCTCCTGTAGAATAACGGGCTTCCTGGTCTGTGAGGCTAGATTTCCCCACTGGAGTTGGAGGGTGACCCTGTGCCAAATGCATGAGCGTATGGAGATTGGGAAACTGAATTCTCAAGATAAAGCACAAGACAACACCAAGTTTGGGTAGTCCTCCACAGACTATCCTGGCTTTATTCTCCAGATTCCCTCCATGGGTATGTGCTCACTGTACTTCTAGCCAAGGTACTGGTATAAAGTTTTGGCAAGTTCTACATAAGGAGCAGTTCAAGGTTTTGGGTAACTTCGCTGGTGTATTTATTTCCTGTTGCTGCTTTAACAAATTACCAACAAGCTCTGAGGGAAGATTCCATTTGCTTGCCTTTCTCAGCTTCTAGGGGCTGTCTGTATCCTTGGCTTATGGCCCCTTCCTCCACCTTAACAGCACAGCAATCTCTGCTTCTTTAGATCCCCCTCCATCTCACTCTCAGGATCCTTGTGATTTACTTGATGGACCACCCAGATCATCTCCCCCATTTCAAATTCTTTAATCACATCTGCAAAGTCCCTTTTGCCATGTAAGGTAAAGACTTGTAGGAACAGAATGCCTGCCTATTGCTTACCCAAGGGCTCTTAGCAGACTAAATGTGTGTGTATAATCTGCTTCTAGAAATTGGATTTAACTTGCATTAGTGAATTCTTCCCTAAATGAGGTTTTATTCTTAGTAAGATTTAAAGGACATTACATTGGTGGTCTGACTGGAGGGCTTTTTCCCTAGTTTTAGAATGAGTGACAATAATTAGGAAATTTTGCACACCAGGATCAGGGCAAGTGGTGTAACTGATGTAAAGGTGAGAAGAGCTTACAATGGAAAGTATGACAATTTTGGAGCTCAGCCCTGCCATTAATATTGTTACCTTGGGGCAGGGCGGGGGATGGTTAAGGTGTTTGAACCAGTGTTAGGTGCTTTTGAGTTTGTTTTTTAAATAGATGGCATAGGCAGCTTGAGAAAAGATTGTTTTGTGTGTGACAAGCCTAAAAATAAAATGTAGCAATAAAATAGATGCTGTATGATTCTAATACCAATTCAGTTTTGGCTTCTAGATATGTTCTTTACTAAGCCTCAGCTATGTTTCCAGTCCTTACAGCACCAGTAATTGGCTGAGAATTTTAAATACATACAGTGAAATATACTAGCTGCACCAACACATAGAAAACAGTTGTATGCAGAGATGACAGCAACAAAAACGGCATCGCCGACTCACACACGTGGAAACTAGGGAGCTTTATTGGTTACATATTGTGCTGCAGAGCCAACAGACAGCGTTAGAGCCAGAGGATACATGCAGACAGGCAGCTTCAGCTAGACACATGCACCCAAGGAGCCGAGTCACCGCTCATGGCTGTGCCCTGGTTTCCAGCGACAGGGTCCGGCCTCCTTGGTCCCATGCTTGGAGCAGGAATGTAGAAGCTGCTGCACCTAGACTCCAAGAGCCAGGGGAGAGGCCCGAGCACCTGCCTGAGCAAGTAAGTGTGGACCAACATAATGTAATAGCAGTTTTTGAGGGCTACTTCTCTAGCCCTCCCAATCTTTAAAATACAAAAAAATAGACTTTATTCTCTTAAAAATACATTCCATTCAGTACATTGTTCTGAGCTGTGAAGCAGCAGGAAAATAGGGCCCCTTTCCTATGACCTTGGTTATGAGGCTTTGAGGAGAACCCTGTTCCCCACTCAGGGTATTCAAGATAATCCCTAAAAGCAGCTCTTCCAAAGCAGTCTTGAACAACCAAAAACAAAACAAAAACCACACCAAAAAAGGCAGCTAGGGACCAGACCAGAGGCTGGGTCCCTGTTCCTTTATTGGAAAGTGGTAGCACTTGGCACTAACCCACTAAATATAATGAACTTAAAACTGCTCCAGGATGACAAGTCCAAGATCAATATAGACCCCCTCACACCCCATGAGAGAGGGATGATTTATGTGCAATCTTGCTTGTGGACAAGGTTGGAATCCTTAGCCCCACTGCAAATCCCTGTAACCCACATTATAACTTGCATTGCCACTCAAAAGCAAGAACAGCCACTGCTTCCTTTTGCCCATATCCCTGCAGCTTTCTCCAGTTGTTTTTAATACCAGAATGGCAAGAGACAGGTGAGAGCAGGTACTTCCTCCAGCAAAGCAGCTCTGGAGAGCCAGGTTCCCCACCTCACTAGGAACCTCCCACAACTACTTACCTGCCAGGAAAACTGAAAGTTCGAGCTAAGCTGCAGAAAAGGCCTGTCATAAAGTGGGTTTATTGGCTGAGACAGGGAATATTTGGCTTGATTAGAGAACTATTCAACTACCAGGTCTCCCTTTTATTTGGATGTTTCTCCCAGAAACCCTGATGGTGAGGCCTGGGTCCAGATGGTCTCACCTAGGTTGCTTTTCAAAAACCTGTCTTCCAACTTTGGAATCTGAGAGCCAGCCTTGCCAGCCATTTGAAGCCTAAGATAACGGAGCCTATAGCCTTCACAGGCTATTACAAATGGTATTTTCTGTAATGCGGAGGACATTCCTTTAGAATCTATTTTTCAGCAGTTCTAGAAAATGTGCAGATGAAACAAAATATCCTGAAATAACTGGTACAATCAAACCTTATTGCACTCAGATTTTAAGATAGCCGCCCCAGCAAGAGAGTATCGGAGCTGTCCCTCTTCCACACAGCATTTTGGGTTGCGGCAGATGTTGATGTTGCTGAAATGTGAAAAGATCCAGACTTTGGCACCAGGAGCTACAGCACCAGAATCCAGGGCTCCAGTGCCCAAGATGAGAATTATCAGCGAGAACTTTGAAGGCATGGCTTGGCACTCATGTTTCTACCAGCAGAGAAGAGCCACAGACTTTCCTAGACCCTTAGTTAACCACCAATAGAAGACAGTCAGTTTCCTTTGGACGGTCAGGGTTGCCAACCAGTGAAGAATGGCAGGGAGGCTATAAGTGAGAGGTTGCAGCCTTGAGAAAGTTAGTTTCTGACTGGTGACCCAGCAGGAAGGGGTTTTGAAAATTGCATCTAAAGTTGAACATCTGAGGCAGCAATGTGAAGTAAAGGCAAGCATCATGACTATGCCTTTAGATTGGCAAAACTCCAGAAAATGGAAATGGGAGAACATTCCTGTCCCTGAAAGGATGGTAGGTGCTCCCTAAGCCTCCAGCACTGCCAAGTCTGATGCAGACATGGGGATGAACACTGATTCCCACACTGCGTAAAGGCAGAAAAGATGACTCAAGAAGCATAGAAACAGGAGACACACCAACTGGTGTTATGGGAAGTGCAAGCAGGAGATACTGTATGGCATCGGTGCCAAGAAGGGCTGCAGAGATCATCCATCTCGCCATTTTACAGACTAGAAAAATGAAGTCAACAGAGCTTCTCTGAGCTTACCCTTACAATTAAAAGGGCCCAGGAAAACCATCAAAGGACACATTCCCCAAACCCATTTGGATCACTGACACCTTACAAAATCAAGAATCACACCATCACCACCCAGTGGGATGATGGAAAAAGAAGGATCTTAGAGAATGCCAGATTTAGGAACCTAGAAACCATTTCAAATAACTCATTTTATAGATAGGGAAACGGAAGCAAAGTACAAAGCCATTAAGAAAATCTAGCTTTCCTGACTCCTCCTGTAATGCTCTTTCACTATGAAGGAAGTGTCTGCTTCATAAAGGTAGCCTTTGAAAGGGGATCCCTTTTTTGAACTGAGAATGCTATAAAAATAGCAGTGTCAAGATTATATGGTTCTTCTCAACTTCCCCATGTGAAGGGTAAAGGAAACTGATGGGTTTTTATTTATGTGGCTTCCTGAAAAGTTTGCTGCATTCTGAATTGTATAAATCTGGGGCCCCTGATGGGCATGTGTTACCTTTCCTCCCATGAAGTCATCATGATAGTTGGTTTGCAGGAATCATGGGCCCACTTCTGTAGGAATGCATCAGCTTGGTAAAGTGCGATACCTCCTCCCTAGGGGATGGAAGAGGAGGAACAAAGTCCAGGCCTTTCACGGAGCTATTGCTTTGTGGAGTGACTAATGGGAAAGTGCTTCTTCCTGTCCACTTTCCCCTTTGCTGGGCGCTTCCTAGAAGGCAGAGTATGCTGGGTCAGGCCCAGTTTAGTCGGGGAATATTCCGAAGGTGGAAACAAAGTCAACGTGAAGTCTCCAGCCACAGGAGAAGCAGGCAATGCCAGTAGCATTATTGGTGCCCAGGGAAGGAGATGCATGAGGTGTGTGCACTTCCAGGTGCCTTTGGAAGGTGAGCTGAGAGCTGGGATCAGGGGAGGGATGATGTCATTCCAATAGGTGGGCAGGTACCTGTGTGCTCTGCCCCCAGGAAACAAGTGGTCAGCAAGGGGGCCAGGTCATAGTCCCATAATCCCCTAGAGGCAGCACAGACCTCTCTGGTAAAAGTCTGAAGAATTCCAAAGGGGAAAGGAATGGAAGCTCCCTAAATGGAGCTGACGGCTGGTAAGTCTTAGTGTCGGTACTTAGGTCCCTAGGGCAGACAGGGAGTGAATTGGATGTGGTGAGGAGACCAAGAAATCAGAACATTAACTGCGTGGAAGGGGCTATTGCGTGGTGAGGATATAAGGATATCATTCCCTATTTGTGGCCAGAGTGGCCGATTCTACTGGGAACAGGGCAGGGACAAGGAGAGAGGACTCATGCATCAATCAGGGAAGGCTGGGCCTGGGTGACTGTCCAGCTTGTAGTTTCTGATCTCCATTGGCCGCCTGGCAAAAATGACCTGAGCCACAGCCTGGCTCTCTGCCACAATCTCCCAGCCAAGGCCTCGTGTCTAGCCCAGTTAGCTGGCCCGGGATCCTTCGTAGGATGGGAAGGTGGAAGAGCTGAGCAGGAGCAGAGGACACAGCAGACCTCACCCGGCTGGCTCAGTTTTCCTCAGCACAGGGCCTGGTTGGTCGTAACCGTTCCTCAGCCTGTACTTGCCCAGGCTCTGACAGCCCCTGCTTCACGGGCAGTTCAGGCCGTTCCACGGAGCTGTGTGGTCGCCTGTAGACATTGAGTGTGCAGTCATCGCCTTCCTCCTGTACCAATAGATGACAAAAGTGAGATGTGGAAGACAATACAGTGAGTAACAAAGATACCCTCACTCCCAGTGGTCCCTCTCCAGCCAGGCAGAGGGAGATCTAGCCCAGACAGACCAGCAAAGACAGGTCAATATAAAAGTTCCTTGGGAATCAGAGTAGACTGCAAATGCCAATCTGCTAGGAACTCCTGGGGGATACTGGGGGGTTCACAAGTGAACAGGAGCCCTACAGAGTACAGGGCCAGGAATGGGGCCATGGGAGTGGTACCCTTAAGTAGTAGCCACTGGTCCTCTAGTTCTGCACATGAAGACTGCATGCTTCTCGGTGAGAGCCATTTCCTTGGTGGGTAGGCAGGAAGTATGCTGAAGCAGAAGCTGGACAGCTCTTTTCCTACTTCCCACCAGTAAGTCACCTGCCTTCCCTTTCATATGCCATTTCCTATCTTCCTCATCACACCTCAGACAGCCAAAGTTTCAGAGAGCTAGACACCCATCTTTCACTCCACTGCTCTTCTACCAGACTTCTGCCTTGTTAATGTTTTGCTTTGGAGCACCAAAGCAAATTAAGATGAAAGGACACAAGTATGAGTGAGAAAAGGTGGCAGGGTACAAAGAAGAGTGGACTTAAAGATAGGAACCCTGGATTCAAATCTTAGTTCTTCCAGTATTTCCCTTGGGTGGCCTTGGATAAGGCGCTTTCTGTCTCTGACCTTCAGTTTCTACATCTGAAAAAATGGAGATAAAACCTGCTTACAGCTGTTGGAGAGACTGAATGAGGTAAGTAGGTGGAGAAGTGCCTTGTCAAGTGTTAACATCTATCTTCTATATATATATAGAAAGCCTAAGCAACTGTTCGACCAGTAGCTATGACACACACTGACCAACAGGGGGCAGACACTCAACACACAGGCATGGAAACATGGAACAGACTGATGAATCTCAGAGGGGAGGGGGTCAGGGGAAGGGAGGGAAGAGATTAACCAAAGATCTTATATGCATACTAAAGGCCCGGTGCACAGATTCTTGCACCAGTGGGGTCCCTCGGCCTGGCCTGTGGGGATTGGGTCAAAACTGGCAGTCAGACATCCCTGAGGGGGTCCCAGATAGCGAGAGGGCACAGGCCAGGCCAAGGGACCCCACCGGAGCACGAATCTGCACTGGGCCTCTAGTAGAGTCATAATATCTAGGTCCAAAATGTCATCATCACAGTCTCCAACATCTAAAAGATACTCCCAGTGGCTTCCCCTTCAAATGTTGTTCTGCAGTCTGACCCTCAAATGAAGAGGAGCTTCTGGATTTACCTATCCTATAATGAGCTACAGGGCCCGCCCAGACCTACCTTCAGACTGATGATATAATGGGCTTGACAGGTATCTGGGGCAAAAAGATGCTCAGGCATAAAGCCTATAAAGTAGGCCCATTGTAAGCCCTAGCTCTCTTCATCCCCTACATCAGGGGTGGGGCATGTTTGGCCCACGGGCTGTATAAGGCCGCCAAATCACTTAGTCTGGCCCTGCCAAGACATCACAGGTAAGTTAAATGTTTGACTAAATATAGCAGGTTTATTTTTGGGTTAATAATTTTCATGGCCCTCAAATGATGTTATAAATACCCAAATAGCCCTAAGGCAGAAAAAGGGTTCCCCACCCTGCCCTATATGCTAGCAGCTGGTAAAGACCCTCTGCCTGAACTGAGGCAGCCCAGAATTCGTTTCCCGGCTCCACCTCTGCTCTGCAGAAAGGGCCCTGGGCTTCCTCTGACTCAGCTTCCCTGCAGCTGTTTCTGTGTTTCCAGGTGCTGCTCTGGAGCCAGAAGGGGAGCTCCTTTGGCTGCTCTGGCAACCCACGAAAACAGGCCCCGTCTCCCTTTCTGAGGCCTGCACACAGGGAGACAAACGGGAGACAAACGGGAAAAAGGGCTTTTGGAAATTCATGCTCCTCTGTCAAATACCTTTCTCAAGGTACTTTATTGTTTAAGGGCAAACCTGCCTGATTTTCAACAGTTATCTGAGCTACCCACTGTTTCCCAGCCCCATGGTCTCCATAATCCTGAGTCACACAAGCCAGGAAAAAGGGGGCAAAGGGAAGGGGGAAGGGACGGCTGAAGTGGGGAAAGAAGTGGGACTTACCATGCCTGCCACATGGTTCCAAGCCGCAGCCGTGACAGCATCTCCCACCCGATTCCGGCGAGTGAGCATCTCTGACACAGTGAGGCTACTTTGGGTCCTTCTAGAAGAGAGCTCAGGGGCATCCCCTGGGTTTCCTACCCTTCGAGTACCCTGCTCCAAAAGGTAAGACCTGGGCTGTTCAAGGTCTGAGTAGTCTGTAGAAGACCTCTGGGTGTAGGCATTGGTAGACACCACATTTTTACCTATCTGAGTTGGGGGATCTTCTAAAGAGTTCAAATCTCGCCTGCTCTTCCAGGCATTCCGCACAGTAACATGCCTGGCCTCTGAAGGGCTCACCTCTGAAGGAGCACTATGGCCTTTCCACCTGATTGTCTCTGCAGGGGGTGCATGGTTATTCCTCTCCAACAGATCCGATGGCTTGATGATAATGCTGCTCCGAGAGACCACTGTTTCAGGCCTGTTCTTCAGGGACCCATCTCCCATTCTTTCAGCCTCTGTGAACTGTAAGGTGATGTCATGTTTGTGAATGGAGAGCTCAAAGGGGGGGTTGACATGGTTGCTCACTGATGTGAGGTCTGGTGGCCCAACCTGGATATTGCTGGTGGATGTGTGCCTCTCCCGCGGGGCCTCACCTGGGGCGGCTCTTGGGCTGCTGCTGCTACTGCTGTCAGAGGGATAGATAGTAATGCTGCTTGTCACTTTGTTTGGTCCTGGTTTGGAGGTGGATGTCTGTTTCTCCAATGTGGCCTCGGTTCCAGACCCGCCCATGATTTTTTTCACATCTTTATCAATGATGACAGGTTTAATGACAGCTCTGGACCGCAAGGCCTCTCTGGGACTGAAGGGCCTTTGACTTTTTACTCCAGCACCATTGGCCTCTGGGAATTCCACAGTATTGGTGGAGGCTCTGACAGGTTTCACAGATTCATTTTCTGTCCCGACATCTTTATCATCCTCCGACAGGGCTGTTCTAAGGCCCCCTCGGGATTTGCCTGTTTCTCTGAAGTTGGGCTGTTGTTTGTGCTCTGGCTCTGGGGTGATGGTTGTGTTTACCAATTTGGCAGTAACAAGAGACGACATGTCCATGTCATCATCTGAGTCTGGCTTCTCTCTGCCACTAGATTTGATGACACGACACCTTAGGGCCTCATGCTGACTGCTGTCTTCCATCACAACTGCTACAGGTTGATCAACTCCTTTACTTGGGGTTGAAAAACCCTGAAGGATGTTCTCTTGGCTTCTGGAGCTATAAGGATACTTTGATGAAAGTGGAGCCTTGGTATTGGAAGAACTGGTATCAGCCTCTGGGCCATTGGCAGCCTTTTTGCCCTTAGAGAGCCCTTCTGAGGAAGATCTTCGAGATGAGGCCAGAGCGCCAATGGCCTTAGAACTGCCAGAGTCTGCGGCCTGAGTTACTTGGCTTCCATTGCTAGGCGCCTGCCCCCTCTTGCCAAAGAGGGCCTCAGTGGAGGTGTCAGAAGCCTTGTCAGCTCTACACAATATGTCATTGGGAATAGGTCCATGGGTGGCATCACTAAATGTTCGTGTTGTCTTCTCTACTTTTCCCTTCAACCCACTCTCAGTGCCTGGCTTGGGAGTACCCCTCCAAACTTTATTGTGCTCCTGAGCAGCTGGAGGGTAGCGGCTAAGCACTGATGGCTGCTCCCTGGACTTCTTCCCTTCACTCTGAGAGGAGCCAGATGCAAATCGATCTTCAGTTCTCTTTGTCTCCTGAGTCCCACTATCTGTACCTGCCCCTAAGTTGGAAGCTTTGGCTGCCCTCCTATTCGTAAAACCAGGAGAGGAAACTTGCCGGTTGCTCAGAGAATAGTTTTCATTGTTAAGAGCAAACTCCCTGTTTCGGTGCCTTTCCCGCTTATGCTGAGGGGACAGTTCCCGAGATGTGTGCTTAGACACAGATACCTCACTCCCGTGGCCTCTAAACTTAGTCCTCTCGTGCCTGCCTTTGCTAGACAGGAAAGCATCCTCCCCTCCCACCTCCCCATTCTCTAATTCTTTCTGTTTCTTGATTTGTAGTTTTATCTCCTCCAACTGGCTGGCTAAGAGTTTGTTTTTATTTTGTTCACTTAGGTAATTATCCTGAAGGTCATTATTTTTGGCCCTCATTTTCTTAAGCTCTTCTTCCAAAGATTCAAAATGTTTGATTTGTGTCTTAAGTTTCTCAATCTCTTGGTTAAGGTCTTTGACTTTATTGTCTTCCTGATTTCGGTTCTTTTCATTTTCAGATTTATTTCTTGTTTCATTCTCTACCTGCTTTAGATAGTCCAGAGTGCCTTTCCTTCTGGATTCTTTGGATGGCAGTGTGGAAGAGATACCGTCCTCAATCCGCAGGTCATTCCTTTCCAGAAGATTAGAAGCATTCCTTGTATAATCTCGGTTCATTTTTTTGTTCTGCTCCAGTTTTTGAGTGAGCTCTTTTATAAGTTTCTCATTTTCTTTCTCCTTTTCATTCAGGTATTTTCTCTCACTTACAAAGCTCAGAGTTAATGATTTCAGCTTTTCTAACTCTGACACTAAACTCTGCTCAGTTTTATCTAGGCGGTCCTCAGAAGACTCCAGTTCTTTCACTTTGACCCTGAGCATTTCCAGCTCAGAGGAGATTTTCTTCGTCAGGTTTCTCTCCTCATTCAGGCTCAAACAGAGTTGGGTGCAGTCATTCTTACTCCTGCTAAAGGCCTCCTCTAGCTTCTCCAGTTCGGCCATTCGTTTCTGAAGCCGCTCAATCTCAGATTTCAACTCCCGGGTGAGGTTTTCCTCCTCTTCAAGTTTCTCCTTCATCAGCTGACACAGGTCCTCTGCTTTCTTAATTTCCTCATCTTTGCCTTCGATTCTCAGCACTCGCTGCCGCAGCACTTCAATCTCAGCCAGCATGCTGGAGTTGCTGCCTTCTGCCTGAATCACCTTGTCCTGCAGATCCAGGAGCTCATCCTCTGCTTTTTGGAGGTTTTTTGTGGCTTCTTCCAACTCATCAAGGCGGCGGCTTAGACTCTGTAACTTAAACCGCAGGTGGCGGCTGGAGGCAGTATCCTTGTAGTTTGTAAACTCAGCCATGTCTACTGTCAGCCAGTGTGAACTCCAAGAGGCATCCAATTCCACTCGAGGGGATGAGAAATGGTTACCTTTCTTTTGGCATCCACAGCCTTCTTTGGCAGCTGGAGACCATTATCACTCTACAGAAGGAAAACATGAAGCACATCAGGCAGTAAATATAAAATCTGCACGTCAGCTCTCAAATGTGCTTCTTGTGCCTAAAACATAGCAGGTCCTCTAATTGGAATAAGGTTCTTTATGGCTGATAATGAACTGATATATAGTTTCAGCCTAATGAAGAATTCCACCAGCGCCCTGGCCAGGGTGGCTCAGTTGGTGGGAGTGTGGTCCCCTACACCAAAAAGGTTGCGGGTTCGATTCCCAGTCAGCACACATACAAATGTTGCAGGTTCAGACCCTGGTTGGGGCACTTTCCAGAGGCAAAAAAAACCCACAAAAAAAAATAAAAAGAATGCCTCATTTCCCATGAGAAAATCTTCACCATTTGCCATCTTCATAATCTCAGGAAAGTCATTAGTTTTTCTATAAATCATTACGTAAACAGCCTGGGTTTTACTTGGTTGTAAAATCAGGATAATGATGTCTACCATCTCTCTCCCCAGTACTGTTCTGAGATAATGCATGGAAAGTCTTGGTAGCAAAGCAGTAAACAATCCTAAGAATGTTAAGAACTATAGCTTCAGGGAAAGAAGCAGACTAGTGGAAAAAAAAAAAATCACCTTGTTGACACAGGAAGATAACAGGACCTGGGTTCTATTAAGGCAGAAAGGGAAAATAGTATACTTAGAGAATGAGAGGTCTAGGATGACTTGCTCTCACTGAGAAGCTAACCCAAAAATGGTCTCAGCCTGGTAATATCCCTGGGAAACCTACCAGAGGTAAACAAAAATAGTCTGGAAAGAGATCCCTACCGAGTTCACACAAGAGTCCCACTGGTAAAGTCCTGCTGAACCTGAGTCTGCAAGTCCAAACTACAAAACACATAAGGACCACTCTTATTATGACTGAACAAAAGAGGTTTACACCAATAAGTGATATCAAAGTAAGATAGGCTACAGATCATAAATTAAGTACATTCAAATCTTTAAAGTCATAAAAGAAGGAATCAAAAACAGGAGACAATAACAAGATGCTATCAACGAAGATTGGGATTTTTAAATTAACCAAATAAAATTTGCTAGAAATGTAAACAAAAATAGTAAATAGATGCTAATGAAGAGTACAGTGGTTAAGAAGAGATATGAGGAAATTACAAAAGGCAGCACATAATTAAAGATAGAAAAAGAGAACGAGAGGTTAATAGATAAGGAGAAATACAAAAGAGGTCCAAAAATGACAAAGTAGTACAAAAGGAAAGGACAGACAGAATGGGGGGAGGCAATTTGTAAAGAGCTACTAGCTAAGAAATTTCATGAGCTGATAAAAGATATGCAGTGGAGCTCGGCCATCGTGGCTTAGTGATTGAGCACTGATTGACCTATGAACTAAGAGGTTACAGTTTGATTCCTAGAAAGGGCACATGCCCAGGTTGCGGGCTCAATTCCCAGTTTGGGGCGTGCAGGAGGCAGCCAATCAATGATTCTCATCAATGTTTCTATCTCTCCCTCTCCCTTCCTCTCTGCAATCAGTAAAAATATTTTTAAATAAAATAAAAAGATATGCAATGGAGCCTCATATTCAGGAAGCAAAATCTCAACCAAAATTAAATCTGTGCCTAGTTGAGAAGGAAATAAAAACCTTAATGTTTATTAACAGACCCACACTGAAAAAACTTTCTAAATGTACTTCAGAACACAGAAACTGATCACTTAAGGAAGGCATGAGATGGAAGAAGGAATGGTAAGTAAATAAATTTAACCCAAACAAGCACTGAATCAGTTAATAACAAAAACTAATTGGGTGGGAGGGACAGGATAAGATCAAAGTGGAACTAAAACAATGGAAAATAAGATAGTAAGCATACTGAGAAGGCATTAATAAGCAATATATAAAGAACGGCTATAATATTAACAAAAACTCATTTTAAAAATTTTAGTATGTTTTTACTGATTTTTAGATAGGAAAGGGGAGGGAAAGATAGTAACATCAATCAGCTGCCTCCTGCATGCCCCCTACTGGGGATCAAGCCCGACACGGGCATGTGCCCTGACCAGGAATAACCAGTGGTAACTTCCTGGTGCCTGGGACCATGCTAATCCACTGAGCCACCTGGACAGGCAACCTCATTTTCAAATGGGCAAAGGACTTGAATGGAAATTTCTCCAAAGATGATATCCAAATGGCAACAAGCAATGCTCAACATCACTAATCATTCAGGAAATGCAAATCAAAACCACAGTGAGCCAGCTAGTGTGGCTCAGAGGTTGAGCGTTGACCCATGAAGTCACAGTTCGATTGCCATTCAGGGCACATCCCAGGTCGCAAGCTCCATCCCACTGAGAGGCATGCAGGAGGCCGATCAATGTTTCTACCTATCCCTCTCCCTGCCTCTCTCTAAAATCAATAAAAATACTTTTTAAAAAACAAAAACACGAGGTATCACTTCACACCCACTAGGATGTAGCCAAGTGTTGGTAAGGATGTGGAGAAACTGGAATCTCTGTACACTGTTAGTGGGAAAATAAAATGGTACAGCTACTATTTTTTACCACAATAAAAAAAAATACCTTTAAACAAAAGTAAAGAAGTAAAGGTCATAGAGAAAGAAGATAGGGCAGAATTCCAGTTTCAGGTCCAGCATGTGAGCAGCCTAGAAGTCATCACTTTGAACAAACTGAAAATCAGTAACTCTTCTTAGGTCTACCTGAAAACTGAGGTCACAGAGAAAAACTCTTCCCCCAAAAATTAGACAAGTGGATTCAGAAAAATCACAATTTTCCACAGTAGGAACCTCCATGGGAACTAGTACCAGGGTAAGAAAACCTAAATTGCAATTGACAATTGCTGAAGCTCAGTGTGGACAACTCAAGAGTTTGAAAAAGCTCTCAGTAGGTGATAAAACCCCAATAGGTTAGGCTCCCCCGGTTAACCATTTCATTTCTCTCTCCCTAAAAATTAACAAAAACATATCAATAAAAACACACACACAAAAAGCTCAGAACACCAAGCAGGATAAATGTCAAAAAGAAAAACAAAAACAAAAAAACCCAACACCTAGGCATATCATATTCACACTGCAGAAAATCAAAGATAAAAAACCTTAAAAGAAGCCAGAAGAAAAAATACCTATAGAGCAAAGGTAAGAATTACATCCAATTTCTCAGAAATCATGCAAGCAAGAGGAGAGTGGAGTGAAATATTTAAAATGTTGAGGGGGGAAAAACACACCAATCTATAATTCTGTACCCTGCAAAATTATCCTTTAAAAGTAAAGAGAAATGCTTTCTCAGACAAATGAAAACTGAGGGGATTTGTTGCCAGTAGGCCTGCCTTGAAAGAAATATTAAAAGAAATTCTTCAGTGAGAAGGAAAATTGTATAGGTCAAAAACTCAGGCCACATAGAGGAAGAGCATTAGACTAGGAATGAGTAAAAGTAAAATAAAATTTTTAATTTTTTAAACTGATTTTAGAGGAAGGGGGAGAGAGAAACATAGATTTGTTGTTCCACTTATTTGCATTCATTGGTTGATTCTCGTATGTGCCCTGATTGGGGATCAAACCCAAAACCTTGACATATTCGGACGATGCTCTAACCAACTGAAGTACCAGGCCAGGGCCTAATTTTCCGTATTCTTAAATGATTTAACAGATAACAGTTCAAAATAATAGCAACAATGTATCCAATGAACATAATTTATGTGTAGGTGAAGTAAATGCCAGCAATGATACAAGGGATAGGAGAGAGAAATTAGGATTATATTTATTTTTTTTTCTTAATATATTTTATTGATTTTTTACAGAGAGGAAGGGAGAGGGATAGAGAGCTAGAAACATCGATCAGCTGCCTCCTGCACACCCCCCACTGGGGATGTGCCCGCAACCAATGTACATGCCCTTGACCGGAATCAAACCTGGGACCCTTCAGTCCACAGGCCGACAATCTATCCACTGAGCCAAACCGGTTTCAGCTACATTTGTTTTTATAAGGTACTTGTATTTGAACTAACTCTAGGGCAGTGGTCAGCAAACTGCGCCTCGCGAGCCACAAGCGGGTCTTTGGCCCCTTGAGTGTGGCTCTTCCACAAAATACCACGTGCAGGCGTGCACGTACAGTGCGATTGAAACTTCGTGGCCCATGCGCAGAAGTCTGTTTTCGGCTCTCAAAAGAAATTTCAATCGTTGTACTGTTGATATTTGGCTCTGTTGACTAATGAGTTTGCCGACCACTGCTCTAGGGCAACCATTTAAAAAAAAAAAAAAGTTTAATTGATATGCTGAGAAAGGAAAGAAAATGGCACCAGATAAAATGCTCAATCAAAGCCACCAAAGGCAGAAATAAAAGACAAAAAACAAGGGCAACAAAACAGTAGTAACAAATATGGTAACTATTAATCCAACTATAGAATCACTTTAAACATCAATAGTCTATATCAATTAAAAAAGATTGTCAGAGCGGATCAAAAATCAAGACCCAAATTGTATGTTATTTACCAAACACCCATTTTTTAAATTTTAATGAAGACATATAGATTAAAAGTAAAGGATTGGAGAAAGCTATCCCATGTTAATACTAATCAGAAGAAAGCTGGAGGAGCTCCATTAATTTCAGACAGCACACTGCAGAGCAAGGAAAGTTATCCAGCAAAGTATTACATAATGATAAAAGGGTCAATTCTCCAAGAAGATACAATAGTCCTTCCTTAAAATATACATGTATTTGTCTTAAAACAGAGCACCAAAACTGACAGAACTGCAAGGAGAAATGGATGAATCCAATACTACAATTGGAAAGTTCCATACCCTTCTATCATAAATAGACCTAGCAGACAGAAAATCAGTAGGGACATAAACTCAATCAACTGGATATGAAGGATATGGACAGATTACTACAACAGCAAAATATACATTTCACATGGAACATTCTCCAATACAGATGACCTTCTGGGCCATAAAACACACCTTAACAAAGTGAAAAGAACAGCATACACTATGCTCTCAGACCACAATGGACTTAAACTAGAAATCAATACCAACTAGAAATCAATACCAGAAAAATAGCTGGGATATCCTCCAAATATTTTTTTAAAAGATTAAACAACACATCGGTCAAAGAAATCTCAAAATTTTTAAAATACTTTGGACTGAATGAAAAAATAAAACTTTATCAAAATTTGTGGGGTGTAGCAAAAGCAGTATTTAGAGACAAAGTTACAGCACTGCATGCATATATTAGAAAAGAACAAAGATCTACAATCAAAGATTACATCTAAAACTAGGGATTTAGGAGGAAGGGAACCATGGTTGAAGCCATAAGAGCAAACAGCAATCACTGGTGAGAGAAAAACTGCATCAACAATGATTCCATAGGAAAAGCCAGGGGGAAAGAGAAACAACCTTAAGTGGAATCTGAGGAGATGCCAAATGCCACTTATCTCAGGCCCCAAGGTCCCTTCCATTGACTGCACTTTGAGCCTAGGGCCACCAGATGGAGCCCATACCCAATTCAAAACACTCCAAAGCCTTGGAGGGTTGGAATTTTAGAGCAGAGCCTCCCTACCTCAGCCTCTCAGAGCCTGCCTTCTTTCTGATTATCTTCCTCTCTACCACTCTACCTCCCTGGGCTCAACTTTCTGTCACCCCGTCAACTTTTCCCAACTTCCTCATCCTCAAAAATGTAGGGAGAAAAAATTCTAAATTTATATATTTTATACGACAGAAACCCTTTCCTTCATTCCCATCCATGTTTCCTACTATGAGTGCCACATAACAAAACACTACTTTGGCCTTGGCTGGTGTTGCTCACCCTGAGCTTCTAAATTGTACTTACTCGCCCTGGCTGGTTTGGCTCAGTGGATAGAGCATCGCCTGCGGACTAAAGGGTCCCGGGTTCGATTCCGGTCAATGGCACATGCCCAGGTTGCAACTCAATCCCCAGTAGAGGGCATGCAGGAGGCAGTCAATCAATGATTCTCTCTCTCCCTCTCTGAAATCAATAAAAATATATTAAAAATGAAAAAAAAAAGATAAAAATAAGTTGTACTTAGTCAACCAAAGCAACTGATTTTAGCCTCTTTTTAAAATTTTTTTCAATTAGTTTACATTCAATATTACTTTGTATTTAGTTTCAGGTATGGAGCATGGTTAGACAATGATTTTAGCATCGTAACATATTTGGCTCCCTCAAGACTAAAGAAATAGTTTCACCACTTTTATTTAAAATAAAACCACCTACTTGACCCAATCTTTTTACTTTAAAAATGAAGGAACTGAGACTTAGAAGTAAACACTGTGATTTCTCCAGCAACATAGTCTCCTGTTCTTCCCATTGTGTAAAATCATCTCCCTACAAACTCTTTTAAGTGTTTTTACAAAGTGAGCAGTTCTGATTATACAGACTAATAACAACAATAAGGTATAAAGGAAACAAATAAAGGACAATCACAAATTGAGCACTACTATACTATAGACCAGTGGTCACCAACCTTTCGGACCTCACGGACCACCAGTGGTCCACGGACCACCGGCTGGCGACCGCTGCTACAGACAATATATTAAGTACTTAAATACATGCTTTCTCTAGGGATCCCAGATCTACTGTGTACTTTCTCTTAAATTACTTCCCTGAGGTTTTCTCATCCATACAAAGACAATATGCCATGGCTGGGTGACTCAGTTGTTGGAGCATTGTCCTGGTCTGGGTGACAATCAGTGTTTCTCATGTCAATGTCCCCCTCTCTCTAGAATCAATGGAGGCATATCCTCGGGTGAGGGTAATATACACCGAGTGGCCAGATTATTATGATCTTTGAACACATAATAATCTGGCCAGTGTGTGTGTGTGTGTATTAGAGGCCCGGTGCATGAATTCGTTCATGGGTAGGGTCCGGCCAACCTGGCCAGGAGGAGGGGACATGGGCGGTTGGCCAGCCTGCCTGCTGGGCGAACTCCTGGTCGAGGGGACAATTTGTATATTAGCCTTTTATTATATAGGATATTCACTGAGTGGCCAGATTATTATGCGTTCAGAGATCATAATAATCTGACCATTCAGTGTATATGTACTAGAGGCCCAGTGCACAAAATCTTGCACTGGGGGGTTGGGGGGGAGGGTCATCGCTCAGCCTGGCCTGTGCCCTCTCACAGTCCAGGACCCCTTACTCCTTACTGCCTGCCTGCTCACTGGTAATTGCTGCTCCTTAGAGCTGCCGCGGAGGCGGAAGAGGCTCCTGACAGTGCTACTGCACTCACCAGCCATGAGCCAGGCTTCTGGCTGAGCAGCGCTCCCACTGTGGGAACAACCGGTCGCTATGATGTGCATTGACCACCAGGGGGCAGCTCCTGCTCCTGGTGGTCAGTGCACATCATAGCAACCAGTCGTTCTGGTCATTCCGCTGTAACGGTCGCTTAGGCTTTTATTATATAGAAGAAGATATCCTATATAATAAAGAGGGAATATGCTAATTGGCTGTCATGCCATCACAAAGATGGTGGTGCCCACAGCCAATAAGAGGGGAATATGCTAATTGATTTTTACGCCCTCAAAGATGGCAGCGCCCACAGCCACAAGATGGTGGCGCCCAGTCCCTTCAGCCCCCCAATCGCCCAGGGCCGACCCAAGGCATAGGCAAGCCTTGGATGGCAGCTGCCCAGCCGCCCAGGGCCACCCGAGGCTCAGGTAACCAGGGCCAGCTGAGGCTTTCACTGCCGGCACCGGCAGCAGCAGAGGTGATGGGGGCGTTGCCTCCCGCCCCTGAAAGCTCCTGGACTGTGAGAGGGGGCAGGCCAGGCTGAGGGACCTCCCTACTCCAGTGCATGAATTTTCATGCACCGGGCCTCTAGTCTATATACTAAAACCCTAATATGCAAATAGACCAAATGGCAGAACAACTGAACAACCAGTTCCTATGATGTGCGCTGACCACCAGGGGGTGTGCGCAGACCATGGCGGACGTCAGCTGCAGTGGGATGGTGGAGCAGGTGAGTGGGAGCGCCAGACCAAGGCAGGACACACGGGTGCTGTCATCAGGGCGAGCCTCTGGTGGTTACTGAAAATTCTTGGCTCCTGCACGCTGTGGTCTCGCCCCTGTTGCCGGCGCCGGCCCCACTTGCACCTGCTGCCGGCACCCAGTGCCAGCCCCGATCGCTCAGTGCCATCAGCGTGTGTGAGTAGTGGCTGCTGGCCCCAATTGCCCCTCAGAGCTTCTCCACCTCCCCCTGCTCCTGAGGGGCGATCGGGGCAGCAGCCACCACTCGCACCCACTGCTGGCACCAGCCCCAATCACTCCGCGCGTGCAAGTGGGGCCGGCATCAGCTCATGGGAGCGGCAGTGGCAGGAGAGGGGCTGCCGGCAGACAGGGGACCCGAGGCCACAGCGGGAGGAGCCAGGCGAGGGCGCAGAGGATGGGTCGAGACCTGCCCCTGTGCCCACCATAGCCTCACGGCCCACAATTCAAGTTGCACGAATTCGTACACTGGGCCCCTAGTGTAATACTATCTTAAAATTATTTACTATTTTTTTGCATTTCAACTTGAAAGTTAGTTTCAATCAATAGTTTCAACTGACTATTTTCTACACCTCCAACTTGCAAGCATTGACTATTTATAAATCTGATAGGCAAGTCTTTTCAATATTGTCATACAAATTGTTAAACAAAATATAACCAAGAACAGCCCTCTAGAATGGCACTACAAAACAGCCTGTCTAGATAAACACCGATCCATTAATTGGTACTTGTACAATACCTGTATGAAGCCAGCTCAAAATTTCCTTTGTCTTAGGACCACATGAGAAAATGTTAAATACTTAATCTTAGTACTCAGGGACACTGTAGCTTTATAGTGCATTCCTGATTCTCCAGGCTAGGAACCTTTTCAAAAGTGAAATTGCCTTGCCCTAGCCTGTTCTCTGTGGTTAGAGCATTGGCCCACAAACTGAAGGGTCATGGGTTCAATTCCGGTCAAGGGCACGTACCTCAGTTGCATGCTCAACCCCTGGCATCTGGTCAGAAAGATCAATGAACAAATGAATCCTGACTGCCACTCCACCCAACCAGAAATTAATTTCATAACCCAGTTCCCTGAGGTAGGAAAAATACTCCAGGGAGAGGAATAGCACAAGAATCCTGAACCAATTAACAGGACAAGAATTTGCCCAGACGTTCCCCCTCCCTCAGGAAAAGCTCTATACTATCCGTGACTATGCCTACTTCGCAGCAGGGGCTACCATGGGAGTGAAAGGTCTCGCTCAAATTCCTTTCCGTGTGCAGTCACTCCTATGCCTAGAACCCAGTTCCCAGACGCTACCTCGGGTGGCCTGTTGCTCTACCTTTCCAGAGAACTTTTCTGTTACCCAGCTACCACTGGCGACCAAGACCATGTTCCCCACTCTCCAGTGGCTCCCATCTTGCTTAGAATGAAATGCACTCCAATGCTCTTTCCTGGGCTCTCAGGCCCTCTGGGCACTCACTGCTCAAGTTTATTTTATTTCTTTACTACTCTCCACTTTCTTGGTCAACATCAACCAATAAAATACTGCTACACAGAACCCTAGGAAAAGGAAATACTAGTAGTTATCAATTGAAAATTTTTTTGTTTTTTAAAGGTAAAGTCAGTCACAGACTCAACCGAAAAGTAACTTTCTCAAGAGACGTTAGAGTACAATGAAAATAAGTCAGGTTTGAAATCTAGTCCTACCATTTACTACCCGTGTGAATGTGGAGAAGTTATATAACCTCTCTTAGCTCATTTCCTCATGGTGATAATAACAGCACTTACCTCATAGGGAGATAATGTATGTCAAATAGACTTGGCCTGGCATTTAATAAGTATTCAGTAAATGATAGCTAGGCCTAGTAAAGACTGCCAACTTCATGCAAAGATTTTCCTCTGAGAAACCCTGTGAAGTACTTAGCATAGTATATGGTTCATAATGGTTATAAACAAATACTAACTCTCCTCCTTCTCTCATAATGGTGGGGAAATTGCAGACTTCATAAATTACCAATTCTATCAGTGTGGCCAGGTTTCACGACACAACCTACTTACCATTTAGGTAATTTAAGCTTTCAGTCAGTGCTTCTGGCTGCTCCCCTCAATGGTGGTTGTCCTGGAAACTGTCACTCACTATCTTTCAATGGCAGTTGCCTCTTGACCTAGACAAAACAGAAACAGGAAGAAAGAGATAGGTAAAACATGAATCACACCAAGACTGGGCAAGCTGAACCAAAGCCCTGTCCCAAAGACCATCATATACAGCACAGTGGCAGAATCCGACTCGGCTGACTCTGAAGAAAGCTGGCTCTTTCCCAGGGGAGAGGTAGAGTTGGCTCTAGACTTCCCCTTTCCTATCAGATGATATGGTCTCAGTACAGACTACATTGTCTTTCCTTAAATTAACAGGTCTAATACATCTAAAAATTCATATGACATCTTACAGCTGGGAAGGATCTCAGATATCAACTAGTTAAATGCCCTCATTTTTAAGAAAGGAACTGAAGATTGGAAAGGGTGAATCACACAATTGCTTAGAACTAAAGCTGGGATTCTACTTAAAAATAAGATGCTCTGGAAAGTGGGTGAGAAAAACAAACATCACTTGGCTATCTACCACACCTCAGGCAACATGTTATATGTTTTATATAAGACAATAACACAATAATGTTACCCTTATAAAGAATCTAAATTTCAAGAGTCAAGTAACTTGTCTAAGGTCTTACAGCTTTCTAGTAACTAGGTATTCAGAATTTAAGTCTATCTGACCTAAAAAGGCACTTCACCATTCTCATTGGGTTGCCTTCCAGATTGGGTCCTCAAAAGGGCCCCAAACAACCCAGAATGGATTAAAACTAAAAACAGCTTCTCTGTCTGCAATCTTACCCTTCAGTTTTGTAATGAGCCTTCTTTTTACAAGAGAGCTGAAAAGTGTAATAACCCATTGGGTCTCACCCCTAATATGAGTTAGTGAAGATAGAAGATCTTCTGTCTATCCTGTCTTAAGGAAGAATGGAAAGACAGCTATGCCAGGGACAAAACTAAAGCTTTTGTACGTAGTCTTACACTCAAACTATCCCCCTCTCCTTTCATCGCAACTGCCCATCCCTCCCCTTCCGTATCCTGTAGACCACCTTCGACCGCCTACCAAGGATGCTGGTCCCTTAAGTCTGATTCCCACACTTCCACCACCAACACCATAACGCACACAGAGTGTACCCTGCCTCTATCCCCCTAGAGAGCTGGAAGGCTAGAATTAAAATGGAGGAATAATAAAATGGTAGTTTTTTATGGCTTTTTTAAAAAGATGAGAGCCTGAAGCCTCAAGCCAATATGACCTGAAGAGAAAAGAATCCTACCTAATAAACTAGTAATATGCAAATTGACCGCACCTTCGCTACGCCCAAGCCACGCCCACCAGCCAATCAGGGCGAGTATGCAAATTATTCAACAAAGATGGCGGCTAATTTGCATACACTGAGAGAGGGAGGAGTGAAGACTGAAGACAACTTGGAAGAGGGAGGAAAAGCGGAAAGCAAGGTGGCTGCCAGAGGGAAAGCCTGGGCGGGGCGGAGCGGGGCTGGCGGCAGTGGTGAGCGGGTGCAGGCGCGGTGGCCGAAAAGCCGCTTGCAGGATTTTCCTGCAAATGGGCTACTAGTGATTAATAAGCAATGAAAATAGGAAAAAAAATAGGAAAAAGGCTCTGTATCAGGGCAGCACCCAAAGGATGGCCTGGGTGAGTGTGGGAGAAGCTTTAGTTCTCTCTCTCCCACATATATACTTTTAAAAAGACTCAGTCTAAATAGAATAATTGTGATTACTATTCAAACAGCTTCAGAAGTGGCCCACAGACCTTCTGTCCTGCCCTCACCCATCACCTCTTTCCCTCTTTCCACCAACCTTACACGCGCACACACATAATTTACTCCGCATTGACTATAACTTCTCCCACATACAAATTCTGAACTCTAAGAAGTGGTCAGATTTATGTGTATGTCCACTAAGGTCTCTGCAGTCCTAACAGTGAAAGCAGCACCCCTACTGACAGCTACTGCCCCCACCACCTACTGCTAAATTTGCTGGCATATTACTAAGGCCCAGGGGGCTATCCCCCTCAAACAGGATAAAATGCACTGCCAAAAATCAAACAGGAACTCCAGGCAATCCTAATTTGTTTTCAACAGTCTATATTCTCTCCTGTTTCTCAGGGGCGGAAACAAGCAGCAAATGAATTCTTTCCTTTGCTTCTGAATGACTTTCACTTCTTGCAACCTCGGCGTACTAGGCTTCTGTCCCCAGACACAAGAGGATGACTGTAAACATCCTCAAACTCTTTAGTGCTGCCCCTTCAGAGAGCGTCCCACCCTGTGAATTCCACCCACATCACTTCCCTCAGGCAACGTCTCTGTGCTTGTTACTGTTGGTGGTGATGGTGGTGTGCATGTTTCTGTTGGTGGAGAAGAGATGCAAGGACCCTTACAGATAAGGAGAGCCCAAATGCCTCATTTTCCAAAGAAAGTAAGTCCCAGAGAAGAAAAGAGAAAAGACTTACTTGCCCAAGGTTGCAAAGCAAGTTGAAGTGAATATGATTGAGTCCACCTGAGATAATTAACAAGCCACACTGAAGAAATGCATCAGTCTATCATTTGACTGCTGAAGATTAAAGCTTTCTTAAATACATATCACTTTTGCTCCCAAAACACTTTGATAATAGATAAAAATGCTAGTAGGGAATTCTGCTTCCAATATTATCTTCCCACAGATAGCGACTATAAACTCTAGATAAAAAAATTTTAAACAACTGAAGTTCCAATTCAATAAAAACAAACCCTAGGTTGCTGGTTAGATCCCCAGACGGGGCACATGCAGGAGTCAACTGGTGAATGCATGAATAGGTGGAGCGACAGGGTGATGTTTCTCTCTCCCTCTCTTAAATCAACAAATAAAAATTTAAGAAAAAAAATAAATCCTAGCCAAAACCGGTTTGGCTCAGTGGATAGAGCGTCGGTCTGCGGACTGAAGGGTCCCAGGTTCGATTCTGGTCAAGGGCATGTACATGGGTTGCGGGCACAGCCCCGGTGGGGGGTGTGCGGGAGGCAGCTGGTCGATGTTTCTCTCTCATCGATGTTTCTAGCTCTCTATCCCTCTCCCTTCCTCTCTGTAAAAAATCAATAAAATATATTTTAAAAACAAAATAAAATCCTAGGCTGTCCAGAGGAACCAAAGACAGAGCCCAGAGCAGCCAGAGATAATGATAAGAAAGAGCCACAAAAGGAGAATCCAAGTTCTATGTATAAACTCCGCCCAAATTTCTAGCTGACCCCTGAACCATATATACACAGGGCAGAATCCAAGGACCTCAGCAAAGGATAAAAGAACCAGACTGAGATTTGAACTGCCACCCGCCACAGGTAAGACAGGGTTTGCTATTTTAACCAAGTTAACTGCCTACTAAAATCAACAGAAACCAGAGTCTCCATAACATAACATTCACATTCATTTATGTTCAGGATAGAAATCCAAATTACATAAAGAACTAGCAATTAAACCTCTCTGCAAGGAAAAAGACAATCAGCAGAGGGCAAGTCCAAGATGACCCAGATGTTGGAATTATCAGACAAGGATACTAAAGCAGCTATTACAACTAAGCAAAGAAATTTTTAAAAAATTTAAAGTGGCAATTATAGAACAAATTTAAAAAATTCACTGAATGAGCTTAAGAACAGAATGTAATTGATAGAGAAAAGAGACCCTGAAACTTGGAGATGAATCAACAGATATTATCTGAACTGAAATAACTCTGGGTCATCTGCAGTCTCTAGAACCACCACCCTCAAGCCCTTCAGCTGAGTGTCCTCCATGACAACTTAACTTGCTGATAACAGAAGTCTGATCGCAGAGAGAACCAGATTGACTGGGGATCACAGAAACCATTACCTGCAATTCTGTTGGACTGGCCACCCCGCATCTACTAATTAATCTCTTTAGGCATCCAGATATAAGCACCGAACAAAGTGTAAAGGAGAAAAATGAGAGGGTAGGATAAAAGTTTAAATCTGAACTAACCATAATATCCGAAGTCCTAGAAATCAAATCTAATGCCCATTGTGTATACTGAGAAGCAGGAAATAGTTGTTTTTTCCCCTATAATTGCTGAGGTAGCACCCTCAGGATTGTTCAGAAAAAAAGCCAGAGGGATTTTAAAGTTTTTTCTGCCCTATACAGTAACTTCACCCAAAAGCCAACTTGGTAAACAGGCTGATGGCAGGAAGGGGTGGGACCCAACAACCACTGGGTCTGGGCCTGCAGAGTACAGCAGCTTGGTGAGAGCCAACCCAGGGTCACCAGGTTGATAAAAGCAGCTCATGTGAATGCCATCACTGACCAGCTTCCCACACTCAAGGCACTTCATGTTGGAGTTCAGAACGCTCCAGGTAAAAGTGCAGGAAGAAACAAGCTGCAGAAGACATGTCCATTTCTATAAGCCCCATCTTTTTCTTGTCTCCCACCTCCCACCCCACCTGCCCACAAGGGAAGAGAATACAGAGCAAGTGATCTTTTCTGACTAGAGCGGAGAAAAGAAGAGGTACCCCCTAAGTGTAAAAAAACTTGAACCCTGCCACTAACATACAGTCAGACCTCAAGAAAAGTCTTTTTTTTATGCTCTCTGGGTCTCAGTTTCATCAGGTGAACAAAGGTCAGATGAAATAACATCTAAAGTCCTTTCCAATAACAATATGTATGACATCCTGAGTTTCCGGTCAAGATAGAGGAGTAGGTAAACATGGCCACATCAAAATTACAACTAACTAAACTATAAAACCACCTACATTGAGAACCACCTGAAATCTAGCTGAACATAAGTCCTATAACTAAAAATATACAGAAGATACCACATCCAGACTTGTAGGAGGGGCAGAGACATGGAATGGGCTGAACCCAAACCCACGTGGTGGTTAAAAATCGGCACGGATGCCAAAACTGGTTTGGCTCAGTGGATAGAGTGTCGGCCTGCGGACTGAAGGGTCCCGGGTTCGATTCCGGTCAGGGGCATGTGCCTTGGTTGCGGGCACATCACCAGTAAGGGGTGTGCAGGAGGCAGCTGATCGATGTTTCTCTCTCATCGATGTTTCTAACTCTATTCCTCTCCATTCCTCTCTGTAAAAAAATCAATAAAATATATATTTTTTTTAAATCGGGAGGGATATCTCAACTCGGCTCCAGAAGTTCCTCCTGAGGAGTAAGGGGTCCCAGCCCCACACTGGACTCCCCAGCCAAAGGTTCCAGTGCTGGGAAGAGAAGTCCCCTTAACTTCTGGCTGTGAACACCAGCAAAGACTGGCTGAGTAACACGAATAGCTGCTGGAGTCTTAGGCGTTCCTCTTAAAGGGCCTGTGCATGGACTTAATTGGACTCACTCTGAGCTCCAGCACTGGGGCAGCAGCTCCAAAGGTGCCAGGGACATATGGGGAGAAACTGAATTGTCTGGCTTTGAAACAAGGGCTGGAGGGGCAGCTTTCTCCCAGACAGAAGTGTGGGCACAAGCCATTGTTCCTTTGCTGAGCCTTCACCCCACAGAACTGGCAGGCAGGTGCCATATCTGAGTCTCCATCAAGGTGGCTAAATGCTCATTGCCCTGCCCCGCCCCCTACTGATTTCCTGAGACCCCACCCAAACTGTATGAACCCAAAGAGACCCACACCAAGACACATCATAATTAAAATGGCAGTGGTTGAAGAGAGAACCATAAAAGCATCGAGAGAAAATCAACTATCTACCAGGGAGTTCCATAAGACTGTCAGCCGATTTCTCAATAGAAATTTTGCAGACCAGAAGGGACTAGCACAAAATATTCAAAGAGATGCAAAACAAGAACCCACAACCAAAAATACTTAGCAAAGCTATCATTTAGAATCAAAGGACACATAAAGAGTTTCCCAGACAAGAAAAAGCTAAAGGAGTTCACCACCACCAAGCCAGTATTACAAGAAATGTTACAGGGTCTTCTTTAAGAAGAAATAAGTAATAATATGAATAATAAAATGGCAATAAACACATATCTACCAACAATTACTTTAAATGCAAATGGATTAAATGCGCCAATAAAAAGACAGAGGTGGCTGCCCCTGGTCAGTGTAGCTCAGTCGGCTGGGTGTCGTCCCATGCACGAAAAGGTTGCAGGCTCAATCCCTGGTAGGGTGCGTGCAGGAGGCAACTGATAGGTGTTTCTCTCTCTTCCACTCTCCCTCCTCCTCTCTCTAAAGATCAATGAAAATGTCCTCTAGTGAAGATTTAAAAAAAAAAAAGGCAGATACCCTTATCTGCCCTCCCCCACCATATGACAGATGAGCATGCAGACGAAGAGACTTGGGACCTTCTTGGGAAACTAGAAACAGACAGGACTAGAACCCAGTAACCCCATCTCTAAACTTCAGGGTTTTCTCACCATACCTAACAAAGAACCAAGAGTATAAGCAAGACTGGAATTGGAAGGAATGGGTTTAAGAACTTTCAAGCACTTTGGAAGCACTATTAATAAACAATTGAAAAAAATAAAAATAAATAACAATTGGTAAGACTAACTTTTGTTTAGGGCATCATTTAAAAGAAGGCTCTCAAGGACCGCCAGCTGGCTCTACTGTTCCCGTTCCTAACACGTCGCCTGTAACTGGGACTAGGCTTCCTTGGCGCTTGGCCCATGTTCGTGGCGTTTAGCACAGAACCACAGGCCTCCCCTCCCCCGCCTCCCTCCACTCTCTGAAAAAGCAATGAAAAAAACATATATCCTCAGGTGAGGATTAACAAAAAAAATATTTTTTTAAGTTTGTTTTAAAAAGTCTTTGTTGGTATATAAAATACAATCTTTCCTATCTATTATGGATTCAATTCCTTCTTATCTTCATATGCAATTATCCCCATTCTCTCTTACATCATCATTTTTCTCTCTTTAACTCATGCCCATCGACATACAAACATGCTACTTGAAGTGTGGTCCACAAACCAGCACTGGCTCACAAAATGTTACCATTCGTAGTACAGAAATCGAGAGTAAGCATTTAGACAGTCGTGTAGCAAAATGACACTGCTGCAACATCCAAACAGATGATCAGAGAACTTCTCAAACAGGGTCTAAAGCTGTAAGAGAGTTGATGCATTCACATAGTGAGTCACAGGTGGAGTTAGTTACATAAAATCAGACAGAGTAGTCCCAGACAGATTAAGAACAAATTAATTGGTCCTGCATCACAGCTAACTTGAGAAGCTGCCCTCTAGAAGAGTGCTTCTCAATACTGAATGTGCATGCAAAGCAGCTGGGAGGGAGAGGGGGATCTCAAAATGCAAACTCTGATTCAGTGGGTTTGGGGTGGGACCTGAGATTCTTTATTTCCAACAGGTTCCCAGTTTGATCCAGAGGCCCCATCTGAGAATCAAGATTCTAGAATTTCCCGTCTTGAAAAAAAATAATAAACTCTCTTGGTCTCACATCTTCCAGCTACTTCAGCCCCAATGTCTCTGCTTCTCTTTATAGCAAAACCTCTTGAAAGAGTTGTCTATACTCATTTCTTTTTTTTTTAATATATTTTATTGATTTCAGAGAGGAAGGGAAAGGGACAGATAGAAACATCAACGATGAGAGAGAATCATTGATTGGCTGCCCCCTGCACACCCCACACTAGGGATTGAACCCACAACCCAGGCATGTGCCCTTGGCCGGAATTGAACCCGGGATCCTTCAGTCCGCAGACTGATGCTCTATCCACTGAGCCAAACCAGCTAGGGCTATACTCTTCATTTCTTTACCTCTTATTTCTTCAGTTCACTCCAATCAGGCTTCTACCCTCAACACTCCACTAAACTGTTCATCAGAATCAAAAGCCTCAATATTACCAAATTCTGTGGTCATTCAGTAACCTCTAAACAGCATTTAAAACAAATAACCAGTCTTTCTCCATCCCACACTTTCTTTAGTTCCAGGTTATCATACTTTCCTGATTTCCTTCTTATTCCACTGGCTCACCCTAGTCCAGTGGTCGGCAAACTCATCAGTCAACAGAGCCAAATATCAACAGTACAATGATTGAAATTTCTTTTGAGAGCCGAAAACCAACTTCTGCGCATGGGCCACGAAGTTTCAATCGCACGGTACGTGCGCGCCTGCACGTGGTGTTTTGTGGAAGAGCCACACTCAAGGGGCTAAAGAGCCGCATGTGGCTCGCGGTTTGCCGACCACTGCCCTAGTCTTTTATGCTGGCTCCTTCTCTGCTTGACCAGGGCCAGTCCAAGGACCTCTTTTCGGTATCTGTAGCCTCCCTTATGTGGGTAATCTCATTCAGTCCCACGACTTTCAATATCAATGACCTCCAGATTTTTACCTCCAGCACTAGTCTCTATGAACTCCAGAAGCATATCAAACAGCCCACCTGACATCTCTATGTAGACGTCTAATTGGCATCAAATATCCACATATTCTCATGTTCTCAATGGTATTTACCTCTATCCTTCTCTCCCCAAACCCATTCCTCTTCAAATCTCCCATCTCAGTTCACAGCGCCACCATTCATCAACTTGCCCAGATCAACTTTCTGGCATCATTCTGAATTTTCCTTTCCCTCACACGCCACATGGAAATCCATCAGCATGTCTTACCAACTATTTCCAAATTCTCTTTCATCTGTCCCTCTGCTCTCTGCACCCCCATTAATCACCCTCGTCCAAGCTACTGAATTCTCACCCTACCTCCTACAATAGCCTCCTTAAACCCACCTGCTATCAACTGCCCCATATAGATCGCTCTCCAAACAGGCAAATTAAATTCCTAAAAATCTATCCTGCTTAAACAAAACAAAATACTTCTAACAGCTTTCCCTTTCACTTAGAATAATCCAAAGTCCTCACCACAACAGCCTCCAAAGCCCTACATGACCCGGCCCCTAACTACCTCTCTGCCCTCATCCACTACCAGGTCTCCTCCTCACTTCCTGTTTCTTGTAAACACTGTATCACTGTATTCACTCTTGCCTTAGGGCCTTTGCACTGGTTATTCCCTTTGTACAGCTGGCTCCTTTCTGTCACTGAAGGGTCATCTTAAATTTTACCACCTCAGTAAACACTTGACCAGTCAATATAAAGTACCTCTCAACCTCTAAAATATCACCCCGGTTTATGCTCACTTTAGCACTTAACCCTATCTGGTATTTTTTCTATTTGTTTATAGTTTGTCTCCTCCTCCCCATCCCTATCCCCACCTTCTATCTAGCTTATCACTGTATCTCCAGTACCTGGGTGACAATGATCTGAGATGGAGACACAAATTTATGAGTCATGTGCACAGATGTGTGGTTACTAGTCAGTGAGGTGGATGAGATCACTCTGGGAGAGTGTCTACTATGAGAAGAGAGGAGGGCCTGGGACAGAACATTTAATAGCTCTAGAAGGGAGGATGAGCCTGTAAAAACAACAGAATAGGAAGAAGAATAAGACACTGTTATGTCACTGGAGCTAAGAGAAAAGAGAGTTTCTGGAAGAAGGAGTGGTCAAGAGTGTCAGCTTCACTGAGAAAATTAAAGACTAACAATGTCTTTTGAATTCAGCTTCATGGAGGACATCAGTGAACTTACTATGAGGTGTTACAGAGAAATGAGAGGGGCAGAAGCCAGACTGGAGCAGACTAAGTGCAGTGAAACAATGAATACAGATAGCTTTTTACAAACGTTTGGCTATTTGAAAGCAAAAGTGATGGATCAAAGAGAATGCAGGGCTCAGAAACTCTTCTGTTTTTGTTTATGGGGGTACTAACCTAGAACTGCAACATGCATGAATTGCAAGTCCCAATAGTTTCAAGTCACCCAACGGTCCCAAACCTTTTTTTCTCACATCCAGCTTAGATTGCCACTTCCCATGGACTGAATTGTAAAATGCCCAGAGCATCAATCTAGAAGTCTTGTGTTTATACAGAAATCTCCCTTACAACAGTGGAAGGTAAAAATGCCCTTGAAAAAAAAAAAATGCCCTTGCATACACTGTCCCTTGGTGCTATCAGGAACAGAATACAGGGCTGTACATACTAGAGGGCCAGAGTCATCAAGGTTTTCTGTTACAATTTTAATTTCAAAGCACATTTTGCGGGAGTCATTGTTATTTCTACCCCTAGTAAGAAGTTTCTTTCCGTTTCACGACCTCCACAGAATTTCCCTTTGTTTCTATGCCACACTCCTTCTCCTCCCTCCCTGCTACCCAGGTCACATACTATAATGAAAAGAACACAGATGGTCTCAGAAGCCAGGGAATCTGCATTCTCACTAACAGCTTAGGTGATTTAATGTTACAATCTCAGTTTTTCCAAGTGTATATCTATCTATCTATATAAAAGCCTAAGTGACCATTAAGACCAGAACGACCGGTTGCTATGACACTCACTGACCACCAGGGGGCAGACGCTCAACACAGGAGCTGCTCCCTGGTGGTCAGTGTGCTCCCACAGCAGGAGCAGCGCTCAGCCAGAAGCCAGGCTCACGGCTGACAAGCGCAGCTGCGCGGTGGCGGCGGCAGGCGCAGCAGGGTGGGGATGAGCGGCAACAGAGCTGCGCTTGGCCCCAGCTGGGGCTCCTCCCCAGCCACCTGCGCTTCAGCACTGCTATATCCCCCCGAGGGGTCCCAGATTGTGAGAGGGTGCAGGCCAGGCTGAGGAACCCTAGTAGAGATTATAATATCTTCATGGGTCTGATATAAGGATTATATGAATATATAATTAAGTGCCTAAGTATATAAGTAAGGCCTTGCATAAAATATATTCTATAAGTGTTGATTCCATTTTCTTCATCACCATTCTAATTAAGTCTTACATTCCTTGCACATTTTTATTTCATTTCACTTTCCCTCTGTGTACATTCCTTCCTGTGTACCAGGAAGCCCTTGAGAAAGAAACCTTGAGAAATTAACTTGCACAGTTCCAGCAGAAATGATTTTTTTTAAATATATTTTATTAATTTTTTACAGAGAGGAAGGGAGAGGGATAGAGAGTTAGAAACATCGATGAGAGAGAAACATCAATCAGCTGCCTCCTGCACACTTCCCCACTGGGTATGTGCCCGCAACCAAGGTATATGCCCTTGACCGGAATGGAACCTGGGACCCTTGAGTCCACAGGCCGATGCTCTATCCACTGAGCCAAACCGGTTAGGGCACAGCAGAAATGATTTTAAAGAAATACTAAAAGAAGTGGTTGAGTGATGGGGTCAGAGGTGTAACCCAGTAGCATCTGAAAAGGCAGGGATGATACCCAAGTCAGAAGAAATAGGCTCCCTGCCAGGTTCTCTGTGTCTCCCCTCACCCAAGTTTCATCCTGTAGCTATGGCAGTTCTCTTTATCTCATTCTTTTACTAAGTCATGCTTAACAAGTCTCAAGTCAATGTCTTCAGTATTAAAAACAAATAAAACAGTATTCACACTCCACACACTGGGCAATGGAAGCCTGAGTCCTAGTCTTGTCTCTTCGGTTTACTGGTTCTGTGACCCTTGTAAAATTACTCTAATTCTGAGAAGTTTCCTCATTTGGGAAGCATAAATGACAATATGTACTAACTACAAGATGTGATGTGCCTGGCCGGTGTGGCTCAGTGGTTGAGCATAGGCCCACGAACCAGGAGGTCATGGTTCAATTCCTGGTCAGAGCACATGCCCTGGTTTCGGGCTTGATCCCAGTAGGGGGTGTGCTGGAAGCAACCAATTGATGTTTCTATCTTTATATCCCTCTCCCTTCCTCTAAAATAAATAAAAATATATTTAAAATAAAAACATGATTATTGTTATATTATAGATACATACAGAGTCTACCTTTGACCAGTTTTGGCATAAGTTTTATTGAGAAAAGTCCTCAGTTCTAGGATACTCTATTCTATGTCCCAAGGCTACCTGTGTCCAATTCAAGTCCTCCTGTCCATGATAGCTGAGAAATTTATATTCTTTCAAATTTCACTTAATTCCCTTTTCTTAGCAAGGTTCTTGAACTTCTCTAACTAAATGGCTCCATGTCCCCAAAATGGTAAAGACCTCTAGTCCTGATGATCTCCAAGAGCCCTTTTTTGGCTCTAACATTCTACGTCTCTCCATCCTATGCTCCCAGAGCACTTTGTCCACATCTCTACTTAAACAATTTCCAGTCTACTTTGCTTTACAGCTTTATCTTATATATTACCTCATAAGGAGAGAACAGGTGGTTGACTTACTGAATTTTATATTCCCCACAGCACTTAACATGGAAATTTGTACACAGGAAGTACTCATGAAATATTGGTAACTGCTTGATGCTAATTTCTAATTTTTTGTACCTACTGTCCATGCCACATGATAATAGACTACATCTTATGCTTTTATGATCCTTTTGTACCTCCATAGACCTGGCACAGTGTAAAAATAACAGTTAATATTTTAAAGACCAGTGACAGTGACTAGTTCATTTCTTGATCAAGGTGAAAAAGCCATTCCCAAGAGATGAGTATATCCACCAAAAGACATATACAAGACTAAGAATGTTCATGGCAGATGTGTCATAGAGCTGTAACTGTCCCAATTATCCATCAACAATGAATAATACTTGTGGTACACCCAAACAATGAAATATTACATACTACTATATACAACATGGGTGAATATCCAGATATAATGTTGAGCAAAAACTCCAGACCCAAAAGAGCTTATGTTATTTGACTATTTATATGAAACTCAAGAACAGATAAACTAATCAATGGAGATGTAAGTTAGAATAAGTGGTTACTTGAGCATCCAGTATTGATGAGGAAGAAGAGTGATGGAGCATTCTGGAGTTCTGGAAATGTTCTGTATCTTGATCTCATGCATATCTTGATGTGAGTAGTCTTTACATGACTGTATACATAAAAATTCATTTCTGAAAATTTTGTGTATTATACTGTAAGATATATCTCAATAAATGTATAAACAAATATGGAAGAAGAAAATCAGAACTTTAGTTATCAGTATTTTATAAAAGTACTAGAAGCCATTCTAATGTACAGCCAATGCTAAGAACCACTCTTCTACCTCAACAAGCTCAAACTTAAGACTCCCAGGTCTTCCTACAATAGTTAACTGTGAAATAAGGTAATAACAGAAGCTTGAAAAGATGGTGGAGCAACTCAGCTGGTGTGGCTTAGTGGTTGAGTAGCGACACACGAACCAAGAAGTCACTGGTTCGATTCCCGGTCAGGGCACATGCCTGGGTTGTATCCTAGTGGGGGGCATGCAGGAGGCAGCCATCTATGATGTTTTTCTCTCATCAATGTTTCTATCCCTCCCTCTATTCCTCTAGCCTCCTTCTCACGCTAAAAATTAATTTAAAAAAAACCATTTTTTTAAAAAAAAATATGGTGGAGCAGGAAGAGACTTACTCTTTGAAATGAGTAAGGATCCAGGGCGAGGAGGAAAGTCAAGATCAGTGCTGATGGAACTAAGAACATAGCTGAAAGAGACAGCGAGTAGTATGACAACTCAGATTTCAGTTCTAGCTTCACTACTGACTAGCTATGGTCATGAAGTCAGGCAAACTGCTTCAGTTCTCCAGCCTCACAGCTTGTAAACAAGATCTCCCAGTGTGTAAACAAAGTGTGGAGAGGAAGTTGAGAGGAATCAAGTAAGAACAGGCCCTTTTGAAAGAGCAAACCACTTATTCTGCAGTATAATTATCTACTTATTTATCTCCCCTCACAAATCTTGAGCTCTTAAAAGGTCAAGAATATGTATTTCATCTATGAATCCAAGCATATGCATAGAATGTGGCATAGTTCAGTAAATGTTCAATGGCTAAATAGCTGAAAATTATGAGAAGTGCCTTATTTATGTTCTTATAAGAATACATATACTTATATCTATAATAATAAAAGGGTAATATGCAAATCTAACGGCACAACAGCAGAATGACCATCCAGACAACCTTCCGGACAAAGCCAGGGCTGCGAGGGCCTATGCTTGCACGAATTTTGTGCATTGGGCCTCTAGTAGATTTATAAGAAAGAATAATTCATCTCCCACATGTACACCCCTTTCAAATAACATTGAAAAATACTGTTTTCCTTATTAACACCAACTAAAGGAAGTCCAAAATCATCAAAAAGACTCCTTAGAATGTCCTACTAGAACCCTCAAAAGTCCATGCCTCCTCGTCCTCCTCCTTAAATAATATACCTCCTGATAATAGTATCTAATGCTTATATATTATTTCATAGTACAAAGTGTTTTCACTACCATACTCTCAACTCATCCTCACAACAATTCTATGAGGAGGTATTATCAAATCATTTTATATGTAAAGAAACTGAGGCTCATATTTTAAATAATTTGCTGACCTAAGGCAATGCTACAAGCAATTAAAGGAGAACTTTCACTTTCATTTGTCGCCTCCTTCTTCAGTGCCCAGGAGGAGAAGCAGGAACATTGCCACTACCCCTCCCCTGGCCTCCACAAGAGATGAATTAGTCACTAACTGTTTTTGCTTCATTGATCTTACTATTAAATTTTCCTTATTCCCATGAAAATCAGTTATACAGATTATTTAAGCAAAGAGATAAGGCCAGCCCAAGAAGAAAAATCCCAAAACTATGAACAGCCACATTCAAAAGCTGCTGGCTAACATTCTTGTGTATAAAGCTAAAGAAAAGCAAGCAAAACTTGCTCTCACAGGGAGCTATAAACCTTACTTACTTAGGTAGTTAGTTATGCATAGCTGACTTAGTTCATACTTGTTTTTATTTTTTCTTCAATAATTTGTACTGTCTATTGTCTTCCCTACACCATTACAAATTCTGCAAAGGTCACATCTTAGGAAGGTCTATCTCCTGGAAATGCATATATAGTACCCAAACTAGAATGGACCACTAGACATGTTTTACTGACCCAGTAATTTATATAAACTGCCTTTCCCAAAATTAAAAATTATAATACTTCAAAAGTAATCAACAAGTTGGCATTCTTCCACAGAATTAACATATATAAAATCTAGTCTCTAAGAAACAAACACCAAAGGACACTTAGCACCTACCTTCCTTCATGCCAGGCACACATTTGATGGGCACTTAATAAAGGTATGCCAAATGGATGGTAACTAAGAGCTTAAAATCCAATAGAGTAAAATAACCAAGAACCAAGAGATGGGTAGAGAATGCCAACTGAACTGGAAAAACAGCCAATCAGAGTCTAAGGCAGTTCCACCCAAAGTCATGCTTGGTGTCCCAAAAGGGAACACTGGATTTAAGCACCTCATTACACCTACTGCAGAGACCTATAGCCCAAGTGCATACACTAAGGCAGGGGTCTACCATACAGGTTCTCTCTCGTCCATGAGCATCTCAAGCAGCAGCAGCTCACCCTTCCCCCCAATTACTCCACACTACCAACCAACGCTCTGAAGCCCAGCCACAGGGCTGCAGGAGTTAAGCCAAGTAGTACTAAAAGTTTTTTCTGGCACAAGCCTAAACCGATTAGTTTAGGTTACAAACACAACTGCAAGATTCCACTACACTGATGAAATTATTCTTTTTCTGCAAACTAAAAATAACCTATTTATCAAATCAAGAGCATTCCTCAAATATTTTTGTTCTTTCAGCAACTCAAAGTTCCATTTTCTCAAATACTTCATCTGGAGTGTTTTATTGGATCCAAATCTCCCCACATGCCCCCAGATTCCCCACTTCTCATCCTAATCCTATGAGCACAGCAAGAGATCTAAACCCCTTTCCTAACTCCAGCTTGTAAAGTTTCTTTTCCAATAACAAACATGGACAAAGCTTTGTGGTTCTTGCCTTGTGCAAAGCCACAACTGGAAGACCGGCTGAGTTGCAGCAAAGAATAATGAAAAGCAAAATGAAAAAAATGAAGGACAAGACAGGGCATGATCAGGAAGTCAGCTAAATGCTTTTCATTCAGGCAGGAATGAAAGGAACCCCACCCACTTAGAATAGGGCATTCGGGTGAATGGTTTCCAGTACAGACAAAGCCAGACTGTACTTTATCACCTTATAATACAGCCATCAAGCCTGCTCAGGGAGATTCATAATCAAAGAGCTCTGAACAGCCTACAAGAATCATTATTCTAAGGTTGAAGTGGCAATTTCAAGGGAAATAAACTCGCATAAATTATACAAATCAAACCTCTCAAACCTCAATTGCAGATTTTCTAGTCATAAAGAGTTGAGAGGGGCTCAAATCATACCACTAGGAAGTGGGAGTTCCAAGGAAGCTTGAATTCCTGTCCTCAGTAGCTCTCCCGGCCTGGGATAAGCCAGCGCTCCTTTTCCAAAGGTGGAAACACTATGACCTTTGAACTTCCTTATAGTAGTCCCTTGTTCTTTGAAATAGCATCGGAAGAATGCCACAATACTGTGCCACCTTATATCAGCAATTTTCACCCTTTTTCATCTCATGACACACATAAACTAGTTAGTAAAATTCTGTGGCACACCAAAAATTATTTTTGCTGATCTGATCAAAAAAATAGGTATCATTTTAATTCATTCATACTGGACAGCTATTGTGTTGGCTGTTGTCAGTTTTTAATTGACAATCTAAGGGAAATAAACTATTTCCTCACTAAATAGTCAGGTATTGTATGTTTTAAAAATTCTATATAAATCTAACAAAGCATTTGCTAGTCTAGAACAGTTACTTGAGATACACATCAACATACTTCCCACAACTTCCAAGACTTCAATAACCCTTGTTTTTAATCGTTTACTGTCTCTTTAAGACAAAACAAAAGAAATAAAAAACCTGGCTTATTTATAAAAACCACACTCTCAGAAACATTACTCCTAGAAAAAAATAAATTAGCCTGAGACCACCCAAGGCGTATTGTGGTAACAGTTCCAATGCAGAATCTATTCTGTGTGTCAAAGCTAACTGCAAGCTGTGGCCATTCCTGGATTCATGAAATCAAAGAGAATCAGAGCTAGAGCGATTCCTGGATCAATTATCATCCAGTCCAGCCTTTCATTTTAAAGATGGGGAAAATAAGGCCCAAAAAAATGAAATGGAGACTTGAAGCAAAATTGGGCCTAAGACTTAGAATTCAATCTACTCAAGCCTCTTCTGCCACACTATACCTCTTGTAAGACTAAGTTTACAAGAGTTAAGTGGCTAAGGAAAAGGAGAGAAAAGAAAGTAAATACGTGTACAAGAAAGTTTATTCTTGTATTGTTATTTATTTTACTAGAGGCCCGGTGCACGAAATTCGTGCATGGGGGGAGGGGGAGTGTCCCTCAAGCCAGCCTGCACCCTCTCCAATCTGAGAGCCCTTGAGGGATGTCCGACTAAACAGGCAGTAGGACATCCCTCTCACAATCCAGGACTGCTGGCTCCCAACCGCTTGCCTGCCTGCCAGCCTGATCAGCCCCTAACCACTCCCCTGCCACCCTGGTCACCCCGAACTGCCCTCCCCTACCGGCCTGGTCACCCCTAACTGTCCTCCCTTGAAGGCCTGGTTGCCCCTAACTGTCCTCCCTTGCCAACCTGGTCCCCCCAACTGCCCACCCCTGCAGGCCTGGTCACCCCTAACTGCCCTCCCCTGCAGGCCTGGTCACCTCTCAACTGCCCTCCCCTGCTGGCTATCTTGTGGCGGCCATCTTGTGTCTACATGGGGGCAGCCATCTTTGACCACATAGGGGCAGCCATCTTGTGTGTTTGAGTGACGGTCAATATGCATATTACCCTTTTATTATATAGGATTATTTTCTTTTTTTATTTTTTTTTTTAAATATATTTTATTGATTTTATTACAGAGAGGAAGAGAGAGGGATAGAGAGTTAGAAACATCGATGATAGAGAAACATCTATCAGCTGCCTCTTGCACACCCCCTACTGGGGATGTGCCCGCAACCAAGGTACATGCATATATAGGATTATTTTCCATACAAACAATTGTAAACCTACTTTTGCCCCACCCTGTACTTGGTACCATGCCAAAAGACCAACTCCTTGTGAACCCTCCTCCTCCTCTGCTGCTTTGCAGTGTGACTCAGGGCCAGTTACTGTTCCTCCCATCTGCCTTAATTTCAAGAGTTATCTTAAATTTTACCTAAGTTCTACTAAAAGTAAGATATAAATTGCCATTCACACCCTAATAGGGCCTCCCAAACACTGGAAAGGCAAAGTCAAAAATAACCAACAGCATGGAATGACTACAAGAAATTCTTGAACAGAAAAGATAACATTCTTTGGGAGAAAGGGAAACATTTTATCATATTTTCTTTTTTTTTAAAAAGCACTCTTTTTAAAAATTTATTGATTTTAGAGAGAGGAAGAGAGAGAATATCGATTTGTTGTTCCACTCATTTATGCATTCATTAGTTGATTCTTATATGTGTGCCCTGACCAGGAATCAAACCCGCAACCTTGGCTTATTGGACCAACACTCTAACCAACTGAGCTACCTGGCCAGAGCCAAAAGGGGCACATCTTTTTATATATATATATATATATATATATATATATATATATATATATATATATACATATATAAAAGGCTAAGCGACCATCGCATCCGAAACAACCGAACAGACGACTAAACAGTCTGTGTGGGGCGACCAGGCCGGCAGGGGGGTTAGTGAGGGATGACCAAACAACTGAGCAGCAGGCTGCGTGGGGCGACCAGGCCAGCAGGGGGGCAGTTGGGGGTGACCAGGCCAGCAGAGGGGGGCAGTGAGGGGCGACCAGGTTGGCAGGGGGGAGCAGTTAGGGGCGACCACTCCAGCAGGGGGTGCAGTAAGGGGCGACCAGGCCAGTGGGGGGGCATTAAGAGGCAACCAGGCCGGCGGGGGGGCGGGCAGTTGGGGGCGACTACGTCTGCAGGGGGGGGCAGTTGGTGGTGACCAGGCCAGCAGGGGGGGCAGTTAGGTGTAATCAGGGAGGCAGGCAGGTGAGCAGTTAGGAGCCAGTGGTCCCAGATTGTGAGAGGGATGTCCCAGCTTGGAGAGGGTGCAGGCTGGGCTGAGGGGACCACCTCCACACACACACCCCGTGCACGAATTTCATGCACCAGGCCTCGTGTGTGTGTGTGTGTGTGTGTGTGTGTGTGTGTGTGTGTGTTTGAGAGAGAGAGAGACACCAATAGGCTGCCTCCTGCATGGCCCCTACCAGGCATCAGGCCCAACACCAGGACAGGGACCCTGACCATCAAACCAGCAACCTTTTGGTGCACTAGATGACGCCCAACCAACTGACCCACACCAGCCCGGGAGAAAAGGGCACTTAAAAAAAAATGACTCAAATGGATGGCCCCATTGAAGAAAACCACATTTCCAGGCTTCATATTCTAATATCAAGAAGGCCTTGGAGAAAATTTCATTTCTCTGAATTTTGGTTTCTTTAACAGTAAAATAAAAAGTATAGACTTTCATTCATTCTAAGGCCCTTTCAGTTTCTAAAAGGTTCAACATCTTTACAAGAAAGGAAGACAGTAGCCCTAACAGTACCCAAAAGGCAAGGTACTGAAGTCTTAAGCTTGGCTACTGGCCTGGAGATGGGTCCTGATAGATAGGCTTCCTAGCTACTAGTCTTCCCACAACCTGACAATGAACATCAGTGGTACCACTAAAATTAAACATGGGGGACACAGTGCATACTTTCTTCAACAGTGTGTCCACCTTTAAGGATCTGGTTTGACCATCTGCAGATGGTTTAAATTTACCATTGCTAGTTGTTTCCATCCCTTTCCTTACATCAAATTAATGTTTATTGATGTCTACTATTAAATATATTAAATACCTCAATATCTTTATTATGTTTTCTCTTTCATTTAGCATTTTGCATATTAGAGATTTAAAGACCTATGAAAAAATTTAAAACCTTAAACACAATAACTAGAATTTTCAACAAACAGAATGCAAAAAAACTATTGAATATAAGCAAGTTTTTTTCTAAAGCACATCAGTCTATATAGCCAATTCAGCATTCTCCTTTCAAAGGTTGCTCCTTCCTAGGGATGTGGCTGATGGTGAAAATGCAAAATAATGAAAGCAAAGAGGACAATAGTTTTGTTTTCTGCTGACTTATCAACACATCTTAATATGGAAGCTACAGTGTAACAGAGATTAAAGCCAAGAATTGAATCAAGCAAAAGGAAATGCAAGCTCCAATGGAAATTATGAAAAGTAATGAATCTTAAATAAGCAGGTACTTGCCTGACCACCCACTAAGCCTGGGATAAAAATGATTTCTATCAACAAGATTACAAACAGTAATTTTCAAACTTCAGTATGAATATGGAATAACTTGTTAAAATTTGAGGTACCATCCTCAAATATTCTGATTTATTGGACCTGTTGTGGAGCCCATAGATTCACATTTATATTCTGATATAATCCAAGACTATATACTACTTTTCAAAGTACTATGTGTGGTGAAGGGAGAATTGTTAAGTCTCCTGGATACCTAAATGTTTGTTTTCTGGAGTGGTGTAACCTCTAGTATATGTTCCAAAAATGACATGAAGGCTGATTTTCAACTGTACCAGACCCACTCCATCCCTACAATAGACACTTGAGAATTAATATGGGCTAATTTCAATCATTTAACAAGGAAATCCTTTCCTCCACCACCCCCTAAAGCAACTTGTGAAGTCAGTGCTACCTCCACTCTTGTTACCAAAGACCCTTCTAAAGGGGGTGAGTAGGAAGAGATCAACCAAAGAACTTGTATGCATAACCCACAGACACAGACAATAGGGGAGTGAAGGCCTGAGGCAGGGGGACTGGCTACAAGGGGTCAATGGGAGAAAAAAGGGGACATATGTATACTTTCAACAATAAAGATTTAAAAATAAATAAAGGGTTACTTAAAAATCCATCATTTGATGTGCTGGGGGGTGGGAATGGCCTGGGAGAGGTCAATGGGGGGGAAAGGGAGACATATGTAATACTTTAAACAATAAAAAATTTAATTTTTTTTTAAAACATCATGATTTGGGCTCCTTTTTTTAGAGGGTCACTCACTGGCTTTATTCTGGGCTCTGTTCATTTGTTACTTCTCAGAGAAGTCTTCCCTATCATCCCTAAGTGAGATCCTCTCTAAAAATGAGCAGCCAGCCCCAGCCAGTGTGGCTCAATTGATTGGGCATCATCCTGTGCACCGAAATATTGCCAGTTTAGTTCCTGGTCAGGGCACTACCACTGCATTCCTAGTACCCAGAACCACATCTAGCAAGCATGCAGTAGGTGCTCCATAAATGTTTACAGATGAATAAAGCACTACTTCAACAAACAAAGTAAGTTCTTGATCTTTTCATCCTATCCTATTCAGTTCACCTGCCACACTCACTGCCATCAAACATTTCACCCTGGGTGGCAAGTCTTCCTTTTGATGGTTACATCATTCAGGAAACTGAATCCGGGTGCCAACCCAGAGAGGCATCCTGCCACCTGATTTCACTACTCTGTAGTAACCTGAGATTCTCCCCCCTTAACTAAACTGCACTAGAGGTTTAAAAGTCCATCCTACAAATGTTTCCAAATGACTTATACATACTGTATAGGAATGACTTGGCTTCTACTATGTAAGGAGTCAAATACAATGTTGGCAAACACCAGTGTGAGAACTGCAAGTTTCAACAAAAGCAGAACATAGTATGTTGGCAGCCAATATCACTTCACTCTATTCTGTATCAAGTCAGCCAAACACTTTCTGTCAAGACTCAGCTAACTCTCACCACACACAAATATTTGTCTATTCATTTGCTTATCACAATAATCCTACATAATAAAAGGCTAATATGCAAATCAAACAAACACCAGAACGACCGATCGCTATGACGCACACTGACCACCAGGGAGCAGACACTCAACGCAGGAGCATGTCAGTGTGCTCCCACAGGGGGAGTGCCGCTCAGCCAGAAGCCCTGAGCCGGGCTCCCGTTTGGCGAGCATAGTGGCGTTGGCAGGAGCCTCTCCCACCTCCACAGCAGGCGGACATCCCCCAAGGGCTCCTGGACTGCGAGAGGGCACAGGCTGTGCTGAGGGACCCCCACTCCACCCCCACCACCCCACCCAACCTCCCTCCCCCCAAGTGCATGAATTTTGTGCACTGGGCCTCTAGTATCTTATATAGCACATACTATGCTTTATATATATCACCCTAATCCTCAAAAATAGTTCTTCCTACAAGATAGGTATTATTATCTCCATTTTATAGATGAGTAATTTGAAGCTCCAAGAAGTAATATGTAAGTAATAAATAAATAGCAGGCTGGGATTCAAACTCAGGTCTACTTGAGTTTAAATTCTTCCTTTTTTTCATTGTAACACTTTCATTCCTAAGGCTCTGCCCACCATCCATCGTCTGTGCTACACCTGCCATACAAAAGATATCTGATAAATGTTTACTGATTCCAAGAGGTAAATAAGATATTTTAGTTCAAACGCAAGAATCTGCCTAAGATGAAATTCTTTAGTCCAACTTTAGTTTTAAAACAAAAAATCAAGTTCACTCAACTCCCTTTGAATAATAAAAAGTATTGGAAAATATAGCCTTTTCAGCTAAAAAAAAATAATAAAATTCTGGGTTTATTCCAAAATGGAACCTATCAAAATATAATATATTACTATGGAAATCTGGATATAAAGCAAGTGAAACTACAAAAGCAATGTTGTTTAATACACTAAGAGGTAGACATGAAGTAAAATCTGAACTCAAGTTGCAGCTCTAAAATAATTCTTGCCTCCCCAACTAACATGATAACCTAGCCCTAACCAGTCTGGCTCAGTGAATAGAGCCTGCGGACTGAAGGGTCCCAGGTTCGATTCCAGTCAAGGGCATGTACCTTGGTTGCGGGCACATCCCCAGTAGGGGGTGTGCAGGAGGCAGCTGATCAATGTTTCTCTCTCACTGATGTTTCTAACTCTATATCCCTCTCCCTGCCTCTCTGTAAAAAATCAGTAAAATATATTAAAAAAAGAAAAAAAAATGGGCCCTAAAATTCAAATGTAATAATGCCTTTAAAAACACTTCATAAACTGTAAAGTGTTATACAAAGATAATTATTAGTGTAATTTGAACCTTGATGACAGAATAAAAGCCTAATGTAAGATTCAACTTATAAGATCAACATTATTAAAAGTCCCAAATGTATCTGGATCATTAAAAGAGATAAGTGTCCTAAACTCCAACTAGTTTATCCTTTAAAAAGAGAGGATGTGGTTTACCCAATTATTAATCTTTTTATGTCTAAGTCCTATTTCTCCAACTACATTATTAAGTTTATTGATGGCAGAGAACTGAGATATAAACATCAATATATTGTTTTGTTTTGAGAAGGACTAACAATGATCTCACCACAAGGAATGGGGGTAATGGCAAGGAGACTGAACTCTTCTATATCCACATAATAATTCCCTCCTTTCATGCTGAGGAACTTATCCATTCAGAACAGTAGTTGCCAGGTCTATAAAATGGGTTAATAAAAGAGTCCAGATAATTTCCAGCTATAAAAGCTATGATTCTTAGGGGCAGCCAATAAACACTATCAGCATAAGCCTATATATTGGCTTAGTACTCCACAGCTAACGAGAACTAAGCAGAGTACAGAAAAAACTCTCAATAATCCTACCTAATAAAATAGTAATATGCAAATTGACCGCACCTTCGCTACACCCAAGCCACGCCCACCAGCCAAAGCCACGCCCACCAGCCAATCAGGGTGACTATGCAAATTACCTAACAAATTACTAACAAAGATGGCGGTTAATTTGCATATGCGGAGGGAGGGAGGAATGAAGACTGAAGACAACTTAGAAGGAAGAGGGAGGAAATGTGGAAAGCAAGGTGGCTGCCAGAGGGAAAGCCCGAGCGGGGCGGGGTGGAGCGGGGCAGGCGGCAGCGGCGCGTGGGTGCAGGTGCGGCGCCCGCATCGGCGGCGGCAGCGGCAGTGCATGAGGCCGCAGCGGCCGCTTGCAGGATTCTTCCTGCAAATGGGCTACTAGTCTTAAATAAAAGACTACTAGTATATATAGCATTGGTCCTAATTAATGCCATAAAAATGCATTTTATCAATGAGCTTAGTAAGGAATGATAAAATCTTTTTAGTCAATGGGATATGGGTAAGTGAAAGAGGTGAATTAATGAGTGAAGAGTTAGCTAGTTAAGGAGCTATTGGAATTGTGTATATGTATGTATATGTGGTTGTATTTTAAATAATGATCAAGGTAAGAAAATCTCATCATTAGGCTCACCATTATTTTTAGCCCTCAAACATAAATGAGCATTGCCCTATCAAAATTCAGATTATAAAGATAACAATGAGATTTGCAATCTTACAACACATTTTAACACCAGCATAGCCTTTTTTCTTATAGTTTCAACATTTCCCCCAATCCACCTCTCAACAACAAAATCCTCCAACTACTCAGCATCTACTAAATAACAAACCCCACCCCATCAAACTTCCTACGGAAATAAGATCACTTAAAAGAATGTTGTTTTCCTGATTCATTCGTTTTCTGCATCTGTTTCTATATCTATATACAAACCATGTGCCAGAATCACAATTCAATTTTACATCTGCAAGTGATCAAGGCTGTTATAATTTCAAAGAATAAAAGTGTACACACAGTAGACAATAAATATTAGTTGAGTATATACAGATTTAGAATACAAGTGACCAAAATATAAAGATTTATGAGAAGTACCCACTACAACTACAGACTAAAGTATAAGTTCTTTAATCTGTCACTCAAGGCCCTGGCATGCTGGCCATTATCTTTTTTCCTTTTCTGGACAGACTGACCTATTCATTATTTCCTAAGTACAAACTCCTTCATGTAACACCTTTGCCCAGACATTTCACCTGCCTGGAATTACCTCCATCTCATCAAACCTATTCAAAAAAAATTCAAATGTCACTTCCTCAGAAATGCCTTCCCTGACAATCCTAGCCAAAGTTGCACCCGCCTTCTCTCGTTACTCCCTACTGCAGTGGTCGACAAACCGCGGCTCACGAGCCACATGCGGCTCTTTGACCCCTCGAGTGTGGCTCTTCCACGAAATACCACGTGCGGGCGCGCACGTACAGTGCTATTGAAACTTCGTGGCCCATGCGCAGAAGTCGGTTTTTGGCCTGGACGAGTCTATTTTGAAGAAGTGGCGTTAGAACACTCAAGGGGCCAAACAGCCACATGTGGCTCGTGAGCCACGGTTTGCCGACCACTGCCCTACTGTATCAAACTGTTTTATTTTCCTCTCCCTATCTGAAGGTATTCTGTTGATATTTTTACTGCTTGTCTCTCCCAACTAGCATGTAAGCTCCATGAAGACAAGAATTCTGTCATTCTTGTTCACCACTGTACCCCAGTACCTAGAACACTACCGACCTGGCATGCAGAAGACAGTCAATAAATAGTAACCAAAACAAGAGAGATTGAGTTTGTTTCCTCTCAGCTAATGCTATAGTTCTTCTCAAGAGCATGAATAATGTTTTCTACTTCTTCATCTCCCACAGCATCTAACCTACTAACTGCACTAGGATCACCCAATAAATGCTCAATTATAGTCTTTTCTGGCACACCCTTCCAGTTATATCTTTAATTAAGTAAAAAATATGCTTTAGCCCCCACTGGTTTAGTTCACTGGATAGAGTGTCAGCCCACGGACTGAAGGGTTATCAAATAGTTAAGAAAAACTGGATACAGATATTTATAGCTACACAAATATGAGGCAAACAGTTAACAATTATTGAATCCAGGTGAAAGGTATGAGTATTTATTAGACTACTATTATCTTTTCTGTAAGTTTGAAATTTTTCATAAGAAGTTGATGGGGGGAACGTTTCTCTTAAAAAGATTAATATGTGCATTTCTCTAAGCTGTAACTACTTGGTAGGTTTACAATACAAGTTTTAACACATAATTAGACAAAAACTGATCCTGAGATTATTATAGGATCCACAAATTGAACCACTAAAAACACAAGAAATATCAGCAAAAGAGGTAAGGAACAGTAAAAACTACCCAAGGCAAAGACAACTAACTTCCAGTCTAGACTAGGCCACATCCTTTCTTCTTAAGTAGCTCTGGGCTCAGAAGAGTTTGGGCTCAGAAGCGTCTATGATGGGAAACTAAACCACAGAATTGCAGTGACAATATATATGAATAGAGCTTTCTAAGTTCACAAGTATTTTGAAAACACAATTTGGTTTTTATTGCTGTTATTATTAAAGCAGATATTAACAACTATAATCACAACCACCAAAGTATAACTGATTCAGACAAGGATCATTAGCAGATGCTAAAACCATTTGGTAGGAGAATAGGATATTCACATTGTTTAAAAGTCACCCCACAAATTAGCTACATAGAACAGCAGGTACCTTTACAATGGAGATCAAATTTACCATCAACATTAATGGGACAGACTAATATTATGTGCCTCCCATATGACAGACACAGCATCAGCTATGTAGTATTACATACTAAAAATGTTTACACTGCATCTAAACATGATAAAACAATCCGACAAATCCAATTTGAAACTACACCATAACTTGACAAATGGCAGTTTCTTACAGGTCAGTTGCAATGTGGAACCTGAAGCCATATACATTAACTTTTTATATTCTGTTACATTAAAATCAATTGGTCTACCTTGCCCTTTGAATGAATCTTTGCATTGATCATTTGGAATACTAGTTCACTAAGCTGACAGATATGTGGATCTTCTAAATGTTGACACATTTCATTGTCCATATCAAAAAAAATCACTTTTGGCCTTAGCCATTTTGGCTCAGTGGATAGAGCAGTGGCCGTGGGACTGAAGGATCCAGAGTTTGATTTTGGTCAAGGCACATGCCTCGGTTGCAGGCTCGATCCCTGGCCCTGGTCTGGGCGCATGTGGGAGGCAACCAATTGATGTTTCTGTCTCTCCTCCTCCCTTCCATTCTCTCTAAAAATCAATGGAGCCCAGTCGATGTGGTTCAGTGGTTGAGCACTGACCTATGATTCTCTCTCATCGATGTTTCTATTTCACACAACTTTAGTGGTTATCTTAAAGACTATCTAGTCCAAATCACTTTTCAGATGAGAAAACCAAGAACCTGAAAAATTACATGATATGCCAAGGTCATACTATCTGGCTATGGCAATGCTAGATCTAAAACTCAAATTTCCCCAGTTCCTAGTCAAATACTCAACTACCTTTCGTATAACCCAAAGCTTCTAGAACTCCATAACTTCAGTATAACCTGTAGTATGGCAATCACTTCAATCAACATATGCTCTTTCAGAACCTCTAGTTCTACTATCTCATATATATTTATGAGTTGGGCAATGAATTCTAGGCATATAGATCCAAAAACTCAGGGACAATATCTGCAAGTCATATATCTAATCAGATACTAATATCCAAAATATACAGAGAACTCTTACAACTCAACAATAAAAAGACAAATAGCCAGCTCTAGCCAGTTTGGCTCAGTGGATAGAGCATCAGCCTGTGGACTGAACAGTCCCAAGTTCGATTCTGATCAAAGGCACATGTCCACTAAGCCAAACCAGGTAGGGCTGCACTTATATTGTTACTAGAGGCCCAATGCACGAAGATTCATGCAAGAATGGGCCTTCCGCCGAAACCGGTTTGGCTCAATGGATAGAGCGTCGGCCTGCGGACTCAAGGGTCCCAGGTTCGATTCCGGTCAAGGGCATGTACCTTGGTTGCGGGCACATCCCCAGTAGGGGGTGTGCAAGAGGCAGCTGATCGATGTTTCTCTCTCATCGATGTTTCTAACTCTCTATCCCTCTCTCTTCCTCTCTGTAAAAAATCAATAAAATATATTTAAAAAAAAAAAAAAAAGAATGGGCCTTCCTTCTCCTGGCTGCCGACACCGCCTTCGCTCTGGCCCGGAGCCACCTTTCCGCCTCCCACGCTACCCAGAGGCCTGGGGTGATGCAGAATGCATGCATCGTCACCATGGTTACAATGCAAGTGTCCTGCCCCGCCCCCAGCTGCTCAGCGCCTGCGTATGCAAATTAACCCACCATCTTTGTTTGGTTAATTTGCATACTCACTCCTGATTGGCTGGTGGGCATCACAAAGGTACAGTCAATTTGCATCTTACTCTTTTATTAGTGTAGATAATCATTTGGTTACCTTTGTCACTTATATAAATTACTAGAGGCCCAGTGCACGAAATTTATGCACAGGGGGGGGGGGGGATCCCTCAGCCCAGCCTGCACCCTCTCCAATCTGGGACCCCTCGAGGGATGTCCGACTGCCCATTTAGGCCCGATCCTACCGGGATTGGGCCTAATCGGGCAGTCGGACATCCCTCTCACAATCCAGGACTGCTGGCTACCAACTGCTCACCTGCCTGCCTTCCTGATTGCCCCTAACCGCTTCTGCCTGCCAGCCTGATCACCCCCTAACCACTCCCCTGACAGCCTGATTGATGCCTAACTGCTCCCCTGCCAGCCTGATTGCCCCTAACTGCCCTCCTCTGCAGGCCTGTTCACCCCCTAACCACTCCCCTGCAAGCCTGATTGATGCCTAACTGCTCCACAGCCAGCCTCTATGCCCCTAACTGCCCTCCCCTACAGGCCTGGTCACCCCTAACTGCCCTCCCCTACAGGCCTGGTCACCCCTAACTGCCCTCCCCTGCAGGCCTGGTCTCCCCTCCAACTGCCCTGGCCTGCAGGCCCGGTCATCCCCAACTTCCCTCCTCTGCCGGCCTGGTCTCTCCCAACTGCCCTCCCCTGCTGGCCTGATCACCCACAACTGCCCTCCCTTGCAGACCTGGTCCCTCCCAACTGCCCTCCCCTGCTGGCCATCTTGTGGCGGCCATCTTGTGTCCACATGGGGCAGCCATCTTTGACCACATTGGGACAGCCATCTTGTGTGTTGGAGTGATGGTTAATTTGCATATTATTCTTTTATTAGATAGGATGAATAGCATAAGAAGAGTGTTTATCTGTATATTCCTACTTAGAGGACATGCCTTGCTCAATAATACTGAATTGAGACTAGTGCATTAACCTTGTGCTGGTATTTCTCTTTTTCCTGAGAGGGCATGAGTGAGAAATTCACTTTTGTGTCTCTCTGTGTGTTTTAAAACAAACAAATAAAAAAATATATTGCACCCTGACCGGTTTGGCTCAGTGGATAGAGCGTCGGCCTGCGGACTGAAAGGTCCCAGGTTCGATTCCAGTCAAGGGTATGTACCTTGGTTATGGGCACATCCCCAGTAGGAGGTATGCAGGAGGCAGATGATCGATGTTTCTCTCTCATCGATGTTTCTAACTCTCTATCCCTCTCCCTTCCTCTCTGTAAAAAATCAATAAAATATGTATTTATATATATATATATATATTGCTATAATTCACATACTATAAAATGTTAGACTATACATTTTATTGTGGGGTTTGTTTTTCAGTATATTCACAGGGTTGTGCAACCATTATCACTATATAATTTCAGACCATTTAATCATTCCAAAAAGACACCCATGCCCTTAGCAGTAACTCTCCATTTTCCCCTATCTCCCTTATCTCCAGTCCCTGGCAACAATAATCTATTTTCTGTCTCTATGGATTTACCTATTCTGGAAAATTCACATAAACAGAATCATACAACATGTAGACTTTGTGTCTGGCTTCTTTTACTTGCCACTGTGTTTTCAAGGTTTATCCATATCACAGCATTTATCAGTACCAGGTTCGATTCCAGTCAAGGGCACATGCCCAGATTGTGGGCTCAATCCCCAGTAGGGAGCATGTAAGAGGCAGCCAATCAATGATTCTTTCTCATCACTGATGTTTCTATCTCTCTTTCCCTCTCCCTTCCTCTCTAAAATCAATAAAAATATATTAAATATATATATGCAACAATAGAAGTACAAAGTAGAAAAGGAGTTCAGTTATGGAATCAGGAAAGGTTTCATAGAAGCAAAGATGTCTAAACTAGATTTTAACCCTTTGTACACCATAATCATCTATAGATGCAAATGGAATGGTTTCTGTTTTGGATGCATGGCAGTTAACTGATTAAACAATGAGTAAAAGTCCTCTCCAGCAGATTGTGTGTGTTTGTGTGTGTTTGTTTGTGTGTGTGTGTGTGTGTGTGTGTGTGTGTGTGTGTATGGCCCAGTGCACGAAATTTGTGCATTCCGGGGGGGGGGGGGGGGAGGGGAAGGATCCCTCAGCCCAGCCTGCACCCTCTCGCAGTCCAGGAGCCCCGCGATCAATCACCCCAGAGAGGGAGGCCCCGCCCACCTGCAACAGCACCGCCAGCCAGATAGCCTGGGCCTCCCTCTGCAGGGGCGATCGTGGGGCGATGGCAGGGCCCCCTGACCAATCGCATCACACCCACCTTGGCTGGCCTGGCGCCAGTGCATGTCATAGCGTGGTCTTCCAGATGGTCGTCTGGAAGGTCATTCTGTTGTTCAGTCAATTTGCATATTATGCTTTTATTATTATAGATTATTATAGATATACTAAAGGCCTGGTGCACGAATTCGTGCACAGGTGGGGTCCCTTGGCCAGGTGAGCGATCAGGGCGGTCTCACCCAGTCCCAAATGGGCCTTGGGGGGGGGGGGGGGGGGACCACAGGAGGTTGTTTAAATAAATAAATAAGTAAGTAAGTAAGTAAGTAAGTAAGTAAGTAAGTAAATAAGTGTATGGATTTCCAAGAGGAAGGGAGAGGGAAAGATAAAAACATTAATGATAAGAACCATTGATCAGCTGCCTCCTGCACACTCCCTACTGGGGATTGAGCAACCCAGGCAGGATCCCTTGACCAGAATTGAACCTGGAACCCTTCAGTCCACAGGCTGACGCTCTATCCACTGAACCAAACTGGCTAGGGCCTAATATCCCAATTTTAATGAGGAACTCAACTTCAGAAAGGTAACAGCTCACAGCATTATAACTATGCATTCTGTTCAATGTCAGAAATTTAAGTTCAATTAATCCTTAAGACAGCCCTAAGAACTAGGTATTATTAGTACTTCTACTTATAGATAAGAAAACTGTGACTCAGGGAGGTTAAGCAATTTGGTCATAAACAGCAGAACTAGGAATTAAATCCAGGTCTGCCTGATCCTAAAGTTCTCTTCCAGTAGATATAATTGCTTCATCTACGCTTAATCATTATTCAGTCTAATTCAATATGCTTCCATTCTTATACTCTGCATTTCTACTGATTAGTGGTAGTAGTCTCTTCCGTGGACAGGTACAATACACCTTTGCTAAAGACATTGTTTCTGTATACTAGACCTAAGGAAAGGCTAACAGCTAGAGAAATCCTAGCTAAGAAAAAGCCCAACACAAACTGACTGCTTCAAAAACTCTTTTCTCTTCAGGTTTTTCCAAAGGGTAGAAGAGCCTCCAATGCTACAGCAGACTAGCCTAAGGAAGAGATGCAAGGAAATCTTTTCATTAAAGAAATGGAAAGGGCAAGTCTGACCAAGTTCTGTTTACAACAATGCAGAGATCATGCAGTACACATTGCAGCAAAAGCAGGTGCTGACATCTGAGCGCCATCAAGCCGCATAAGGCCATTAAAAATGAATAAAAAGCTAGAAGTACTTCGATCCTAAAAATGCCTCTAAACAACTGCAAGAAATTGACATAGGACAAAAAAGTGGAATTCAATTGAAGCAGTTCAAGAGTTAAATCCATGAAACAACTCATATGATAGCAACAGCTCATACAGTAGTTCACATCTCCCATTCATTTTACCCTTTTTCCACATTGAACAGATAAGCTGTTTTCTCAGTTCCCAGCAAATCCAATACCCTTCAAATGCTGTTTCTCTTAGCTTGCTAGATGGCCAAGGAATGACGCAGCAAGCAACATCCTCCCCTCTTCCCCTCTAACAGCAGGAAGAGAATCAAGGAACAGAAGAACCAAGTAGCTGGGAACAACCTTCCTTCTCATTCCATTCTCATTTCAAACACCACAGATTTGTCCTCCTTACACAAGAGAAGTGACTATTATGACACTCATCCCAAACCATTTTTTTTTCATTCAAACTAAAGTTAAATAACCTTTTAAATTTTATTCCATTAAATTCAGTTCTGGTGTCCTTAGACAAGATCCTTCATGGATTTCTCATCGTTAAAATAGGACTAAATATGCTACACTCTAGCATGTCAAACTCGCAGCACGCGGGCTACATGCCTCGTTTATTTGGCCCATGTTAGCCTTTGAGTTTGACATGTTTGCTCTAGACCCTACCTCTCTTACAAAAATGTTATTTGAAGGAAATGTTATTTAAAGTACTTGAAAAAGTTAAAAGCATAATAACAATAGCTAACATTTATTGTATGTTTACTTTGTGCCATTCTAAGCCCTTTGCATGAACTCATTTATTTCACAGAATACTATGAGGCAGATACCATCTTACACACAAGCCACAGCAGGATCAGGAGAAAGCGAAAGAACAGGAAGATGGCAAGTCAAACCAATTATTTACTTAATAGTCCACATGGTACAGAGCACTACAAGAAGCACGGTGCCAACTTGTTCCACTCCTTCTCTACTAGTCAGTACAGGCCACAGATGAACACCAGAGTCCAACAACCAGCCAAGTCTCAGACAAAATGGCCTTACCAGGCTAGATGGGACTAAACACATTTTTAATTTCTAGTCAAAGAACAGAGTGCTCAATGAGGAAGATGATCAATAATTTAATGATTGTAGAGAGATTAAGAAAAAGGATATGAAATGTCTGACTACATGGGCATTGGGTCTTTATTTTTAATATATTTTTACTGATTTCAGAGGGGAAGGGAGAAGGATAGATAGAAACATCAATGATAAGGATCATTGATTGGCTGCCTCCTGCACACCCTCCAATGGGGATCGAGATTGCAACCGGGCATGTGCCCTGACCTCGAATCAAACCATGACTTCCTGGTTTATAGGTCAATGCTCAACCATTGAGCCACACTAGCCAGGCCATCATTGGGTCTTTTGAAAGGGCTTTTACAGTCAAGTATTAAGGAACAGAAATAAGAAGGTAAAGGTGTTAAAAATGAGTGTAAAAGAAAAAACTGTATACAAATGCACTTCTTGAAAAAAAAAATGACTAAAATAAGATGGCAATAATTCAGAGACAGAAAGGCAGAGGGATTTTATTTATTTGTTTTAGAACAGACAAGACCTCAGTGTATTTATAATCTGAAAGGAAGGACTCAATGAAGAGTGAAGTAAAGATGAAAGACAGAGAGAAAGATAGTAATTGATAAAAGTGAGGTACTAGACAAAGTGGATACTATGGGATGGAACAGAGAAGAAAAGTAATCCATGTGGATCCTGAAAGTCACTGGACAAAAGTAATGAAAATGGAGAGAGCAGATGGTAGGGACTTTGAAAAATTAGGAGCCATGCATAAATGGAAAGCCAAAGAGCTAAAAGCCATTGGACTAGAAATACATTGATTATTCCCTGCTGTCCAAGGAGTCAGAGTCTTCAACCAGCAAAAACAGGAATAATATTTATTATTCGTTAGAGAAAAGGTCTTGTTTTCTTTCTTTTTTTAATTTAAGTTATTTAGGGGGGAAGAGGGTAGGAGGGTGAGAAACTTCGATTTGTTTTTCAACTTATTTATGCATTCATTGGTTGTCTCTTGTATGTTAAACGTTGGCCTACCAGGACAATGCTCTGACCAACTTAGCTACCAGGCCAGGGCCTTGTTTTCAACTATGAGTTAGTAGGAGATAGATGAAACGTTGGGAGAAAAGATTAAGAACCCAAGGCTTTGCTCACATTTGTGCACAAGTTCTAGCCGACCCAGTTGGTAAAGGAACATCAGGAATGAGGCAGAGAGGGGTGGGGTTGAGTTTTCTACTATGGAGGTGATAGCAGTAGATAGAACTTAGAAGCAATTATCAACAGCAAACATGAAGAGTAAGCTAAAGAATTTAAAGACTGCAGATGATGGGAGGAAGGAAGAGAGAGGTGCATACCAAAAAAGTGCTAGCTATCATACAGAGTTTACAGATCTAACTACATTTTCAAGTGGTGTGGTCTTCAAATCCCAGAAGCTGGATCCTGAAACTTCCTTTAGCTTTATTTGCCAAGACCGGCAATTTGTCGAACTGTCTCAACAGTTTGTTGCTTGTTTTCTGAAGCAGACCTTTGTTTAGGATTTGCGGAGAGCTCTACCAAAGGATAATGAGGGACATTACCCAAAAGAGAAGTGAATGTCATTGACTAGAACTAGGGCCAAAGACCATACTTGGTCTTTTAAGCCTCCCCCCTTTTCCCACACTACCCCCACCCCCATAAACACAGGATAAGTTAAACAAAAAACTCCTAACATAACAAATGCATTCCAAAAATTCCTCTGCACTTACATAATTAGATTACCATCTAATGATAATGTTATTTATAAGGTTTACAATCTCCATAACTAAGAACTTACACAATGTTTAGTGGTTTGAAACATACTATTTTTTTTTCCCAAATGAGTACTTCCAAAATAAAAGAAACCTTTTAACTTCCAATTCAATCCCAGAGCAATTTTAGAAGACTCTCAACATATTTCAAATAGAATTGTAAAAGCACATGGATATAAAGCAGTTAGCAGAAAATCTGAGGCAAAAGGCTGTCTTGCCCCCTTTTCCAACTTCAGATAACTAGTCACAAATGTCCCTTATTTTTACCAATCTCCTAATCTTCGAGTTATCTTTACTTTCTTGTCATTAAATCCTCTCTCTTCCTTTTTCAAAACTTCTCTCCAACATATTCCTTTTTTTTTAGCCCCTAAATTCAGGTCCTGATAGTGTTCACACCTGAATTTCTACAAAAATCTTTAACTGGCCTCTTTTCCAATAATCTAATAAACCCTTTGATTAATCAATCTATAATTTCAAGTTCATCAAGTCACTGTCCAACTTAGAAGCCTTCAATGGGTCCCAAATGTTGGCAAGATCAAGTCCAATTGCCTCAGTATAACTTTCAAGACTGTTCATAATCTGACAGATCATTACACCTCCTAGTCCATAATCTAAATTCTATTATTAGATCACATAAGTCTTCTCAGGTCCAATCATAATACAAGTTTACTTCCAATCTCAGTATCTTTGCTCATGCTTTTGCCCTGGCCTGGAAAACCATCCTCTTCCTTTCTGTCTATTCAAATCCTATCCATCCATCTTATTGCAAAACTCTGGTCCAAACTGCCTCTATGAAAGCCCTCACAGACCAAATTTCAGCCAAGACTAATCTATGTAAACAATTCCTTAAGATCCTGATAGTCTCTTTGAAATTGAACTGGAATCTAGTCTTTTTAAAATGTCTAACATAATCATCAGCCCTCAAGTTACCACAAAAAAATATTCTAGCATATATTTGAAAGTATATAATTTTTTTTAAATTATACTAAGAATATTTCATCCTAGCTGGTTTGGCTCAGTGGCCTGCCTGTGGACTGAAAGGTCCCAGGTTCTATTCCGGTCAAAAGGCACATGCCCAGGTTGTGGGCTCGATCCTCAGTAAGGGATGTGCAGGAGGCAGCTGTTCAATGATTCTCTCTCATCATTGATATTTCTCTCTCATCACTGATATTTCTCCCTCTCTCTCCCTCTCCCTTTCTCTCTGAACTCAATAAAAATATATTTTAAAAATATATATTTTTGAAGAGTATCTCATATTGCACTCCAGTATAGCTGTGACAGAAAAATATCTTCTACATTCAACCAGCTACCGTTTACTCTTTAACAGTCTTCCATTTTAAAGACATTTAAATGTCTTTAAATTTATCAAGATCTAAAAATGGTATTCTTCCTTTCCTAAAGAACATAAGCCAATGTTGACCTCATTTATTTAGGAAATAATGATCTTAAAGACACAGTTCATAAAATCGTCATGTGTTCTGGTTTGAACAATACAATGTTCATGATCAAGACACACACAACAGTATGTTGATTATCACAGGGAAATGGGGGTGGGTAGAGATTGACGAGGGTATGGAGGGGATAAATGGTGATGGGAAACTTGATCTGGTGGTGAACACACAATACAATATACAGGTAATGTATTATAGAACTATATACCTGAAACCTATGTAATTTTATTAACCAACTAGAGATCTGGGGCATGAATTCGTGCACGGGTGGGGTCCCTCGGCCTGCCCTGTGCAATCCTGCTGAAACTGGCTCTCTGACATCCCCTGAGGGGTCCCAGATTGTGAGAGGGTGCAGGCCAGGCCAAGGGTCCCCAACAGTGCACGATCAGAACCAGGGAGGGATACGGGAGGTTGGCCAGCCAGGGAGGGACCACGGGAGGGCTCCAGGGTGTGTCTGGCCCATCTCACTCAGTCCCGATCAGCCGGACCCCAGCAGTAAGCTAACCTACCAGTCAGAGCGTCTGCCCCCTGGTGGTCAGTGCATGTCATAACGAGAGGTTGAGTGGCCTTAGCATATCATTAGCATATTACGCTTTGATTGATTGAACGGCCGACTGGTCAACTGCACACTTAGCATATTAGGCTTTCATTATATAGCATGTCACCCCCAATAAATTTAATAAAAAAGTTGGGGAGTGGGGGGAAACAAGTTCAGGAGTCAAATCATAGCTTGGCATTCAAGAGTTGTATTGAATTTGGGCAAGCTTATGTCTTAAGAATTTTCATTTATTAAAATGGGGATAATAAAAGTATCTACTCCAAAAGGTTGTTGAGAGGAAGATTAAAGACATGAAAAGCACTTAAGTACAGTGACTGGCATATAGTTAATATAGATTTGTTATTAGTCTTCAGTAACTAAGAATTCTTAGAAATTTTCAATTGTAAGACTTAGCTAAGCTGTTTATTCACTGATTAGATACAAATTACTAAGATGGCCTAAATTAGAAAAATAAACCCAGGTAATGAGGTAGATAGAACATTTGTGATAAAGCTGCTCTGGGGTTTAAAAAGCCAAAAATTAACTTCATTTATCTTGCTCAGAATTTAACTTCTCCGGTTAACTTGAAACTGGATAAAACCAGAGATTTCTTTATGTTTAGAAACAGAAAAATGCTGTCAGATCAAGATTGGATGATACCATTCTTCAATTAAAACTCTTCAGCCTCTGCAGAGATAATGCCTTGGTAAGTAGGGCAACCGATCAATGCTTCTGTCTCACATCAATGTTTCTCTCTCTCTCTTCCACACATTTCCTCTCTCTCTAAAATCAATAAAAATATATTTGTAGCCCTGACTGGTTTGGCTCAGTGGATAGAGCATCGGCCTGCAGACTGAAGGGTCCCAGGTTCGATTCCAGTCAAGGGCGTATACCTTGGTTGCGGGCACATCCCCAGTAGGGGTGTCATTAAAAAAAATAATAATATATATATATATATATATGTGTGTGTGTGTGTGTGTGTGTGTGTATATATATACACATATATATATATATATGTATGTAAAAATAGAAACTGTTAATTTTGTTACTGTTGTTAATCCTCACCTGAGGATATTTTTCCATTGATTTTTAGGGAAAGTGGAAGAGAGAAAGAAAGACAGAGAAACATCTATGTGAGATAAACACATCGATTGGCTGCCTCCTGCAAGAGCCCTGATCAGGGCCCAGGCCAGGGAGGAGCCTACAACCAAAGTACATGGAGTCAAACTTAGGACCCAGTAGGCTGCGTGCAGGAAGCAACAATCAATTTTTCACTCTCAAATAGATGTTTCTCTCTTTCTCTCTCTCTCTCTCTCTAAAAATCAATAAAAATATTTTTGAAATTTTTATTGAGTTTCTTTTAGTTTGCCAATACATAAAGAATGCTACCTAGCTTTAAACTAAATATTAATTTTAAAAATAATAAAAAGAGGAAAATTTTCTTCAGTTCTTTGAGTAAACAATAATGTAAAATTGAAATAATGAACTGCCCACACCTTTCCTTCTCCCCACTTCTTCCCCCAAAGGTATGCATCTCCTAAACTCTAAGGGATCCCAGACTTGCTACCAAGGGAGCAATGGGCAGAGACCACTGGCTAACTCCTAGAACCTGTTCACAAGGCCCCTTTTTCTGACTCTCCAGTGCTGACAGCAGTCCCATTGGCTCACTTCTTTCCCATTATGTTTCTAGAGAGACAAAGCAGCTCTGCCTAGTCTCTCTCCTGTTGCTTCTCCTATCCTGAGGCCTTCCTTGTTTCACTGTCATAAAACATACTCTTGACCTGGCCTTGTGGCTCCGTTGGTTGAAGCATCATCCCTTACACCAAAATGTGGTGAGTTTGGGTGCGATCCCTGGTCAGGGCACATGTAGGAGGCAACTGATCCATGTTTCTCTCACAGGGATGTTTCTCTCTCTCTCTCTCTCTCTCTCTCTCTCTCTCTCTTCTCTCTCTTCCTCTCTTTAAAATCAATTAAAAAATTAGTCCTAGCCAATTTTGCTTAGTGAATAGAGCATCAGCCTGCGGACAGAAGGATTCCAGGTTCGATTCTGGTCAAGAGCACATGCCAGGGTTTCGGGCTTGATCCCCAGTAGAGGGCATGCAGGAGGCAGCCGATCAATGATTCTCTCTCATCACTGATGTTTCTATCTCTCTCTCCTCCCTTCCTCTCTGAAATCAATAAAAATATATATTCTTTTAAATCATTAAAAAATTAAATATACTCTTAAAAACTTTTTTTAAATAATGACTAATATTTACTACCTACCAACATTATGATCTAAGTGCTTTTGTACATTAAATTATTTAATCCTCACAGCCATTATCACCATCTTAAAGATGAAAAAATTGGGGCTAAGGCTATGAAACTGGAATTGTAGAGCTTTAAATAACCTTATAAGGCAAAGTGCTATTTAACCAAAATGGTCAAAGAATGAGAATAAGACACAAATGAGTAACCAACTGTTAAAGAATTAGAATACAATAAAACCACATTTAATAAAGCTTTACTTGAATAAAATGTGATTCAGAAATGTACTCCAAGATCCCATGATGCCTAGAAACCAACACTATGAACAATTCTATTGTGAATGTATAAAGTGTAGGAGACTGGGTTAAATACGTACTAACCTTGTAATCCATTCTGAAAAATGTCTTTTTGTAATAAATTCCCCATACTTTATCATTTGTCTCTTCATATTTCAAAAGAAAACTTCTGATTCTTATACTTTTTATTTTAACCTATCTATATATATAAAAGGCTAAGTGTCTGTACGACTGGTATCTACGATGCGCACTGACCATCAGGGGGGCAGATGCTCAATGCAGGAGCTGCCATGATCCTGCCATGACATGCACCAGCCATTTAAAAATACAGACCTGGCACCGACAAACCAACACTCAGCTTCCCCGAAGTGGGACACAGGCCCTGCCACCACCCCAGAGCGACACCACACCAAATCGCAGCCAACGCTGCCGAGACCCCCTGTTGCAAAATGCAGCCCACAGCCCAGGCCAGCCAGGAAACGGTCGCTGTGGGCACCGGGCAATGACGTCACGTAGCAACTAGTATCTTCTCCCTAGCGACTAGCATCCTTGGAGTTTCTTCAGTCCAGGAACCCGACTTGCTTTATAGTCAGGTGCAAACATTTTACAGCTGAACCTAATGTGAAGCATTTTCCCATGCCTCATCTCATTTGATTGTCACAGAAGTCCTGGAGTAAGTAGACAGGAGACTCAGTAGAATCCTGTTTTCTTTTCATCAGCAAGAAGCAAATAGCGATATTAAAATATTTTTCTAATTAATTTCCTTTCAATGTGCACAAATTCGTATACTGGGACACTAGTAATAAATAAGTTAAAAAGCAAATAGGCTGATTTCATAAAATATTTTTAGGTCATTAAAGAAAAAGAGGATAGTAAGATTATAAAAGGTAATAAAATTACTCCAATGTCTCTCAGAAACCTCCTAAGTCCCTCTGCCCCAATGTTTCCATTTTAAAAAATTTACTAAATTACATGCATATTAGCATAACCAATGGACATAGACACTGGGATGGTGGGGGCTTGCCCTCGGGAGTGGGAATGGCTGGGGTAGGGATCAATCCGGGAAAAAGGAGACATATGTAAAACTTTAGACAATAAAAAATAAAATAAATCTTACTAAGCAAAAAAAAAAAAAAAAAAATTCTAAATTACCCCAAAACCTTCTGATATAGTTCCATCAGCAAAGTCAAAATGGCCCTGGCCGGTGTACTCAGTTGGCTGAGTGCAGTCCCATGCACACCAGTTTGATTCCCAGTCAGGGACATACCCAGGTTGTAGGCTAAATCCCCAGAAGGCCCAATGAACAAGGCAGCCAATTGATGTTTTTCTCTGATCAATGTTTCTGTCTCTCTCTCCCCTCCCTTCCTCTCTCAAATCAATAAAAACATATTTTTTTAAAACAGTCAAAATGATCACTACTTAAAAATACATAGTAGGCACCTAATCAAAAATATTTACATTTATCACTCAATTATGCAATATGTTAAGTTAAACCATCCCAGTTACTAATTCAAATTTGCTTAAAGTTCACACAAAATTAGTACATGCATTTAATAAAAGAGGAAGAATAACTACTCAGAGCTTACTGACAGTCAGAGAAGGTGACTATAAACAGGTTTAATTGGCTTCAATTTTTCATTATTGACATAATAAAATGCCATTTATCGGAATAATTCAAATGAGATTACTTTCTAGTATCTCATTTCAGTTAATAACTCCAATCTGAAAGCATGAGAAGCACTGACTAAGCATCTTTCCAAGAACTGTGCATAATTACTTTTTGCCAATGACAGATTCCAAAGGAATATCTGCTTTGTGGTACCAGGACTGGACTCCTGTACCTTCACAACCTAATAATTGTGAAATCACCTGAAGCAGCTGGGGCACTCCCAGCCTTTGGATTAGAGAAAACACTAAACAGAATTCTAATAAAAAGAATCCATGTTAAGAAGCTGAGAAATTATGCCGAAACCGGTTTGGCTCAGTGGATAGAGCGTCGGCCTGCGGACTGAAGGGTCCCAGGTTCAATTCCGGTCAAGGGCATGTACCTTGTGGGAGCATCCCCAGTGGGGCGTGTGCAGGAGGCAGCTGATCCATGATGTTTCTCTCTCATGGATGTTTCTAGCTCTCTATCCCTCTCCCTTCCTCTCTGTAAAAAATCAATAAAACATATTTTAAAAAAAAAAAGAAGCTGAGAAATTAAAATTGCTACCTATACATAAACATCATTATGATCAATCATCAAAAACTCTACTGAGCCTGGCCAGCATGGCTCAGTGGTTGAGCATCGATCTATGAACCAGGAGGTCACAGTTCTATTCCCAGTCGGGGCACAAGCCCAGGTTGCGGGCTTGATCCCCATTGGGGGGCGTGCAGGAGGTAACCAATCAATGATTCTCTCTTACCTTTAATGTTTCTATCTCTCTCTCCCTCTCCCTTTGTCTCTAAAATCAATAAGAATTTTTTTTTAAATACTCTGCTGAGACTCTACTACGTGCAAAGTTCAGTGAAAGGAACTGAGGGGAATACAGGCTAAGACAAAATTATCTACTGATCAAGAAGATTCTGATCAAATTAGGTAAAGATACAAGCTAGTCAAGTTATCCAAGAGTATGAGGGGTATTGGCATTACAAGCTGCAAGATTTTTGAGAAAGATCCAACTAGGTAGATAAGACATACTAGTGTGATTTACCAAAAACATGAGGGCATCAGCAATTAATGTCATAATTTTTAAAGAGAGGTTAACTATTGTAAAGCCATGATAGACTTCAAAGAGGGGTAATTGAGCTGAGCATTGAAGGATGGAAAGATTAATTGGTTAAACAGCGTAAGAGAAGAAAAGGACTAAAGATAATGGCAACAAAGGTGTGAATTGGGCAAGTGGTCATTAAATATTTATAAATACCTACTATATCTCAGTCATTGTTAGGTACCAGGTATACACTGGTGAACAAAACCGATGAGTACCCTGCTCCTGTGAAGTCCAGTAGGGAAGACAGATAATAATCACACAAGCAGATATATCATTACGAATTGTAATAGGCACTAAGAAGGGAGACAACAGGAAATACTAGTAACGGGAAAGGACTGGCAAAATAGGGATGAGGGAAAGCAACTCTGATACATAAGCTGAGGCTTAAAGAAGGCAGCCATGCCCTAACTGGTTTGGCTCAGTGGATAGAGTGTCGGCCTGCGGACTGAAGGGTCCTAGGTTCGATTCTGGTCAAGGGCATGTACCTTGGTTGCGGGCTCATGCCCAGTAGGGGGTGTGCAGGAGGCAGCTTGATCGATGTTGCTCTCTCATCGATGTTTCTAACTCTCTATCCCTCTCCCTTCCTCTCTGTACTAGTAAAAAAATCAATAAAATGTATTTTAAAAAAAGAAAGCAGCCAGGCAAAAAGCAGGGGAAAGAGTGTTCAAGAGAGAGCCGGCCTAACTGGCATCGTCCTGATATATTAAAGTTGTGGTTTTGACCTTCAATTGGGACACATACAAGAATCAACCAATGAATGCACATCTCTCTCCCTTCCTCTCTAAAATCAATCAATAATTTTTTTATAAAAAGAGAGAGCCACCCATACAAAAGGCCCAAGGTATGAAAGAACTTGCTGAATTTGAAAGTAATAAGAAGCTACTGTGACTGAAGCATAATGGACAATGTGCTTAGCGGCAGGGGCCAGGTTATATACAAGGCATAACAAGCCAGGATAAAATGTTTGCAGCCCTGGCCAGTTTGCTCAGTGATTAGAGAGTCAGCCTGCGGAGACAAGGGTCTCAGATTCAATTCGGATTCAATTCCCAGTCAGGGGGATGGTCAGGATCAGGGACACATACCTCAGTTGCAGGTTCCCCAGCCCAGGTAGGGGCATGTGTGGGAGGCAACCAATCAATGTGTCTCTTTCCCTTCAATGTTTTTTTCTCTCTCTCTCCCCCCACTCCTCCTCCTTCCCTTCCACTCTCTGAAAATCAATGGAAAAAATATCCTCAGGTGAGGATTAAAAAAAACAGTGTTTACATACTCAAACATATCCTATATAATAAAAGGCTAATATGCAAATTGTCCCCTTGACCAGGAGTTTGACCAGGGGACGGGCCAGCCAGCCAACTACCCACAACCCCTTCCCCCGGCTGGCCCCGCCCCCAGTCAGCCCCCCCCCTTCATCCCAATCAGGGGAGGCCCCTCCCCAAGGCCGGCCCAGCCCCAATCAGCCCAATCGGGGCTGAGCTGGCTGGACCCCACCCATGCATGAATTTGTGCACCAGGCCTCTACTTGTTGAATAAAAGGAGCCAGACCCAAAAGAATATATGGAGTATGATTTCATTTTTACAGAAGTACAAAAACGGATAAAACTGCCCTATCTGGTTTGGCCCAGTAGATAAAGTGTCAGCCTGTGGACTGAAGGGTCCCTGGTTGAGCATTGACCTATGAAACAGGAGGTCACATGCCAGAGTTGGGGGCTCAATTCCCCAGGAGGTGGGCAGGAAGCAGCCAATAGATAATTCTCTGTTATCATTGACTAGTGGCCCAGCGTGCGAAATCGCGCACAGTAGGCTGCCCACCACTTCTGCGGGAGCCAGCAGGAGCCGAAGCATGCCAGCAGGAGCGCGCCACTTCTGCGAGAGGGAGGCGGAAGGGAGCCGCCAGCAAGAGCTGGGGTGGGGGGGCAGAGGGACCAAGAGGTGCTCCATGCATCTCCTGGTGACTGGTTGCGCACACAACCCCGCCCACCTACCTGCACGCACCTGCTGCACATGCAGCCTCCTGCTGATTGGTCGTTATGTGTGACGACCATGTGCATATTAGCCTTTTATTATATAGGATGCTTCTATCTCTCTCTCCCTCTCCCTTCCTCTCTGAAACCAATTATAATATATTTTTTAATAAAAACAGCAATGCCTAAACAGGTCAGGAATGCTTGTTATGTTTTGGCTTATATTTTAATGTGGTATTTTCAAGCATTTCTTTTGCCCCCTCCCCCTACCCTTCCCTCTCCTCAACCCTACTACACCAGAGAGTGTAATGAAATAAAAAGACCCCAAACTTGAGCATCAATTATACAGGAGTTCAACTCAATGGTCTGCCCCTCACTAGCTTTGGCATAACTACTCTGAGCTCAGATCCCTCATATATAAAATAAGGATAATGACTATCTCACAGAGTTATTATTTTCTCCCTGTCATACCCAAAATACTGAGTTGGTGGACTGTTATTTTAATTTAATTATTATTTCCTAATGGTATATGGATGGTTGAGAAGTTTCCATTCTCAGGATTCACAGGTGGGAGAAGATGATTATAAAAGAGGCAACATAAAGAAATAGAATGAGCCGAAACCGGTTTGGCTCAGTGGATAGAGCGTCGGCCTGAGGACTCAGGGGTCCCAGGTTCGATTCTGGTCAAGGGCATATGCCTTGGTTGCGGGCACATCCCCAGTGGGGGGTGTGCAGGAGGCAGCTGATCGATGTTTCTCTCTCATCGATGTTTCTAGCTCTCTATCCCTCTCTCTTCCTCTCTGTAAAAAAATCAATAAAATATATTTTTAAAAAAAAGAAATAGAATGAATAAAGAGAAATAAGGAGTAAGAGGTAAAAAATGGAGTTTCTTCTAGAAGTGCAGTAACAGGTTTCAAGCATTTCCTTAGATAGAAACTTTTTAAAAGGAGAATGGGCAGGTTCAGTAAAGAGAAATTATGAGAAGGAAAAAATAAGCTTACGTCTTCCCAACAAGACACAATTTCTACCTAATTTATTCCCTTTGTGGAATATTAGCTAAAACAAGTTAGAGGTAAACTAAGGATATTGTCACAGGTGGAAGGGCAAGGCCTTTAATCATTTTATAGCATCCCCACCCTTAAGAACTATTTGAACAACCATAATCTGTAAGTACTTCTTAAGGATAGCCAAAGATGTTTTATATTTCAGGAGCTACCATTTCATAAAAAATAAAATAAATAGCAGTTCAACTCTTCAATAAATCTTTGGGTAATTTTTCTTCCACAATGTATCAAAAATAATGAAAACCTGGTTTAATATATTTCCCCTGATTTGACAAATGTCCCCATCTTCCCTCTCTTATTCTGCTCATGCATCTCACCATCAAATATCTAAGATTTCCCCTCTTTCCTACAAACTTGGCACCTGAACTCTCTAATATTCACTCTGATGGCACCAGTATTGAATGTGAATATAAAAACTTGACAAAATTTCCAGGGACCCCTCTGCTAACCAATTTAAACAAATGAAGTCAGTAGTGATTACACAGCTGTATACATTTGTCATATATCCATCACAAAGTGTACACTTAAAATTGGTGAATTTTATTGTAGGTAAATTATACCTGGACAAAGCTGACTTGGAAAAAAAATTAAAAGCCCAGGCAGTGTTGCTCAGTAGTTGAGGTCTCTAGTTTTCATTCCCGATCAGGGCACATGCCCAGGTTGCAAACTCAATCCCCAAAAGGTCCCATGCAGGAGGCAGCTGATCAATGTTTCTCTCTCATCTATGTTTATATCTCTCTCTCCCTCGCCCTTCCTCTCTCTTTAATAAAGTCAAGAAAAACATTTTTAAGAAAAGAATGCATGCATTCATTCAGCAAATATTTATTGAGCACCTATTATGTGCATTCAAAGTTTATACCAAATCTTTCAGCTTGACTATGTAGGTCCTACCTGTATGTAATGTGCTTTACTCATAAGCTGACAATATCCCACAAAGCCATGTTACATGAAAAATGGTTCCGTTTCTGATCATGAATATCACCTCAATGATGGCCTCTACAGTGGAAGAACCATTAGCTATCCAACATCTTCCATTACATAAATGCAATCTATGATCACCCAGGTACTCTATAAGAAATAGATGTATTAAGCACCTACTGCATATAGAACATAGCACTACAACATGGGTTTGTCTTTCTACAAAAAACAAACAAACAAAAAACAAACAAAAAACCTAGAACATCTCAAAAGCATTCTGACAACACTGCTGGAGGAAAAGAAGGCAACATTATTGGGAAATAGACTTAATTGACAGGGTCCCAGTGACCTAGTGGCTCAGTCAAAGAGCTAGAAACTAAGCCTCCTGGTTCCCAGTGCAGTGTGCCTACTGGAGATAACCATGGACCTTAGAAACAGACTTGAGTTTTATTTTATTTTTTTAAACATATTTTATTGATTTTTTACAGAGAGGAAGAAAGAGGGATAGAGAGCTAGAAACATCAATGAGAGAGAAACATCGACCAGCTGCCGCCTGCACACCTCCCACTGGGGATGTGCCCGCAACCAATGTACATGCCCTTGACCGGAATCGAACCCGGGACCCCTCAGTCCGCAGACTGACGCTCTATCCACTGAGCCAAACCGGCTTCGGCCAGACTTGAGTTTTAATTCCAGTTCCACTTCTTACTAGTTTTATATATAAACTTGGGAAAAATCCCTTTACCTTCTGACCCTCACCGTTTGCTCATCTGTGAAACAGAGACGCCAACTCCTTGTGAAGACTTTGTGAGATATAGACCACCAAGCACAATTACTGGGCACAGAATAGGCACTCAACAATATTAGTTCCCCTTCTTGGTCTTAAATTATTTAAGAGTAAGCAAATACCTATTAATCAAGGCTGATCCAAAATCCCTGTTAGTAATCACAGGACGATGAACCAGTATTTGCTGTCTTGTTTATATTCTAATCAACTCCCTTCCCACCCCACCATTTCCAGTTTTTCGAACTTTAGTGACTATGTTTAGAAAAGTGATTTAATTTTAGAAACCTGAAAAATTCTTCTGAGTAAATTGAGCACAACTTTAATATGCCCCAAGGGGAATTCTGAGCAAAATAATTATTTCTGACAAGAGAACTTTCTATGGGGGTTATTCAATTTAACCACACCAATGCCACCAAACACGCAAAGTGACAGGAAGCAATCTGGAACATACTTGTGTAGATTCCCAGAAGGGAAATGTTCCCCGAAAATCCATGCCCCTCTCCCCCTCCCTAATCTGAGGCAGTAAAATCTTACTAGGTGAACTGAATTCCCCCGGTTCTGACTGCGGCAGTTTGTAAAAAGCCCTGAACAAAACCCCACCTCTCAAAAGACCCCCCCCCCAAAAGGCAGGGAAGTCCAGAGAGTATTTTCTCCACAAGCGACAGACAGATAAGGCACCAGGAGCTCAGAAGCATGATTTGTTTCCCAAGGTCATTCATGTCAGAGAAGGTGCGACGGAGACTCTGCCCGCCAGCAGCCTGCCTTTGCGGAGATCACACTGCAGCGTTTTGGGGGTGTCTATTCTCTTCCCCTCTCCCACCCTCAAGGGTGAGCACCAGTCTCGGCATTTCCGAAACAGGCCACAACAAGTCCTGCAGTGTTAGGAAAGGGGCTGACGATGAAGAAACAGATGCTCCAAAGCAAGATGGTCTTTCCTGGCTCACGGAGCGTCCTCCAAGGTTATTACCAGAAACCGCAGGCACCTCACAGAGCGCTAACCCGGGCTCCGAGCCCCCCCGCCGCCCGGCCGCTCCGGGACGCCGGGTTCCCTGCAGGCAGCCTCCGCAGCCCGAGGCCACTGGCCCCAGAAACCGCACTTCATTCCTGCGCCTCGGGAAGCCATGGCTCCTTCCCGGCCGGGCAGGGGTGGGGGGTGCGCGGGGAGGCGGGGAGGCGGGCCGCGTGCGCTGCGGAAAGTTCACCGCGGCGGCGGCGGCGGCGGCGGGGGCGGGGGACGGCCCGGCCCAGCTCGCCCGCGTCCCCCTGCAGATTCCACCATTAATTAGTCCTCAGGACTGTCTACTGGCAACTTAAACAAAGCGAATGCCTCAAATTCCTTCCTAGCCCGGCGGTCTGGCTGTGAGACCAGCATCCGCCGGGACGCGGCCGGCGAGGCAGGCCGACAGCTGCGGCGGCGGCGGGACCCCTCCCCGCCCGGCCCGCACCCCCGCAGCGCAGTCCCGCAGCCGGCCCCCGCACGCCGGCCCGAACGCTCCCAACCTCCAACCTCCTCCCTCCTCCTCCTCCTCCTCCTCCTCCTCAGGAGCTCCCGGCTCTTCCTGTAAGATCACTTCCTTCCTCCCGGGTGCCCGCGGGCCCCGCGCAGCCCCCTCCCCGGCCGCCCCGGCCCCCCGCCCCGCCGCGCTGCTCCCCGCCCCCACCGGGCCCCGCGCGCTCTCCCTCCGACTCCCAAACTCGACCTTAAAACTCTTCCTCCGTGGCCCCCCCCCCAAAAACATCCCCTGAGCTCCCTGCCCCAACATTTCTCCTCAGAGTCTCGTTCCCACCGAGAAGTCTCTCAGAAGCTTCCCTCCCCCTTCAAAAACTCCACAAACATTCTCAAGGTCTCGCCCCCAAAGGTCTCCCCTTCCGAGTTCTTCCTCCGAAATTCCAAACTCTCCCCCCACCTCAGCTCCACACCCCCCGGCCCTCCCCCGGTGCGCCCGCCGGTTCTGCCCCGCCGCCCCCGGGTGCCCCCGACCCCTCCGCGGGGCAGGCCATCCACTCGGACGCCCTCCCCAACCCTGGCCTGCCCGCCCCGGCCTCCCGCACCGCGTTCCCGCCGCCCCACCGCAGACCCCTCACCTCGGCGGCTCCGGCCCACGCTCCCGCCCGCCGAGGGCTCGGGCACTCCGCTCCCGGCCGCCGGCGCCTCCTCGGGCTCCCCTGGACTGACAATGAGGGGCGGGCCCAGTGGGTGACGTCAGCGTCCTGGGGGCGGGGCCTGCGGCGAGGGGTGGGGCTAGGCTGTACGCCCCTCCCCCTCCGCGTATTTTACCCTTCCCCAGACTAGGGCTCCGCCAAGTTGTAGGCGCGGTGGGAATTCAAAATGGGAGACAAAACGTCCTGCTTTCAAGAGGGGCACCGTCTGGGGTGTTGCGAGGACTAAATGAGATAATCCATGTAAAGGTGGTTAGCCCGGGGCCTGCCATAGAGCAATCACTCAACAAATACTATTTCTATTACTCAGCAAATGTGGAAAAGGAACTCAGTTTAAGACTCAAGAGGCATGAGTTCCAGTCCCCAGCTCTGCTATTAATTAATTGTGTGATCCTAGACAAGTCCTTTCCCATCCCTCACTTTCAACTTCTTTAAAATGGGAAGGGGCGATGACCAGATGATCTCAAAACTCCCTCCAATAATTACATATTTTCTGTGGACCTACTATGTGCAAGGTACCTACAGCCCAGAGACGTGGAGAGGGGAGCTTTTGAAGGGAGCCCAAGGCCCACACCCAGCAGGGTGCAGGGCACAGCCAGAGACACTCCTGATAGATGCCCTCCCACATACTGGCACAGAGCTGCATTCACAAGCTGGGGCATAGATGCGCTGAGGGCTGCTTCCGCTGACTGCAGCAGCATAGCTGGTCTCTTGAGACATCTCTTGTGTAAGTTCCTTATTGCCTATGGAATAAAGGCTAAAGCCCTGACCTACCTTTATACACACACACATACTGTAAAGTTTATCCAAACTTCCCCTGGCACACCCACTGCTTTCCCACATCTGCCCCATTGCTCATGCTCGTCCCTTGCTGTCTTATCTCAACTTACAACTCCTAGTTTCCCCCAGCCAGAAGTGGACTCTCCCTGCTTGGAATATCCACAGCATTGTGTTTAACTCTCCTGTGGTCATGAACACATTTTTAACTTGTGTCACATTAACCTCCCTTTTGTTTCTTAGCACTTTCTCCCTTCCTCGAGGTCAGAACCCACACATGTTCCACAAACCACGTAGTTGTCATTCTTATTTTCGTTATTATTATCATCAATATTATTTCTAGCTTGTAACACCACATAGCACCTCTAGTAATAATCCGCCCAATCATTACGCAGTAGAAGACTTTGAAGTCGGGGAGGAAGAGGCTCGCTGAAAGTGGCCCTGCCGAGGATTGCCATTGGAACAGGAACCAACACTCCAGTTTCTAGCCCCCAGGGGGATTCTGCAGAGGCATATCTGACACACCAGGATATCTCTGTCACTTGGCACCTCCTCAAAAGTGGGGACAGCTTCAAGTTCTCTCTGCAAATTCTTCTCTCTCTCTCTCTCTCTCTCTCTCTCTCTCTCTCTCTCTCTGCAAATTCTTTGCAGCAGAGCTGACCCATTTCTCCCTCATGCCTTTCTCCTCTCACTTTCCTTACAAGAGATGGATCTGTGTTAAACTGCCCTTGGCCTCTCTGCAGTCCACTAGGAGGTCTGCAGCAAGGCACTGGGCGTTTCCAGAGTGCTGGCCTGTGGGAAGAGGGAAAGGGTTTGGGGATTCTGATTAATTTCCTGCACTGAAGACAGGCAAACGGCTGTCCTGAAATGCCTGGGCTGGTCCTCAAGGGCCCCTAACAAATTGAGGCTTATATTTAGAATAGGAAATTCAAAAACGCTACTTCCCATGAAAATCGAGCATGGCCACAGGATTGCCGCAGGCAAAGAACAGGCCTTTGCTGAGTCTTTCCCATGTGCTGACTCTGATTCCAAGCATTGCAAACACTTGGAAGAGAGAACCCAGGACGTACAGGGGAGGTTCTGAAGACAGAACTTTCTCCCCGAGACCGATGACCCCATCTGCCACTTATTCATTCATTCACACCAAAGCTTTGGCACAAGACAAACCAGGATTCAAATCCCAGCTCCACCACTTACCAACTGTGTGACCTTGGACTTGCAGCCTCTGCACCTCGGTTTCTCATCTAAAAAAACAGGAATAATCTCCCTGGCCGCGTGGCTCAGTTAGTTGGAGTGTCGTTCCACACACCAAAGTGTTGTGGGTTCGATTCCCAGTTGGGGCACATACCTAGGTGCATATGGGAGACAACCAATTGATGTTTCTCTCACACATTGATTTTTTTCTCTCTCTCTCTCTTCCTCTCTGTCTCTAAATAATTAATTAATTAATTAATTAATTAACATATCCTTGAGTGAGGATAAAAAAATGGGAATAATAAAAAAAATGGGAATAATAATAGCACCTATCTCATACAGTGACTGTGATGATAAATGAAGTAACATGTGAAAGAGCTTAGTTCAGAGCCTGGCTCCCAGTTCATGCGAGGATATGGTGGCTGCTGTGACTATTTCATGATGCCCTCCCAGAAAGGCCTCGCGTGTGCTGGCCTCTGGGCTGTAGGGCTGACAGTCCTGACTTCATAAGCTCAGTTGGAAAAGGAATGAGGTAGATTTGCATGATCAGGCAAGAAAATGCATCTACTGGGTATTGTTAAATGATAAGAGTAAGTTGCAGAATTACAGGTACAGTAGGATCCGATGGTTATAACTTTAATATATGTTTAATATATACATAAAATATGGAAAATATAGAGAACTAAATAGGAGGCTCTCACCTTTCTTTCTTACTGTTTGACATGTGTGTGTGTGTGTGTGTGTGTGTGTGTGTGCGTGAGCAACTTAAAAAAAAAAAGACTCTACCAGATGCTAAGAGGGAAAAAGAAAGGGGATGAAAACACAGCTACAAGACAGATCAGCAGTGGGCATCTGAATCATAGAAAGTTCCACAGCTCACATCTCATTCTTCGTGGCACTCCAGAAAAAGCCCCTGCCCAGAAATTCTCTCTTCCCTCCCTCCCCAGCCCTTAGCTTCATTTGAACTTTCAATGCTACAGCCAAAGGCAAGACTCCTAACAGAGCTCCCAGGAACCATGGCAAAACCAGTAGGAAATACTTTTAAGCTGGATTTTTTTTTCTCCCTGTTCTATGCCCTCCTGCACCTCCCAAAGAATAAAAATATGTCACCATCATGTGCCTACTGTGCCCAAAGTTTGCACTTTCATGTTCCTCATGATATCTGTCTGCAATTTAATTTTAAAATAACTAGAGGCCTAGTGCACGAAATTCGTGCATGGGTGTGTGTGTCCCTCAGCCCAGCCTGCACCGTCTCCAATCTGGGACCCCTCGAGGGATGTCCAACTGCCCATTTAGGCCCAATCCTAATAGGCAGCCGGACATCCCTCTCACAATCCAGGACTGCTGGCTCCCAACTGCTCGCCTGCCTGCCTTCCTGATTGCCCCTAACGGCTTCTGCCTGCCAGCCTGATCTCCCCCTAACCACTCCCCTGCCAGCCTGATTGCCCCTAACTGCCCTCCCCTGCAGGCCTGGTCACCCCTAACTGCCTTCCCCTGCAGGCCTGGTCCTCTGCAACTGCTCTCTCCTGCAGGCCTAGTGCCTCCCAACTGCCCTCCCTTGCTGACCATCTTGTGGTGGCCATCTTGTGTCCACATGGGGGCAGCCATTTTTGACCACATGGGGGCAGCCATCTTGTGTGTTGGAGTGATGGTCAATTTGCATATTACTCTTTTATTAGATAGGATTTTCTTTTCTTTGTTTCTTTTTTTTACTTTAGAAAGAGAAGAAGGGAGAGGGGTAGAGAGAGAAATGCAAAAGATAAACATAGCCCTAACTGGTTTGGCTCAGTGGATAGAGCGTCGGCCTGCAGACTCAAGGGTCCCAGGTTCGATTCCAGTCAAGGGCATGTACCTGGGTTGCGGGCACATCCCCAGTAGGGGGCGTGCAGGAGGCAGCTGATTGATGTTTCTCTCTCATCGATGTTTCTAACTCTCTATCCCTCTCTCTTCCTCTCTGTAAAAAATCAATAAAATATATTTAAAAAAAAAAAAAAGATAAACATAGATCTATTGCCTCCTATACACACCCCAAACAGAGATTGAACCCAAAACCTGGGCATGTGACCTGACCGGGAATTGAACCTGAAACCTTTCAGTGCATGGAATGATGCTCCAACCAACTGAGCCACACAGGCCAGGGCTGCAATTTAAATTTTTTACAAGGAAGTTCTATTACTGAGTCATCAAGGAAAAAGGTATATATGAAATATATAAAAGTGCTAGCCAAGCTGGGGTTGGTTCACTTTGGTTGATTTGAAAACAATAAAACATAACATTGTGGTTGAGGCAAGTGCTAAGGTTCACAGGAATCATAGAAAGCGAAAGTGGCCGAAACCGGTTTGGCTCAGTGGATAGAGCATCGGCCTGTGGACTGAAGGGTCCCAGGTTCGATTCCGGTCAAGGGCATGTATCTTGGTTGCAGGCACATCCCCAGTGGGGAGTGTGCAGGAGGCAGCTGATCGATGTTTCTCTCTCATCGATGTTTCTGGCTCTCTATTCCTCTCTCTTCCTCTCTGTAAAAAATCAATAAAATATATTTTTTAAAAAAGAAAGAAAAAAAAAGAAAGCGAAAGTGGAAAGAGATAAAATCACCCTAAATTTCTCCTACTATCCCCCAAAAGGCATGATTTACATTTACATTTCAGGCCACCCACCAGGACCTATATTTCATTCATTCATTCATTCATTCAACAGACACTTAAGGATTCTTTACTATAAACCAAGCATCATACTGGGTACTTTATAGTTACCATTCCATATAGGTTATGGGAGTTATTATTCTTATCTTGACGATTAAGGAAACAAGGCTCAAGTAGGTAAAGTAACTTGCCCAAAGTCTCACATCTAATGGGATCTAAACCAAGGCCTTCCCAACATCAAAGCTCAATTCCTGAATGATGTGGGCTGAGTTACGAAGCCCGTGAGCCGCGCACTCAGGCAGCCATGATGGCCTGGCTGGCCTTGGGCAAGTCACTGAACTCTTCTCAGCAGTAGTTCCCCCATCCCTGCGGGATGCGGGCATACCTGGATATTTTGTGCGAATTCAGTGTTTTGTAAAATTGTAACACAGAATACAAAGGGAAGTCGTTAGGTCAGCTGTTCCAGGACTGAATCCCACTCATCTTTGAATCTCTTGGTGCTGTCCCCCTTATTGTGTAGCCCCATTAAGGTTTATCCCCCATTAAGGTATTTAGGACAGTCTTTCTTGCATGAACTCATACTATTTCCCCCACTAGCCTGGGACCTCCTCAAGGATGGGAACGATGTTTATTCATTTCTGAACCTTTTGCCCCCAGTACAGTGCCTGCCATGCATCGCTCCATTCCTTTAGTTATTTATTTCATAACAAATGGCTGAGAGCCCAACATGTGTCAGGCACTGCACAAACTATAGGACAAGAAAGATCTGGAGAGACAAGACAACATTAAACACAATTAATTATTTCATAACAATCGCGTTAAGTGCCACAAAGTATCAGGCCAGGTGCTATGAGGGCTTTGGGGATGCAGAGTGGAGACCTAGCTCAATCCAGGACCGAGGAAAGGCTTCCTAAAGGAGGTGGCCTTGAGGCTCAGAGAGGTTAAGAAATTTGCTCAAGGTCACACAGCTGGCAAGGGGAAAAGCTGGGATTTTAACCCAGAATGCCTGACTCCATAGCCCATGTCCTCTCTGCTATACAACACCACCTTTTATCTCTTCCATCGTATTCTTCCCTGGCTATTATTCATGTGAAGGGAGCAAGGTCTATCTAACACTGAATGCACTAAAGCGATGTTTTTCCCAGCTTTGGGGATTAGGGACCCCCTTTTGAGAATCTGGTGAAATCCATGAAACTCTCCCAGAAACAACATGTACACAGACAGCCCCACAAAATCATGCCTACAATTTCAGGGGGTTCATAGGCATCCGGAGGCTCAGCTTTAGAACCCATACATACCATGGAGGACCATAGGACCTTATAGTGAGATTCTCAAAACTTCCCATGGGGACCTCAAGTGCCCAGACCGACCCCAGGATCCTACAGAAAGATTTTCAAGATTCAAGAGAAAGATCCTGGGATCCTGTAGAGACCCCCAAGTCCTCCGAAGTAACAGCAGGGCCCTGCAGAGATAGTCTCAAGATGCTTTGGGCTGTAGAGGAACCTCAGGCCCCCTTACAGCACAGGTCCCCCCAGAGGAATCTGCAGGCCTTGGAAAGCTGTGGTTCATAACCAACTGGGCGGTCACTGACACCTTTGAAACTCCGAAGAAAAATGCAACACCCAACATGTTCCACACAAAACCAAGGAAGGGGCTTCCTGGCCTCTGGGAGGCCATCGTAGCCCCCAGATTCTGACCTCCTGTTCTTGAGCTTCCACAAGAACCTGACCCCCCTGAACCGCTCAAGAACCTGGACCAGTTCTACAGACTCCAGGCACAAACTTTAGAGCCAAAACAGACCATGAGTGGAATCCTGGCCCTTGTTGTTTTCTCGCCATGACCTTGGACCACTCACCGACAGACCCTCAGGTTCAGCATCTCACCTCCCAAAAGAGAGGGTTGGGCAAGTCTCCCTCCCCAGCCCAGCCCCAGCGGCGTGGGCTCCGTGCCGGCGGGCGATGGCGCCTGTGGGACCCAGCCTCTCCGCTCCGGCCGCCCAGGGTCGGGCTGCAGCACCTCCGTGCAATGCCAATGGGCAGACGGCACCCGGAGCGCCGGCGGGCGGCGGGGGGAGGGCGGCGCGTTTGCCGCAGTGACAGCTCCGCGCCGCCGCGGGCCTGGGAAGCCGGCGGGGCCGGCGCGCTCGCGGCCTCTCCCACCCACCCGGCAGGGCGTTCCCGCCAGCCCGCTTCCTGCAGTCGAGGACGGGGGAGGAGGGACGGCGCGGAGGGGCCGCGGGGCCTGGCAGGCCTGGTTCCTGGCTTTCTCTCCGCATTTCCTGAGCAGGACCAGCCGGGGGATGGGACCCAGCACAAACCTCCTTCCCCGGGAGCGCAGCCAGGAAATCGCGTCCTTGCTGACTCCGGTACCCACGCTGTGCCTGAACCCGGCTGATGGCGGCCCGCAATCTCTTAGTCCGTACAGCCGGGTAGGATGCGACCCACTTACCCCATGAGGAAGCTGAGAGGCGAAATGGCAGGCCCCAGACCCCACAGCACAGCAAGATTCCATCCCCAGGGTGTGAGTTTATTAACTCCATCCTAGGGATGAGAAAACTGAGGCTTCCAAAAAGTGAAGTGACTTACCCAAGGTCATCATACAAATATTGCATACCAGGCACGGTGCTACTAATGCTCTAAAACTATTGCATTGTTGAGTCCTCAGAATCTCTGAAGGTAACCAGTGCTCCTGGTTAGTAAATGAGGAAAGTGAGAACCAGAGAGGCCAAGCGGCTGCTCCAGTGTCACACAGCCACGAAGCAACAGAGCTAGGAACTGAGCTCCAGTCTCCTGTTTCCAGAGCTCAGACCTGCTTCCCAGAGATCCTGCTTCCACTCACGACAGTCAGTAACCTGGGGGCCGGCACCTTGTCCCATCTGTTCCTGGGTCACCAGAACCCCACGTGGAACTTGGCACAGAACAGGTGTTCAGAGTTGAGCATGGAGCCCAGCACAGAAGTTCAAGGACAGTTAGAAGGACTGGTAGGAGGTATTTAGCTTGACTTCTAGACGCTTCAGCCAAGTGAAAATTCAGCCTCTGTTTGAATACCAGTACTTCCTATCATGATGAATCTTCTCTCTCCCATAATAGCCCACCCCCCTGTCGAACAAATACATTTGGTCTGAAATATAAATACTCCATTTTGCTCATGCATGGCTCCTTGTAAACAAAGGAAGGCCGCCATACACGTTGCCTGGTGTTCTTCTCCGTTTTCTAAGGGTAAGTGGCTCAATGAACTGGAACAAAGCCAGGTGTTCACCCAAGATGCTCCCCTTCCATGCACAGAGTTGTTTCAGAGAAAAGCAGCTCAGACTACATTTTCCGGCGCCGCTTGTAAGTCTGTGAGTACTTTTCACCGAAGGGATACGGGCAGGGAAAACGTGTGCCGTATTCAGGCCAAATCCAAGTTAAGAAGTGTGTCTGCTTTCTCAACGCTCTCTCTTTTCTTCTCCCCTCTGCCAGCTGGATGCCAACATCAGGGTGACCTTGGAAACCACATGTCGAACGTGGCGGAGCCTTGGTCAGCCTGGGTCTCACTCAGTCACTGGAGTGAATGGGACAGACATTGAACTAGGTTCTGTTGTTGTTTAGCCATTGAGAGTTCAAGCTCTCCTCTATTACAGCAGTGAGCATAGCTTAGCTAACGCTGGGACTGACTTGATTCAAGTTAGTTATGTCTTCCACATCGTGGAGCATGGTATTGATCGTTCAGAAGAAGCTCAAAAGACACCCATCTAGCACGGACTGTGTCCAGCTGGCTCAGCTGGTCAGAAATAGTCTCTGTTCATCTCATTGATGCATTATTTCCTGCCTATTCCAAAAAGGGTTTTGAGGTGGTTTCCATTGCAGCCTCAAGCCTATTTGATGAATAATTAAAGAGAGAAAAAAAAATTAAAGAGCAATGAAAGCCTGGACCAAAAGCCAGTGGAGAAGGAGGGAAGAAAGATGAAAAATGGACTAATTATAGCAGAAAGGCCAGGCTAAGTTTTCTAAGGATAGTAACTGTGACCGAGCAAACACCATGGCTCGGAGTCTCCTGGCAGTCAAAGCAAAGAGGGAAACAGGATGAGCTGCCGTTGTAAACAAGTGATTAAACACAGGCCCTGGAACCAGACTGTGTTTTTCGAAGCCCAACTCTACCCCTTACTAGTCATGTGACCGTAAACTGCTTAAGTTCTCTGTGCTTCTGTTTCTTCATCTGAAAATGGGGTTGATGTAATAATAAACCCCCTCTCGTAGGATCATTGCGGGGATAAAATGAGTTAAAGCATATTCAGTTCTTCTTTTTTCTTTTCTTCTTTTTTTTTTTTGTTAATCCTCACCTGAGGATATTTTTCCATTGAATTTTAGCGGAGTGGAAGGGAAGGGGAGAGACACAGAGAGAGAGAAACATTAACGTGAGAGAGATACATCAATTGGTTCCACTGAGCCAAACCACCTAGGGCCATATTCAGTTCTTATAAATTCTGTATAAGAACTACCTATTGCTACAGTCTGATTGGAAGAATCAGCTCAGTGATTTGGGAGAGACAAATATGTTCCTGCACTAAACTCTCAGAGGAATGTATCACACAAGGGACACCCCCAATTCATACAATGTCCTGCGCCTCAACAAGAGTTTTATGACAACTCCTGGGCCTTTGTCACATGGTTATTCTCTTGCTGGTTTATGATAAGCCTTGGCATCCTACTCACTGAGGAATTCTGGGGGCAGGTTGCTGGGGTAACCTAGGGCTCTAGGTACCTTTCTGCTGACTGTCCATAGGGAAGGTAAGTGTCATGATGAGGAGCAAAGGTGTTGGGGTACATTTATTAACTTCTAGCTACAGCTCCTTCATTTATTACAGTGGAGACAGTAACAAATAGTACCTACCTAAGAGAGTTGCCATAAAGATTATAGAAAAGAATATATAAAAAACACTTTCCACAATAACTGGTAATACGGGATGACCATAGGACACAAGCACCCACAAAATAAGGAAGAAACCAACACAATAAAACAGAGAATTTCACTGGAGAGCCCCAGAGTAAGGAGAGTACTTTTTTGTTGTTAATCCTCACCCGAGGATATTTTTCCATTGATTTTTAGGGAGAGTGGAAGAGAGAGGGAAAGACGATGAGAGAAACATCGATGTGAGAGAAACACATCGATTAGTTGCCTCCTGCACAAGCCCCAACCAGGGCTGGCCTGGGAAGGAGCCTGCAACCAAGGTATGTGCCCTTGACTGGAATCAAACCTGGGACCCTTTGGTCCGCAGGCCGACACTCTATCCCCTGAGCCAAGCCAGCTAGGGCAAGGTTAATTTTTAATGCTTCAAAAAGTAGAAGAGTAATGGTGCCTTTCCCCCAGAATGTGACCCTGGGCTGACCAAAGCATCATTTCTTTGCTTCTGGCTGGAACGCTCCTTTGGCCTTAGTCAATGTGGTATGCAGCTCAGGTTGGCCCGCTTTTTGGAGTCACACTGGCCTGCAGAGGTGCCACAGAGCAAGAATGACCACGGTGCCACAGCAAAGACTGTCTCTGAGGGGGGATTGAGGGCCGGAAGCTCCCCCGTGGGTTCCACGTGTTGGGTGGAAAGTACTGCGCTGAGTTGTATACACATTATCTTGTCCAATCCCCACAACAGCTTCAAGGGGTAAGCCCTAGTCATAATCACTTTACAGGTGAAGAAACTGAGGATCGTAGAAGCAAAGGGACCTGCCTTCGGTCACACAGCTAAGAAGCAGCAGAGCTGGGACAGGAGACGTGGGTGACGCCCTTAGGTGTCCCTAGCCACTGGACACGCTGCCTTCCTCCTCCAACCTGACCCAGGATCTTCCCTCTCTCTTTAGCCAACCTCTCTCTTCCTAGGCTCTCTGTTTCCACCAAGGATCTTCTTGGAATCACCTAATGCTGACCACTCACTCCTCCCTCCCGTCTGAACCCAGGGCAGCCCCTCACCCTGTAGGAACCATCTCGTGAACAAGACAGACAAGTTTCATTGAGAGTAACTCCAGCTAATCAGAGGCTGTGAGTGGATGGAAATTCAGACACCACTGCCATCACCCAAGTCCAACCTGCAGCTTTTATTTACTCGGCCTCGAGGCTCCCCCACCTCCATTCCTCCCTGATTGAGAGCCAGAGTGATTGTTCTCAACACATCTAATCACATCATTCCCCCGCAGAATAATCTTCAATAGCTCCTATTGCTCCCAGTTCAAAGTTCAAAGTCAATAGCCTGCTTTAGTCCCCAAGGCCCAGCCTACTTTCTCCAACCTTCTCTTTCCTCTCAGACATCCTCGGCCCCATGGCCCTCCACATTCAGAGTTCCCAGCCTCAGCGCCTTTGCACATGCCGTTTTCTGTGTGATGTGAGATGAATAAATGTGTGGATGAGCTGTCCGGCCCAAGCAGGGCTGTGAGGCTGTCAGAGTCCATTAACCTCACCTTCCTGACATCTGAAGGAGACTTCTCTGCCAGGGGGATTTACCCTACCGGTCCACCTGGAAAAGGAACCAGTTAGGAAGAGAGCACCAGCCACTCTGGCTCTAGGTAGAGTCCTGGGAAATGAGGATCTTACCTTGAGGCCAGGTGTCAGAGAGGTGACGTGATAAAACAGCAAAGGGGAGCTAGATTTCCTATCAAATCTGTGTGCTACCTGCACCCAGCCTTGTAACAACCATCCTATGCTGTCTCCCTTGGCCGAGGCAGAACCCACCTCTGTATATGCATGTACTGCATACAGTTGCCAGTGTTGTCCTGCAGCAGGCACAGGCTTCCCTCCTCATCGCGCTCGCTGGCTAAGGAAAATTGCTCTACGCGAGGAAGGTGCCCATCCACCTCGGATTTCTGCATCTTCCACTGGTGCTCCTGCGCCACCTCGTGGTGATGTCTGGGATATATCGGGATTTCTGACGAGAGCTCGGATCTCAAGGGTGGCATTTTCATCTCAGTCTGCGTCCCTCTCAGGCCTTCTCCACTCCTCACCTGAGCCTGAGCTTCTGAGGAAGGCAGACGTGGATTCTGTCTCACTGTGGAATCTTGGGTCTGTTACTGCAGCTCTCCCGGCTCAGGTTCTTCATCTATAAATATGAGTCCTTCTACCCACCAACGTTCTAGGATCTTTATCTAAAGTGACCTGTGACCTTATCTCAGTGGGCAGAATGTAAATTCTAGGAGGGCTGGGAAGTTGCTGGCTTGGTCACTTTCTATCCCAAGTATGTGGGGGCAAGTGCTTCATATAATAGACGATGCTTTGTTGGTTTGGGGGCTGCATTCATAGAAACACTGTATGTACAATGAAGGAGGTGATAGTCATTCTGCCCACGTCTGTCCAAGTCCTCTGTTATATTTAGGATCAGGACTTTGAAAGAAACATGCATAAAGTGTGACTCACTCACAGGAGGGTGAACAAAATGATGGTGGTGGTGGGGACCACAAAACCACATTTTATGGGGAACAGTTGGAGGAATCCGAATATTGACTCTGATATTAAAAAAATACTCAAGGGGGAATGTGTCTGCCCTCTGAAGAGGGCATCTGGGGAAGAGGGATGGGAGAACTAGGAGTGAGGGCTGCTACTTCGGGAGTACAGAAACCAAAACCAAAACAAGCTTTCAGTCTGTCAGTCTGTCAGAGGCTGTCAGTCTTTCTTAGAGGCTGTTCTAGACAAAGAACAGACCTGCATTTGAATCTCAGTCTGTCCCTAACTAGTTTCGTAACCTTGGGCAAGTTCCTACATCACGTTAAGACTTGGATTTCTCAGGGATAATATGGGTATAGTGTGGGGCACTCAGGACTGTTGTGAGGGTGGAATGATATAAAGTATTTTTTTTTTTTTTTTTTTTAAATATATTTTATTAATTTTTTTACAGAGAGGAAGAGAGAGGGATAGAGTTAGAAACATCGATCAGCTGCCTCTTGCACACCCCCTACTGGTGATGCGCCCGCAACCAAGGTACATGCCCTTGACCGGAATCGAACCTGGGACCCTTCAGTCGCAGGCCGACGCTCTATCCACTGAGCCAAACCAGTTTCGGCTAAAGTATTTTTTTCAATACCCAGTGCAAAGCTGAGTGAGTGCTGAGTGAGTGTAGCTACGGTTAAAAAAAAAAAATAAAGAAAGGTAGCCCAGCCAATGTGGCTCACTGGTTAAGCATCAACCCATGAACCAAGTGGTCACCGGTTCGATTCGATTCCTGGTCAGGGTACATCTCCGGGGTGTGCGGGAGGCAGCTGATCGATGTTTCTCTCTCATTGATGTTTCTCTCTGTCCCTCTCTCTCTAAAATCAATAAAAACTTTTTTAAAATATATTTTATTGATTTTTTACAGAGAGGAAGGGAGAGGGATAGGGAGTTAGAAACATCGATGATAGAGAAACATCAATCAGCTGCCTCCTGCACACCCCCGACCGGGGATGTGCCGCAACCAAGGTACATGCCCTTGACCGGAATCGAACCTGGGACCCTTCAGTCCGCAGGTTGACGCTCTATCCACTGAGCCAAACAGGTTAGGGCAAACTTTTTTTTTTTAATAGGAAGGTAGTGAGCACCCTGTCATGGACATGTGAGCAGAGTCTTGAGGGTACTAGGTGTTAATGCCCAGGAGTCAAGCAACTGTTGGGGGTGTGGCTCAGGGTGATGGTGTGGGCACTACTGGCTCTTGGGTCACACTATCTCACTATATATCTTGGACTTACTATTTATTTGCTGTGGGATCTTGGGCAAATTACTTAACTATTTTGAGCCTCAGTCTCACCATCTGCAAAATGGGGATAATACTAGTTCACTGAGTCATTGGGGGATCAGGAGATAAATAATAAAAATGTGTGAGCTACTGCTCTAACGTTAGTGATCTGATGGGGTAGTCCTGGATGACCTTGAAGGTTCCGTTCCATCTAATACCCTCCAGGTCGGGAATCCCTGCTCCTGCCCTTGGGAACAAAATGCCCGGGGCCCTGGTGAAGCAGGGAGATGCACTGTGGTCCTAAGACTCCCAGATGCAGGGGACTGCTTGCCTCTGGTCCTTGCCCACGCAGTGTAAACAGGGCACTGTGCCTTCCCTCCCCCACCAGCCAGCCCTTCCTGTGACAGGAAGGTGGCTGGAATGGCACCTGAGGGAGCTGAGGGGGCAGGGCCCAGGGTGGAGTATAGGACAGGCCCAGGGGAAGAGAGGCTGTCTGGCTTTCTCATCTGCTCATGCACTTTGGTCCCCAGATAAACTGAGCTCCGTGAGGGATCCAGCTGCCATGTAGGGTACAGAGATTAGCTGATAGCACAGGGAGGATCAGAGGTTGCCAACTGGTGGACCAGGAGGCAAATCTGACTGGCAGGCTTCTTTTGTGGTTGGCATAGTTGCACAGGGCCTTTGTTTGCTTTGCTTTTTAATTCATCATCAACATTTAAAATTGAGGAGATGGCATAGAAAATCCAGATTCCTTGCTCTCTTAAAAAACCATTCTGCCTGGCACAGGTCAGTTGGAGAGGAGTAGCGGCTGCCACCTCTAGATAGGGTATCTGAGCTCCAGTCCCCAGAGCCCCCACACTCCCTATTGTATCACACCCAGGCTGCTTCATTCACTTATAAATGGCCCCTGCAGGCCCCTGCGCTTATTATTATTATTATTATTATTATTATTATTGTTTAAGGTATTACAAATGGTAATACATATGTCTCTTTCCCCCCTCTCCACTGACCTCCCCACCCGCCGTCTCCCCTATCTCCCCCGACCCCCGCACCTGCCCTCGTCCTCCCGTCCCCAGTGTCTTGAGTCTGTTGGTTGTGCTTATATGCATGCATACAAGTCCTTCGGTTGATCTCTTACCCCCCCCCCCACAACCCTCCCCTACCATTCCCACTGTAGTTTGACAGTCTGTTCGATGCTTCTTCGCCTCTATTTTGGTCCCTAAGCTTTTAATCCCAGGGAGAGAGCACTGGCTTTGACAACATAGAGGAGACAATGGGACAAATCCTAGCCCAGTTATGTGACTCATTAGTGCGCCAAGCTCCATTTCCCAGTCTGTAAAAGGGGAATAAAAACATGGATTCCTCCCGGGGTTAACGTGAAGATTAAGTAGGAAAATGTCTGGAACGTAGTAGGTGTTCAACAAAAATTCCTCATGAGTAAACTGGCCTGGTCTCATTCAATAATCTCCTCTGATTCTAAAGGCTACAATGCCAGGCCCCCAACCACCCTAGGAGGCTGGCATTGTTATCCACGCTGGACAGAAGGGGACATGGAGGCACAGAGATATTGAGCAAGTAAAGGGAAGAGCGGATTCCCAAACCTGTGCTTTTCCACTACCTTGCCCTGCCCCTCTAGGCTGCAGGCCACCTTAGCCCTGGTCACTCCACTGGGGTTAATAGTGTGGATTTTGGCCCTGGCCGATGTGGCTCAGTGGATAGAGCATTGGCCTGCGGACTGAAGGGTCCCAGGTTCGATTCTGGTCAAGGGCACATGCCCAGGTTGCCGGCTCGATCCCCAAAAGGGGGCGTGCAGGAGGCAGCCCATCCATGATTCTCTCCCATCATTGATGTTTCTATCTCTCTCTCCCTCTCCCTTCCTCTCTGAAATCAATAAAAATATTTTTTGAAAAGAAGTGTGGATTTTGAGGTATCACTGTATGGCTTGAATTTTGACTCTGCCACATACTAGCAGTGTGAACTAGGAAAATAATGTCATTTCTTAGGACTTTCAGTTCTTTATCTGGAGGATAATAAAAGGACCAACTTTATGTGGGTTAAATGAGTTATGCTCATAAAGCACTTAGGGCAGTACCTGGGCACACAGTAAGAGCTCAGTAAGTGCTGCTATTACTATCATTAGCTGAGCACCGCCTGTGCGCCAGGTACTAAGAGTCCAAAGATCAACGAGTCTCTGCAGGGCTCACAGTCTGATGAGAGAGATCAGAGGTCAGAGTGACATATGCTGGAAGGGAGCCTGCCGTAAAGGGGGGCGGGGGAGGGGGTGATGGTTAATTTTATGGGTCAACACGGCTGCGCCACTGTGCTCCGACATTTGGTCAGACATTATTCTAGACGTTTCTGTGAATGAGATGTACATTTCAGTCGGTGGGCTTTGAGTAGAGCAGATTGCCCGCCAGAAGTGGGTGGACCTCGTTCATCCCGAGGTGGACCTCGTTCATCGAAGGCCGGAATAGAACAAAAGGGCTGACCTCCCCTAAACAAGAGGGAATTTCCCCGAGGGTGGCCTTTGAACTTCATCCGCAATGCTGGCTTTTCCTGGTTCTACAGCGACTGCCTTTGGACTCGAAGGGTCATCTTTTTTTCTTTTTAAATATATTTTATTGATTTTTCACAGAGAGGAAGGGAGAGGAAGAGCGAGTTAGAAACATCGATCAGCTGCCTCCTGCACACCCCCTACTGGGGATGTGCCCGCAACCAAGGTACATGCCCTTGACCGGAATCGAACCTGGGACCCTTGAGTCCGCAGGCCGACGCTCTGTCCACTGAGCCACACCGGTTAGGGCTCGAAGGGTCATCTTTTGTCTGAATCTCCAGCCTGTTGGCCTCCCCATCAGGTTTTGGACGCACCAAGCCTCCACACCATGAGAGCCAATTCCTTGAAATAAATCTCTTCCTCTAGCTACGCACATCCCAGTGGTTCTGTTTCTGGAGAACCCTGACGAAGACGGGTGGGGCTGGGGGTTATACCATTACCTCTGCCAGAGGCGGCATCCTTATCTCGTTTGGCCGGGATGGCGGAGGTCATCTGAGGGCTCTGGCTCTGTCCCCGGAGGATGGAACAGTTCTTTAATGACTGGGATTCACTTCCTGAGGATCCCACAGAGAAGGGACAGCACGTACCGAGGCTGCCAGACTCAGGACTCAAAAACAACTTAAGAAATGTAGCCCGGATCGATGGGGAGCTCTCCCCGTGGGTTCAGTTGTGCAGCTATAGAATCAGGGGCGAGGGGGCGGGAGCGTGTGGCCAGCTTAAAAGCATTAGGTGTACCCAGAAGATGGAGTGCTTTGAGCTTGACCTCAAGTGCAATACGGGCCAGTTCCTCCCTGAGTTATGTTAAGAGAAGAAAGGCTGACGGGGCATGAGGCTGCTCAGCCTGAAGGCACAGCCCTGGCCTCCAGGTTTCAGAAGTGCAGGCTCAGGGCGGGCAGCTGGAAGTGACTGGAAATCAGGCTTGGGCGCCGTGGGAAGAACAGCCAGTGCTGGCAGAAGAGGGACTGGGTGTCTCATGGGCACTGATCTCCGTCACTGAGAATGTTCCAGAGGTACCTTCTCCTTTGTGATGTAACCAAGACATTGCTGTAAAGAGAAAGAGCCTGCACTTTGGATGGGACAGACCTACATTCAAACTACAGCCGTGGGCCGCTTCACGGCCTTTTAGTCAACAATGGTCCACATACACGACAGTGGTCCCATGAGATTCTATACACGGTCTAGACTTAGTGGGCTATACCAGTGGTCGGCAAACTGCGGCTGGCGAGCCACATGCGGCTCTTTGGCCCCCTTGAGTGTGGCTCTTCCACAAAATACCACGTGCGGGCACACGCGTACAGTGCGATCGAAACTTCGTGGCCCATGCGCAGAAGTCGGTTTTCGGCCTGGGCGAGTCTATTTTGAAGAAGTGGCGTTAGAAGAAGTTTAAGTTTAAAAAATTTGGCTCTCAAAAGAAATTCCAATCGTTGTACTGTTGATATTTGGCTCTGTTGACTGATGAGTTTGCCGACCACTGGACCATCTAGGTTTGTGTTTGTACGACAACATCACCCAATGACACATTACTCAGGATGTATCCCCGTTACATGGCACCTGAGTCACCCTCTCTGCGCCTCCATTTCTCCTACTGCCAAGTGAACCTCGGACCTCAGGGGGCACGCATGCGGCCTTGGGAACCCCTGGGTGACTGCTCGAAGCAGCCAACGAACAGAAACTGCTCGTCACCTTGAAATACCCTCTGGCTATCCCCACTTCCCCACCCAAGGCCCCAAGCCTGTGCCAATCTTCGGTGCCTCACGCTGCCCAGCCCTGCCACCACCCAACCTGTGGGAGGGCAAGGGAGCAGGAGAGGCGCCCTTCTGGGGTGCTAGGGTGTGTTCAGCAAGTAACAGAGAATTCAGTGAGTGGTTTAAACCGTAAGAATGGCTGTTGCTCACTGAACAAGCAATCTGACCGGTGGTCCCAGGGCTGCTCGGGCGCCTCATCCTGTGGTTAAGAAACCCGGTTGGCTCTTCCCCCGCCGCCACCCTCCGACATCCGCAGTTTCCCCGCAGGATCACAGGACAGCGCCCTCCTGCCCATCCCCATCTTCACAGGGCGGCTTCCAAGCAGGAAGAACTTTTTTTTCCCCCTTGTTTGTCTCTCTTTTCCTGTAAGAAGTCTCTTTTCCCAAAGCCCCAGCTGACTTCCCTTACACCGGGCATGACCCACTTGTCCCGGTCGGCCTGGTATTTTTCTGATTAGAACTGAAATTCCCAGGTCCTGGGAACCCCCTTAGTCCTTGGCAATTCAACCTGAGGGTCTCCCTACTGACACCCTATTGGCCAGAACTGGGTCACATGTCTATCCCTTGACTAATCCCTAGTAAAGGGAATGAGAGCATCCCAAGTGTTTTAAACCAATCAGGATTCACCTCCTGGGAGACTGGGCATGTTGCCATTTGAACTGATGGGGGGCGGGGCAGGGTGGGGGCGTGGTTCTGTGAGCAAGGACACGGGGTGACTGCTAGGTGGGCACCCTGCAGTGTCTGCCACGCTAGCAAATATCAGAAATTAGCAGAATCCTGTCCTAGACAATCCTGCCCTGCCCCTCCCCCATACACACGTCGTCATCATCATGCTGTGTGTGTGTGTGTGTGTGTGTGTGTGTGTGTGTGTGACTAAGTGTGAAAGAATTAGGAGCATGACAAGGATGTTGGGGGAGGAGGAGGGGGAGGGGGAGAGGATGGTCCCGAATATAGCCTTCCTCTGTGGTCTGGGAAAACAAGTTTATTTATTTTTAAGTTTTTAAAAAACAAGTTTGTTTCTAATTTGACTTTCATGTGGCCAAGTTAGTGGGCAGTTCCCCAGGCATAGTATCCAAATGGGCAGGTGTCAGGTTGTAAGAAGGAAGACCAGAAACAGCTGCTCATTCTCCGAAGCTGCCCTATCCTTTGTCACTGTGTAGAGACTTGGAGGAGGGGTGTCTGAGCAGCAGGACAGAGCGGCTGAGGGCATGCTTCGGGGTCAGTCCCAGACACAGCTTCTTGGGGACACTGGGGTCACCCAGCCTGCTCACTTTTCTCTTGCCTCAGCTACACTCAGGATAGAACTGCCCTGAGTCTGACTTAGGACCTACCTGACATCAAATCTCATGATTTGTGAGATTCCAGCCCCAGGGTCAGTCACTTTATCTTAAAACTTTAAAGACAAAGGCATTGAGAATAAGTCATTTGTAAACCTAGAAAGGGTGTTCCATTCATTCATTTGCTCATTCATTCAAACAAATATTTACTGAGCATCTACTATGTGCCAGGCACTGTGGTGTGTTGGGAAGCAAACAGTGAACCTGACAAATAAGATCCCCACCTTTAAGAAATTGACACTCTAGAGGTGGCAGACAGACAATAAGCCAGAACTAACACAGATATTTCATCATCAGTGATAAGTATAATAAAAAAATAAAGCCAGAGAAAGGGGTAGGGAATGGATAGGCAGATTGGGGGTGGAGGGTGCTCTTCTAGATCAGAAGTCTGCAAATTACAGCCTGCAAGCTGCCACCTTAGTAAATAAAATGTCATCGGAACACAGCCAAGCTCACTTGTGTACACGTTGCCTATGGCTGCTTTTACGCTACAATGGCAGAGCTGAGTAGTTACAATAAGATGATATGACCTGCAGAGCTGAACATATTTACTCTCTGGGCCGTAAACAAAAGTTAGCTGTCACAGTGAGATACTATTTCATACCCACTAGAAGGCTCTCATCAAAAAGGTAATAGTGACTACTGCTGAGGATGTGCACAGATTGGAATGGAAATGTAAAACGGTGCCGTCGCCTAGGAAAACAGTCTGGCAGTTCCTCGAAAGGGTGAACATAGATTACCACAGGACACAGCAATTCCACTCCTCGGTACGGACCCAAGAGGAATGGAAACATACGTTCACACAAAAACTTGTACAAGAAAGTTCATAGCAGCATTGTTCATAATAGCCAAAGAGTGGAAACAACCCACCTGTCCATCAACCGATGAATGAATAAATAAAATGTGGTACAGCCATACAAGAAAATATTCTCTGTCAATAAAAAGAAATGTAATAGTGATAGACCCTTATCAGAAAGAATATAAGTGCCCCTATGCTCATAGCAGCACAATTTACAACAGCTAAGATCTGGAAACAGCCCAAGTGCCCATCAGTAGCTGAATGGATAAAAAAAAAAAAAAAGCTGTGGTACATTTACACAATGGAATACTATGCAACTGTAAAAAAGAAGGATCTCTTACCCTTTGAGACAACATGGAGGGATCTGGAGAGTATTATGCTAAGCGAAATAAGCCAGTCAGAGAAAGGCAAATATCACATGATCTCATTTATGTGTGGAATCTAATGAACAAAATAAACCGACAAACAAAATAGATCCAGAGACATGGAAGCATGCAACAGACTGATGATTCTCAGAGGGAAGGTAGAGGGCAGGAAGAGATTATATGCATATAGGCATAACCCATGGACACAGACAACAGTGCAGTGAAGGTCTGAGGAGGAGGTGAAAGTCCGGAGTAGGGGGTCAATGTGGGGGGGAAGGGATGTCTGTAATACTTTCAACAGTAAAGATAAATTTTAAAAATAAATAAAATATACAATAACATACCAATTATTATTGCCATTTTACAGTTGAGGAAAGTGAGGCAAAGAGGGATTAAGAAACTTGTGCAAGGTTACCCAGCGAGAAATTGGTAGAACTTGGATTTGAACTGAGGTATCAGGTCCTTAGCTCTAATCATCATATTATACTGACTTTCATTGTTAGGAGGTTCCCGTGAGATAACAAATGCCAGGGCTCTGGCACAGGACATGGCATGTGGTAGGTGCTCAATAAATACTGGAGACAAAATTGAACTGATAGGTTTCTACATCCAGGGAGAGGGGGAAAATTACTCAAAGACTTGACTGATCATGATGTCTCATGCTTTTTATTTGATAAGACTCAACATTTTAAGATCTCTAATGAGAACGGCATGTAAAAATCCAGGGGGGGGAATCAGAATGGTGTTCCACTCACACCTTGGTGGGTTCAAAGCCTGTCAATCTACTTCAGTGGGGGTGATTGTGGGTTTTAGCTTCAGAACATTAATAGGGTGCAGAGATACCGGAGAAGGAGGAAGGGTACAAGATAGTTGATTTGGTTCCAATCTTTCCACTCCACTGCCCCCAGCCTCTGAATCTCTCTCTGTCACTCCACATTGATATCACCTTACACGAACAACCGGGAGAGATCCAATCTAAGAAGGAATCAGAGGATGAAAACCCTCCTTTGAGTCCCATAAAAAACGTTGGTAGACCAGAAAGCCCCGCCGCTGAGCCTGGCTCTTCCCACAGAGGCAGGTTCCCACCTGAATTGCATCAATGGGGAACCCTGTGGGTCATGTTTCCTCCAACATGGATGAACCCTGAAAATATTACGCTAAGTGAAATCTTCAGTCTTTGTCCCCTTTCACTCCGCTTCCCGGCTTTTGGTGGCTTAGAAGTCAAGAAGACAACAGGAATAAAAAAAAAAACACACACACACAACAATTCTGTTGATTGAACCCAAACCCCAAATATCAGGATTAACCCAAATCTCAGGTAAAATAAAAATAAAAAGACAATTCCAATTGGGTTATAGGACACAAACGATAACCAGAGTCACCACCCCATAAGACTAGGAGGCTTTCCGGAAATGGACAAGTTTCTGAAATGCTTGCCGAAACTCTTTGTTAAACACAGTATAGATTATTGGATTGATGAGCGAGTTTAAATAGCCCAGCCAGGTGAAAAAGTCAAAAAGGGCTGGGTGGATCCAGCAGGAGTCCCGGCAGATGGGGAGGACAAGGGATGCCACGAAGAAGGGCAGCCAGCAGATGATAAAGGCGCCCAGGATGATCCCCAGGGTCTTGGTGGCCTTCCTTTCTCGAGCAGCGGAAATCCTCTTGCGCTCCAGAACGCTATCAGCAAGCTTGATTTTCACCTGCTTGAAAAAGAGGGCAGAGCCGGCCAAATGAGCGTGCGCTTCGTGAAGGCTGGGGTTGAGGGAGCAGAGGGAGGACCCCGCAGAGCCTGTGATGAGCTGGGCCGTGGTGAAGCGCTTCCCGTAGAGGGATGGCGGGTTCAGGATGCGGTTCCGGGCAGCCAGGTAGATCCGGCCGTAGAGGATGATGAGCAACACAGACGGGATGTAGAAGGCCCCACACGTGGAGTAGATGGTGTAGGAGATCTGAGAGGTGTTCACCTTGCAGTCCAGCATCTCCTCCTGAGCTTTGGCCTGCCGCCAGAAGAGTGGTGGGATGGAGATGCAGATGGAGATGACCCAGACGACGGCGATCATGGCCGCTGCGTGGCCTGCTGTCCGGCGTTTAGTGTACTCCAGGGCGTCGGTGATGGCCCAGTACCTGTCCAGAGCAATGACACAGAGATGCAGGATGGAGGCCGTGCAGCACGTGATGTCAGAAGACAGCCAGATGTCGCACAGGATTTGGCCGAAGCTCCAGGTGTGGGTGATGGTGTACGCGATGCTGATGGGCATGACCAAGATGGAGACTAGGAGGTCAGTCGTGGCCAGCGAGCCAATGAGATAGTTGGCTGGGGTGTGGAGCTTCCTGGTGAGGAAGATGGTGGTGAGCACGAAGGCGTTGGAAAGGACCGTGGCCAGCGTGATGACGGCAAGAACCACGGCAAGAGAAATCTGGAGGGCCTGCAGGGTCCCTGGGTCCCAGGCTTCCGGAGTATCTGTAGCATTCAGAGATCGGTTGGAGGCCTCCTGCAGAAGGCCTTCCACTGACTGGTTTGCCGGGGACATCCTAGGTGGCTCTCTCTTCCCACAGACTTCGACACACACAGCTGCTTCTTTCACAGCTGTCCTGCCCGCAGAACAAAGTCATCCTGTTTCGCGCTGGTGGGGCCATGCATCAGGACCGACCACCGGGAAGAAACCTCAAGGCTGGACTATTTCAAGAACATGGAGGTGATCACAGCTGGTAGTTAAAGGTCTTTCCTAAACCAGATGAATGCCAGGATGTCTCGCTGTTCTGGAACTCTGCCCCACAAACGGTCAGGCCCACCGGACACATGCTGGATTTGTTAGATATTCGTCAGGATGCCACACCAGTGTGGGCAGTGCCCTGAGATTCTTGCCTTTGGCGTTGTGGCTCCTCCCGAGGCTTGTGAGATAGACATGTTGGATGAGGACTTCAGAACCCCTCCCCCATCCTATTCTGAGACCATAGGGGATTTCGGGTTGCCTCTGGGGAGCTTTGAAAACGAGAGGCACACAGAAATAGCAGCTGATTCAGAGGAAGTCCAGTCGGCAGCTCCCAGTTTTCCCAGGTCCGTCTCGACACATCATGAGGTACTTAAGGTTGGTTCCTGTCCCACGGCTGGTTGTGGGCCTGAGCAGACAAAACATTCCAGTTACCAAGACTCGAAGAATGCATGAGCTGGGAGAAGGCAAAACAAACGGAGCCCCGTGAGCTCATGGAGAAGGGCACGTGTTCTGAGTTCTGGGGTTTTAAAAAGAAGAAAAGTAGAGAGTTAGGTTCTAGAAGGACACGTTAGACACTTGCGAGTAACTATAGGAGTAAAAGGGTACTGCTTAGCGCGGCCCTGGTGCAGCAAAACTGGCATTCTCCCCAGTGTCCGGCGCATACGGGGGAGGGCCGTGTGCCCCACCCCCTCAATTCCCAGAGCGGGCAAAGTCTCATCGCTGTTGGAAGCATCGCAGGCTTGCTACAAGTACGCGTAAGCAGCTCTGTAAATCGTGAATCAGAAATCCTTCTATTTATTCAGTGGAAACTAAACAAAACAACTCTGTGCACAGAAAAGCAGGGAAAAGAAAAGGGGGGCGGGGCGCGGGGGAAAGGCCAGGAAAGATACCAAATTGTTACGATGTATTTCTCTAGAAATTGGTGGGGGAAGTGACTTTTATTCTATTCTATGAGAAATTTCCAAATTTCCTGGAGTGAGCATGCTTGACTCTTAAGCCCCTTCCCCCAAAAGGCAAAAACAAAACGCCATCTTGTTAGCAAAGACATGAAAACCCTGAACATTTTTCACGGTGGAAGTTCAAATTCGGAAAAATACATTCGGCTTCCCAAATGGAAACTGGAAATTTAGTCACAAGAACATCCTGAAGACTCCTTTTCTTTTCCCCCTCTGGCCTTGAATCTGGGCTTCAGTATCCGGGACACGGGCAAGCCCCGGAGCTCTGAGGGCATGGGGACCTTGGAACTGAGGATCAGAGGGAGGCAAACCAGCGGGCAGCCAGGGCAGGCCCTTCCCTGGCAGCTGAAGTCCGTGGGGCCTGGCAGGCAGCCCCTGGGTCTGTGGGGTTGGTAAGAGGAATTCCCAGACCCTTTAGCCCCATCCACACCCCCACTCCGTCTGTCCCTGCCTCGCATGGAATGCTACAACTCCACCAGGAATCCCTAGAATTAATTTCATTTCTTCCCGGTCAACTTAGCACACAGGCCCTGCCCTGGGAGCATTCATGGCTCAGAGAAGACATGTTGGACCCAACCCTGGAATGGAGCTGGCAAGGCAGAATATGTGTATATACATTAAAAAAATGTGATGATTATAATTATGTAGGAATCTGTCTTGTCGTTTGTGTGGTTTTCAACGTAATATATTTTGAACAATAGTCTATTCATCACCCCAACAACCATCTTTCTTAAAGGCTGCATATTGTTCCCCTGGCTGGCTACATCGAGGACAAGGGTTTCAATAGTCCAAGTGGAAAGGGATGGCCCATGTTCCTGGTGGCTGGAAAGGCAAGAGCAAAGGCCCAGAGGTCAGAAAGTGCAAAGCACAGTCAGAGGACGGCAAAGGGAGCAGCTGGCTGGAGTTGAGAGACCAGAGGCAGGGGAGGAGCTAAGGCCCCCTAGGTGGCTGAGGCCAGGGGTGGGAGGCAGCCAGGCGCAGGGGGGAGTGTGGCTTGGACCACTGGGGCAATCCGGGCTCCAATCCCTGTTCTATGACAGCCCTCCTCTTTGACCTCAGGCAAGTCCCGTACCCTTTCTTTTTTAAAAAAATATGTTTTTATTGATTTCAGAGAAGAAGGGAGAGAGAGAGATAGAAACATCAATGAGGAGAGAGAATCATCGATAGGCTGCCTCCTGCACGCCTCCTCCCCCCCCCCCCCCACTGGGGATCAAGCCCACAACCTGGGCATGTGACCTTGACCAGAATCAAACCCAGGGCCCTCCAGTCTGCAGGCCGAGGCTCCATCCACTGAGCCAAACCAGCTAGGGCCCGTACCCTTTCTGAGTCTCAGATTTCTTCCCCCAAACAGTGGCCACCCTGCCTGCCTCCCAGGGCTGCTGTGGAGTTTCCAAGGCTCCTGGCAAGGCCAGCCTTTGACACCCAGGATATGCTGAGAGGCGTCAAGAATCGTTATCATGTCCGGCTGGCATGGCTCAGTGGTTGAGCATCGATTCCCATTCAGGACACATGTCCGGGTTGCAGGCTCGGTCCCCAGTAGGGGGCATGCAGGAGGCAGCCGATCAATGATTCTCTCTCATCATTGATGTTCTCTCTCTTTCTCTCCCTCTCCCTTCCTCTCTGAAAGCAATAAAAATATACATTAAAAAAAAAAGAATCATTATCATCCTACCCCCCCTTCCCCTCTGGCCTTGAGCTCTGCTCAGCTTTATAGGAAAGATTCAGTCTAGGTCTATTGATGGATTTTTAAATGCTAAGCCAAACCTGTAACGTAATAGTTTCCCTCCTACTCCCCAAAATTGTGGGTGTTTCATCTTTTAAAAATATCTGCTGAGCCCTGGCCAGGTAGCTCAGTTGGTTGGAGCTTCGTCACGATTTGCCAAGGTTGCGGGTTCGATCCCCAGTCAGGGCACATACAAGAATCAACCAAAGAATACAAAGCTAAGTGGAACAACAAATCGATGTGTCTCCCCCTCTCTCCCTTCCTCTCTCTCTCTAAAATCAATCAATTTAAAAAAATATATCTGCCTAGAGGAGGGAAAACAGTCTCAATTTAAGAAAACCAATCTTGAGTTTCAGCTCAAATAAACTCTTACAAAAATTCTCTAAAAAAAATAAATAAAATAAACACAAAAAACAATCTTAAGCCACCTGCTCCAAAACATTCCCAACGTTTGAAGAATAGTATTAGAATCCTTTCATGGGGCTCTTGGTATGTTCCAGACACCGAGTTGGCCCTGGAGCTGAGTCACCTGATCTGTGATGTGGGAACATGGCCCCCTACTGACAAAGAGCCAACCAATGCTCAGAGAGGTGAGGTCACCTGCCCAAGGTCACCCAGGTGGGAGTGGAAATTTCCATTCTTCTCCACACTGCCTCAATTCAGGAAGAAAGGCCTAAGGCACAGGTGCTTCAGGAGCGAAGTTGGTTTGGGATCTCAGGGAATAGGTGAAAATATGATCCCTCCTGCCACACCCCAAAAGCTTCTGTAAAGATTCCTCCCACTTTGGTTCACATGGAAAATGTGAAGTTGGGTTGGACTGTTTGGAATTTTCTTCCTTCCAGACAGTCTGGGCGAGAGGCGCCGTCATTTCTCACGGAAGGCTGGTGTGCTTGCCCCACAAACCCATGCCTCTCCTTGGGTTCCAGGCATTCCAATGACCTCATTCCAGCGAAAGGCGTGGACTCGGAAAGTCCTGAGAGGCTGATGGGTGACATCCTGGGAAGAAGGACAGGATGGATGGGCTCGGTCAGAAATGCTGGCTGCAGCTCTGCAAGAAGCCTCCCCCCGCCCCGGGCCCTCCTGCCTGCTGTCTTTCTCCATCCTGAATGCAGTTGGGGGAACTTCCCATAATCCAGCTACCATTGGAGATACAGACTGTAGTCAACTACCTCTCTCCCATCACACTTCAAATAATAAAATTAAAAATGCAAATTAAAACAACAATGAGCCCTAACCGGTTTGGCTCAGTGGCTAGAGTGTGGGCCTGCGGACTCAAGGGTCCCAGGTTCGATTCCGGTCAAGGGCATGTACCTTGGTTGCAGGCACATACCCACTAGGGGGTGTGCAGGAGGCGGCTGATCGATGTTTCTCTCTCATCGATGTTTCTAACTCTCTATCCCTCTCCCTTCCTCTCTGTAAAAAAATCAATAAAATATATTTTTTAAAATAATAAAAAATAAAACAACAATGAGACCATTTTCACCTAACAGATAGGTAAACATTTCCAATCTGATCATGTCATGTCACTCAGTGAGGGTGTAGAGCAACAGGAATTGCCAGCTACCACTAGGAGAGTATAAACTGGAGGAACCTTGTTAGCAAACAATTTGGCATTATCTCATAAAGCAAACTATGTGGTGACTACCTCATGGCCCAGTAATTTCACTCCTAGGTATGCATGACAGACGCTCTTGGAGGTGTTCCCCAGCTGACAGCAGCCAGAATGGCCACGGTAGCACTGGCTGTAATAGACAACAAGAAGCCACCCCAACATCCATCAACAGCGTGATGGAATGGGGCACATTCCTACGATGAGGTGCTGCAGAGAAGCGCAACTGGTGGACCAAAGCAGCACGCGTTCTCACAAACAACACTGAGTGCCGAAGTCAAAAACATGCAAGAAACAAACTGCTGAGAGGTATAAATATGTGGCAACACATGAGGAAAAGCAAGCAAACATCTATCTATATAAAGAGGAAATGTGCAAATTAGACCGGGACTTTGTAACGGGTCATGACCAGACAGGAGGAGGCTGCGTGCGCAGGTGAGGCCCGGAGTGGAGATGGAGACAGAGCCAGGGGGGCTGGTGAGCCGCCAGCCTGGCTCGGGCCGGCCCCCCAGAGCCAGAGCGGACACAGACACGGACAGGGGGGCTGGCCCGCAGCCTCCGTGGCCGAGCACAGGCCCGGAGAGGAGACAGCGGGCCCACCTCCCTTGGAAGCAGTGTGGCTTCCGGTGGTGCGCTGTGGTTCCCGCCGGCTCCCATGGAAGGGGCAGGCGGCCTACTGCGCGCGATATTGCATGATGGGCTACTAGTTAAACATAAAATTATACCTGGAGAGGAAAGAATGTAGGAATATAATTGTGGAGGGGTTTCAAAGATATCAACGATGTTCTATTTTTGTTGTTGTTAATATATTCTTATTGATTTCAGAGAGGAAGGGAAAGGAAGAAATAGAATCATCAATGATGGGAGAGAATCATTGATTGGCTGCCTCCTGCACGCCTCCTTCTGGGGATTGAGCCAGCAACCCAGACACGTGCCCGTGACAGGAATCAGACCTGATTCATAGGTCGATGCTCAGCCACTGAGCCACACCAACTGGGCAATGATGTTTTATTTTTTAAGGTGATAGAGGGTACATGGGTGTTTATTTTTCTTCTCTAATCTGTATGTGTGTTATATGTATATATACTTTTGGAGAGAATGATATATTCACTGTTTTTCTTCAACAATTTTGTACATTATTTATATACTAGAGGCCAGATGCACGAAATTCATGCAAGAGTAGGCCTTCGCAGCCCCGGCTTCATCTGGAAGGTCGTCCGGATGGTCGTTCTGCTGTTTGGCCATTCGGTTGATTTGCATATTACACTTTCATTTATATATATATATAATCTCCACACTAGTAGCAATAACACTGATATATTTTGACACTTTAATACCTATTGATATATTTGAGTCCCAAAGATGTGAGTTCTGGTCCCAGCTCTGCCACTGACCAACAGGTAGCCGAGGGCAAGTCAGAATTTCTCTTTGACCATCAGTTCTTCCAAGGTAAAATGGGAACATAAGCATGGCTATGCTGCCCCAAAGGGGTGCTGAATAGTCCAGTAAGATCATGAATATGATATGCTGTAGAGCCCTGAACAAACGTTACCATGGTAACAAAGATGGAGGGCAGTAGTGAGAAGCATGTGTTTTATGTCAGGCAGGCTCAGGCCCCAATCTCTGCTCCACTTTCTCTCTGTGGCCACTGGGCAAGTCACTTGAGCTCTCCGGGCCTGCACAGCCCGGGGATGGAGATGCGAATCCAGACCTCACAGGAGTTGGGGAAGAACTGGTAAGATCATGGATCCAGATGCCCAACAGAGTAAACGATGACTTCTCTGGTTTCTCTGTGATGTGTCCAACCACATTCAGGTCGCCAACAAGGTCTCTTCCCTTACCAGAAACAAGGCGACACTGTCCATTTCAGTGACGATGTCTGCTTTTGTTAGAACTACCTGTCCGCCAGGCCAGGGAGCTTCTCCCCTGCCCACCACACTGCGGAAGCCATCAGCACAGCTGGACTTTCCTCAGCTTCTCCCTAGCCCAGCAGCGTCTCCCCTGGTGTCCAGATCACAGGACTCCAGCACACCATGCATCCCCCCAGCTCCAGCATCTCTGCAGAGGGATGAAAGGGTGTGGGGGGGGGAGCAGGCACACAGACCTGAGTTCCAATCCCAAATGGTTCCACAGGCCACCTCTGACCACAGCTGATTGGACCAGGATGGGTATGTGACCCGATATGAACCAGGCAGATTCTCTCGGGAATGCAGAATGGAAACGCTGGGCAGACAGATGATGGAAAGCTAAGGATCCTGAGGCTGGAGTCGGGCCACAGCCGTGACCAAATCCGGGGCAAGTTTTGGGGGAGCAGAAAAGCCATAAGTAAACGAAGAAAACAGATCTGCAGAAAGAGGCAGGAGGACGGAGCAGAGAAAGGAGCGAGGTGGAGGGGTGGGGAGGGACCACCCGCCCCAGGAGAGAAGGAGGAGGAAGGAGCCTTCCAGCCCCAGAGATGACCCTTCCAGCCCTCAGAGGCCCATCGGTGACCTCCGTCACCAGGAAACCTCAGTGGTACCAACGCCTCCTCTTCCTAGTTGAGCCAGTTCAAATGGACACAACAGGCCCTGAGGGACAGGAACAAGACAGGATTCTCAGTTCCTTCCCACCAAGCAGGCCCTACCGTGGACGGAGGCGATTCATTCCACTCCTGGCTCTTCTTCCGGGTCTGTAAACTGAGGTTAACAGCATCTTCCTCCCAGAACTGCTATGTGGATTCAGTGGAGGAGGGAAAACATGCCTCACCGGGCGGCCACACAGCACACGTTCCTTTTATCACTCTTACCCGAGGCGTCCCACCCAGGGAGATCATCGCCTTCCCTTTCCAAAGGACCTTGATTTTAACTGAGTCATAAAACTTCGCCAGAAACAAAGAGGATGGATGGGTTTAATGTATGCTCGGAAGCCAGCCTCATCCTTTTGGAGGAAAAAAAAACCAAGGTTCTGTGGTAAAGATTTGTCGCAGTAGAATAATCCCCACAGAGGAATTTTGCATCTGTCTGTTCTTTCTCTGGAAGCCGTGTGGCACGGATGAGCAAGCCCTGCACAGGGAAACGAGCCTCCATGAACCTGCAGAGTTCTCCTGCTTGTGCAAAGTGCATCCACAGCTGTTATTTCATCTTTCTGTCTATCTCCTGGAGCCTCCCACAGCCTCGTTGTCTCCTCGGTAAAATCAGGGCATCAACTCTATCTGCCGGGGGTGTCAAGAGGGTGAAATAAAAAGTAATAGATGTGAGAAAAGTTTGAACATGGGTGTGTGTGTCTATCCATATCTATCCATCTGTAGATCTATATTTGAGTGCAAGTTCTGATCTCTAATCATTATCCTTTTTTTAATTAAAGATTTTTAAATTGGTTTTAGAGAGGGAGGGAGGGAGAAGGAGAGAGAGAGAAACATCGAAGCGAGAGCAAAGGACCGAAACCCGGGCATGTGCCCTGACTGGTAATCGACACGGTGACCTTTCAGTGCACAGGACGACGCCCAACCAACTGAGCCACACCCGCCAGGACTCTAATCAGTATCTTGAGCAAGTTCATCTTTCCCCTTAGTTTCTCTAATTATAAAATCTGGAAAATGTAGAAAATTAAAAGTAGCCCAACCTCTGAACCAAAACTTCCACTCTCAGCTCTAAAACAAACAAAAAAACATGTATGTCCACCAAAAGACTTGTGCAAGAATTGCTGGCAACAGCACTATTTAACAACCCCAACCTGAAAACCACCCAGACAGACATCAACAGGAGAATGGATAAATCCGCTGTGGCTTATCCATACAGAATGCCTCACTCTACGTCACAGTATATCACTGAGGGTGGACCCAGCTCCCCGCTACACACAGCCACAGAAGCAGCTCAACATTATGGCACCAGATGTGATTCAAACTTCATAAAGTTCAAGAAGAGGCAGCGCTGACCTATGCTGACAGAAGTCATGCTATCGTCACGCCCTTGCGGGAGGGAGTGCAGGGACGGGGAAGAAGCGTGAGGGGGCTTGTGGGTACAAGTCATGCTGTTTCCTGAGCTGGGCGTGTTCTCTGTGAAAATGCATCAGGCTGCACACTTGTTATTGTGGGTACTTTGGTTTTTGTAAAAAGTTTACCTAAAAAAGTAATGGTTGCCCTGACCGGTTTGGCTCAGTGGATAGAGCGTCGGCCTACAGACTCAAGGGTCCCAGGTTCGATTCCGGTCAAGGGCATGTACCTTGGTTGCGGGCACATCCCCGGTGGGGAGTGTGCAAGAGGCAGCTAAATCTATGTTTCTAACTCTCTATCCCTCTCCTTTCCTCTCTGTAAAAAAATCAATAAAATATATATTAAAAAAAAAAAAAAGTAATGGTTAAGTGCCTAACAACCTTAGGCATCCGTTTTGCTGGTCTCAAGGAGACCCTGAGCTTGTCACTTAACATTTTTCAGCTCAGTTTCCTCAGGTGGAAAAGGGGACAATACCAGCCTCAAACTGCTCTTATGTTTGCGTGAGCTTAAGAGAAAGCACCGGCCATGCAGTAATTGCTTCGTTAATTCTAGTTAGTTATAAGGAACAGCCCCTCCCTGGTGAACAGGATTTAGAAGGAACTTTTCAAATGTCATCCAATCAGCTGAGCGTGCTGCTGCCCAGTGAGGTGGGTGACTTGCAGGAGACCCCAGAGCAAAGCCTGGCATCCCTTTCAGCTCAGCTCCGTGCTCCTACCACACCCATGCTGCCTCCTGGGTTCAGCACGGACCAGCCATGGCCAAGGGAAGGAGGCTCGTGAGGAAGTGGGCAAAGGGCTTTTAAACGCTCACCATCTGCCCCTAATACTTTAATACTTACTACTCCTTGAGGCAGAGTTAGTTCCCATTTTATAGGTGGAAAAAACTGAGGCCCAGAGAGGTAAACCGACTAGCCCAAGGCCACAAAGGTGGCATAACTAGGAGGAGAGCGAGCGCTAAGAAATTCTAGGACAGCCACTCCTGCCCACCTGTGGCCATTGAAGGTTGAAATGTGGCCTCTGGGATGTGCTGTAAGCGTAAAAACCACTGGGTTTCAAAGGCTTAGTTCAAAAAAGAATGAAAAATATCTCATTAATCATTTTTATATGTTATATGTTAATGACTGGGATATGTTGAGTAACTAAAAATATATAATTGATATTAATTTCACTTTTTTTTTTTAACTTGGCTACCTCTAAATTTTCTAAATCTCAAATTATATTTGTGACTTGCATTCTCTTGGGTATCACTGCTCTAGAACCAGTGGTTCTCAACAGGGTGATATCGCCCTCTAGGGGTCATTTTGAGACTGTTCTCAGAGAAATCAAAGCAATCCAGGTAAAGGGCTGGAAGAGTAGTAATTGTAAAGTAATAGCCAACATTATTAAGAGCTTACTATGAACACCAGACACTGTTTCAAGCGCTCCTCCTCTATCAACTCATTTAAGTCTGACCACGACCCTCGGAAGTCATTCCCATTATTATTCTTCCCATGTCCCAGGGGGAGGGGACTGAGGCCCAGAGAAATGGCTTGCCTAAATCCCAAGCAAGGACCGGAACCAGGGCTTACTCGACTCCATGCTCCGCCACTCATAAAGGTGCTGAGTAAAGTCAGTTCCACTCCCTTCCTCATTCTACAGATATTTACCCCACGCATGCCTGGACACATTCAAAAAATCTTTGCTGGGTACCTGTTGAATGCCAGGCTTGATAACTTCCCTTGAAAGGGCCTCTTTTTGCTGATGGGAGGGTACACAGACATCTTCATTCAGCACTCAGCACAGCCCAGACAGAAGGCGAGAATGCGGTTCCTGAGTGCTCCTCACCCCGATAGGCCCAAGCATTACCTGGGGACCTTATGGGAAATGCAGGTTCTGATTCTGTGGGTCTGGAGCAGGACCTGGGATTCTGTATTTCTAACAAACACCCATGGGCCACAGGGAGTTAGTTGTACAAGGGACAACAGTAGTGTCAACCCTAGGGCTCAAGCAGGATGTCAGAGTGTCAGAGCAGGAAGGACTCTTCATCTAATCCAATTCCTTCATGGGCACGAGAGAGAAACAGAGAGGGTAAGACACTTGCCCAAGGTCACACAGTGAGTTACAGGCAGAGCCCAAGTCTTCAGATTCCCATCAGCACTCCTACTGCCTCCAGTTTGCAGCAGAAGCATCCAAAAGCTCCCACATCTGTTTCACACAATGTGCTTTTTGGCATATTCAAGCCCCCCACCCCACCCCCAACACACACATCTCCCATTTGAGTTTCCACACTAAGGGAGTAATTCTGAGAGCAGATTCTCAGGGCAGACCACACTCTGCAAGAACCCCTAAGGGCTGTACCCCTGGCCCTGGAGCTCCTGCCCCTCCCCGCCAGATGCTGCTCTCCGAGTTCCCAGAGAGCACTTCAGCTGGTGAGTTAAACCATTTCCAGGACAGAGGAGAGGCTGTTTTCTCCAGACTGAATAAACAAGGTACTAACAATAGGAATTCATTTCCTAGAAATTAAACACCGAATTGGTTAGTGTTTATAGGATCCCATCCCGCGACTCGCCATCTGCTTTCCCTGCTGGGAGGCACAGCTCAGCCATGAACAGGCGCCCAAGTTCAGGAGTCAGGTAGCCTGAATTTGCGTCCCAGCTCTGCCATTCACTAACTCTCCGGCTTTGGGCAAGTTTCTCCGCCTCTTGGAGCCTCAACCATCGCAATAGCCTTTTCCTCATCCACTCAGCAACTACGTACTTAAAGCCACGTTGGCATGAGCAACACGGATGTGGGCCCTGTTCTAGGACAACTTGCAGGGGCCCTGGGGAACCTCGCCTGGAATGTGGGACCACAGGCCTGATTGATTATGACATGAGAGGTTGAAGGGGGCCGTGGGAAAGGAGACGGGTAACCTGCGGCAACCCCGAGATTCTCCTCTGAAGGTGGCTTTGAGGCCGAGCACTGGCAGACAAATGGAATCAGCAAGAGAAGAGAAACTAGGGCCGATGACACCTACTCCACGGGACTGAAGCTCGGAGAACCCTTCGCTCCATGCACCCCAACTCCTATTTCTTCATTTCCTACTGCTCACTGATCCAGAGACTGCACAGCCCAGCCCTTCCCTCTCCTCCTCTGTTCACTTGCACTCAGCAAAACAGCCCGCCTCCAGCTTGGCTGAGACTCTTCCTTCTGCAAACACACTATGTTTCTCTCACGCCTCTGAACCTTTGCACAGGCTATTCCATCTACCTAGAATGCCCTTCCGCTTGTCTCCTCCAACCCTCTAGAGGTTCCTCTGGATCCTAGGAATGATAGTGATCACGCCCTCCGCCCCACGCCACTGGCCTCCTTATCACGCATTAGCACGGGACTCCCCTCAACGGGGCTCACTTGCTGACCCCCTGTCTTCCTGTTGGGCCTGATTTCCGGAGGGGCGGGGGACACGTGCGCTGTGTCATGAAGCCCAGTGCCCTCTGTGTAGGGTATCAACTGCCCTCAGCTGTCTGGCAGCAGGCAATAAAATGCAGATCTTCGGCCCTGCTGAAAATGCCCAGCAGGCATCCTTCCTCCTCACCCACCTGTCCAATTCCAACTGCAACCTCAGGATCGAATTCAACTGGTCTCCTCTTGGCTGAAATGTGTCTACTCTTTCCACCCAAATGGGCCGCCCTCTCCTCTGTCCAACAAGTGCCTTACGCTTATGACTGACACGCGTGTCTCTCATCATCCCGCAGTCCAATGCCGGGGGGCTCTCTCCCTCAAGATGGTCCATTCCGGGAGCAGAGACTGGTCTGTTCACAGCTGTAGGTTTTGGGCTTAATACTCACAGTGGTTCAGGAAGGATTTACTCAAAAGGATGAGTGAAAGAACACGGACGGTTTTACCTTTGACACCCTGTACCTCTGGCCCCAAATGTCCTTTGGTCATTCCTCCTGGATGTACCACAGGGGCTCCCACCTCTATCGAGCCACCATCTTCCTCATCCACACCAGTCCTTCCTGTCTCCTCCTTGGTGGGCTTATTCACCCATCCCCAACATCTAGAATCCTCCCTCCCTCTCTCTTACTCAGCATGTAACCAATTACTTTTCTCTTACGAATGAGGGAGCTGAGGCCCAGAAAGGCAATGCAATCAGCTCAAGGTCACACAGCAAGTAAGTGGCCAAATCCAGGACCTTGCTCTCTGGACAGCCTGGACTCGCTCCCTAGCAGGACCTCTCATTCCTCTCCAGGTTCTGTCTCCTCTCCCCTGACTTCTCTACACACATTTGGGGCATCTGTGTCTTGGTTCAGGCTGACAGACTGCCCTCTGCCTGGGAGAGCAATCTGCCCCACTCTCTTTCATACATAGCTATTGACATCTGCTCCCCGTTCTCGGAGGCCCTCTCCAGAGCCACTTCCTCCAGGAAAGCCTTCCCTGTCAGCCAGATGCAAAATCTGCCTCCTGTAAACCCTCCCCTGACTCCAGGTTGGTTTGTGCCTGTGGTGGAGGCTCCTTCAGGAGCTACCCTCCCCACTCCAGTGCCGGGAGCACTGTAGGCTGCAATCGATATAGAGCAACTCCCAAAAAAACAAAAACACAAGATTAAAAAAAAAAAGAAGATATAGAGCGACTCCTCTTCCAGGGCTCAAGTGAGCCCTGGAGAAATAACTGCATTCTCTCTCTCCCGTCTGAAACTCTCCATTGGCTCCCACATCTAAATAAAATGTAAAAATCGCACCATGGTCCACAAGGTCCTGTGTTCACTGGGCCCCCTCCCCCCAACCAGCCACCTCTCTGGCCTCATTTCCTACCATCTGCTCCCCTTAAATATCGCCTCTTAGGCAAAGCGTTGACCAGCCAACATAAAGTAGTTCTCATCCTCTGTTAGCTCGCCCCCTGCTTCAGGTTCATTTTAGCACTTCACCCCATCTGCCCCCGGCCTGAGAGTTCTGCGCTGGACACATACATCGATGAGGTCATGTGCAGAGAGGTAGTCACTCCAGCCAGTGGGGTGATGAGACCACCCAGGGAGAGTGTCTGCTGGAGAGGAGAGGAGGGCCTGGGAGAGCAGAGGAGCTAATGGCCAGAGAAAGGAGGATGAACCTGCAAAAACAGAGACGCAGCAGGCAAAACAGACAGTATTGAGTTGCAGGAGCCAGAAGAGTGTTCCCAGAGGAAAGGAGTGGTCAGCGGTGCCGGGGCGGCTGCTGAGAAAGTTAAAGACTGAACGCTGTCTGCGGAGTTCAGCTTCCTGGAGGACAGTGACCTGGGCAGACCCCCGCCCCTCTAAGGGCCTCGGACAGGAGCCATCTGTGCAATGAGAGGAACTTCTTAGATCCTGGGAACGCTCCGCTCTGAGATTGTGTATTTCAGCTCAGATTCACATCCCAGTGGCCAAAAAGACCAGTCATCCACCTGCCGCCTAGGAGAGAAGGAATGACCCAACCGGCCCACTGAGGAAGCACCCCTGAGTTTCTGGGCCTGCACTGGGCACTGTGGGGAGGAGAGGAGGCCCTAGGTCCTACCAGTCAGGTCCAGCTGGTCAGCTCCCTCCCTCCTGTGTGACCCTCTCCGTCCTGGCTTCCCTGGATGCCTCCAGGACAGAGACCACCAGTTTCTCCCCACCAGCTGGACAGGATCAAAGGCTGGAGGAGGCCCAGCTGCCCAAGTGGCCTTGCTTGCTGCTGTCGGTAAAGGGCCCTCGATGTCCTCGGAAGGAAGGCTGAGACCCTGGCCAGTGGCTATGCAGTCCAGGGGAGAGAACAGACCCACATTGGGGGCCGAGTCCAAGGAAGAGGTTGAGAGGTTGTGCTGAACAATGACCTCATTTGATTTGCACAGCAAGCCTGTGAGGCGGACATTCTTATCCCCACTTCACATGGAAGGAAACCAAGGCTCAGAGAGGTTAAGGGCTTTCCCAAGGTCACACAGCTAGTAAACAGCCAAGCCTGGTTTGTAATGCAGCCAGTCTGATAGAAAGCCCCTACTCTTTTTCAAGAAATATATATTTTTATTGATTTCAGAGGGGAGGAAAGAGATAGAAACATCAATGATGAGAGAGAATCATTGATTGGCTGCCTCCTGCACGCCCCCCACTGGGGATTGAGCCAGCAACCCCGGCATGTGCCCTTGACCGGAATCGAATCCAGGACCCTTCAGTCCACAGGCGATGCTCTATCCATTGAGCCAAACCAGCTAGGGAGAGGGTCCCTACTCTTAACCCTTGCACCTCCCCAGAGCTGGGGGCTTTAGTCTTATATTCTGTCACAAGTAGTGTGACCTTGGGAAAGATTTGTTCCCACTCTCCACATCTGCAATAAAGCAGATTTCTTAGTGCCCTTCCAGTTCAGACATTATGTGATTAGCTAGGATCTGTACAGAACTTTACAGTTTATAAAAAGGCATCCATTCGGCAGCTCATACATTCCCCCGAATCTCGCAGGGTGGGAGAAGTAGACCCTGCATTTGACAGATGTGCAAACTGAGGTTCGAAGAGATGCAGTGACCTGCCCAAGGTCACAAAACCAGTCCGGGCCCACCGGGCTTCGGGTCTGGAGCCCAGGTTCCACCCTGGACGCTCCTTCAACTCCCCTCCAGAAAAGGGCGGCCCCGCGCAGCGCCGCGCCGCACCCCGACCTGGCCGGCAGGGGGCAGCGCCCGCTCCCCTCGGCCACAGAGGCCGCGTAGGGGAGTCGCAGCCCCCCACCTGGGGGGCGCGCCTCCTGCCCCAACCGGACCTCGCTTCCACACCGGGCATCCGAGCGCGCGCCCGGGACCCCGCAGCCGCCTCCGAGCGCCGCCTCGGCCCACCCTCCATCCTGGGACCCTGGACGGCGGCCCCGGACGCTCCCCTCGGACGGGGCAGGTCCTCGGGGACCCTCTTCCCCGCGCGCCTCCCGTCCGAAGGCGCCGGGAGGTGGGACGTCCCGGGTGGCCGAGGCCCCAGCCCCGGCGCCCTCTTCCGCCCCGGCTCCGGCGGGATGGCCGCGGCGGCCACACGGCGAGCCGCACGGGGCCCCGGCGCGCCCCTCCCCGGCGGCACAGACTCCGCGCGCTTACCCGCTCCCGCCACGCAGGTGCCGGCCCGCGGCTCGCCCTCCCGGGTCCTGCTTCCCCGCGCCGCGTCTAGTCTCACCGCCAGCAGCCGCCTCATCTCCGCGGCCACCCGAGCCGAGCTCCAGGCGCCTCCCGCCCGCTGCCCCGGGCCCTTCCCGGCCCGCGCCCTCCCGCGCTCCCTCCGCCCCTCCCAGCGCCCTGCGGCTCGGTCTCGCGCTCCCCTTCCCGCGCCCGCCACTCCTCCTCGCGCCCCTCCCCCCGCGCCTCCCCCGCCAGGCGTCCTCCTCACCAGGCCCCCCGCCCGCCCGCCCGCCCGCCGGGAGCCAGGCTCGGCCCGGCCCCTTCCAGCCCAGGTCCTGCGGGAGCTCCGAGTCCCACCTCCAACCCCCACCTCCGCCCACGCCGCCGCCCCAGTCCCAGGGCTCCCCGGTCCCCACCTGTAGGAGAGCGGGTGGCTTGGGTCCGGAGGAGCGGCGGGTGAGAGGTGGGCCGTGGCCAGAGACCCTTGTGGAAGCCTAGCTCCCCCACCCGTCCCTGTCCCCCGTGTCCATCCCTCGTTGGATGTTTTTCTTCCGTTAACAGGTATTTACCAGCCCACTGCGCACCAGGCACGCTCTAGGCGCTGGGAACGTAGCCGAGAACGAAACAGAAGTGGATCCAATGGAGCTTAATGAACGTGGTAAGTAAAACTTGGGAACGTTTATAGGGGTGAGGGGTTTGGAAGAAATAAAGCAGGGGGAGGAGATAGAGAGTGAGGGGAGGCACTGAACAGGGAGGTCTCACTGAGAAAGTGGCATCTGAGCCAAGACAGGAGGTGAGGGAGGGAGGGGCCCTGCAGAAATGGAGGGGAGCAGCTTCCAGCGAGGGGCAGCGCGCAGAGACCCTGAGGGGACAGTGACCAGCGGGTTCTGGGGCCGCGTGAGTGGCAGGAGCTGAGGTCAGAGAGGCAGCTCCTTCCCTCATTCCAACAGCAGATTCCAAGGAAGGGGAGGCAGCCCCCCAGGTTCCAGCAGGTATGGGGATGCTGGGATGAGTCTACCTGCTTCCAGGGAACCAGGGTTGAGAGACGAGAGCACCAAGGGGAACAATGAGAAATGCCCACTGAAGAGGCCCCACGCTGGGCACGGCTGGTGTCCGGGTTTCATGTGGCTCCCGGGGCGCTGGCCTCTCTCCTTACAGGCTCTCTGCCAATTTGGACTCCATGTATCTCGAAGCTTTGTTGTTAAGTGCACTTGCCATTATGAGCCCTTGATGAGTTGACCCCTTGATCATTGTGAAGTGCCCCTCTGTCCCTGGCAATAGTTCTTGTGAAATCTCGTTAGTTGGGGTGTAGCAGAGGCCAGCAGCACCCACTGCCGCTGGTTTACTTGCAGCCCACACAGCTGTTGAACACCTGGCACCAAACACTCGGCAGCCCCTCCTGCCATTCTTCTTAGTGTCCCGCTCTACCAATCCCCTACCCACTGGCCCTCCCCTCCTTTCTCCACACCTCACCCTCTGGCTTTACCAGTTGATGATCGGCCTGGAGCCTTCATCTCTCTCAATCTTTCTTTTTTGGGAGGCTGGGATCAATGGTCATTAATAATGCAAAGGTTCTTTTAGTCTCAGTGCAAACCCCAGGCAGATCAATCACTGGCAAATAGACAAGAGTTATGTGCAGCCTCACCCCTCTCGGCCTTCTTCACTCTACTCAGGCCCTGGGCTCTCTTCCCAAATAGGAAATAGGAAATGCCAAATGGAGGCATTTCCCCAAACAGGCACTGCTGCCGACACCCCAAGGTGAACAGTCCTAGAGGAGGAAGGGGTCCTAGCCATGCAGCGCAAGCATTTGCAGCTGCCGCCAGGGTCCCAGCCGGAGCCCCTGCAGTAGGGAAATCCACATGGCAGAGTACATATAGACACACCAGGTCTCTGTCCCCACGGAAAAGACCTGACAGCTCCAGAAGCTGCCCTGACCGGGGGTGAGACACAGAAGGGATCGGAGAGGTGCGCAGCGTCTCAGCACACGCTAGCCAAACTTCCATCATTGAGCAACAAGAGCAGGTCAAGATGGTGAATGCCACTGGAAAGCTGGTTTAAGCAAAAGGCGGGGCCAGCGGATGTGTTAAGCACAGATCCCACTCTCAGGAAGCTCACAGCCCAGGAGAAAAAGCCCACATGCAGTTAAGAGGTAGCAGGGGCTTAAGGGGCTCAGAGCAAAGCAGCCACCCTAGGAGGTGGGCAAGGGCAACCCCTGCACTGAGCCTTGAAGGGGGTGGGAGGCATCTGAGCAAACAAGAGGGAAGGGGAGCAGAGAAGTTCCCTGGTAGAAGGAACAGCATGTGCAAAGGCACAGAGGCTACAGAGAATTTGGTCTGTAGATATCGCTAGAGTAGGGGAAAGCGGTCGAGATGAGGCTGGGGGCATGAAGGGGTCAGCTCATGAAGCCCTGAATGCCAGGTGAAGGACCTGGGGCTTTATCCTGGGAGCCATAGGAGCCAGGGAAGGGCTTCGAGGAAGGGAGTGGCATGATTGGACAGGGCAAGTTTGCCCTCTGTGGTACCCTGAACTCTGACATCCATGTGGGCATCATCAACAGTTCCGTCACAATCTCCATCCCTGCTACCACAATCCAAAAACCTTGGGGCAAGTCCCAGATCAGCTTACTGCCCCTTCCAGACCATTCTCCATGCGTCACTGGAGCAGACTTCCTAAAGCACGTGGATCCTTTGCCCAGACGTCTCCAGTCCCTCCTCACGCCCTCCTGCAGAGGTCCCAAGTCCCTTATCCCGGCATTCCAGGCTCTTCCCAGTGTGTTCCCACGCTATATGCCCTGACTTCTCAAACCTGGCTCATGCTTTTTCTTCCATTCAGGAAGTTCTGGCCCTCATTTCCATTGGTTAGAGTCCCACTCATTTCCAGAATCTTTGATACCTCCTTGGTCTCCCATGACTCATCCCTCAAGGCCCAGCTCTGAAACCCCCTGCTCTGTGGGGCCCCTCCCCCTCCTCCTGAATGGAGGTGGTGGTTCCCTCCTTAGAGGTCTGATGGCAGGTGCTGATGCAAGAATCAGACTGAATCTGAATCCTGATTTTTCAGTAGCTGTGCTGAAAAATCAGGATTCAAATCCTGGACAAGTTATCTAAATTCCAAGAGTTGGCTCATGGGAAAATGATAACAATAATAGTACTTACTTCATGGGGTGATGAAATCGTGCATCTAAAGTACATAGCACTGTGCCTGGCACGCAGTGAGCCCTCCCTGAGTGTTCCCTGACAGTATAATGGCCACACCTTTCATATTTATTTTGTGTCCATCTCCCCCAATATTATGAGTTTGGGAAGGGAAGGGGGTATTATTCATCTAGGTATGCCCCATGCCTACCACATGGAAGACATTCAACCAAAGGTGGGTGGATGGATGGATGGATAGATGGGTGGATAAATGAATGAAAAAGAAGCCACCCAGCCACTCCTGCTCCCCTAGACTCCCCTCTGTTAGGAGGTGGGAGCCCGGCTTGTTCCTTTCTGAACAGGGTTGAATGAATTGCGTGTAAGAGGACTGGTGTCTGGGGCACGCTTTGTCATCAGACAGTCTGTGGTTGGCAATTTCTTCTGGGGAGAGCTGTCTAGACAGAGGGGACATCTGCACCTCAGAGGAGCAGGGACTGCATGGGAATCAGGATCCAGGGGAGGGCTTTCCAGGGAACCTGTTTTCTTCCTTCAGCACGCAGGACCTGGCAGAGCAGGCTTGCTGTCTGCCGCCGGCAGTAGAAATTAGTTGCCAGCTTCAACCGGGGGGAGACAACAAAGAGGGGTTCAGCATGTCCCCTACCAGCCAGTGACAAGGGTAAGAGAAGGTTGGAGAATCCGTCAAGGAAAGGAACTAAGATTTATTGAGCAGTTTTTAATGTGCCAAGCACGATGCTAAGTGCTTACCGTGCATTATCCTCTCTGCAGCCCCGGGAGGGAAGCACTCTCGTGTACTGCCACTCGATGAAGAAAGAAACAGACACAGAAAGTAAGTGACTTTCCCTTGCAAGGGTCAGAACAGGATGGGACCTCGGTTATGTCTAACTCCCAAGCCCGTGCTTCTCCCCACGAACCACACATTTAGTCAACAACCACACTGAGCACCTTCTCTTGGCACATGCCTGCGGTGAGTGGTGCGAGGCTAGCCAGGGTAATTAAGATGTGACTTCTTCTCTCCAAGAGTTTGTCACCCGAGGACAGAGGTGATCTTACTCAGCGTTGTGTGCCCAGCCCAGGGCCTGGCAGGACCGTGAATGCTGCACAGAGCACAGATGTCAGACCTGGAAGGCTCTTTGGAGTTCAGGCATACCCATCCTGTTAGTTTACAGATGGGGAAACGGAAACCTAGAAGGTGGAACTAACTGGAGACCATGGTTAGGGGCTTGTGCTCTGGATCCAGACTACTTGGTTTGAATCTCAGCTTTACATCACTTACCAGCTGTGTGACTTTGGGTTGGTCAATTAACCTCTCTGAGCCTCAGTTTCTTTGAAAAAAAAAAAAAAAGGATGGTTTGGTTCCGTGGATAGAGCATCGGCCTGCAGACTGAAGGGTCCGGGTTCAATTCTGGTCAAGGGCACATGCCCCGATTTCGGGCTCGATCCCCTGTAGGGGGCTGCAGGAGGGAGCCAATCAATGATTCCCTCTCATCATTGATGTTTCTATCTCTCTCTCCCTCTCCCTTCTTCTCTGAAATCAATGATATATATATATATTTTAATTTTTTTAAAGGATGGATTTGTGAGAATTAAATAAGATCATCTATGCATGGAGCTTAGCATAACACTTAACATGTAATCCCACAACAGTTTGCTCCGTTTACGATGAACACAGTGAGTTAGCAACAGATCTGAACTAGACCCTGGGCTTCCTGACTCGAAGTCCAGTGCTCTTTCCAGCTCCTCATGGTTCCTTGTGTCCATTAGAGTGTGGCCAGGGGAGAATGGGAGTCACTTAGGTGTGATCAGGTGTCTGTGTCCTTGGGAACAAGTACCCACCATGGTCTCAGTGCCTCCTGCCACCCCCACTCCCAGTCTTTGAAGCCTCCCCTTCTCCCTTCCCCGAAACCCCCTGCACCGGAGCAGAGACTCACTCCTAACCAAGACACCACACCCTGAAACTTCTGATAACATCCCCACACCTCCCATCACAATTTCCTCTGCTCCAGCAGGGTGGGCCTGAGCCAAGGAAGGCGCCGACAGGAAATTCCCCGGAGCAGGGAGGGATGGATGTCCGAGGTCGGCCAGGGATACTATCTCCAGCATCAAGCCTCCCAGCGAGCTGGAAAGAAACCGGTCCCACAGGAGAGGTTTTTCTGTTTGTTTTCCTCAAGCTTGACTTCTAACAAGAGAATTTAATTAAGAGCTCCATTGCTTCGCCCAGGGACTAGAAATCCGAGGGAACAGCTAGGCAGAGGCTGGTGCCCCCCAGGGAAGGAGGAAGGGGCCTCTCTTGACTCGATCAGCCTGGGACGGGCTTAAGCTACAGCAGAGAAGTTCAGCTCACAGAGGACATTTGGTCTGACCCCAAGACAAGCATCTTTTCCTGCAGGAAAAGTTTTAGATTCTGCGGTGCAAATGTGAAGAAGTGGAAACCAGCTGAAGCGACAGGCAGAGTTTGATATTCCCAGTTGTTCCCGCTCATACCACTCCAACTGTCCTCCCCGGGGCTGCTGGGGTGTAGAGGCAAGTCAGTGCGTCTGAGTTCAAATTCCAATCCTGCGCCGCCCTCAGCCTCAGTAGCATCATCTGTAAAATGGGACAACTCCACCAATGCAGTCACATGATCCACCTATACAATAAGGATAATAACATCTTTCTTGCAGGAGCTGGAAAACAGAAGGGAGGTAATGTGTGTGAGAGAACAGAGCATGGGCTTGAGAATTAGACAGGCCTGCTGCTCACTTGGGCTGGATGGCATTTCTCTGAGCCACAGTTTCCTCATCTGGAAAATGGGGATGTTAGTGCCTACTTCATTGGGTTAGTAATGAGAACGTAATGAAACACGATATGGAAATACCTACCACTGGGCCTGGCCAATCATTAAATGTTTGTGAAATTTGAAACACCCCCTCCCCACCCCTCACATCACCACCAGATTCCCAGGATTTGTCATGGAGAGAAGGAGAGGAGGGCTTGTTTGTGATTTGACATGGCTTCCTACTTCTCTGCTCTCTGAGACTTCTGGGGGCTGGGCTGGAGGGCCAGTCATTTGCCAAGAGGACACATTTTCCTTGACTTCCCACTTGCCGCAGGACTGACATGGACTGGGGAATGGGCCAGCTTAGTCATCTTAACAAAATCCAATCATCAGTTCTGTTCTTTTTTTTTTTTAAAGACAATATTCAACTTAGTCTAACCAGTCATTTCAGCCAAAAAGCCTGAAATGTTTTGTGAGTAGAGGTGCATGCCCTGGAGGAGCTGATGTCCTCCTCTCTTGGTTTAACTCATGACAAAGCCATTTGAGGAGGACTTTGATGTTTCTGCCCCCAAGTGGCCAGGAGGAAGCCTCTAACTCACACCTCAGCTCCTGGAAGTCTCAGGAATCTCCTGCTGTGGTATGTTTTTCTTAGCATTTTACTGATGTTATATTCTTACTAGAGGCCCAGTGCACGAAATGTGTGCACTGGTAGGGTCCCTAGTGGCTGCAGGCTGCTGGCCGAGTACTCCCTCCCCTCCCCCAGCTGCCTGCCAGAGCCACCGGCCGGATCCCCCTCCCCCCCAGCTGGCCCACCCCCTGGTCGAACTCCCAGAAGAACTCCGGTTGAGGGGACAATTTGCATACTACGCTTTTATTATATAGGATTCCGTTTACCATCCATTTCCTCCACTATTGTCTATTCTGTTTGCCACCCTGTGCCCAGACCTAGATTTATGCCTGCACATGCTGTATACACAGTAGGTAGTTCTTGAGTGAGTAAAATAATATAAAACCTTGCAGGGTTGTGGTGAGGATGTTAGTGTTTACATCTCACTCCTCTACTTACCGGCTGTGTGACCTTGGATAAGCTAGTTCCCTGCTCATCTGTATAATGGGCATAATAAAAGTATCTACCTGTACCGCAACGAGCACATGAAATGATGCCTGTAAAGTATTTAGCACAGTGTTGGGTGCCGAGTAAGTGCTTAATAAAAATCAGGTACTTGAACAGACAATAGTTGAATTGAAAGGTTTATTCCACCTTCCATATGTGGAGTGGAAAGAACTCCAGAACTAGGGTGTAGGATGGATGAAGATGAGGGTTTGCCATGGGGAAGACCAGGCAGGAGGCTGTTGCAAGAAGTGTAGGGCCTGCCCAGCCAGTGTGGCTCAGAGGTTGAGCATCAAGCTATGAACCAGGAGGTCCCTGGTTCAATTCCCAGTCAGGGCACATGCCTGGGTTGCAGGCTGGATTCCCAGTGTGGGGTGTGCAGGAGGCAGCCGATCAATGATTCTCATCATTGATGTTTCTATCTCTCCCTCTCCTTTCCTCTCTGAAATCAATAAAAAAAAATATTTTTTTTTTAAAAAGAAGAAGTATAGGGTCTGGCTCCAGATAGTGGCTGTGGGGAAGATGGGGGGAAGAAAAATTAGGACTATTTCTGAGAAACCCACTGTTCTCATAGGACCGATGCCAGCCTCAGACAGAGTATCCTCAGTTAACCTGCGCCCTCTGCAGCCTTCTGATTCCATCCTCGTGGCTGGGAGCAGAGCGTTCCAGGACAGCGCGCCTCTGAGCCCGGCAGACAGTGAGAAAGGCTGAGGCCTGAGAAACAGATGAGGCCAGTGGGTGACAAGGCGCCGGGCACAGCACTTACATACTTAATCTTCACAAGAGCCTTCGAGGAGGGGTTGTCATCCCCATTTTATGGATGAGCATTCTGAGGCTCAGAGAATGAAAACAACTCCCAGGTCTCCCTGCGAAGAGTTGGGAGAAAGCAAGAGGCCCTGCTAACAGCTTCCTGGGTGCCAGGCCCCGCCTCGAGGAGCACTTTCCATAAAGAGCTCCCAACCAGCCCTTGAGGTCTTCCTTCTCCCCATTTTACAGATGCGGAGACGGCACAGAGGGGGCAGTAACTTGCCCAGGGTCTCACAGCTAGTCAACTTGAGAGAACTAGGATTCCATGTTCTCTCTGGGGTCCATGCCTCTCAGCCCGAGACTATTCGTCCAACTATAAAATAGGGCTCGGACCAGCTACTCTCACAGGATGGAGGGGAGCAACGAGATCGCGATTCACAGGGGAATTTGCATTATGAAAAGTGCAAAGAGGAAGTGAGCGACTGCTACCCCAGAACCAAGATGAAAAGAGACGAGAGAAGAGGAGCCAGCAGTGTTCCCGGCCCCGGGATGGCTCCACAGAGTCGCTTCCTGCCTTTTCCCCACCTGGTCTCCCTAAAACTCATGAGCCCATTGTTCCCCAGGGTGCTGCCACTATATGTTACTCTAGCTCAGTGGTTCTCAACCTTCCTAATGCCGCGACCCTTTCATACAGTTCCTCATGTTATGGTGACCCCCAACCATAAAATTATTTTCGTTGCTACTTCATAACTGCAATTTTGCTACTGTTATGAATCGTAATGTAAATATCTGTGTTTTCCGAGGGTCTTAGGCGACCCTGCTAGCGGTTCTAGGCGACCCACAGGTTGAGAGCCGCTGCTGTAGAACCTAACATGAGGAACTGTGTTAAAGGGTTGCGGCATTAAAAGGGTTGAGAACCATTAGCTACAGAGAGAAATCTGGTAAGTAGTGGGTTCTTTCTCAATGTTGAATGGAGCAGAGAGAAATAGGGCAGATTCTACCAGCTTTATGACTTTGTAGTCCATCACACCACTCTCACTGGGACCCAACTAAGCTGAAAGGCAGGGTTTAATCCTAAAAAGTGGCTTGGAAAAAAATGATCCTAACACATGAATGCCGAATGCCACTTCCAAATTTAACCTTCAGGTACTATGGAAAGAGCAGCTCTCATCTCTCCAAAGACAAGACAGTTTGACAGTTGCTGACATTCCAGGGAAGTTTCTGCTTTGGAGAATCAATTGACAGTCACATTTGAGATTCCTAAGCTTCCTTTTAAAGTCTCAAACATAAAGAACCTCCAAATTCCATGGAGAAATAAACATTCATTTGAAAGACAATTTTGAAAAATTAGAGCTGATTTCACCCAGCAGACGGGAGACATTTTAAAAGGTTGGTAATAGTTCTAGCCTTGTAGCTCAGTTGGTTAGAGTGTCATCCCTGTACATCAAGGTTTTGGGTTCAATCCCAGTCAGGGCATATACAAAAATCAAACCAACGAGTGCATAAATAAGTGGAAGACCACACCAATGTCTGTCTGTTTGTCTGTCTCTCCCTCCCTCTCTCTCTCAAATCAATAAATAAAGTTTAAAAAGTAAATTAAAAAGGTTGATAATACCCAGCATGGACTAGGGTGTGGGGAAGTAGGACCTCCATTCACTACCGGGAGCAGTCCATATTGGGACAGTCTATTTTGGAGAACAGCTTGGCAGCAACTATCAGAAGTTTAAGTAAGCATGTTCCTGACAATTCCACTGCTAAGTATCGTCTTACAGAAATACCCTTCCACATGCACACAGATGTATGTATATCATAGTAGAAAAAAAGTGAAGATGGCCTAGATGCATTTTTGCATTCTTTTTGGTGAAATAAATGATATTATATCTACAGTATGAGCTATCATAAAGCCATTTTTTTAAAAAACCCTAGTAGATCTCTCTGTATTGATATGATAAGCTCTCTGGGTGAAAAAAAAGCAAGTTACAGAACCAGATGTGATCCCAGTCATGTACCCAAAGCTACATCTGTGCATATACTAGTATACAGCTATAAAATGCACATAAATGCTAGACACCTGGAAAGAATTATACCCAGCTTCTAACAGTGGTCAGCTGTGGGGGAGGGAGAGAGGATGGGGCAAGAGCAAGGCACTTTCACCTCTTACTCTCTTACATATAAGATATTGTTGGCATTTTTTACAAGCACATAGTTATGTGATTATATATAAAGAAAGAGAAAAAATGAGGTATAAAGTTTTTGAGCAAGCTTACTTTACATCAGCAAACTTTATGCTCTATAAGAGGAGTTACTACGGTAACTTCTGGCTCTAAAATTCTATAAACACTAAATAAATAAATACATTTTCAAAGAATACTTCGAAACCAAAGGTTTACCAACCTGGCTTGAGTCAGGATCCACTGTGAAATTTGCTAAGCATCTCCAGGGATTCTGAATCTGTGAGGCTCCTCGAAACTATTGCTGAGTTGTTTTATTTATTTATTTAAAATACTAGAGGCCTGGTGCACGAAATTCGTGTATGGATAGGGTCCCTAGGCCTGGCCGGTGATCAGGGCCAATCTGTGGGGTGACTGGCGGGGCAATCAGGTGGCCCCCACTAACACCCACCTTGGCTGGCCTGGTGCCACCCGCTTGCCAGCCTCGCCCCCACCCCCACCGCCACCGCCGGTCGAGGCCTGTGGCTGGGGGCAGCTCCTGTGTTGAACATCTGCCCCCTTGGTGGTCAGTGCACATCATAGCGACCGGTCGTTCCACCATTCGGTCGATTTGCATATTAGGCTTTTATTATATAGGATATTTTTATTGATTGCAGAGAGAGGAAGGGAGAGGGAGAGAGAGAAAGAAACATCGATGATGAGAGAGAATCATTGATCAGCTGCCTCCTGCACGCCTCCCACTGGGGGTTGAGCCCGCAACCCGGGCATGTGCCCCTGATTGGAATTGAACCCGGGACCCTTCAGTCCATAGGCCAATGCTCTATCCACTTAGCCAAACTGGCTAGGGCTGCTGTTTTATTTTGATACTTTTATCAAAGCAAATGTAGTCACTGAAGGCTCTGGAAGGGAAAGAGACCTTCGCAAAGTCGCAAAGCACAAAGTTCCCCCCCCCCACCCATGCCCCGTGCCTCCTCCCCTCCTGCCCCAGGCCCTAGGAAAAAAAATGTTTCCCCTTTTCTTCCTCAGCAACCCCCGCCCCTCAGATTGGACCAGCTGTGAGCAAAGTAGAATTAAATCTCAAACATTCTGAAGAGCTCCAAAGACATTTCCTCCCTCGTGGAGGAGGAGGAAGAGCATCCTTTGAGGAAGATGCTAAATTGCCTTAATTATGTGTCTTTGGAAGACACAAGTGCCCATCTGCTCTCATGGCGGGGGGTGTGGATGCATGCTAAGCACAAATATAAATCAGGCCAAATACAAACACAATTAGCAGGTCCACGCAGCCCTGTAATCTAGAGAAAGAGCGAGAGTGGTGCGCCAGGGTGACTCTTGGACCTGGGTTCCAGGTGGAGCAGCAGCAGGCATCAACTCTTTTTTTTTTTTTTTTAAATATATTTTATTGATTTTTTACAGAGAGGAAGGGAGAGGAATAGAGAGCCAGAAACATCGATGAGAGAGAAACATCGACCAGCTGCCTCCTGCACACCCCCTACCAGGGATGTGCCCGCAACCAATGTACATGCCCTTGACCAGAATCGAACCTGGGACCTTTCAGTCCGCAGGCCGATGCTCTATCCACTGCGCCAAACCGGTTTCGGCAGGCATCAACTCTTGACAATGGGCAGTGAGGCAGGGGGGGCGGGGGAGGCCACAGTGAGGTACTAGGGAGAGGCTGCGGGAGTGGGGGTCTCCAACTGGGGCAATGCTGACCCCATGCAAGAGCAAGACTGTCAAGTCACAGCGTCATTGGACCTTGAAAAACGTGAGAAGCAGAAGGGGCTCTGGGATGGCATCGTGGAATGAGCACGCAGGCTGGTCTGGATTCAAACCCTGGCCTTGCCACTTATTAGCCATGTGACCTTGGACGAGGTCTGTGGCCCTGACTGAGGCTTTCTCTTCTGTAGGAGGGGAGTAGTAGTACCTCCTTAGATGGCAGTGGGGAGGAGTGAGGTGATGTGTATATAGCTCTTCACATGAGGCCAGGCAGGATTAAGTGCTCGAGAGTTGGCTCTTATATTACTTCTCACTGTCATTTGCCCTGAAACGCCTAGGGTGGACCCCTCATTCTCCTTCTCAGGTAGGAAGGATGCAGAGAAGAGATGAAACACATTCCAGAAAGGACAGCAACTAATCCGTGTCCCTGAAGGAAATCCGCACAACCTGTGGGACTCAGTTTCTCCATTTGTAGCATAAGGTCTAGAGCAGTGGTCGGCAAACTCATTAGTCAACAGAGCGGCAAACCGCGGCTCGCGAGCCGCATGTGGCTCGTGAGCCGCAGTTTGCCGACCACTGGTCTAGAGGATGCTCTGGCTCTGACCATCTAGTACTTTATGCACAGTGACAGCACCAGGCTGCCTCCAGAGCTTATCCTGAGAAGAAAAGCTGAGTCAGGGAGAAATCCCCAAACACCTGCTCATCACTCAGAACAGCGTGACTGGGCCCGTTATGCGGTGGGCTGAGGATGAAGGTGGTTCTCTGGCAAAGAGGAAGCCTTGGGCATGTGTTGGGCTATGTCCAGCTTTTATATATATATATATATTAGTGGCCCAGTGCACGAAATCCATGCACTGGGGGGAGGGGGAGTCCCTCAGCCTGGCCTGCACCCTCTCGCAGTCCAGGACCCCTCGGGGGATGTCAGCCTCTTGCAGTCCAGGGCTCTCACAGGACCCCTCACTCCTTACTGCCCGCCTGCAGTGGAGGCAGGAGAGGATCCCGCCACCACCGCTGCGCTTGCCAGCCGGGCTTATGGCTGAGTGGTGTTTCCCCTGTGGGAGCGCACTGACCACCAGGGGGCAGCTCCTGTGTTGAGCATCTGTCCCCTGGGGGTCATGCGCATCATAGCGACCGGTCGTTCTGGTTGTTCCACCGTAACAGTTGCTTAGGCTCTTATTATATAGATAGATTTCAGAGAGAAAGGGAGAAGGACAGAGAGACAGAAACATCAATGATGAGAGAGAATCACCGAATGGCCACCTCCCACATGCGCCACATTGGGGACCGAGCCTGCAACTTAGGCATATGTCCCAACCGTGACCTCTTAGTTCATAGGTCGATGCTCATCAACTGAGCCACACCAGCTGGGCAGAACATGTTTTTAAATGCATGAAATATGCCTGGTGGGTTTGACTCAGTGGTTGAGTGTCCACCCATGCATCAAGAAATCACCGGTTCAGCCATGACCGGTTTGGCTCAGTGGATAGAGCATCAGCCTGCGGACTGAAGGGTCCTGGGTTCGATTCCGGTCAAGGGCATGTACCTTGGTTGCGGGCACATCCCTAGTAGGGAGTGTGCAGGAGGCAGCTGATTGATGTTTCTCTCTCATCGATGTTTTTAGCTCTCTATCCCTCTCCCTTCCTCTCTGTAAAAAATCAATAAAATATAAAAAAAAAAAAGAAATCACCGGTTCAATTCCCCATCAGAGCACATGCCTGGGTTGTGGGGTGTGCAGGAGGCAGCCAATTGATGTTTCTCTCTCATCGATGTTTCTATTTCTCCCTCTCACTTTCTCTTTCTCCAAAAATCAATAAGATATTTTAAAATAAATGCATAAACTACAGAGGATTATAAAGGAAATGAATTATAATGAAATACAGTTGTCAAAAAAATATTTTTAATCCATCCTTATAATAAAAGCCTAATATGCCAATCAACCATGGGGGTAGATGCTCAATGCAGGAGCTGCCCCCAGCCCACAGGCCCCAGGCCAGCCAAGGTTGGTGCCAGGGGGGGCTCCCCTGATTGATCCGCCGGTCACCCCGCAGATCAGCCCTGATCACTGGCCAGGCCTAGGGACCCTACCTGTGCATGAATTTCGTGCACTGGGCCCCTAGTAATATTATAAAAATAGTGTTTCTTTATTATTACACATCAAATCACAAGTTTTGGTATCTGGACTAATTTCAAAGTTGTGATGATCATAAGCAATATTTTAAAACATCAGCAATAACCATAATATGATACCAAAATATCTATGACTTTTATTGGAGCCAAAGCCACAGGATTTGCTAATAGTGTTTGGTTTATTGCCTGCATTCGTAACTAAAGTGATACTAACGTTCAGATAGGAGATAATGAAAACAGATGCAATTTTGCCCTAAGTCCATAACCTGCCTCAATTCTGTCCATGGAACTCTGGGGGGTCCATGGACCCAGGTTAACACCCCCTGCCTAGACTGTAACTATGGCCCCTAGATTGAGCTGTACTGGAAATCAGACATAGTAGTGCTTTGGTCACCTACCTGCGGCTTGTTTCATTGAAGACCAAATGTTTGGCCCAGAGTGTGATGGACTCCAACTCCGTCTGCACACTTAGGGGGAAAGCCTTTTGTTTGGATGACCCATTCAAGGGAGCAAGGGAACAGGGCCACCTGGAGATGCATGATACTGACAGAGGGCGGTTCCACCTGGGCAGACCAGTCCTTTCTGGTTCTTCTTCTTCTTCTTTTTTAAAAATATGTTTTTGTTTTTATTAATTTTTGAGAGAGAGAAAGGGAGAGGGAGAGAGAGAGAAAAAAAGAAACATCGATTGGTTGCATCCACCTGGACCGGGAATCAAACCCGAAACCTGCTCATGTGCCCTGACCAAGAATCGACCTGCCAACCTTCTGGTACATGGGATGATGATAATCAACTGAGCCACACTGGCCACGGGTCCTTTCTGGTTCTTGGTGGCTTCAATGGGTGGCTTGAAGACATGAAAATGTGAGCCCCCAATTGTTTAAAAAGATCTCAGACGTTTTATCTTAGTCCTGTCCCTGTTTCCAAACAGACACGGTTTCTTGTCTCTCACTTGGAGGACTTCATTAGACACAGATTGATTAAGACCTACTGGATGCCAGAGTGTAGCAAATACTGAGAATGCATTTATTCATTCAACTTACACTTAGTGAGTATATTGTTAGTCAAGACTTTTGAGCTAAGCAATAAAAGGTGGAGGGGACTTACTGGCTCACATAACTGATAAAGCCCCAAAAGAGCGCTGCTTCAGGTTTAGTTGAATCCAGGCTGTATTTTTCACTCTATCAGCTTAATCCTCAGATAGGCCTCCCCATAAGTGTAATGAAACAACCACCAGTAACTTCAGGTGACAACTCACCTGCTCGCCACCTCCTCAGTGTCATCATCATCGTCATCATTGTCACCGTCACCTGGGGAGTCCTTTGAAACAAAGCAGCGTTCAAAGGTTCGATGTATCGATTGACTTCTGTTATTTTCTCTTTTGCATTCCTTGGAATAGCAAAGCATCTGGCAAGCAAGCAAAATCAGCATTCTCGTGGCAATTACACGCCCTAAATTAAAAATGTTTCTCTTTTAAGCTAAAAATAAGTTTCCCTTCCTTAAAATAATTATCATGTTGACAGATTGGGCTGCACAAAAAAATACATGTTTCTCGCTCTGGCCCATGACACTCTAAAGAAAGTCAAAATAATAGATTAGGGGGAAATATTTCCCCCTAAAACAATACAAAAAAACCACAACACACACACACACACACACACACACACACACACACACACAACAGTCCTAAGAAGTAAATAAGAGTAAGACAAAGAATCCACTAGGAAAGTGGGCTAAGGCGGCAGACAAACTCATAGAAATAGACCGCTAGTGGCCAAAACACTTTTGAAAAGATGTTCGACTTCACATCTTTCATTAAGCCAGGGACGCACACATTTAGAACCAGGACATGATCTGTTTCTCTCAGCAGGTTGGCAAACATTACACTAATTAAAACGCGGGGAAGAGCTGGTGAGCCACAAATTGCTACAACCCGCAGGAAAATAATCTGGCACTATTTATGAAAAGGTAAAGCAGGCATGCCTTTTGACCCACCAACTCCACTTCTAGGGATCCGTCGGATGGGAATAAAGGCTTGAGAACACAGAGACGAGTGTACAGGAGCCTCACCGACGTGCTCTTTGGAACAGCAAGAAGCCAGACCTGGGGAAGCACGATAGAGGTCCACCGGTGGGAGAAGGGGAGGTAGTCTACACACCCAGCGTAGAACATTATTAATGATAAAGAGAATAAAACGTTGCATATGGATGTGAATGACCTTCGACGTGGTATCAAGTGAAAGCAAAGCAAGGCACAGGAGGGCGGGCCGATGTCTGTGCACATTGCTGAGCCCTGCTCACCACAGCCCTAGAAGGAGGCACAACAATGGAAATGCCGATCGCTCTGGGGAGCCAGCCCTGGAGGAGAAGGGTGGGAGGCACGCTCATCTTTGAATACTCTTGGAATTCTGAACCATGTGAATGTATTACTTATTAAAACTTGAGGCATAGAGGGGATAAATGGTGATGGAAAAAATAAAGTAAAATAAAAAGAACTAACCACTTCCTCCCCCCCAAAAAAAAACACCCCTTTAGATTTATTAAAAGAATAGACACAGCCAAATATATTGGAAAGGTATCCACAAAATGAAAAAAGTATGTTCCAGAACAATAAAGAATTAATATTTTTTGTACAGAAAGAAAGCAGAAGAAATAAAAGCCCTAACACTATAGAGACATACATGCACATGTATTCATCTACACATAAAAAAGGAACATTTTCTTTACAAATGACCATGCATATATTTTCTAATTTAAAAATATAATAAATTGCCCTTGTTGCAGGGTTTTTGTGTGTTCTGTCACATGCGTGATTCATTTTGAGCTGAGGACTCTGGTCTGGGCGATTTCCATGCAAGCTCTTGTGTCTCAGACCATGTGACCGTGTCACGTATGACTTCGCGTGGCGCCCTGAGCCTACGGTGGCAGGACGGAGACTGCTATCGCTGTCCTCTTGGTGTTTAACCCAACAGGTGGGCCTCCCAAGTACCTCCTTTGCCCAACACGTGCAGACGCTCCGGTATGTTAATGGGATCTGAGGGTCGCCTGTCAGGAAACAGAGCAGGGGAGGCATAAGCAGGGTAAGGAGCAGAGACCCCTGGGACCCAGTGCCAGCCTCTGCCCTCCAGGAGGCCGCAGCGCAGGGGCGCGTCCAGCTGCCCAGGGCTGCCCGGTGTATGGCCCTAGACAGCTGCGTGGGCCCCTGAGAGTCACATTTTCGTTATTTTTGGAGGAGGCGATAGCTGGTGGCTTCGTTCCCCAGGGACATCCCTGTGACACTCTGCTCTCACATGTAGTGTGAAGGCCTGGCCCGAATCTCCATGGTTACTCCCAGTGGAATTGCTAGCCGGGCGTGATTTCCACGGGCCTGCTGGCTCTCCTGGACTAATGTACTGGTGAAGAGCTCCCGGGTCCCACAGACTTTGCCATAAACGATCTGTGGGACAGGTGACTCATCCTCTCTAAGCCTCGGTGTTCCCATCTGGCAAATGGGGTGAGGGTGGTAAAGGCCCTGTCCATGAAGATGTTGTGAGAGGAAATGCTGCTGCTGGGGAGCCTGGCACACGGTCGCTGTGACATCGGGTCTCTGGCCTCAGGCACAGTGGGTGCCAGCTGGCCTCTGGCTCTGACTGTACTGTGGCCCCTGGTGCGCCCTCACGGGCGTGGCTGGGCAGGGGCCGTGCACAGTGCTGTTGTGTGAGATCGTGTGGGCCTGCGTGTGAGGGAAAACGTGTCTGGAGTTGTCTGTTCGGGGGAGGACACGTCTGGCCGGTTCAGTGAGACCCAGGCAGACGGTCTGCCATCTTGAGGCTGCTGGAGGGGCCGTCTCGGCAAAGGCTCTGAGGCCCAGTTTATAAAAATAACCTCCACGTACCTCGGGGGGCAGAGGCAGTGACCCCCTTTTCCTGCTCTTCACACAAGCGAGATGAGACAGGCGCAGCCATTCATTATCTCAGAAGTAACCGAGGCAGCACTTGCCACCCCAGCAGCCGAAGCTGCAAATGCCCAGCTGGTTTTAATTATTTTGCAGGGAAATAGTTGCATCCATCAATCGAAGGCCCATTCTGCTGAGGGCCCAGTGGAGGGCTGGGCTGGGTGATGGGATGGTACCTCGTCTGGCCCTCAGGGAGCTCTCTGGGTAGCCTGGAGGGGGCAGGGAGAAGGTGGTATGTGCTGGGACTGGTTTTTTTTAGGGAAACCATCAGAGAGCAAGCTGGTTCCTTGCTCTGGGGCTCTGACTCAACGCAGGGGCCCGGGCCTGTGAGCGTGGGAAGGACCTGATAGGTGGGAGGAGAGCCTGGGTTGGCATCCAGCCTCCTCCCTTCTTAGCCGTGTGACCGAGCAAGGTCACACCCCTTGCTTCTATGTCCTCACCCTATTGGTCAGGAATTTGGAAACATCCTATGGTAGAGCAGTGAGAATAGCCCGAAGAAGAAACCGAGGCCCAGGGTGGTACCGCGGCTGCCTGAGGCCACTCAGGGGTCACTGGCAAGCAGGAGCCTCAAGGTCCCAACCCAGGCTTGTCAGCTCCATGCCCTTTTCCTGGGGTCTCCTTTTCTGGGACCATTTCCAGGGGCCCCATGTGCTTGGTGGCTGCTCTCTTCTTGCAGCCCTGCAAACAGGCCTGGCACGTGCCCAGCTGAGCTGGATGTCCCACAGGCCCGCTCGCCTCCAGCATTTTAGGCTTGTTAAATACTCCCAGCTCTTCAGCATCCTCAGAGCAGGCCCCAAAGGTGGCTCAACTGAAAAAGGAGGAGGTGGGACTAGATGAACCCCAACCCTGGGGAATGGAAAGGGTTCTTTTTACAACTCTGGATCTTGGGGATTTCTGTTCTGAATTCTGGCCGTTCCCACTACTTCCAGAGTATGCCATTTCCAAATTCCTGACCAAGTGCCTCTGTCCAAAACAGGCTCAAATAGCTGCTCACATGGCCTGATTGGCAGCAAACAGTGGCCTGGTAGTTGGTTCGGGAACCTCACTGTCTGGGTTCAAATCCCCACTCCAAGATGTGCAACCTTGACCAAGTCACTTCACCAACGCGTGACTCATGTTTCCCCATGAAAAAAAAAACGGGGATAATGATAGTCCTGACATGATGGGGTTGTTGTGAGCTTTAAATGAGATAATACATGTCAGTGCTTAGCCCGTAAGGAGGGCTCAGTGACTGTTAGCTAATAGCAGAACTACAATATGCCGTTAATGCATACCTGTCTCCCTACTTGGAGTGCAAGTTTGTTGAGGGCAAGGATCGTGTCTGTTTTATACCTTTCACATAATGGATACTAAAAAAAAAAAATTGTTTTTTAAGTTGCTGAATTCAGGAAGCATGTGAATTGGAGTTCTGGGACTCATGTTCTGAGCAAGTGACATTCTAGTACTTGATTTCAAGCTCATCCTTTTATTTCGCTGGACTTGTCCTTTTTAGTACTTCCCACACCTATAATACAATTATCTAATTTTCCCTGACTGTTTGCCTCCCTTCCTAGATTATAAAATCCATGAGGGAAGGAACTCTGACTGTACCCGCAGGCCTAGCACAGGGCCCGGCAAACATTAGACACTTAAACATTTGTCAACTGGCTGGTGACTCAGCTGCTGACTCAAAAGCTTAGCAGAGGTGTGTTAGTGAACAGAGAAACCTTGCTTTTTTAGAAAGACCGATGGAACACTAGAGGAATGTTATGTTCTATATAATAACACATTCTATTAAAATACATGCAATTATTGCAAAATTAGTTTCATATAAGTAGCCAGATATCACCTATTCTTAACTATTATTTATTACTGCTGAGCTTAACCTTGACTTAGGGCTATGGAGAGAATAGAAAATATTTTTAACTCACTCTCCATATCTTTAAGTCCTAGGATGCATATCTAAACATCTCTGTGGAGCATGAAAACACCTTAACAACACAAGTCCTTACACGTGGATTTTCTTACAGGCCAGTGATGTCCTCACAGTCATGAAGACTATACATTTAAATATGTTTTATTGATTTTTTTTACAGAGAGGAAGGGAGAGGGATAGAGAGTTAGAAACATCAATTCAGCTGCCTCCTGCACACCTCCTACTGGGGATGTGCCCACAACCAAGGTACATGCCCTTGACTGGAATCGAACCTGGGACCTTTCAGTCCGCAGGCCCATGCTCTATCCACTGAGCCAAACCAATTAGGGCAAGACTCTATACCTTTAGATGGGAGTGCTAATTAGCTGTTTTCCTTTCTTTACTCCTAACCCCCCCACCCCCACCCCAATCCCCATCCATAGACAGAAGGAAAAACAAAAGAAGGCTCTAAGTCATGCCCTCTCTACCTCATCAGAAGCATGACCCTTTTCCCTGAGCAGAAAAATGATTTCATCTGTCAGCCTTTCCCTAGTAATGTTTTTCTCTTCTTTTTTGGAGAAAATCGCTTCTAACTTTCCCCCTCCCCTCCTGACCAATAACAGCTGGGCGTACTGGAAAATAAAATTTACATTAAGTTGTTTCCGTGGCAACCTCACACTGGATCTTTGGCTCTAAAGCAATCACATCCCTTTTCCAGTTACAACAAATTCAAGAGTGCCAACAAGTAACTTTTCTTTAAAGTACAGGACAAGAACCTAATGAGGTTTGTAAATAGAGATAAAGTGCTCATACCAGATAAAGGTCTCTTGATAGAGAGCATGAGATGAATTCCTGAAAGAAAAAAACAAAAAACATTCCTCTGCAAATCTTGGTTATTTACAGGGTGCTAAAGCCATTTGATGTCTGCAGAAGAAAGCGTGTTGCATTATAAAGATCAGGGAGAGCTCCCATTCCTGGAGCACCGCCCGCTCTGTGCTAGACCTCGGACAAAGCGCTTTGCATACATGCATTGCCTGGTTTAATGTATGCTCGCCGCCTCCTGCAGAGCTTTTAGCCCGCCGATGGTGTTTAGAGCCACAGGGCATCTGCTCCCATGGGAGATGTTTCGGCCCCCAAATTAACTAGTTGGAACTGAAGCATTCATACCTCCTAATAGGAGTAACAGCTGGCATTTACTGGGCCATGCTCACTGCCAGGAGATCTGGCCGCATCCTCTCCGTTCATCATCGGAACAAACTCAGGAGGTGGTCTTATCCCCCTACTGTAGATGGCGAAACTGAGGCTCAGGGAGGGCAAGCGACTTGCCCACACAGCAAGGAAGTTACAAAGTTGGGATTTGAACCCAGGTGGGTTCAGTCCCAAAGCATGTGCTCTTGTCACTCAGCCTCCCAGAAACACTTCCAGCCAGAGAAGCGAGAGAGAGAGAGAGAGAGAGAGAGAGAGAGAGAGAGAGAGAGAGAGAGAGGCGCAGCACTGCTCAGAAGACACCGGCTTCCAGGGCGAAGAGGACCCTGGGCAGGGTCGGTACCAGGGGAGGGTGACGGGGATGGGAGGTGGGAGTTCTGCTGAGCTTCAGTTGGCTCCCACCTTCTGAAATGCTGAAATGCTGTCGTCCTCCCTCCTCCCCCTCAACTCTCCCACCTGCCCGGCTCCTCCTCACCTCCCAAGCCTCAATTATAAGCTGCCTCCTCTGCAAAGCCTCCCTGACTCCTCAGGCAGATGTCAGTCTGACAGATCTGGCTCAGCCACTGAAGAGCTGTGGGGCCTTGCAGACTGCTTCACCCCCCCCCCCCCCCGAGCCTCAATTTGCTTATCTGTACAAGGGGGGGGCTTACAGGGCCCCGTGAGGGTTCCATGTGATGATGTCTAATGAAGCACATAGCAGGAAGTGCTCAGTACATGGCACGCCTCTCGTTGGCCTCCTACTGTACTTTGGGGCCTGTCTCCCCAGTTGTTGGTGAGGCCTCGAGGGCAGGATCCTCGTTTTCTCTCCTGTACCCCGGCCCTGGCACCTTACGGACGGATGGCCTGTGTGAAAGGTCATCTGGCCCATCTCCCGGAACACTGGGCTGCAGGGAACTGTGGCTGGAAGAAGCTGGGTGCTGGGGCTTCCCAAGCTTTTCAAACTCAAACACCCCTGAGAAAGGTCATTCACCAGTCAACCCCCAGCTGGGCTGAGGTGGCATGTCGCTGGGAAGGGCCACCGGCTAGGGGCCTGGGGTAGGAAGGAGTATGTCCCGGGGGCAGAAACACTGAACAACCTCACGGTGCTTTATATCTATTTTGGGGGTGGGGACATCAGAGTATATACAAATAGATAAAATAACAGAAATCGTCATCTAAGCCATACAAGTCATGTGTGTTTCTGGTTCTCCATCTATTGATGTGATAAGTTCCAAGAATGGTCCATCAAGGCCCCAAACAAACAAACAAAAACCAGAGTTGCAGCCTGCGGGCATACTGTGTGTGGGGTGTAGGGGTGGCCGGGGCTATGGCTCAAGGCCTCCTCCTGCGTTACTCACCCCTGTGGCCGCCAGAGGACACTGAGGAGAGGGCCTCTTCCAGGCTGGGCAGCCTCGGGCAGGTGTCAGCGCTGCTCCTCAGAGAGCATCCAGAGGGGTGGCTGGTACGGAAAGACAAGCAGGGGAGGCGCAGGTGTCCCGGGATGGACTGGGATCCCAGAGGAAATGGTCAGCCGTGCTCCCGGCCGGACTCGGAGCTTGAATGTGCTCCAATCACTGCCCATTTCACTGTTGCTCCAAACGGTCGCTGCCAAGAAATCGGGAAATGGGGAGAACTGGAAAGCACTTGGGAATCACCTGGTTCCAGTCAACGTTTCCTCGAGTGCCACGGCGTGCCAGACCCTGAGGACACGACTGTTAACATCATAATCAGTATTAATATTACCTCTGGGAGGAAGGGAGGAGGCTGGGATGAGAAGCCTCTCTGATGTAAGCTACGGGACGTCTCCCGTCCTCCTTGGGAGTCAGAAGCAGCTGGACCACAAAGCATCCTGTCCTGCTCTCTGCCAGCCCTCACGGCCTCCTCCCACGCCACCTGTCCAGCCATGACCGAGCCGAGAGAACGCTCGACCCCTCGTGTGCAGCTGGGCCTCAGGAGCCCAGAGCAGGGCAGGACTCGCCTGAGGTCACACTGAAGGATGACAGCTCGGGGCAGAGACGGTACTTCTGCAGCTTCTCTCCCACTCTGTGCCTCCCCAGCCGCACTGGCACCCACTGGGCACACAGCGGCCCTTCGGAAACTTACTTCAGAGGCCGTGTGGGGCAATGGTGAACGGCATGGGCTTCGAACACACCTCAAGCTGGGATTGAAGCCTGGCTCTGCCTCTTACACGCTATGCAGCTGTGCATTAAGGCACTTCACCTCTCTGAGCCTCCGTTTCTTCATCCATAAAATGCACCTGACAGCAGTTCCTCCTTCAGAACTAGCCTGGGAGACAGGAGAGTATAGAACGTAAGAGCCGGACTGCTTGGTTCCGATCCCAGCTCTGCCCTCATTAACTCTTTCCCTTGGGCACCAGTGTCTCCGTTGTTTTCATCTGTAATCCAGGGATGACAGTAGCACCTACCTTCTTAGTGTCATGAGGACAAAAGGAGATTTTGCATCAAATGCTTCGGATAGAGCCTGGCACACATTAAATTCTCGATAAATGAGGTTCGTCACTAGTATTACTACAGGGTTGTCAGAAGCCCTACTTGGGCTCTAACTGGTTTGGCTCAGTGGATAGAGCGTCGGCCTGCGGACTCAAGGGTCCCAGGTTCAATTCCGATCAAGGGCATGTACCTTGGTTGCGGACACATCCCCAGTAGGGGGCTGTGCAGGAGGCAGCTGATCGATGTCTCTCTCTCATCGATGTTTCTAACTCTCCATCCCTCTCCCTTCCTCTCTGTAAAAAATCAATTAAAATATATTTAAAAAAAGAAGCGCTACTTGGGATAATGCACAAAAGCAACTAGTGCAGTGTCTAGGGCACAGGAAGTGACCTACAAATGGCACATTTTGTCTCTGCTGTCACTTCTTTTTTAAAAAATATATTTTTTTTATTGATTTCAGAGAGGCAGGGAGAGGGAGAGAGAGATAGAAACATCAATGATGAAAGAGCATCGTTGATTAGCTGCCTCCGGCATGCCCCCCACACCGAGGATCGAGCTAGCAACCGGGGCATGTGCCCTGTCCAGGAACGGAACCATGGGACCGTGACCTCTTGGCTCCTGGGCTGGCACTCAACCACTGAGCCACCCGGGCCAGACTCCGCTGTCACTTCCTGCCGCGGGGCCACGGAGGACGGGGCTGCCGTTCGCAGGCCCACAGCCTCCCTGGCCAGGCTGACATTCCCCCACCCCCTGGGAACCCACCTGTCTCCTCATCCTCCCAAACACAGCCACGGTTGTCAGCCACTCAGCAGCAATTAAGCTTCCATTTCAGATGTCAAGACAGAAATACATTTTGCTGCTGAGTGGGGAGGCATTCAGACGGGCTGTCAGACTCCTGTTCTTAATGCTCTTCCCGGATCGGTGAAGACTCTCGAGTTTCATACACTGTTAAAACATACAGCTTACATACACTGTTAAAACCAGAAGGATCCGAGAGAGGCCCATTTCACTTCAGGGGAAACTGAGGCCCAGGAGATTACGGTGAGCCAGGGACACAGGCAAGGGAGAACCACGCTGCATGTGTTTGTTTTTCACGTTTAAACAAACATTGCAAAACGTACCCTATGCTCGAAGGACGTGTATATGATGTGTCTTAACTGTTTAAAGAATCATAATAAGCCCGGCCGGCACGGCTCAGTGGTTGAGCGTCGGCCTATGAACCAGGAGGTCATGGTTTGGTTCCCGGTCAGGGCACACGCCTGGGGTGCAGGCTGGATCCCCAGTGTGGGGTGCAGCTGATCAATGATTCTCTCTCATCATTGATGTTTCTATCGTTCTCTCCATCTACCTTCCTCTCTGAAATCAATAAAATATATTAATAACAAAAAAGAATGACTTAAAAAAAAAAAAAGAATATAATAAAATCCTGAGTCTGCCGAAACCGGTTTGGCTCAGTGGATAGAGCGTCGGCCTGCGGACTCAAGGGACCCAGGTTCGATTCCGGTCAAGGGCATGTACCTTGATTGCGGGCACATCCCCTGTAGGGGGTGTGCAAGAGGCAGCTGATCGATGTTTCTCTCTCATCGATGTTTCTAACTCTCTATCCCTCTCTCTTCCTCTCTGTAAAAAATCAATAAAATATATATAAAAAAAAATCCCGAGTTTGCCGTTCAGGTTCAGAAACAGACTAGACACCTGTGGAGCCCCTACAGCTGCATCTGTTCACACAGCGTCCCCGGCCAGGCCGACCGCCTCCACCAGCTGGAAGCCACCTTCCTTCTAACCCCGTTTCAGGTTTTGGTGAAGGAACTGCCCATAGAACACTGAGGGGACCCACCAAAAGAGGGGCTCCTGCCAGCAGGACACCCACGAAGGGAGCTCTGGGTCCTCTGTCCTCTGCAGTTCTCTGCAGTGGAGCCCAGGCTGCAAGCCCAATGTCCCAGCATCCTTTTCAAACCTGGCACTTTCCTGGGTGGTGGTTCTGGCCAAATGGGTTAGCCCCGCAGCGCCATCTTGGTCTCCCACCTCTGGGAAGCTAGTAGCCCTTTCCCTAACGCCGGGGGTCACCACGTTCGATGTCCACCAGTGGGAAGAATAAACATCACCACCTCCACCATGATTATCATTTAATGAGCGTTCAGTTGTTCTGGGCAGGGAGCTTGTTTTCACAGGAATCTTAAGAGGGGTCACTATTAGTAAACTCATTTATTTTTCAAATTAAGGAAACTGAGGCTCAAAGAGATGAAAAATGCTAAGATAATTCAGAAGGGGGTAGAGCCAAGATTTGAACCCAGGGTTGTTGACTCCAGGGTCAGATCTGGGTTTTGTGGGGCCTAAAACAGGTTACTTGGCAGGTAAAAGGAAGGAAAAAGTCCAGGCTGGGGGAAAAAATGAAACCGAGACAGATTAACAGGAGAAAAGCATACATGTTCATTTAGGATGTTTTACAGGACACAGGAGCCTTCATAAGGAAATGAAGACCCAAAGGAACCTGAATGAAGACTCGGAAACCTGAGTACATGTCTGCTGTGGGGTCATGTAAACATATGGTAAGGTGTAAGAGGTGATTACAGTAAACTGGGTCAGAGTGTTAGGGTTCTTCTTGGCACCCCTTTTCCTTCAGAGGTAAGGATGCTCCGTCCCGGGGGTAGGGAGGGCACCGCTCACGTGGGAAGTTTAGGACCTGTTTCAGAGAAAAAGGGCGAGGGGCGGAGGAGGTCAGCATGACCTTCCTGCTCTTGCCAATTTCTCAAATTCTTTCAGCTTAGAATATTTGACATACCAAGATGTCGTATTTTGGGGTAGTGTGTCCTGACCCCCATCAGGGACTATTTTTAAGAAAAGGATAAAAAAAAATTAAAAAACAAGTGTTGGTATGAAAGCGTTGGAGTAAGTGGTTTTAACTAATTGCAGCTGGAAGGTCTTGTTTTTGCAGCTTTTACAGAAGTGTTCGCTCTGGGAACACACTCGCAGGACCGCACCCCGTCTTTGGAAGGAAAGGAACAGGGAAGAGGAGGGGCTTTGAGGCCACAGCTTCCTCAGCAACTCGTAAGCCCGCCTGTGCCTCAGCTGCAGACGTTTTCAGGAAAGAATTTTCCAGCCCGGCTGGTGTGGCTCAGTGGTTGAGCATTGACCTATGAACCAGGAGGTCACGGTTCCATTCCTGGGCCTGGCACATGCCCGGGTTGAGGGTTCAATCCCCAGTAGGGGGCATGCAGGTGATTCTCTCTCACCATTGAGGTTTCTGTCTCTCCCTCTCCCTTCCTCTCTGAAATCAAAAAAAAAATATATATATATATATATTTAAAGAATTATCCAGCCCTAACCGGTTTGGCTCAGTGGATAGAGCATCGGCCTGCGGACTGAAGGGTCCCGGGTTCGATTCCAGTCAAGGGCATGTACCTTGGTTGCGGGCACATCCCCAGTGGGGGATGTGCAGGAGGCAGCTGAATCAATGTTTCTCTCTCATCGATGTTTCTGGCTCTCTATCCCTCTCCCTTCCTCTCTGTAAAAAAATCAATAAAATATATTTTAAAAAAAAAGAATTATCCAGCCCAAAATGTCAACGCTGTAGTGCCTCAGTTGAGGAACCTCGCGCTGGAGTGAATAACCCTAAGGAAAGGGGTTGGGCCAGGCCGGGGTGGCAACTGAACAGCATTTGATACCTGACTTCTCACATCGCTGGGCCCTGGGGAGACAGCAGGGGAAGCAGAGAACAGACTGTTCCGTTTTTACAATGACAACTGTGACCTGGGTGACAAGGAGGGGGGTGACCTGCACACACGTGCCCAGATCCCCCCGTGCTCTCCCCTCCCTCTTCGCTCCTTGTGGGCCCGCCTTGGGCCATCCCTGTCCAGGGCGAAGGGTGAGCCCTGGCTGCAGGAAGGGAGAAAAGAGCCGCGGGTGCTCTAGTCTGGAAATACCTGAACGCAGACGTGCCTCCTCCACCAGAACAGATTTCCTCCTGGAGATCGTGCCTTTCTGGCCTGAAATTGGCGTTCTCCTTGCGCTCTGCTTTTCACCCTGTTTGCTGCGACACAGTATCTCCGCTCCTGCCCTCATGATGCCAGAAGTGCCTCAAGGCTTCCTAGGACTAGGAGACGGGAAAGGTGTGCTGCCCTGCTGTCCTCCCCGCACCAGAGGGGGAGGAAGAAGAATTCAGTCACTTTGGAATGAGGCCTCCTTATCCCCTGGCTTGTCTCCCAGGCACAGCACCATGACAAAGCTTTTCGCTTCATATTTGCTGTACTTAGGACGGATGAAGCACGGACCCCCCTCCCCCAAAAGATTGATTTGGGGGGAAACCTGTGTGGGGCCAGAGTTCCAGGATGTACCCTGCCTCCACCCATGTTTTTCTGCAGGAGGTGGCTGAGGAACGTCAGAAACATGGAAAGCCATACCCCCCACTCCCGTGAGGGCAGCTTAGAGATAAGTTAGGGAAGGAAAACACGTGTACAATTTGGTAACACCTCGCAGGCCTCTACCAGCAGGTGGACGTTCACCTAATGCCCAAGTCACTGCCCAAACCACAAGCAAGATGGAAATGAGCCCGCCCAAGTGGCTGAGGTTGAGCATCGACCTATGAACCAGGAGGTCAGGGTTTCATTCCCGCTCAGGGCACATGCCTGGGTTGCAGGTTCGAGCCCCAGTAGGGGGCATGCAGGAGGCAACTGATCAGTGATTCCCTCTCATCATTAATGTTTCTATCTCTCTCTCCCCCCCTCTCTCTTCCTCTCTAATATTTTTTTTAAGATGGAAAGGATGGTGAAGGGCAGCAGCATACGCTACCCCAAAATATGCCATTTTGGCATACTGATTATTTTGAAGTGCAATTATTTTAAAAACAGCCAGTGCAGGGACAGTCTGACCCTCCTTTGTCCCCTGAAAGTAGGAGATGAACGTTCCATGTGAAAGGTGCCCCCCCTGACCAGGAGGGTGGACGGCATCTTTATCACTAGAGACAGGAAACTAGGGCTGAGAGAAGCCCAAACTTCTTTGTCTTGTCAGTTCCTCACCAGAGTCTGCTTCTTTGTCTAAAAGGTATTAAAGCTGCCCTGGCCAGTGTGGCTCAGTTGGTTGAGTGTGGTTCATGCACTGAAAGGTTGCCAGTTCGATTCAGGGTCAGGGCACATGCCCAAGTTGCAGGTTTGATCCCCACTCAGGGTGCGTGTGGGAGGCAACCAGTGGATATTTCTCTCTCACATCGATGTTTCTCTTTCTCTCTCTTCTTAAAAATCAATAAAAACATTTTTTAAAAAAGGTTTAAAAAGTGCCTGCTTTGGTCACTTCTTTACGTCTCAAATATACTTTTTAAAACATATTTTTATTGATTTCAGAGAGGGAGAGAGAGATAGAAACATCAATGATGAGAGAGCATCACTGATCGACTGCCTCCTGCACATCCCCTGCTGGGGATCAAGCCTGCAACCCCGGCACATGCCCTGACCTGGAATCAAACCTTGACCTCCTGGTTCATAGGTCGACCGACACTCCACCACTGAGCCACGCTGGCTGGGCGGGTCTCATATTTTTATGGGACACCCATACATACAAAATGTGTTTTTCTCCTGTTAAACTGTCTTATGTCAACTTAATTAATAGACCAGCTAAAAAACCTAGAAGGGAAAAGCTTTCCATTCCCACAATGTACTTGGCATAGTGAAGTGGTTATGGTGATACCTCCTTGATCCACATGTTTGGACTTGCCCAGAGAGGGGGTTATCCAGATAAGTCTTTTTTAAAACTATATTTTTATTGATTTCAGAGAGGAAGGGAGAGGGAGAGACAGAAACACCAATGATGAGAGAGAATCATTGATCAGCTGCCTCCTGCATGCCCTCTACTGGGGATCAAGCCCGCAGCAGCCTGGGCATGTGCCCTTGACTGGAATGGAACCCGGGACCCTTCAGTCCATAGGCCAACGCTCTATCCACTGAGCCAAACCAGCTAGGGCCTCTTTTGTGTGTGTGTGTGTGTGTGTGTGTGTGTTAAGTCCAATTGTGGTAAAATACACAGAATATAAAATTTACCATTGTAAGCATTTTTAAGTGTGCATTCATAATATTGGTATAAAATATATCTGTGTGCCCTAACCGGTTTGGCTCAGTGGATAGAGCATCGGCCTGTGGACTGAAGGGTCCCAGGTTCGATTCCGGTCAAGGGCATGTACCTTGGTTGCGGGCACATCCCCAGTGGGAGTGTGTGCAGGAGGCAGCTGATTGATGTTTCTCGCTCATCAATGTTTCTAACTCTCTATCCCTCTCCCTTCCTCTCTGTAAAAAATCAATAAAATATATAAAAAAATATCCGTGCAACCATCACCACCATCCATCCCCATAAGTTTTTTATTCTTAATTTATCTTCATTGTTGAAAGTATTACGATGCCCCCTTCTGTCCCCCCTCTTCCCCCACTAACTCCCCTCATAAGTCTCTTCATCTTGTAAAACCAAAACTCTCTACTTCCCATTCTCCTTCTCCCTAGCTCCTGGCAACCACTTTGCTACTCTCAGACTCTATAATACTTCCTCATGTAAGTGGGATTATACAGTCTTTGTCTTCTTGTGTCTGGCTTATTTCACTTAGCATGTCCTCAAGGTGAAGATGTGTCAGAATTTCCTTCCTCTTTAAGGCTGAAGAATAGTCCATTATATGTATACTAGGGGCCCAGTGCACAAATTCGTGCACCTTGAAAGGAACTGTGGGCTGCGAGGCTGCAGTGGGCACAGGGGCAGGTCTCAGCCCATCCTCCGCGCCCCCGCCCGGCCCCTGCCCACCTGTCCCCTCCCACCACGGACACCACCTCCCCCCTGACCCTCCCTGTCCCCTGTCTGCCAGCAGCCCTGCTCCCACTGCCACCACCGCTCCCACATGCTGATGGTGCCGGCCCTGCTCGCACCCGCTGACGGTACGCACGGAGTGATCAGGACCTGTGCTGGGCACCGGCAGCGGGTGCAAGCGGCGGCTCCAGTGCTGGCTGCGGGTGCGAGCAGGACCGCAGCACACAGGAGCAAAGAATTTTCAGTAACCACCAAAGGCTCGCCCCAATGACAGCGACCGGTGCCCTGCCTTGGTCTGGTGCCCCCACTCACCTGCTGCACCATCCTGCTGCAGCCAATGCCCGCCATGTTCTGCACACGCCCCCTGGTGGTCAGCGCACGTCATAGCGACTGGTTGTTGGGTTGTTCTGGTTGTTCCGCTGTTCGGTCTATTTGCATATTAACCTTTTGTTATATAGGATACCTCATTTTGCTTATTCATTCATTCACTGATGGACACTTGGATTGCGTCCATGAAGATAACTTTAAATTTAAAGTCTTTAAAACAATTTCCATTTTAGATAGAAATTTTTCCTAAAAGGTTACATGCCCCAGCCCTGTTGAAAGAGGAAGAAGCTGGGGATGGAGTGGAAAGTTCTAGACTTTCAGGCTTTGAGCTAAGAATCAGAAGTCCCAAATTCAAATTCTAGTTTTGTTATCAAGACAATGCAATTTTAACTTTCGTAGGCCTTAGTTTTCTCATTTGCCAAGTGAGTGAGATTAAAAGCAATCATACCTTAATTTATGTTCACATTTTATTCTATCCACCCACCCACACCCCCATCATATGCTAGGCAGCATCATAATTCTGAAATTCTGATTAGAAATTAAGTCCTATTCTTATCACTTACTTGACACATCCCTTTTCTCAAACCTCCTTTTCTTAACCTGGCTCTGAATTTGCCAAATGGGCTCAAAGAATCAAAATGAGGTAATGAGTGAGCGCATGACATATAAACACTTTAAGGGATTATTGCCACCATACTGAGTATACTTCTGTGGATGGAAAAAAGGGGGTTCTACGGAAAGTAACCTCACGGGCGACCTGATCCTAAATTCCTACCTGGGCAGGTCCTGGTGGGTAGTCACTAACGACAACGTGAGATCCTGGCTTGGATCCGAGATCGGTTAAAAATAACTGTAAAGTGAATAAAATAATGAATAAAATAGTGAAAGGTTTTAAGCCAGCCTTGTCCATTGTTCTTGTGGATCTAGGTTAACATACCTTTGAAATGCCAGAAGTAATACCCTTCAAAGGAGGTGTTAATTAATCCTCAAGAGAACACATAATCTTGTTAACTATTCTGTAATCCAATCCCCACCTGGCTTCCTGGAATCTTCCTTATATTCCCTCCCTTGGTTGGAGTTATGATGCATAACTTCAAATGCATAAAAGAAGCTGCAAAACCGTCGTCCTTCCCCAAGCATTTGAGATCTTGCTCCCTGGCATAAGCTGTCAGCTTGGCTCAAATAAACTCATAACATTTTCTACAGGTTTGGGCGTGTCTTACGCTGACAAGTCAATGTATTCTCTGCACCTGTTTGCTAAGAGGTGAGGGCGCCCGAAGCGAGGTGGCTGGGAAGCCAGGCTTGACGTGGGAAAGAGGTAACCGGAAGAGGACAAAGATGGAGGGTGTGGGAAGAACATGGACTTGAAGACTTTTCAGAGAAAGGATCTGAGCTGGAGGCAGAGTAAATGTTAAGGCGCTGAAATGTAACAGAGAGACAATAGCTGTCAAGTCGTGTTACGTGAGGGCCCTTGGTGGTGAGGCAGCCTGGGTGTGGCTGGGATGGAAGGCAAGCCTCTCTCTTCCCCGCCCCTTCCCCTGGTGGCCCACTGCTCCCCAGGGCTCTGGACTTTCCCCACAGGCACAGTTGGTGGTGGGAACTGGCACAGGGGCTTCCGGCTTTCACATGCCAGTGCACATGCCAGACTCCTCCCATAGGGCGTCCTTCCCAATACAGGACGACTACTTACATTCCAGAAACGTCAGGCAATAATCCAGTTCCGGTCCCACGGCCTCGTTTCCCTTTTCAAACACTCAAGCCTCAAAGCACATCTTCGCGATCATTTTAAGACACATTCAAAAGGAACACACTCAAAAGCTGGATGGCTTGCTCCCATTCACTCACACCACAGACTCACCGGGCTCCTTCTCTGGGCCAGGACAGGGTTTCTCAACCTGTGCATGCGTATTTTGGGGGGGATAATTCTTTGTTCTCGGGGGCTGTCCTGTGCAGAACAGGATGCTTACCAGCATCCCCAGCCATGTCCTCAAGGAAGGTAAGAACAGCTGAACTGTATGTGTTTAAAATTCTCCCAGCACTGCCTAGCCGGCGTGGCTCAGTGGTTGAGCATCGACCTATGAACCAGGAGATCAAGGTTTGATTCCTTCCCCCTTCCTCTCTCAAACCAATCAACATACATTTAAAGAAAACACAAAATACAATTCTCCCAGCACTGACTGATACTTTGATTTTGTAATTGGCCATCATCGTGCACCTCCATGTGCTGGACCCCCCGCCCCCCCCCCCGCGCCCCCCCGCCCCGCCAGCTCTAGAGCTGAAATAACTCAGTAGTAGCTCAAGCAGAGTTTTTCTTTCTTTTTTTCTAATAAGAACCACCTATCCTCACCCCCTAGACTGAAACTGCTCTGATCACTGCTGAGCAGCTGCGCTATTTTTCTTGCTAGTTTAACACACTTCATTACACAGGATTTCTTTTGTTATTGAAAACTGCCCAAAGTAAAAAATAAATAAATAAATGAAAATTGTCCAAAGTGATTTTTCTTATCTAATGATTCCTACCTTTAGTATAATTTAATAACCTAGATTGTATCCTACCTCTTCAGTTTGGAGCCACTTCCTTTTTTAAAAACCCTACTTGGAGATGATGGTTCATGTAAAATTGCTTCTAAGGCAAATGACTGGCCAAAAATCTGTGACAATTTGGGCAATAAAATAATGAATGGTAGTGATGGATTATTAGCCATAGAATAAGATAAGACTCTGTAAGTCCATATAAAGGAAGGGGGGAAAACATTCTTCCCTAAGTAGAATGATAGCTAATAACTATAGAAAGAATGATGCTAAGACTAGTGGGTGAAAGTTTAATGAGGAGCATACTCAAAGAATATCCCCACAAGGTACTTAGTAACTTCAAAGGAAAAACAGTAACTTTATGATGGAGAAATCTGGCAGACACCATCTTAACTCTGTGGTTAAAGTTAGCATCAGTAATATTGGGACATGCTAATCAATGTGCCTCCTGACATGATGCACTGAGGACATGAGATCGCTTCTGCAATATTCCTGCTAAATGTGCACATATATCCTAAATCCAATCACAAGGAAACATGAAGCCCTTCCCAGCTTGAGAGACAATCTACAAAATGACTGGCTCATACTCTTCAAAAACAACACAAAGAAAGGCTGAAGAACAACATCAGATGAAAGAAGACTAATAACTAAATTCAACGTGTGATCCTGGCTTGGATCCAAGATTGGTAAAAAAATAACTGTAAAGAACATTATTGGGCCCAGCCGGCATGGCTGTGGTTGAGCGTCAATCTGTGAACCAGGAGGTCACGGTTCAATCCCCAGTCGGGGCACATGTCTGTGTTGCAGACTCGATCCCCAGTGTGGGGCATGCAGGAGGCAGCTAATCAATGATCCTCTCTCATCGATGTTTCTATCTCTCTCTCCCTCTCCCTTCCTCTCTGAAATCAATAAAAAGATATTAAAAGAAGAACATTATTGGGATAGTTGATGAAATTTACAAATGGGTGTGGATTAGATAATAGTACTCCATCAGTGTTCAGTTTCCTGATTTTGATAGCTGTACTGTGGTTATGCAAGAAAATGTCTTTGGCATTAAAAGATACACATGAAATATTTATGGTTATGGGGACACAAAGTCTCCAATTTACTCTGAGGTTTTAGAAGCACACATACACAGAAAGAATGAAGAAGCAAATGGGGGGAAATACAAACAATCAGAAAATCTAGATAGAGGTTATAGGGAAGTCCTTGCATTAATCTTGTAAATTTTCTGTAATTTTGAAATTATATGAAAATAAATTATAACAAAAATAATTGGCCACAGTACCAAAAATATTCCTAAGTGTGTGTGAGTCCACTTTCTTGGCTTGCTAAACACCTCCAAGAAACTTAACGAAACCTCTGAAGTAAGTCAGAGGTTCCTCAAGATTCTAAATCAATAACCATTTACTCATCATTAATGAGAAAAACTAATACATTTAGTTAACTTTCCATATAAGCAAAACTTATTTCTTTTTAAAAAACTATATTTTTACTAGAGGCCCGGTGCATGAATTGGTGCACCAGTGGGGTTCCTTGGCCTGGCATGTAGGACCGGGCCGAAACCATCTCTTTGTCATCCCCTGAGGGGTCCTGGATTGTGAGAAGGTGCAGACCAGGCCAAGGGACATCACTGGTGCACGATCGGGGTGGGGAAAGATGCAGGAGGTTGGCCAGAAGGGGAGGGACTGCGGAAGGGTTCCAGGGCATGTCTGCCCTGTCTTGCTCAGTCCCGATCAATCGGCCAGACCCCAGCAGCAAGATAACCTACTGGTTGGAGTGTCTGCCCCCTTTTGGTCAGTGCATGTCATAGCGAGTTGTTGAGTGTGTTAGCATATCATTAGCATATTATGCTTTGATCGGTTGAACGGCCGACTGGTTGACCGCACACTTAGCATATAAGGCTTTTATTATATAGGATTGATTTCAGAGAGGAAGGGAGAGAGAGAGAAAGATAGAAACATCAATGATGAGAGACTCATTGATCGGCTGCCTCCTGGATGGAGCCTGCAACCAGGACATATGCCCTGACTGGGGAATCGAACTGTGACCTCCTGGTTCTTACATCAATGCTCAACCAGAGTGATGCCGGTCAGGCAAAACTTATTTCTTTAAGTCATTCTTTCAGCAAATATGTGGGACCCTTGTATGTGCCAGACACATTCTAGGTGTTTGGTGAACCAAAGAGACAAAGATCCCTGTGTGAGCAGAGGGAGGCAGACAGTAACCAATAGACATCAGAAAATGATATATATTATAGGTTAAAGAGGGAGGCAGACAGTAACCAATAGACATCAGAAAATGATATATATTATAGGTTAAAAGTTGATAGGTGCTGTACAGAGTAGAACCGGGTAAGGGGGATCAGAGTGCAAGAGCTGGGAAGTCAGGCCAGGCTGCCATTCAGAATAGGGTGGTCAGGGAAGGCGTTACAGCGCAGAAGCTCACATTTGAAGGAGTGAGCTTTGCAGATATCGGTGGAAAGAGCTATCCAGCCAGAGGGAACAGCCAGGAGAAGTTGCCCAGTTTCAAGGAGCAGCAAGGAAGCCGCTGTGGCTGCAGTGGAGTGAGGAAGTCCTATTTCTGCTCAAAGCCCTCTACTGGCTTCCCTTTTCAAAAACCCTCCCAGCAGCCCCCAAGGTCCTGTAGAGCTCCCTCATCCTCGTTATCTTTCTGATCTCATCTCCTCCTCCTCCTCTAACTTCATAAATTTTTGTTTTAATTATACTGGAACAAACGTATCTTTTTTTTTTTTTTAAGTACAATTTCCATTTATTTTTCCCCCGAGAATTTTTCTTCACTCTTTAAAGACTTAGCTCCTTACATGGGCTTTGGTGGAGGTCGTGGGGCAGCACCCACAGGCCTAAATCGGGGTGGGGGGTGTTCGGTCCTTCCGGGCTTCACGAGATCGATTCCTGACCGCCTTGCTGTGACTGGCACAGCTCACACAGGAATGCAGCTTCACATACAGCTTGGGAAGCACATAGGCGTCGAAGACACTGGCTTCGGAGATGTCCCTAAGGGCCGCGGCCTCTACTATGTTTCGAATGACAAACTTCTTATTGGCCTTGTCCTTGGGAACGCACCGGGCGCAGTTGGTGCAACGAATGGCTGCACATGGCCTCGGCCTTTTTTGGCACGGCCGTTATTCCTTCTTTTCTTGGTCATCTTGGAAACGAGGACCCAAGAGAGGACAAAAGTATCTTTTAAAAAAATGCATTATCATCTTCTCAAATGCAGGCATCCCATTTGTTTTGACTGCAGGTCAATAATTACACTGCACTGTAATGACACCGGGGCACAGGCTATCCTGGTCCTGCATATAAATGAAAATGTTAGGGGCTGTCAAAGTATAATGTGCAAAGGTGTGAATTGCATGAAAGAAAAACACAGGACGTCTGGGGTTCTATAGACTTTCCCCCTCCCTGTTGGTTTTATAGGGGTCCCTCCCCACCAAACGTGCCGGCATCATCTGTTTCAGAGAATCGCACAGTTTTAAATATCTCCAAGGTCCCTTTCAGCTCTAGACTGAAATGATGTCCCATTTTCAAGAAAATTATAGCTCAGAAAGAAAAAAATAACTTGTCTAAGGGACACATATAGGAAAACCAGGAGTCTGTCTTAGCCACCAGAAGCCACCTACACCTAACCCCGGGCGGCTCTGCCGCTGTCTCCCTGAAGCTCCCGAGGACAAAGGCACAGAGGTTCCCTCCTCTAAGAATAAAAGGTTTTACCTTATTATTCTCCAGGGACAATTATGGAATGTTTCAGGTTGTGTCACTGATTACTTGCTATCATTTCGAGACTGCAAATAACTTTAGGTTCCCATAGCAACACACTCTGCTCTGGAAGCTGACTTTGTTCCCTTATCCACGTGGGAAGGAACAAGAGCCTCTCCCAGAAAACTCACAGCAGGTAGAAGAAGCCAGGGTAGGGAGCGTGGAACATGGGGATGGTTGTTAAGGACTTTGTCCAGCGGAAGACAATGAACCTACCATGGTCACCATCCTACGGGCCCAAGGAGGGAAGCTGGCCACAAATAGTCTTCATATTACAGGGAGCATGATGATGCTTGGCAGGACCAAGAAATTAAGTTGCTAAGCTTCCTCATCAAGTGAAAGAAGGTTCCACTGAACTTTCACAGGCTGAATTTTTGGGAAATGGGTACTGATGTCTGCAAGTTACTTCAAAGTGGCTCACAGAAGATGGATTGATTGATGGAGGATGGACAGATATGTCCTAAAGCGAGCATTGTAGAATGATTGGAGAATCCAGGCGGTTTGTATCGGAGTAGATACTCTAACTTCTATCAACTTTTCCATAAGTTTGAAATTTTCATTAAAAAATGTTGGAATAAACTCAAAGGCATATCACAGTATGAGAGAACAGGGAAAGGAAAAGAGAGTAAGTGTAAGAAAAAAAGGTGGTAGGGAAAGGAGGGAAAGATAAAAAGGAAAAAGACAGAAAAGAATATTTTCAGTCTCCTCCCTAAGTTAACTCCCTTTCTTTCTCACCTCAGTCCTTGAGAGCTGTTTAAAGCAGAAGATTTGGACTGAACTCGGTTGAAATTATTGAAATATATCTTGGTGTCAGAAAGAGCTCAAAGGAATTTAAAAAAAATATATTGACTTGCTACCCCTAACCGGTTTGGCTCAGTGGATAGAGCGTCAGCCTGCAGACTGAAAGGTGCCAGGTTTGATTCCGGTCAAGGGTATGTGCCTTGGTTGCGGGCACATCCCCAGTGGGAGGTGTGCAGGAGGCAGCTGATCGATGTTTCTAACTCTCTATTCCTCTCTCTTCCTCTCTGTGAAAAATCAATAAAATATATTTAAAAATATATATCGACTCGCTAATGTCATTTGATATTTTGGAATTGGCTACCATTATCCTAACGGATGTTTTATGTAAAATAAAGTAAGCATCTTTCAAGGGCAGGGTGGGATTAAACAACTGTCTTTTTAGCTAAGAAGTACAATCAATATCCTAAAAATGGAAGTTAAAACTTTTGAATGTTAGGGCCTGTCACTCAAGTCCTAGGACTAGTGTAATATGTAGTTGGAAAGCTTCAAGGCTCAGTCCTTTACACACAGAGTTCAAAACAGTGAATGTCAAGGTAAAAACAAAATGTTTAAAAATCTTTGAAATTTGAAGACAAATTTTCTGTGAGCTACTGATAGTTTCATAAACAAACTGTACATGTCCTTGGCAATAGCTCTAGAAAACAACCAAAAACCTGTGAAAATAGTGCCATCTGGTGGTCAGAGTGTGGAATAGTCTAACACTGGTCTACTAATCCTCTATTTTTTCCACTATTCTTAGTTATTCAATAAGCATTTATAAGGAACCTTTGGAATACTAGAAGGAGCATATGACTTGGAGCCAGAAGAAGTTGTCATCATACTTCTATTTCTTAGTATCCTTTGTCTTCCTAGCATTAGTTTTGAATCCTAAGTTCTCACAAGGACTTGCTCATTCATTCATTATCAAAGGCCCAGGAAACGGTAATTATGTGACATGATGGAGGTGTTAGCTAATGCTATGGGGGTAACAATTTTGCAGTATATCGTAGTCATTTTGGTCATGTCATGGGAAATCCCACCTTTAAACAATTCCTTTCTTAAGTAAGATTCCCCTTGCTGTTTTCTAATTAAGATAGGAATGCCCATACAATGGGTGGTACTTTAAATGAAAAAGCTTGGGTTCTGATAACTGCTTTCAGTTTACTGTGTGATTTGGGGAAATCACTCCCTTTTGAGTCAGCTTTATTTAGATGTCACCTGCCTACCCTACTTCACAGAGTTGTTGGATCTTGTATTTTCATGTTTTCTAATAAACACCCATCTCTGGGATCAGCAGCCCGGGCCTAGATTGACTCTACCTCTTCTCTGAGCAGAGACTCTTTCTGCTTCAATTCCTAGGGCTACAACAGCAGCTATAACCACAGGGAGTTAGGGCAGAAACATGCCTTTAAAAGCTGATTGTGTCGACCCATGAACCAGGAGGTCATGGTTCAGTTCCCAGTCAAGGCACATACCTGGATTGCAGGCTTGATCCCCAGTAAGGGACATGCAGGAGGCAGCTGATTGATGACTCTCTCTCATCATTGATGCTTCTCTCTCTCTCTCTCTCTCTCTCTCTCTCTCTCTCTCTCTCTCTCTCTCCCTCTCTTTTCCTCTTTGAAATCAATAAAAACATATAAAAAAAAAAAGAATTTGGTGAGTTGGCCATTAATTGAATAGACCCATTTTCTAACCCAACTCCCTGGGCCTTTTCTTTATTAAAAAAAATAGCATCAACCTCATAGGCATGTTAGGATTAAATTAGGTCATTTATTTAGAGTGCTTAGCACAATGCCAGTACATGGAAAGGTGCTATTGTAATATATTACCAGCACTGTGTCTCAATAATCCTCACAATACTGCAGGAATGCTAATTATTTTGCTCAAGATCACAAAGTTAATAACTTTGACACTGATCTGGCTCTGAAGCCCATGTGTTTTTGTGGCTTTTTAAAAATTGACTTTAGCCTGGCTGGCGTGGCTCAGTGGTTGAGCATCGACCTATGAACCAAAAGGTCATGGTTTGATTCCTGGTCAGGGCATATGCCTGGGTTGCAGGCTAGATACCCAGTGTGGGGTGTGCAGGAGGCAGCTGGTCAATGATTCTCTATCATCATTGATGTTTCTATCTCTCTCCCTCCTCTCTGAAATTAATAAAAAAAATATTTTTTTAAAAATTGACTTTAGAGAGAGGGAGAGACATTGATGTGAGAGAGAACATGAATCAGTTGCCTTCCATACGTGCCCCGACCAGGGATCAAACCCGCAACCTGTGTATGTGCCCTGGCTGGGAATCAAACCAGCAACCTATTAGTGTATGGGACCACACTCCAACTGAGCCACACTGGCCAGGGCCACAGTCCATATGTTCTACCTTTTAGAACGCTTTTTTAAAATATATTTTTTAATTGATTTCAGAGAGGAAGGGACAGATAGAAACATCAATGATGAAAGAGAATCACTGATCAGTTGCCTCCTGCACAGCCCACACCGGGGATCAAACCCACAACCCAGGCATGTGCCCTGACTGGGAATCAAACTGTGACCTCCTGGTTCATATGTCAATGCTCAACCACTGAGCCACGCTGGCTGGGCTGAACCCCTTTTGATTGTGAAACATAACACCAATACAAACTCATCAGAAATTAATGAATACTTATAAAACAAATACCCATGTTATTACCACGCAGATCAAGAAACAGACTCGTAAGTCTTCTGTGTCTCTTCCAAAACATTCTTGCACATGCATCCTGATTAATTTCTCTAGGGTATAAATTTAAGGAGTGACAGTACGGTATCATGGGGTAGATGTGTATGTATCTTCAAATTTACTAGGCAAAACTTTCATAAAGTGGTTTTTCTAACTTGCTTTGCCACCAGCAGTGTATGCCAATTGCTCACCAATACTTGCCATCAGCAAACTTGAATTTTTTTCTCCATCACTTGTCAGTGGCCGGCATGTCATTGTGGTTTTGATATACATTTCCCTGATTACAAATAGGTTGAGCACTTTATGTTTAATCATTGGACTATCTTCTTTTATTACTCAAGTCTTCTGCCCAGTTTCCTACTGCATTGTCCCATGCCATTCTTTCCACTCTGCACGCCACAAGGAATTGTGGGTTCAATTCCTGGTCAAGGGCATGTACCCGAGTTGCAGGTTTGATGCCCACCCTGGTCGGGGAGCGTGTAGGAGGCAAGCAGTCGATGTGTCTCTCACATCGATGTTTCTCTTTCTCCCCCTCCCTTCCTCTCACCCTTTCTAAAAATCAATGGGAAGAATATCCTGGGGCGTGGGGAGGGGGTGAGATATCAGTGAGGTCCAGAGGGGTTACAGGGGAAGCCCAAGGCCTCACAGCTAGTCAGTCTGATGAGAGGAAAGACATTTATCTGCTGAACTCTAACATGGCTTCCTGACACCAGGTACCAGCAATAAATACTGCATCGCTCTTCTTTTTTAATATATATTTTTATTTATTTCAGAGAGAGATAGAAACATCAATGATGAGAGTCATTGACCGACTGTCTCCTGCACACCTCCCACTGGGGATGGAACCTGCAACCCAGGCATGTGCCCTGACTGGAAATTGAACCATGACCTCCTGGTTCATAGGTTGACACTCAACCACTGAGGAACACCAGCCGGGCCATTCCTCTTCTTGTGGACTTTTAAGACAAAGTGAAACTGTTCTGAAAACTCCGGTATTTAAAGCAAATAAGGTAAACGGAAATCTCCCTTCTCACCTTGCAAACATATATTCTTACTTTCAGGCTCAGAGGATGAATGTCGTCTTATCCAAGATCCGCTGCTTCAAGGCTTCCATTCCATTCGCTCCCATCTTCTCCGAGGACTTGGTTTAGCGGTCACCATCCCCTCATCTAACCTTCCCGTTTTTAACTGGCATTCCCAATCTTAAAAAAAAGCTTCATTCTCATACCTTCTGTTTTCTTCTCTCCTTCAGTTATAGTCTATACTACTCCACATTCTCACTTTCCACTTGCTCAACACACAATTTATTTTTCCCCTCATTGTTCCTCTGACATCACATTACCAATTTCTTTTCTTTTTAAAAAAATATTTTTATTGATTTCAGAGAGGAAGGCAGGAGGAAGGAAGATGTTTCTATCATTGCTCGGCTGCCTCTGGCACAACCCCACTGGGGATGGAGCCCACAACCTGGGCATGTGCAGACCGGAAATTAAACCATGACCTCCTGGTTCATAGGTCAATGCTCAACCATTGACCCACACCGGCCAGGCACACATTGCCAATTTCTGTGGACACATCTTAATAATCTTCCTCACACTCTGCTGTATTTGGCACTGTTGATCATTCCCCTTCATGACACTCCTCTCTCTTAGGTTTAGTGTTGCTCCTATTTCCCGATTCTCCTGGAGGCTTATCCGTTATAGCCTTGGGCTTCAGACTACATGTAGAGAGAGAAGCCCAATTCAAGTTTTTGGCATCTCCAGCGACACATCAAACTAATTGTGATTTATCACCCCCTCTTGATCCCAGGCCTATTCCTGCCTTCCTTATCTCAGTAAATAGCTACCATCTACCAGACAATCGAACTAGAAACATAGTGGTCATGACTGAGCTTTCCCCTGCTGCTAAATCAATCCCTAATTCCTGCCATTACCTTATCAAATAAGCCCGAGAGAGGAGGGAGATAATTCACTTATTGAGCAAATATTTATTAGCACCTTATGTACATTTAAAACATAATGCCAGTAGAACTCACCTCAGGGTAGACATTAAGCAGCCTATGAATCTTAGAAAAATGTCTACCAACCCCATTGTCAGAAATGCTATACATATACTATTTACACTTAGGTCAAAATACTTTGAGAGAAATCAGAGTATTGAAATGGACTAGGAATCATAAGCATTCTTAGGTTTGCATATCAAGGGCCAACTTTACAAACCTGGCTTAATAGAACAGCAAATGGCCTTAAATTCACCCCACATTGTGGGAGCCAGATCCCAAAATGGTCCCCATGACTCCTTCCTCCTGGTGTTTGTGCTTTTGTTGTAGTTCCCCTCCCACACGGAATGGGGTTGACCTGTGTGATCAGTGGGATACTGTGGAAATGGAAGTTTGCTACATTATTCACTCAGGTTGGGGCGGGGAGGTAGCTGCATGTCATAAGAACACCCAACCTGTCCAATGAAGTAGTGCATTTGGCTAGGAACTAAGGTTTCCTGCCCCTAACCAGCACTAATCACCAGGCATGTTTGTGAGCAAGTGAAACAAATCAGGCCTTCAAATGTAACCTCTTGGAGACCCTGAGTAAGATAACTCAGCTAAGCCACTCCTGGATTCTTGACATAGTGTAACTGTATGAGATAATGCATTTCTGTTTTAAATTGGTAAGTTTTGGCACCCATATAAGGAATATGGAAAACCTTACAGCACAGGCATTCATATTACTGAGCAAATGATGGTAAGATACTCTGAAAATTAATGACTATTGGAAAGCCTGAATGTTCCTTCAATTTTTAAGAGACATGAGAATTTTACTCTGGAAAGTTTTATCTAATGTCATCAGTGCTAGAAAATCCTCCATTTTTCTACATTCCTTCAGAAATTTCTGAGACTCATGCTGCAAAGAAACATGTGAATATAAAGAATGAGGGAAAGCCCGGTGAAAGTGGCTCAGTTGATTGAGCATCGTCCTGTGCACTGAAAGGCTGCCGATTCCCTGTTGGGGCATCAATGTTTCTCTCCTCTCTCTCTCTCTCTTCCTCTAAGCATGTCCCCAGGTGAGGATTAAAAAAAAAAGATTGAGGGAAAGCCGTTAATGATGCCTTTTACATTAGGAAAAATGTTAAAATCCTCCCTGGATGAAAAATCTGAGTGCATTAATTTAGGAATTTTTTTCAGTGATCCTGTCATCACTGCTATGCAAGAACTCATATTGGAGGGGAACCCAGGAATGCAATCAACATGAGGATACCTCAACTTCAGTTGTGCACGAAGTGGCCACAATGAGGGAAAGCATAAAGGTTCTGAGTATGATATTACCTTTATCAGTATCGCACCCTTAAGTTGGGCCACCAACTCATTAATTTTTAGCCTTTTTGGTTTAGAATAAGTATTGATGCCAAAACTACCCTCTAAAATAAACGTCGTCATATTTAAAAAAAAAACACTAAAAAACAAACTAAGTTTTTGGGGTAATTTGTTATGCAACAATAGATAATACATAAATAATTCCCAAGGCATGTGAAAACCTATTCAATGTAACTCGTGGCAATTTTGTCCTGCAATTTTATCTATTGGAATGGGGAAAGCAAATAGAGACTCTTGGTTGTAAATAGAAAAATAAAAAGTTAAAAATGTGTCATAAGAAGTTACTTTGAAGAGTACCCCATGGACCAATTTTTGTAGGGCAGTTGACAATTTCCAACTATGCGATGCACAAGTAAGGCCCTAGGGTATATTGGGTAATACATTTTGTAAAAACTGAGGACCAGACCAAGTACCCTGCACCTCTACTAAAGGCATCCAATTATAGTAACAGGTAAGTCAGACAGACACTAATGGGAGAAGTAAAAATTCAGACTCCTGCTCTTTCCTCACTACCAGCCACACACTTAGGTTTTTAGACCATTTCTGCCAAAGTAGAAGGCAGTAAAGAACATCCCAATTTATCTTTACCCATATTTTCTACTCCTTTCACTTTTGGGTCCTACTGAGTCAAGCTAAACAGAACCAATGGCCAGTCCAGAGAATTGTGTTTTCCTAAAACTACTTCTGCACCTCTTAATATATTTTTATGCAAAACTCTTTCTCCATTACTAACCAAGAACAGAGGTCTTGTTTTGTGCTTTTTTGCATACATACCCAAAGCATAGAACCTGGACTCATAGTAGCTGTTCAGTAAAAGATAGTTGGCATATATGCCACCATTTATGACCTCAATATTTTGGTTCATCGTCTTAGAATATTTCCTTTTTTTTTTTTTTTTAGAATATTTCCTTCTTATACCCAATTTCTAAAATTCTTGCTTACTTCAAATGTTGTCTCCAAGAAATCTTTCCTAATTTCTATCATCTACTACCCCCAACTGTCACCCCAACCTCATACAAAACGAAAGTACTATAATCACCTCTTCTGAATCACCACAGATCTTTAAGCTATACTTCCCTCCTCTCACCTTCTGGCATTATACTTCTTACCCACCTAGACATTCCTATTGAATTGTGAACCAAAGCCCAGCATCTGAATCTCCCATAAGTCAGATCTTAACTGAATGGAGTTTGGGTTTAGGAGTCCCTGTCTTTTGAGTCTTCCTGGGATCTGTCTTCCTCTAATCTATTCTAATGTTCACAATGTATTAAATAATTTGTGTGTATACTTCCATTCATGTGTTCAAAACATTTGTTGAACTCAATTGGCAGGGAATGCACACATCTTTGTATTCTGGTGTTCATTCATTCACCTATCCCCCTCCCCTGCCATGCTATCATCAGCAAATTGAAGAGCCACTAGAATTTTGTACACTATCAAAGATCTTTATTAATATTCTGCCAATTATATGGACATTCTCAATGTAGAAATGATTTTCAACTAATGTGCAGTAAGACTAATGTTAGAAGAAATGAGACACCAAGGCCTGTGAAAGCCAAAACACCTTCTTTGCTATTGGCCAGACTAATGTTAGTAAGACTAATGTTAGAAGAAATGAGACACCAAGGCCTGTGAAAGCCAAAACACCTTCTTTGCTATTACCCTTTGAGCTAAGTTAAAGTTCATGTTCCTAACTGTTTACTTTATAGGTGCCCAAATGTAATACTCAGCATCACCTGGGAGAATATTAGAAATGCAGACTTTCAAACAGTATAGCCATTTTAGAAGTTTTAGCAGTTTCCTCAAAACGTTAATGTTAACATGACCTAGATCCATTGTACAACATTATGCTGATAACTAATGCTGTGCTGTGCACTTAAAATTTTAAGAAGGTAGATCTCATGTTGTGTTCTTACCACAATTTTTTTTAGAAGAGCTATCATATAACAATTCTACTCTTAGGTATATTCATTATAGAAATAAAACCATGTCCACACAAAATCTTGTACACAAATGTTTATAGCAGCAGTATTCATGGTAGTCAAAAGGTAAAAAGCCCAAATGTCCATCAACTGATGAATAAAATGTGGCATGTCCATGCAATACTAAAAAATATTATTCAGCCATAAAAAGGAGTGAAGTACCCAATTGATGTTACATGAATGAACCCTGAAAACATTACATTAAGCCAGCTACAGGAGTCCACACAATGTATAATTTCATTTACATGTTAATGCCCAGAATAGGTAAATCCAGAGTCAAAAAATAGATTAGTGGTTGCCAAAGACTTTGAGGATAGTGGTGGTGGTAATCAACGGGGGTGACAGCCGAAACCGGTTTGGCTCAGTGGATAGAGCGTCGGCCTGCGGACTGAAGGGTCCCAGGTTCGATTCCGGTCAAGGGCATGTACTTTGGTTGCGGGCACATCCCCAGTAGGGGGTGTGCAAGAGGCAGCTGATGGATGTTTCTCTCTCATCGATGTTTCTAGCTCTCTATCCCTCTCTCTTCCTCTCTGTAAAAAATCAATAAAATATATTTTTTTAAAAAATGGGGGTGACTGTTTATGGGTACAGGTTTTTTCGGCAAGATGAAAATTTCCTGATTAAGAAAGTAGTGACAGTTGCATGCTTAAAAAAAAAAAAAAACCTATCGAACTGTACACTTTTAAGTAGTGAATTTTATATGAATTACATTTCAATAAAGCTTTTTAAAAAATAGATTGTTTTATTGACTTGAGAGAAAGGGAGAGGGAGACAGACAGAAACATCAATGAGAATCATTGATTGGCTGTCTCCTGAATGTCCCACACTGGGGTTTGAGCCCACAACCTGGGCATATGCACTGACTGGGAATCCTGGTTCATAGATGGATGATCAACAACTGAGCCATGCTGGCCAGGCAATAAAATTTTTTTTTTAAAGGAAATGCAGATTCCCAGGGTTACCCCAGACCTACTGAATGAAAATCTGCATAACAAAATCATCAGGTGATTCACAGGTACATTGAGAAGCATTGATCTAGAAGAAATATGGTCAAAATTGTTTCTCCCATTAATTTCATTATTCATAGAATAACTTGATTTCACTGGGGTAGTTTTTTTTTGCCTCCTCTGTGCTCAGAACAATGCTAAACAGGGTCCTTAGGGTAGATTTTTCCATCACAATTGCTTAAGATATACAATCAACTACTGTTCATATTGAGTTTATAACATCTGATTTTTCCTTTAAAAATTTGCAGTTTTAGTACTGGGTGTGGCACTTTCATTAAGCTTAAGAGCAAAGCCATGGCATGCATATAATATCCTATATAATAAAAGGCTAATTTGCAAATTATCTCAATGGGGAGTTATATCAGGGTGTGGGGCCAGCCAGCCAACTGCCCACGGCCCCTCCCCCCAGCTGGCCTTGATCACAGTAGGCTGGCCGGACTCCACCCACACACTAATTCATGCACCAAGTCTCTAGTGTCTATATATACAAAAGCCCAGCGACCAGAACAGCCAGAACGACCGGTGGCTATGACATGCACTGTGGCAGCCAACCAGCCTGATCCGGACCCCAATCAGCCCCTCCCCGAGCCAGCCAGGCCCCCAACACCCTGATCAGGGGCGGGTCCAGTTGCCAACCACCCGCAGCCCCTCACCCCCACCGGCCCAGCCCAATGGGCCCCTATCGGGGCCTGCCAGGCTGACCCCACCTGTGCACGAATTTGTGCACCAGGCCTCTCGTATATCCTATCTAATAAAGAGGGAATATGCTAATTGACCATCAAACCCTCACAAAGAAAGCGGTGCCCACAGCCAATAAGGAGGGAATATGCTAATTGACTGCCATACCCTCAAAGATGGCGGCACCCACAGCCATAAGATAGTGGTGCCCAGTCTCCTCAGCCCCTCTGGGGTGCCTGCCTCCTGAGTCCCCCAGGCCCCCCAGCCGCCCGAGGCTCAGGTAACCAGGGCTGCCCAAGGCTTGTGCTGCTGGCAATGGCAGCAGCAGAGGTGTGATGGGGGCGTCACCTCCCACCCCTGAGGGTTCCCAGACTGTGAGAGCAGGCAGGCCAGGCTGAGAGACCCCCACTCCAGTGCATGAATTTTCATGCACCAGGCCTCTCGTATATATATATATACGTGTGTGTGTGTGTGTGTGTGTGTGTGTATACATATATATTTTTAATCCTCAATAGTATTAGATATATAATAGACGTTATTTTAATTAAACCAGTTTTGAAGTTGCAGCAATAACATATATAAGATGAACAAAGAAGATACACAACCAGATGGGAAATGAGACCAACAAACCACGCAATTCATAAAACAGTTTATTGAAGGCCAAATGGGTTTACAGTATATAACAGGATGGAGTGGCAGGAGCCTTAAACTACACATACAACAGGAATTAAATTACCTACCTGAGGTTCAAAGAGCAGGGTTTTTTTTTACTTCTGTAGTCTTATCTATTTTTTTAAAGAATCCTAGAAAAACTCTCAGCAGTTACATTTTCTCATCATTTAGAAGATAAAGAAAATGCACATTCCAAAAAGAAAGAAGGGTGAACCAAAGGCACAATAGGTTCTAAATATAAAATATAACCAAGAAATTCTGCTTCTGTTCTGGTTTTTAATTTTCTGTGCATGTACTCTGCTGGGGGCTAGGAGTGTGGATTGTGGGAAAATGACTATCTTAGAGCCAGTCTGAGAAAGAGAATTTTTGGTTCTCTAAAAAATTTATTACATCTTTAATCTTTCTGTGCTAAACTTTCCTTTTTTAAAACTAGGCAAATTTTATTGTGAATTTGGGATGTTTTATGGGTACTCAGCCAGGTACTACATATAAGTATCCAAATTAAGAGCGCAGGCTCTGCAATCAGCTTGTCTTGGTTCAAATACTGGTCCTAGACCTTGGTTGCACAAATCTGGGCAAGATAATTAGCTCCTCTGCCTCAACGATGTAACAAAAATGGGCTAGCACTTATAAGACAGTTTAAAGAACTTTTTAAAAATGTGTGTAAAGAACTTACAACTGTAGCTGGCATAATGGAAGTGTTTTGTAATTTTCTCTCACACACAAGTACACATGTGCAGAGATCTTTCAAATAGAACGTCATATTCAGATTAACATGCTAATTCTCCATTTGTGATGGAAAAATGAAATAGCCTCGTTTTATTCCATTTTCATTCCCTCACCTAGAATCTCATCTGTATTGTATGCTAGTCCATCTTTGTATTCCAGGGTCTGGCACAATGTTTATTTCATCAGTATATAATAAACATAAAACAATTTAATCCTAAAATTTAAAAATTACCTATCAAGCCAATCAAGGTGATACTGAGACCTATAAATCTCATCATTTTACTCTTACTTGACTGTGTACAATGCAAATGTAACCTGGCAGAAACTCTGAAGCTTTTAAAATGCTTTTCTATGGATATAGTGAGGGATAAAATTAAAACTCAACTAAAGTAATTTTTAACAAAGGAATTGAGCACAAACCAACAAAAATTGGCACTTTATACACTTCAATGGAAGTTCTGAATGCTTCTGAATAGAGGGAAAACTCCATGTTGCTTGAAACTCCACTTTCTCCACAATATTGAAAACCACACCTAATGGGGCAAGACTTTCCGAATAAACAAGCTGCCCACCATTACTAATATGGAGCAATTGGTTTTAATATACATAATAGTCTTTCTTCAAAAGAGACATCTCACTTACCTGAAATTTCCTACAAACATTAAAGACAGATGTAAGGCTTAGCTGGTAATTTCCATGAACTCTGTTCTTTTCCTCTGACTGTAGTGGAGTTGACACGACAAAGCAGGTTTAGGAATGCTAGAAATGAATTCCTACTTGCCCTTGCATTCTTCATATTCATTTTCCCAAAAATTTCTGCAATGGCTGGCTTCCATTTCAGCATCAGTCACGAAATCTTGAAGGTCAGACACAGTAAACAGGGAAGGACATAAAATTAAGTGATATGGGTGTAGCTTTGAGTCTCACAACTTTAATAGGGATGAGTCATACCTTAAAGTATGTGGAAATTGCATGTTCTGTTACTTAGTGAAATTTAGCTTAGTTAAGCTAAAAGTATTAGTTTGCTATAGCCTAAAATTTTGTTTGTTCCTTTAATAAATGTTGAGTGAAAGAAATAATGGAATTCCCATAAAAGCCAGGCAGAGGTTGATGAATAAAGTATGAGTCTGCATCCTTGATTTATTTGCAGTATAGTGTGTAAAATAAAAAACAATTCTAATAAAGGGAATACAATATAATGGCAAATTTTAAAAAGTGATTTTCTAATTTGTCAGTCAACTTTGAAATACCTATTACTTAAATCAGGAAAAAAGTGAACTGATCTGATTAGCATTAGTACAAATTATAAATTAAAAGATAAGGCTTGCCCTGGCCAAATGGCTCAGTTGGGTTGGAGCATTGTCTCACATCAAAAAGGTTGCAGGTCCGATTCCTGGTCAGGGCACATTCAAGAGGCAACCCATTGATGTTTCTCTCTCTAAAAACAAAAACAAAAAAAACACACAATAAAAATATATCCTTGGGTAAAAAAATTTAAAAATTATATATATATATGTATATATATATATATGGCTTATTCCATTCAATTGCTTTCTTATAGGAAATTAGCATTAAAATTAACTCAGTAAGAGAGAAGAAAAATATGGATTCATGTGAAATTAAGAACCAGGAAATGTCTTTATGCTTTGCAAAATCATACACTAAAAGCTAAAGTTTCCTACACTTCAAATAGTTAGCAATAAATAGGTTTGCTGTGTTCAGACACTGAAACTTCAACACCTTTTGAAACCCAAATGTGACAGAAGCAGAGTACAACTTTGAGAATGGAAATGAAAGTAACTAGATGAGGGGAATTCTTGAGGCTGTGAAAATTTTTTTTTTAGGGGAATAGAAGAGAAAACCATCGGTATGCCATAAGAGTTTGAGCATTCTAACCATATTATCAAGCAATTATCTTTGCTGAATGGTCCTGGATTCCAAATGACACATTCTTCCTCAATGTATCCACTCCATCACTGGGCTCAGCAGTCCACACTGGAGACCATTTTAAAATGTGCACTTTGCAATAATCATTATCTATCTTAGCAGCTAGAAAGGCAAAACAAAAGTTAGTGTATAAAACTACCTTTAGGGACTAGGGAAGAATACAAATTTATGAATGATGAACCCAATGACTATACACAAGTTTTTAGAAGTATAATGAACACATCCAGTCCTGAGGTGTTTTTAAGAAGAAGAAAAAAAAAACCCATATATATATCTCACCCTAGCTCAGTTGGATAGAGCATCATCCTGATACACCAAGATTGCAGGTTCGATCCTCAGTCAGGGCATATACAAGAACCAACCAATGAATGCATAAATAAGTAGAACAACAAATCAATGTTTCTGTCTCCCACTAACATCAATAAATTAAAAAAAAATTTTTTTTCTTAATCTCAAAATGTCTGTTTTTCAAAGTATGGTCAAAGTATCCTCTTTACTCTCCAAAACTTCTATTTTTTGGATTGACAGACATTCCATAAGTGTAAGGAATACAAAATAAAATTAGGTGTCCAGTAGAGAGGAAGGAGAGGCAGTGACCCTACTTATACAGCCCAAATAAATAATAAACATTGGACTAGATATGCCTTCCATCCCAGAAAACTCCATGGATGAAAATCTGACAAAGCAACTGCTCTTAATTCGATTCTAATAGCAAAAGGTAAAAGGGACTTATGTTCCCTACTCTTTCCTTTATAAAGAAAAACAAAGCAAAATTCAGTTTAAGAAAAAAACGGAATCACTTTTTAGGATGACCTGGAAAAGCAAAACAAAACACCACCACACCTGAGAAATTAAGTAAAACTGAGATTTAGAGCAAGCTGTGTGAATGTTGTGCTCAGTGCTTTAGTTTGCAGTAAAAAAAAACAACATTGAAAGGGAAGACAAAATGTTAAGTTTCTTTTCAAACCAATACACTGCTTACAGCTAATCAATAGCAAGAGCATTTGTGTTAAACTGGTATCTGTAAATTAGGCAAAAATAAAAGTTTGTCATTGAGTTGATATGCATTATGGATTACATTTGCTAAACTGAGACAGGAGTTTCCAACAGACTTCTGTCAATAGATATCCTGGTTCTTAGCATTTTGTAGTTTTAACAGCCAACAATAATTCTTAAGTTTCAAGGTTTGTATTTTGAAAATGATCATTCTCCAGTCTTATTATGAATTTTCATGGTAAATCTTACCTTCAAGGTCAGTTGTGACTCTTGTACTTCTAATATTGGTACTTGAAATCCTGTAATATAATCTAATATAATCACAGCTTCATTGCTATCTCAACTGCCCTATGGGCTCAAAAGTGGATGGGGGGGGGGGCACAAAATTCTGAGAAATGTAATCATTATACCTGTTCTATTATACCAGTTGAAGAGACTAACCCCATGATCTGGAGATTTTTTGCTTCTCTTTATGCCTGGTTTATAAAAAGTTGACCACTGAACATGAGAAAAATTCAAGGTCCTAGAGCTAGTTCTCATAGCTATTTTCATCATTCATTTGAAGTAAACTTCAAGAGTATCAACTATCCCATATATTATCTCTCATTCCAAAGTTAAATTACTTTGGGCTATTCATGTGTTCTCTCATGGTATAAAAATAATCAAGGACAACATGGTAATAGTCATATTCCTCTGGCCTACAACAAATTCAGGTACATTTTAAAATATTTGCAAGGTTTTCTAAAATATAATTTCAATTGTATAAAATGAGTGTCACATTATTTAAACCCAATATTCAGGGTCCCTGACTGAGGTGGACTCAATAACCCACCTTTCCAAAAAAAAAAAAAAAAATTCACACTTGACTCACATTTTGAGTGCAGCTGCTGGCTTTGTCCTAATACTTCCGCTCAGTTCTGAACTTAGGGACAAAGCCAAGAGAAAACCTGAACCTGTAGACCAAGCCTTAACACTGAGGCAAAATGGTCACCTACTTCAAAGAGGCAATCTCTCTCAATTTGGTAATACTGTGGACATAGTAGTAAAGGGTCAGATGTAAACTGTGTTCACAAAATTGATATTTCCGCAGCCTCAGCTCATGTTAATGCATTTAGAAGATTGTAATAAAGTGTCAGGAGTATTTTAGTTGTGAAATGTATATCAGGAGAATAAGGAGCCAAAAAAAAAAAAAAATCTTGAGTATAGTTCCAAATTTTTTTTTTTTAACATATACTTTCATGACAACCTAAAAGCCATTCAAATGCCCGTCATGAAGCCTTATCCTCTCCATTGGCTGAAGATGGTGAAGGTGATCAGATTCATGATTATTTATATTTTTCTTCTGCTCTTGCTCTCAGGCTGAATGCCATTTCTGCCACCTGGATACAGAGCATCTGCTGCAAATTTGCACCTCCAGGCTGGCGTCCCATTCTTCCCCACCTTCATGCTAAGAAATGAAACGCTTATTTCATGTTAGTGTAACTGAGCCACAAAGGAAACAAATCACACTGCAATTACTTCTTTATATCACCTCCTGCCTCCCTAATGCTACCCCACTAAATTCCCTGCAACCTCTTCTCTATTTTTTTTTGAGAAAAGTACCTTCCCTGTGTAATTCTCTTCTCCCAATATTTGTGAACTTTCCCTGCTCACTTTCTATTATATATATATATTTGATTTTAGAGAGGGAAGAGGGATAGATATAAACATCAATGAAAAAGACACATTGATCAACTGCCTCCTGTACACCCGAGCCTGTAACCTGGGCATGTGCCCTAATGGGAATCAAACCGGGGACCTCTTGGTTCATGGGTTGATACTCAACCACTGAGCCACACCAACCAGGCTGGCTCACTTCCTTAGGAAAAGACATTGAGCAAAGCTCCTGGAAATTTCTTTGGGAAAAATCACTATCTAGAGGCAGATCTGTAGTAAAAGTAAATATTACTTTTTTCATATAAATGATCATCTAAAGGGTCTTATTAGAGAGGCTGCAAACAGTTTATTTGATTAGCATCCTCTTCCTTATCTTCTTGCCTTTGGTTCCAAGAGTGAACCTTAGAAGCCATGGTCACTGGCAGATTGTGAGGGACAATGAATGGAGTTTACTTTTGAGAAGGTGACTCCACGTTCCTCTTAGGTAGCTGCTGTGGTTTCATGAGTCAAAGGAGATAAACTTCTAACCCAACATAAAAAAAAAAAAGATATATCCCAAATGTAACATGAGATTTTTTCATTATTATTCAGTGGATTAATGGTTCTACCTGATAACCTTGGGTAAATTACCAATCTGATCTTGGCTAAATTAGTTTACTACAAATGAGACGTAAAAGTATTTTTAATATATATATTCTTTTTCTAAATCTTTTCTAGATTGCCATCAGACCCCGTTTTTAAAGATTTGACTATCAAAACAAAGTAAAAGAGAACATATGTTATGTAGATGCAGAAACTTGTGTTCTCACTCACTTTGCAGAAAAGAACCTAGTCTTTTTCAGTCATTCACTACCAAGTTCTACTCCAAGTAAATGAAGTTTAAGCAAACTTTAACTCCAAGTAATAAAAACACTGCAAAATCTAGTTTTCAGAGAATGTTTGACAGAAAAATTAGTGTTAACATTTTTAATGTCACTAAATTAACTTTAAAAATTAAAAATGAGTGGCATATCTTGCTTCTCTATTAAAATGAAGACTTTTTAAAGCAACTTTATGAAACAAATAAAGGAATACATCACTTCCAAGATTTTCTGGTCTTCTACAGCTTCTAGTCATAGAAAAGAATTTATAAGGACATGCAATACTTGGCACACCAGGCTCAGATATGTGGCAGACTCAGATATGTGACAGACATGATGGGGTTTATATCCAATGAGGGTGAGAAAACATTTGGGACAAAGCAGTAGTAAGGCCTGATTCTGATAAATGTAAAATGTGTTTTAGCCCTGGCCAGTGGTTCAGTTGGTTGGGTATCGTCCTGTATACCAAAAGGCTGCCAGTTTGATTCCCAGTTGTGGGCTCAATCACCAGTAGAGAGTGTGTAGGAGGCAGCCAAACAATGTTTCCTATCACATCGATGTTTCTCTCTCCTTTCCTCAAAAATAAAAAAATATGAAAAATATTTTAAAATAAATAAATTATAAATGAGTAAAATGTGCTTTAGGTATCTTCAATTCATTTTACACTTAATTCAAGTCCTACATAAAATTTCACACAGAGGGAAAATACTTTCAAGTCCTCAGTATTTCCTAAAACAATGTATAACATAAAACCATCTTTTTTGACCTTAAGGATTAAGAGAATTAATGCTATGTTTATAAACTTAAATAGAAGCAAAATATTCATAATTGTTTTGGCAAAACCTATACCACTTAATTTGTTTTGTAAATAATTTTCAGAGTGAATATGGCAAGTATGCAACTAAAGAAATATGATAAACTTAATGTTAGAAAATGTTTCATATTATATTTTTACCTATATCCTTCTTCAAGTCTGAATACTCCAATATATGCTAGTGAGAAAAAAAAAATCAAAATTAGCATTAGCACAAGGATTTTTAGTTAATACTACAAATAGAACCACTGGGGGGAAAAAGCCAGAATAAAAAAACCTCAAAAATGTGACTGAATGAGAAACCCTTGAGACATACAAAACCAAACTGTACTACTTACCAAACCTCTACACCATCTCCTGATAAATATTCAGAAAAAAAAATGTGGATCTAAAATGTATCGTAAATGAGCAGAGACAGAACACTTTAATAGCCCTCCCCCTTAATGATGTAATTCAAAATCAAATTTTGACATGATATATATAGGTCAATGAAGTATAATTATTTTGACATCTTTTATAAAATTTCTAAACTTATGAGTAATCTTCCATTTTCTGTTCCTAAGGATAGGAAAATCCTTTAGAAAGGAAGAGTCCAGCCCAGGCCAGTGTTCGCAGTAGTTAGTGTTGGCCCTTATCACTGAGGAAAGGTTGGGGATTAGATTCCCGGCTTCATGCCCCAGGTCGAAGTGCATACAGGACGCAACCAGTCGATGTCTCTCTCTCACATTGATGTTTCTCTCTCTCTGAAAAGCAATGGAAAAAATATCCTCAGATGAGGATTAACAAAACAACAAATGAATAGTAAAAAAAAAAAAAAACAAACCAAAAAAAAAACAAAAAGATAAGAAAAACACAAAAAAGTACAGGAGGAGAAATTCAACACATAACATGGCATAGAGGGAAGTTGAAGGGAAGAGAGAAAACACAAAAATAAAAACAAAACAAAATCCCTTCTCTACAATACTCGGGCTCTATTTATGAATAGAATCTATTTACAAAGCATTCCTGCATCTGTCTCTTCATCTATACGATGAAGTTGTAGCATTTTATTTATTTTTATTTTTTATATTTTATTGATTTTTTACAGAGAGGAAGAGAGAGGGATAGAGAGTTAGAAACATCGATGAGAGAGGAACATCGATCAGCTGCCTCCTGCACACCCCCTACTGGGGATGTGCCCGCAACCAAGGTACATGCCCTTGACCGGAATCGAACCTGGGACCTTTAAGTCCGCAGGCCGACGCTCTATCCACTGAGCCAAACCGGTTTCGGCAAGTTGTAGCATTTTAAAAAGCACTCGACATAGTAAGCACTTAACAAATGCTATTAGCATTAAACACAGAGCATATATTCAGTTAAATGTTTTTATTGGCTATTATTTTTATTTTTGCAAGGAAAAGCAGGAATCTTTCTGAAGGGCAAGCTGAATGGCTGAGATTTGAGTCCAGATTATGACATTACATGTAATGATACTTAACTTTCAGAACAGCTTAAGGTAAATTCTTTGAAATGCTATCTTTACATAGAAGTAGCTGACCCAAACATAAGGTAGTACTTCTTTGCATGCCTAGAATATTACTTTTTTTCTGTTAATCTTCACCACAGGATATTTTTCCCCATTGGAAGGGAGGGAGAGAGAAAAAAACCCCACATCAATGTGAGAGACACATCGACTGGTTGCCTCTGGCATGTGCCCAGACTACAGGCAGAGAGCAAACTGCAACCTAGGTAGGTGCACTTGACCGGAAATCAAACCCGCTAACCCTTGATTGTGCAGGCCAATGCTCTAACCACTGAATGACGCTGGCCAGGGCAGACATATTACTATTAATATTAGAAAGAGATGGAAAGCAGGATGTATGCAATTATATACAGGTGGGGCAAAAGTAGGTTTACAGTTGTTTGAATGGAAACAATACAATAATGCAAGAATGAACTCTGTTTTGCATACACACAACTATAAACCTACTTTTGCCCCACCCTGTATAAAGTGCATCTGCATGCTAAATGATGGGTGACTCGAGTTTGCTGTACTAAGTGACCAGGTTAGCCCTGGCTGGTGTGGCTCAGATGGTTGGGAGTATTGTCCTGTTGCACCAGAAGGCTGCTGGTAGGATTCCCAGTCAAGGCACATGCCTAGGTTATGGGTTTGATCCCATTTGGGAGGCAACTAATTGATGTTTCTCATTGCAATGTTTCTTTCTCTCTCTCCCTCTTCCTTCTCTCTAAAATCAATAAAAACATTTTAAAAAGTGACCAGGTTATGCTTAACAAGTATAAAACCAACTTCTTTTATCCCTTTTACCCGCAAAACTAAAGCTTTATATATCTAAAGAAACAAACATAACCAAAATATGTGGAAAATAGTCAGTCTATTATGCTAAGGGCAGAGCAATAGAAGCATACAATAGCAAATTATACAAATTTAAGCCTTATATTCTAAAATCAAACTTTTGTCCTGTTTTAGCTTGTAACCCAGAATTCCCCTTAAGAAAATGCTTTGACTCTAGCTCAAAAAGCTAAATATGTATTCCTAGGTAAGGATAAAAATGAAGAAAGTAGTTAGTTCTATTTGTTTTATTACAAACTAGTTGTACAACCTTGGCTGTCACTCAACCTTTCTGGGTCTGTTTTTCCTTTGGTAAAATAGGAATTCTACTATCTGAGTGGTTACTATGAATATTAAAGAATATAAAACACCTAGCTTCAGGTGTCTGGCACACAGTAGAAGCTCAATACATGGGAGCTATTCCTTGACTAATGTGAGGGGAATTGGACAACATCAAGTCAAATCAAGCCTTTTGCCCTGGCCAGTGTGACTCAGGTGGCTGGGAATCATCCTGTACACTGAAAGGCTGTCAGTTCAATTCCAGGTTGTGGGATCAGTCCTGGGTAGGGGACATGTAGTATAAGGCAGCCAATTGATGTTTGTCTCTCTCTCCCTCCCCTAAAAAATCAATTTAAAAAATATATATCAAGAAGCCTTTCTTTTGTTTTTTTATTTATTTTAAAAATATATTTTATTTTTTAAATTTATTTTTATTTGTTTTTTTATTTATTTAAAAATATATTTTATTGACTTTTGTTTTTTTATTGACTTTTTACAGAGAGGAAGGGAGAGGGATAGAGTTAGAAACATCGATCAGCTGCCTCCTGCACACTCCCCACTGGGGATGTGCCCGCAACCAAGGTACATGCCCTTGACCGGAATCGAACCTGGGACCCTTCACTCCACAGGCTGATGCTCTATTCACTGAGCCAAACCGGTTAGGGCCTTTCTTTTGTATTTTAATTTCTCCTGGAAGAGAAAGCTAGAGCAGAGAATTCATAAGGCAGGTCTAACAGACTCTTGTCTAAGGGAGTTTACCACCATGATTACAGTAAAAGAACTCTTGAAACAATTTCACCCACAATATGAATTGGACATTCACATCAGAAACATGGACATACACCACACAAACATTATAGTGGTACCTTTGTTTTAAAAAATAGGACAGCATTTATCCACCTGTGTAATTTTTAGGCCAGAACTGGCCAAGCAGGGTGTTTTTTTCTGTTGTTTGTGTACTCTCATGAAGTGGGCTTTTGACAACTGTGAAACAAGAGATTGCTCTGCAACAGTCCAAAGCAGAGAATCTTCTGAAGTTCCCTTTGAGTCACTAGATGCAGCTGCAAAACCTGACTACAAATTCTCATATCCAAATGAGTAATTCTGACCCTCCTGAATTTTCTACTTAGATTTTTTTAGCCGCAGCATCTGAATACGGTTCAGTACAATTTTGTGTCAAACTGCCACTTAAGTAATTCCAAACACTCCTTGAAGTGGGCCACTGATTAAAGTCTAGAAATCATTTTATACATAGCAATTTTATCATGCATACATTCCTGTTACTTCATGATGTCACATTCCAATCATGTCTGTTAGGAAAATGGACTAATCTTCCAAAGTAACAGCTAGGAAGTAATGGGTTAAAGCAAGGTGGATAAAGGCAGTATAACTTTCCAAAGCCTTAATTTAAACAATTAAGGTTTAAATATAATCACAGTCAGATTGGAAAAGAAAGAAAAGGTTTGGAAGATATCAGGCAAGTATATGAAATCTCAAATTTTAAGAATCTAGATTTGGCATTAAGATGTAGTAAGAATGTTGGTGTCTGTGTGATAATTATTATAGCAATTGTGTAGGACAAATATAAAAGAGATTAGGTAGAAAAATTGGAAGAGAGTTGTAATAATCTAAGAGTTGACTTGTAAGGCATACACATTTCCTAACCTCTATGTCTTGGATCGGGGGACACATCAAACTAATTTCAGTACCTAGAACATCATCTAGCATAAAGGTGGCTAAAACTGTCTAAATCTGAATGTTAATGCTATTGTAATACTATATAATTCACTTAAAAAGTATTGCTGAATTCCTAACATCTTCTAATGTAAGTTTTTCAATCAATTGAAGTACTAAAGTTCAACAGTTTTATACTGGTTCCAAGTCATTCTCCATTAAGATTAGGAACTGCCACCCTAAAATAGATGAATGACTAGAGAACTTAAGGAGGAAAAGACATAGAAAAAAAATGACTTAACAGAAAATCCAACAGAAATACTAAGACTGCAACCTGTAGGATTAAGAGATGCTCCCAAAACACCTAATTTTTTCATAGCTATGTCTATAAGGTTTTGTTCCCTTTGCCAGATGTTCCCCCTTTTTCTCCCTAGTGCCAGGAATAGATGTATGCACTAAACCTTTGTTAAATGAACACATGCTGGTAACTGATTTTTAATATTATGAAGTTTCATATGATCTGGAGGCCCGCAAAATACTAGTCAGAAATATGATTTGGGAGGATAAAAAACCCAGTAACCCTAATAGTGGTTGAAATTCCTAGAGGGATAAAAGACTTGGGAAAGGCGCGTCACAGGGGACTAGGAAATACAAAGAATTGTAAATCAAATAGAGCCAGAAAAGCTAGAAGTTTTGAAGGTTTACTCAATTGTGTAAAAAATAACAAAAAGATCAAGGACATCAGGAGAAAAAAGGCAATCAAATGACTTGAAGATCATTGCCACCACTAGCGTACTGAACAATTAAAATGCTTTCCAATTAAGAATCTCCTAGGCAGAAAAAAGCTAGATGGAACTCCAAAGCAACTGAGGACATCTTGGTTTGGAATTCTGAAATTGGTCTTGGTGCTGAGTATAACCAGAGCCAGCCTGACTTAGATTAATACCTTCCAGGGCACTAAGTAAGGCCCAGTTCTGATACTGTTCAACTGTTCATTCACCAGCTGTGTGTGTATGCGTGTGTGCACACAGAATTAACAGGCAATCAACATGCCATTCAAGTTGGCTTATGCATACTATGTTTCTTTCTCTAGGAATTCAAATTGAGTGAGAAACTATCAGGAAATACTAGTAAGTTCTGGTTCTGCTCTATCTTTATTCTATGACCCTAGCCTAGGTAAAATATGAGTAATGAAATAAAATGGAAACAGGAACACTCCACTTCTAAAACATATACAAAGATAATAATTAAGGGTAATCATGAAAGTATTTTTAAAAAAAGATATAAATCAACACTACACAAAGCCATGGTTATGTATGCACCCAGCATATTTCAAGACCTTTCATTAGCCACTTCAAAGACATAAAACAAAGCCAGTGAAGGTACAAAACAAGGCAACTAAGAAGTATTTACAAAAATAAAATGGCTTTTACCTTTAAAGAGTAAGAACTCCAATCTGGAAAGAAAATTACACAATAAAACTGAATTTCGTGTAAAATCATAATGGTTGCAGGTAAAATACCACAGCCTGGCTCCATTTCATTAAGTCATTTAAAAGAAATCCTGCAACACTCTAACTAGGTGTTTTAAAACCAGTAAAAGGAAATCTCAAATCACAACATGTGTAGTAAACTTGTGAAAAATATCACAAGTACAAAAAAAGAGTAATTTGAAAAACTGTAATCAGGTTTAAGAAAGGCATTGTTCAATTAACAGAGGCCACACTGATAGCACATTTCTATACAAAAGGAAAGTCTAAGCTTTTCAGAGGCTATCATTAATCTTCCTATTATAAAACAATCCTTCTGCTCTTATTTCTCTAAAACTAGTTCTTGGCCCCACCAATTGTTCTAAGCTCGGAAACTACTAGTTTAACCAGTTAGTAATGAACCAGTTATCCAGTATTTCAAAGATGCCTAATGTCACGTACCTGATAAGACTGCATAGAGCAGTGGTTCTCAACCTTTCTAATGCCGCGACCCTTTAATACAGCTCCTCATGTTGTGGTGACCCCCAACCATAAAATTATTTTTGTTGCTACTTCATAACTGTAATTTTGCTACTGTTAATGAATCGTAATGTAAATATCTGTGTTTTCCGATGGTCTTAGGCTCTACAGCAGCGGTTCTCAACCTGTGGGTCGCAACAGACTGAGAACTGCTAGCAGGGTCGCCTAAGACCATTGGAAAACACAGACCCACAGGTTGAGAACCGCTAGCAGGGTCGCCTAAGGCCATCGGAAAACACAGATATTTACATTACGATTCATTAACAGTAGCAAAATTACAGTTATGAAGTAGCAACAAAAATAATTTTATGGTTGGGGGTCACCACAACATGAGGAGCTGTATTAAAGGGTCGCGGCATTAGAAAGGTTGAGAACCACTGGCATAGAGCAAGTAAAATCCAGAAGGCAGTAGAGGGGTGGCTAAATATGAGCTCTGGTATCACACGCACCCAGTTTAATACCAGATTTGCCACTTCTAGTTAGGAGGCCTTGAACCAAAGTATCTGTATCTTGGTTTCCACATCTGCACTTATTCCACGGAGTTAGTAAATACGTTTAAATAACTTAAGGCAATGACATCCCATTGGAAATACTCAGTATTAGCTCTCCCATCAAATTAGACTGTAATTAAAACCAGATCAACACATTAACCTCAGTTCTCTCTTGCTGACTAAAAGTTCCAGCTGGCGTTATAGGCCTTCAGACTTTTTTTAGGAAAGCAGACTGCCAGGTGCAGCACCTCACTTGGATGTGTCTGGAGTCTTGGAAGCCTGACTACTCCATTCTCCTACAAATGGACCCTGAGAGCTTGTTTGGAGGTTCTAGCCGAGGAGCGCAGCTACGCATATACTCTTGACCAAAGACCTATCCTCTGGAGCAGTGGTTGGCAAACTCATTAGTCAACAGCGTCAAATATCAACAGTACGATTGAAATTTCTTTTGAGAGCCGAATTTTTAAAACTTAAACTATATAGGTAGGTACACTGTTTTTAACTTAATTAGGGTACTCCTAAGCTGGCCTTTGCTAAAAAACTCTAGGGGCCAAAGAGCCGGATGTGGCTCGCGAGCCACAGTTTGCCGACCACTGCTCTGGAGGGAAGGTCATCCTCTTCCACTAATGGCACAGCTTTAGGAGAGAGGCACACGGATTGATAAGGGGACACCCGCCTAGCCAGCCAGATCAGCCAAATCAACCCTGGTGATCAATGGGGTGACAGATGCTGCAGCTAGATGGCCCTCACATCTTAACCCTTTGCACTCGCTCGCTTTTTTCTCGATTCCTTTATTTTAATGCTAACCGTGTCGAGTCACACTCGACATCCAAGTGCAAAAGGTTAAAACTTTTTTAAAAAGAAAATGTTCATGGATAAAAAACAATACAGATGAAAAGGTGAAAGGCTAGCCACTGGGTTAAAGAGACATGTCCTGGGATTTTTTTTTTTTTTTAAGAGCTATTGCCATCCATCTTTCCTTTCTAAATTATACCAGCAGTCACTCCTATCAAATATATTAATGTTCTATGACACTGCTGACAAAAAATGTAATATCAGACACTAACTAGTTTTGTAAGATATAATGGAAAATGAAATGGCTTGGACTCAAATTTTCATGAGGTATAGGGAATGGAGAAAAACGTTTGTTTAGTAAATCTATTCCACTTGAATAAAGCAACATGTGTATGTCAGGGAGGGAAAAAATGTTTTAAAGAACTGCTCATTAATCCAACCTTACCTGGGGTTTTTCACTTAAAGGCTTAAAGTTTTCACTACTGAAAAAATAGACAAAAATATAAGGAAACCTACCTTCACATTTGTTCTTTCAGATTCGTAGTCACCCAACCTTAATTTTTTAATATTTTCTTTAACTTAAATTTGAACTGCACAGGTGAAAATTATTAAAATCAAGATATATATACCCATCCAGTGTACACTAAATTTAACTTAAGAAAATCATAATTTACATTTTATAAACTCGTTTGCTCTCTAGAAGTAATCTCAATCATATATATAGTCATGTATTCTGATTATAACTGAGTATTTTATTAGGAGCCAGAACACTTTTCAAACTTCCAATGGTGTTTCTGGAGGTTGGTTTTGATGCTTATCATTACTATTTATAAATCTATTATCGCCTCAAAATTCTTTGAGGATAATGATCATAATTTACTAATTTTGTATTCCTAACTCCTGAAACATAAATCACTCCATGGTTGTGAAATGAAGAAATGACATATCAATTCTTGGTGTTAGGTATGGACTAAATGTAATCTTTTCAATAAGTAGCTGACTTTTAGCTATCTAAATTTGGTTAATGATGTACAAGATCAATCATTTTAATGATATTCCTTCCTAAGTATTAACAGGTTGATCAAGATATTACTGTACTTTCTGAAGAGAAACATAAAGTTAACTGCTTTTATAACACTTCTCAAGGACAAAACCCAGGATGGGAGTTTTTGGTAATTCCTACTATCATACTCAAAGCTCACACTGTGGAGAAATAAACTAACAATTGTCATAAGCATTTATCATTGCTTTTCCAAATTACAATATAAATACTAAAACTGCTATACAAATGTTTAAAAGAGCAATAATGACTTTTTAGGAAGTATTGGCTAGTCATATTAATGTAATATTTCACATCATTAATAATCTCGAATTAGGACATGGTTTGATTCCCGGTAAGGACACATGACTGGGTCACATGACTGGGTTCCAGGCTCAATCCCCAGTAGGGGCCATGCAGGAGGCAGCTGATCAATGATTTTCTCTCATCATTGATGTTTCTCTCTCTCCCCCTCTCCCTTACTCTCTGAAATAAATAAAAGTATATTTTTAGCCTGGCTAGTGTGATTGAGCGTCAACCTATGAACCATGAGGTCAAAGTTCGATTCCCGGTCATGGCATATGCAGGGATTGTGGGCTCAATCCCCAGTGTGGGGCATGTGGGAGGCAGCTAATCGATGATTCTGTCTCATCATTGATGTTTCTCTTTCTCCTCTCCTTTCCTCTCTGAAACCAATAAAAATATATTTTAATATATGTGTCTTTTTAAAAAAATAATCTCCATCTGGCAAACATTTAGTATACAGAGAACAAAACCAACCTTGTGAGAAGTTTATTAAGGAGAGCTAGTTTTCTTAGAGCCAGACTAACTGAATCAAAGAAATGATTTGAGAGCTTAGGCATGGTAAAGAGTAAGCCTTCAGCTCCTCCATAATATGTGTCACATTACTGTCACGGTGACCTTAAGTTCAGAACTGGTGAGTACTGAGAATTCCTGATTCTACTTTGAAATGCCCATTATTGTAAGCAATGAACCAAATTACACACAATTCTAGAAGCAAGATATTACAATCCTTAAGAATAGGCTTTTGCCGAAACCGGTTTGGCTCAGTGGATAGAGCGTCGGCCTGCGGACTCAAGGGTCCCAGGTTCGATTCCGGTCAAGGGCATGTACCTTGGTTGCGGGCACATCCCTAGTAGGGGGTGTGCAAGAGGCAGCTGATCGATGTTTCTCTCTCATCGATGTTTCTAACTCTCTATCCCTCTCTCTTCCTCTCTGTAAAAAATCAATAAAATATATTAAAAAAAAAAAGAATAGGCTTTTAACAAAAATACTGATGTTTGTTGACATATTTTTTACTGTACAGCTCAATTTTTATGTAACAGAGCAGAAAATACCTTGAGTAATCTAAAGCATTATTTTATTTTAAAAAAATGTCTCAAGACCACCTTTCTTTCTGTCTCAGGGAAGATAACACTTTCCCTAAGAATGCATAAGGGGAGTAGGTTCTCCACACCCCAAGTTTATGGCTAAGCATAATGGCTTCTTTATGTGTAATTCTGCATCTTGTGCGCGCACACACACACAGGCACTCAGGTCTGATAAGTGAAACTATTCTACTATGTCCTTGAGACATGTAGAAGAGATGAAATCAAATATTAAATGATAGAGAAGGCTTAACAAACCAACACTTTAAAAAATGCTTAAACACTAATATAGACAGAACTCAGAAATGAAGATAAATTTGAGTTTTGTGAATAAAATATGTGGAATTAAAACTTTTTAAATTTTTAAGTCATTTGGGACATGGCACCCCTTTCCAAATCAAGTATAGGCTTACTTAGTTAAAAAAAAAAAAAAAAAAAGCTGTCTTAAGAGACCAAAATCCAATGATATTTGGGCCTACATTTTTTATAAACGAACGACGGAAGAAAAACAAATGACAATTGAACTATCAATGTAACACACACAAAAACACTTTAATTTAGAACAAAACTATTTTACTCTAAATTCAAATTAGGTTGGCTTTATTTCAGGCATAACTTAAAGAGCTTTGAAGTAAACATAAAATTTAACATTTAATTCTAACCTCATATTAATTAGGCCTATTTCTAATCCAATAATTTAGAGTGTACATATACTTGAGGCAGAACAGGTTTTAAACCCTGGTTTTGCCACTTTATAGGTATGACATAACAAAAGACTTAACTCCATTTCTGAGTTCTTCATATGTAAAATTGGGACAATACCACCTACCTTACAGGGTTGATGATTACACAACACACAGAATGTAAAGCAGCTCCTTAGCCTGGTACAGAGGACTCACAGCGTAGTTAATATACGTATTAACCTACCATTGGCAAACAGCAGAGTATATGTTTTCCATACTTCATCTATATTTTTATTTTTCAAATTAAAAGTGTTAGAATGGGAAATCAGATAGTTTATTAGTTATCAGGGACTACCTTCTAGCTCTTTTATATAAAAATGGGTATACCTGCTATTTCTATTCTTTAACATTTCTCATCTTTTTATCTTAATCTACGTTATTTTAAAGTCATTTAATGATATTCTTCCTTAATTTGCTCTAATTAATGAATGTTAACTTTTTTTTTGCAGAGAGATTTCAAAAAACCAAAAAATCACATGGGTATTTTTAGTAACCTATTAACTTTTTGAGCTTTCAGTAGCTATTTTTATCTTTTATGACTTTTGTTGTAATTTGTTTTCTGATCCAATGCCTAAGTAAACATGCCGTGACATTTCCTCAGTAATTTGAATTTGGGCTTTTTCCTTCCTATTGTTATTTTCCACCAATTCCCTAAAACTATTAAAGCCTGTTTTTCTAAATTAATTTCATTTTCTTGCAGATGATGTTCCTACCCTTCCCTTGGGATCCTAAACACTAGTAACTTTTGAGGTGGCCTTTACCAAAATTTAAAAAACTTTCATCTAGATCCAACTAGACTACCTTGATCCGTACCTTTTCTACAAAGGTCTACATCCTGAAATTCCCCCCAAACGTGGAATAATCAACCTATCCTAGTCATGAACATAGCTATCACTAGGAGCTTGTGGGAAATGCAGGCTCTTGCCTCACCTTAAATCATTTGAATCAGAATCTTTTTTTAAACAGAATCTCCCAGGGATTTCCACTCACATTAAAGTTTGAGAAAACTGTTGAATGGTGAATTGTGACCTAAACAGTTTAACTAGGAAACTAAAATAATGACTAGAAGTTATTTCAAAATTATTTTGATAAATGCAATATAGATGGTTTCATTTAGACCCCCCCACCCCCATTTTGGAAAGTCAAATAGAAATGACATTACAACTAACAAACGTAATACCTATATTACTCTTCATGATTTAAAAAGTTCAATAACAATATTTATTGTTGGTTGTAGATCAAATTGTATATAGCTTATAGTCAAATATGATTAATCTGGTAAGGTTCTACTTCTTAACAGGAAGCATGAGAAGTTTCAGAATGACAAGACAATATTAACCATGTAGTTGAATAAAAAAACTGTTCTTGCCCTGGCCAATTTAGAATGTGGACCCAAGGATCGAGGGTTCGCTTATCAGTAAAGGGCACATACCTCGGTTGCAGGTTCGATCCCCGGGCTGGGTTGAGAGTATCCGGGAGGCAACCAGTCCACGGGTAGACACATTGATGTCCCCCCCACCCCACCCCTTCCACTCTCTCTAAAGATCAATGGAAAAAATGTCCTCAGGTGAAGATTAAAGAAACAAACAAAAAAAAACCTCCCAACTCTTGTTTATATTAGTTTTTTAAGAAAATGTCTATACATCATCATGATTTCAGTCACAAATTTCAAGTTTAAATAAATAGAAATGTGATTTTCATAGCTATAGGCAAAAGATATTCCCTTATGTGAATATAATACACCTCACAGGAAAATACCTAATAAAATCTTACTTCTAAAAATTAACTAAATAAATTCAGGGCTTTAGGTAGAGCAAAAACACACCAATAGAGCCTAAGTTTAAAATCTTTGTCAGAAGCAACCCCTTAATTTTTGGAAAAAATACACTACAAATCTGAGCTGCTCCATCTCCAGCTCTACCAACACCTAAAGATGCCCAAGTTTAGATTATTTCTGTTAAAATATTTCTTCCTGTCTCAGTGAGTGACCTTTTATTTGGGGACAACAGGAAAACAACAAAAACAGTAAACTCTTTCTGGAAAATACTGGCCAATGGAAAGTATTTTGTCTACTCTTTCTTATTTTAAAACAATAATCACTTTTTCTTCTCCATAGCTCTTTTATTTAACAGTTTTCATCCAAAAAAGATAAGATACACTGTTACTACTCCTTATGACGAGTTCCTTTGTTTATAAATCATTAGGTTCCTATCACCTCCTTAATCTTTGTTCTTATTTGGTACTGTTTGCAAAGAAATGAGCATTTCTTTGTAATGAAATACCCTGAGTATTTCATCACTTCAAGTAGATTTCCATTCTAAATTGCAGGACTTCTACTCTTTCTGACTAAAGGAACTAAGAACACCCCAAGGAAAAGAAGTAAAAATAAAAGCTACTGTATTAAGTCTATCTTCAGGAGAATGGGAATCAGCATGAAAAGAGAAACCTTCATAAAATTTACTGTAAGAAACAAAGAGGGGGCCCTCTCTATATGGTACTTTTTATACATTGAAGTTATTACCTGCTGCTGCATCCAAACACAGCCTTCCTCAAATATTCCTTTATCACCGCCTTCACTTGCTGGCATGTCATGTCAATTGGTCAAGGACACTGGGGCAATAAAATGCTTATTGAAAGCATCATACAAATGTTTCCCTCTGCCCACCTCTGTATGTTTTCTAGGATCATTTCTAATGTGGAAATGCCACAATTCCATCAGAAAAATGTTATTGGCAGCCTGTCATGCCAAAGCCAACATCCCTATCGGTAGACCTAGCTCTAAACTCCAATAAAGCTATTTCCTGACACTTTAATAAACCCCCTTGATGTCAGTCCTTTTAGTCCTATTTTCTTTACTGTCTTCCATGGAACAGGTGCCCAAATGAAGATAGGAAATACATTTGACTTCAAATGTCTCAATTACAGAACTACTCAATTTGATTTGTATAATAGAACCCATCACACACCACCCAAAATCACCAACACAACATTTTGAACATGTTAAATTTTATTAAAAATATTTAACATTGTACAAATATTCCAATACAGTTATGGTACCTGAACGCTGTACCAAAAGCATGATTTTTATTAAACTGCTGATTAAATGGCCTTATAAATGTTTCTATTTTAATATTCTCATGTTACTGTATGCATATCAGCAACGTAATGTTTGCAGGAGCTTTCAGCTCAATTATAGAAATAGCCTTGTAATATAGTGCTAAACATCATAATAGGCATCATTGAAGTACAATTGAACAGGCTACAGAAGTCCCTTTTGTCCAAATGACAAATCAAGATAAGATGTTCATGGGATCCTGATAAATTTACTACATAAAATGAAAGCCCTTATTTATATTTGATGAATGTATGTATTAAGTGCAATCTTAAAGTTCTATACTCAGATCTTTTCTACCACTGATACATGTATAAAATGTTTCAGAAGAGAACAAGTACCTTAACATAATGACACAATCGCTAAAATTCTTCAAGTATTTCACTGCAGTGATGTTCAGCTAGTCTACAGCAAGCTTAGAGATAAGGGTTTACATTCAGGACACCAACTAGCACATGTTTAACACCTAGGAGATTCTTCCTTGACTGATACACCCAACCAACAAAGAAGGCGTAAGAATAGTGAGGAGATTCTTCAGGCATGAAAATCCAAAATTATTTTCAATCAGTGCTTATGTTATATTACATTTTTAGATGGTATGGTCAGAAATGCCTAGTTATTAAATTTAATTTCCTCAATTTATACTTTACCTTAATGGAATCCCCTAATGAGTATGAAAGATTTTAATATTTAGCACTAATCTAAAAATTGACTCTTAATTCTACCAATATCTACTAATCCTATCAACTTTCCCCAGTTTCAAATGAAACACAAGTTGCTGATTAATTTGTTTCTGCTATGTTCAAGGTCCTAATATTTCACCTATGTATTTTCCTCTTGACACAAAGTTGTTATATCAAATGTGTCTTTATACTGAATCAACCACTGTTTTTCAAATTGCTAAAACTTTTAAGTTTCATTTTACAATGTTAACGTTTCTTTTGGAGTATTTAAAAAAATTATCTTAGTGTTTAACACCTCCATTCTCTATCAACATCATCCTATTTTTACTAATATTAGTTTGCAATAAACATCCCTTAAGATGCATTATATGCTAATATACCAAATAAAAATGTAAATGTAATGAAGATATTGGATTGTTTGAAATCACAGTAAAATAAAGCAAATTTATTGTCTTGCCAAGAGACATTATTTAGAATCTATCTTATAAAGTGTCGATTCTGATCACTTAAGATAATACCCTGAGTATTTCATTACTTCATACTGTAGGCCTTTCCTGCTCATCTACCAATTTGAGAATAAAGAGCATGAAGTACTTATTATATGTTCCTATTAAGAACAAAATTATTTAAAATCTTATTTTTCTATAAGGCCAACATAAATGCCCACTTATAGGATATGGGCATTCTCCCACACTTAATGCCCCACTACTAATAAAAAAAAATAGGAAAAAAAAAGTTCTTACCAACAATTCCACTGGTTATCGTCCCCAGCGAACCCCACCTAGCAAGTCGACATCATGACATGTCAGGTCAGGGCAGCCTCAACCTCGCTTCCCTGATAGTCAGGTGATAAAAGGAAGGAGTTAAAACAGGAAAAGTATACTTGCAGATTTCTGGATAACATCTGAAAATGATTAAAAAACAAAAACAAAACAAAAAAACCCAGAGCTTCTGGTAACCTCTAAATAAAAAAATATATATATGTATACACATTTTAAAAGAAAACTTTTCTATAACGATTAACAGTAACTACTTCAAATTAAAAATTATATTTAAATTACCGACCCATGCTTTAAGTATGCAATATTTTTAAAGCTTGGTGTTTGCATTTCAAAGATAAGAACTAACCAACAAACGTCTATGCAAAAGTAAACATGACTGGTTAATGGATTTGTCATTCTGGATTCTCTAGTCGGTTATCCACTTCACTACTCCACTTGCTTACTCTGAACAACTAAGTTAACAGAAGCTCTCATTCTTAGAGGAACATAAACACACTTATAAATCCAGTGCACTCTTTCTATAAGGCTTTTTCATAGCTCCTCAGTTAAGAGACTCCACATAATTAATGACATCATTAATATTACTATTTCTTCCACATTACTTTGATTATAATGGATAGCTCAGTATAATAAAATTATCTTTGGAAAATCAAAGCAGCAAATTTTAACATAATAAGGAGTCTTTAAAATTAACAATAGCCTTATAGCAAGTATTTACTGGAAGGGTTTGGTTTTACAAATAATACACAATTAATAAAACGTAGGTATGATTATCCAAATGGGCAGGAGGCAAATGATGTAATGAGTTTCAAGAATATTATATGGCTTTTCGCTAGGAATAGAATTTTATATCCCTTCTCTTTTGGAATTTAAAATATGTAATTTATTTTTATGCATTCTGACCTTTTTAAAAAAGAGGGTTTGCCTAAGTCAGATTTCAAAGTCAAGTGAGAGAAAAATTATTTATTAATAGAAAGCATTGGGCTTTCTTATGCAGAATAACCACAGGAACTAAAAAAAACTGAAAAATTATGCTGAACTCTTTTGTTTAAAAAAACTAACTTCAGAACCATAGTAACTTAATTTCCATATTAATTGACCAAATGTGTTTATTAAAAATCTGGCAACTTATTAGAACATTTTTGCTTTTAAAAAATTAAAACAATGTCATATACATACATTTAAGCAACTGCTATAAATGAGTGATCAAATAAAAATTAGCATTCCATTATGGGGAAGGGGTGTATTTATGCCAATCTCAGGAGGGTAACTACAAAGAAGTCTATCTCATTATAAAGTAAAAACTTCCTAACACACATTAATATAGCAGGCTCATAAATAAAACCAAATGAATTAGGTTGGGGAACAAAAAGATGACAGGAGTATAGAAAATCAAATTTCCCAGAACTCATAATTTGTGCCTATTAAAAACAAAAATGAATGCAAATCTAGAATAAAGACCTTCCTCAATGGACATTTTTCAGATTTAAATATTAGATTGTTAGATTTCTGTGAAAAGTTGAGCTCTGAATCTATTTTTTCTGAATGCTGCTACAGCAATAGTTTACAAAGACAAGGTAAAAGCTCTAAAGTGAGACTTAATGTTTATAAAGTTTCATTTTACTGCTAAATAAATGGACCTATAAAACAATATTAGAGGAACATTTCTATAGATATACTTTTAATTGGTGAGAATAAAATGTAATTTGCAATCGAAGAGAGGATTTGATATGGAACCCAAGTTTTGTTCTTATGTTTTTGCTGGGGTTTTATATTTTAGGATGGGTGGGGGAAGCATCACTTTATTCCAAGTCCTAATTTCCTTCATGGTAACTTTGTAGCTGGTACCATCTAATTTTTAAGAAATACAAACAACTCAAATTTTATTTTTTAGATCCTTTCTTCTTTCCAAGAAAAATCAGGGTTTTATTCAAGTCTAATTTAGATTTATAATGAGCTTCAAGTTGTATTTTCAAAGCTTAAAAGCAGTATTTAAAGAATTTTTGGTGTCTTTACTTTTATACATGGGCATTAAAATACATCAACACAACTGGATCTAAGCTTTATCAAATACATACCCATGTTGACCTGAAACTACTCTAAAACAGACTATATAATTCCTTTATCAGTTTATAAAAAAATAGGAACATTAATAAGGCCAGTTAACTTACTGTACTATGTAATAAGTACACTTTTAAAGAGAAATAACATATACTAACTTTCATCAAGAAATATTTTCTTATTCGAAACCCAAAATATAATCTAATTAAACTTGTAAAAAATTAAGTGGCTTATAATTTTGAAGTCTAGCGCTACTGTTATAATAGACACCAAATAGAAACAAAACACAAAATAAGGTGTGTTGTTTTTAATTATTTTCCAATGGCTTGTTTTTATAATTTAAAAACAGTTAGATCCACCTAAGAACAAAACGGAAGGGAAAATTTTGCAGTAATTTGAAAGTGATCCAGACTTTCCTGTACTGTAAAGTTTGGATTCTTTTGTTCCTCTTATTCTCAAGCAAAAAGGCCATTACAATAAATCAGAATTTCTAAAGGAAACAGGGAAAGAGACATTATGACTTGGCCAACAAAAACTTTGGCCATTAGGGATAGTTAAAAAAAAAAAAAAAGGTGTTAACCAAAAGTCAGAAGTATGTTTACTAGATATTTTTAAGCCTCTCTTGTAAGGCTTCTGTTTCTCAAAACAAATTTACATAGCAATAGCAAATCATATTCCTGAACTGAAGTGGCAGTCCCGATCATGTATACTAAAACTGAGTTTCATCCGTAGTGCAATTGACACCACAATACTAACATTTTTTCCTGTTACATATGTATTCACTTATTCAGCAAATAAGGTCTTCAGACAACAAATTATCCTTTATAGAAATAATGTGGGTCAAAATAAATTGCAGTCTGCTTCACTAATCCCACTTTATTTAACATAAATTATCCAATGCCTGCAAGAATGTTCAAAAGCCATTGAACCTGTTTTATAAAAATAAGGATAAAATTTCAAAATTTAAGAGACTATGAGAGAACACCAATCAATGAAGTGCTATTTGGAATAAATACTAGAATTTAGACTAAGCCTCAGTCTGATAGCCATGATACATGTTGAAATAGACAAGAAATTTTGCATGAATTTGATCACTCACATAGGCAGTTATAGTTTGAAAACAATATTCCTTGCAAGGATTACGAATAAAATAATGTTTTAGGACACAATTGAATTTGAAATAGGTAATGTTTTGAATAGATTTTTGAGTTTTATTGAAATCTTACATGAACAAGAAATTGGAAATACAATCACATCAAAGAACAAATTGTCACGGCTTTGACGTTTAAGCCAAACAAATTTTGTAGGGCAGATTTCAAAAAGGTGTGAAGTAATAACAATTTAAAAACACAGTTAACCTACTTCTAGGAATGCAAAACATACAATCATAGGTTATTTTCAATACAAGAAAACTTAAATTTTTGTTTGCTTTAATTTCTTAAAACTACTAAGACAAAGTACTAGCTTGTATTTTTATTTACAGCATACTCCATACTCCTATGTAATCTATCTCAAATGCAAAAAAATGAAACTGTCCAAAACCAAAGGTTCTGCAAAATCATGATTTAACAGTGTGCTCAGCTTGTTTTGAAGCTAAAAATGAAGCCTGAAACAATAAAAGCATTGTAATCCCCGGAATAAGGGAACTCTGCAAGCCCAATAATGTCCAAGAGCATTTATGAAAAGAGGAAAAAATAAAAAGACTTGAGTATATACACAATAATGATTTCTTCAGCCCAATACAAATGGCAGCAAACTGCTACTTAAAGATGAAACAGTTAAGCCAATTTTTGTGTTTTTTTTGAAGAATGTAGTAGATCTAGAGCCAATCGTGTCTTGCCAATATCATTTTCAAGCCCTCACTTGTCTATTTCCACTGTTGCCCATAAGTATCCTGATAAAATTCCTGGTTGTCATTATTGTAACCATAGTTACCAGTATAGTCACCACCTTGTTGAAGCGGCTGCTGAGCGATGGGTTGAGAACCCCAGTTCTGTTGGTTGTTGGTCTGACGGCGCTTGGAATCAGGTTGGTTGTACCCATCTGCCTTTCTCTTGCCACCTACATTGCCCCCACGATTGCCCCGAGAGCCACGGGAACCACGGCCTCTCTGCTGTTGTGCAGGACCCCCTCTGCCACCCCTAGAGCCTCTTGGTGGTCCCAAAGGTGCCCCCCTCTGTGAATAGCCAGTTCTACCTCTTGGAGGTGGTGCTCCCCGCCCCCTTGGTGGTGGTGGAGCACCTCGCCCTCCCCTTCCTCCTCCTCTTCCTCTTACTGCATAGCCATCATCATAGCCGTAGTAGGGATCTTCATAGCCTCCACGATAGTCGTGATAATCATAACCATAGTAATCATCATAGTAATCTTCATAGCCATAGTAATCTGGAGGGTAGCCATATCCACCTCTCCCCCCACCACGACCCCGACCTCTAATTGGAGGTGGCATGCGAGGAGGAGGGTGATAGTAATAATCTTCATACCTAACAATGGAGGGAAGGGAGAAAAGAAAAAACAAATTAGCTTACTTCATGACTCTTCCTGATTTTGTTTTATTAACCTGATCTCCGCTATCAAGTTATTCTCTGTTCAAAGATGTATTTACTAAAATGCAGACTCACGCAGTGCTTCTGGAGGCCTGTCTAGCAGCTTGGCGTTCTTTCCTTTTCTTGTCTGGTGGCTTGGCTAAGACTATTTCAATTTCTTCCCCTTCTATTTCTTTGCCATTCATTTCATCCATGGCCTATACAGAATTAGAAAAACAAATTTATTTTACAAGTAATACTTTAAAGCATAACTACATAAGCATATCTGTGCCAGTTAATACACTAATAAACAATTTAAATATTTTAATTTGCAAAAGATGAATCCAGCCACAAAGTATAAAAAATAATGGAAGTACCTGTTTTCCTCAATCTCACCCTCTTATACGTAAACAATAATGAGCACAAAACTGATGCCCTACTCTTATATTTAAAAAAGTAAAAGGGTCACCTATTGCTGTTCCTTAATTCCAAATAACTAACTCTTCAATGCTTAGCCATACTAAAGAGGCAAATCCACACATGGGGAAGATGCCAGTATCACAAACTTTTCAGGATTCCAAGTTTTAAATAAATATATAGCATTCAACATGTAGGTGGTCTTACATTGTTCTTCCATAAAAATTTTAAGGGGGGAGAGGATAAGAGATCAACCAAAGGACTTGTATGTATGCATATAAGCATAACCAATAGTCACAGACACTAGGGAGGTGAGGGCATGTGCTGGGGGATGGGGGTGGCCAGGGAGAGGTCAATGGGGGGAAAAGGAGACATACGTAATACTATATGTAATACTTTAAACAATAAATAATTTTTAAAAAATATTTTTTTAAAAGTTTTAAGAATGGGAAACACAAATGAGGTCACTGATAAGATTAGCAGTGAAATTCAACAAGAAATTGACACAAACACAGTCTAGGTTTCCCTCACAACACAATCTCAAACATACTTTGCCTAAACAAAAGCACAGAGCCCAGAAAAAGCCTGACCTAATGAAGTACTCACCTGGAGGACAATAATCAAAAGCATTCTATGCTCTAGCCCTTTATTTATGTTGTTCCACCTAATAACCTCTGCCATGCTTCAAAGTTCAGGTGACTCTAACAAAATATCACCTCACCAGTTTTTCTATTTCCCTATACAACCATTTCTTCTTTAGACATACATAAATGCTCTATCCATAAAGAGCATTTAGTGATTTACAAGTATTCAGTCAAATCCATCCTTCTCTAGATACTAATTTTCTTCCTTTACCACCTTACCTTTTGGCTACTTCAGCTAAAACTAAATGAGGCTACAGAAGCTTCCTGGTCTAAACGACAGAATAGAGGAGCAGTCGCCAACCAGTGGTCTGTGAGTTCCGAAAGGTTGGCGACCACTGAAAAAGAGCCATCTACTCACTCACGTGGCTATAAGTGGCTATAGCGATGAATGTGATTCCCAGCTGCTGAGCTAAAAATTTTATAATTTTACAGACTTGTTTGGCAAACCACCCTACCAGTTTTTATGGACCTGTTATTTAATACCAACTGAATCAAAGAACTATTTAGACGGTATAAACTTATTAGTTATCAGTGTTTCATACCATTGGCAATTTCAGGGGGCATACATTAAATTCTGTATTGAGTTGTGAATTTTATAAGCAATAATGTCTAATTAATTAGCTGCCGTGAAAAAGCAAACCAATCAATTCTAAATAGTCAAAGATTTTCTATAAGGCACATTTAAAAGCAGTACTCTGGGCAAAGGCCTGGGGTAGAGAAAAGCTGGATGGAGGGGGGCAAAGGAGGAAAAAAAGGGAGACACCTGTAATACTGTCAACAATTAAAAAATAAAAAAGCAGTATCCTGGACAAGAAAGAAAACTGATCGACTAAAAGGTGGTACCACTCACTCCACCAATAAAACATGTAGAAAAAGAATCAAGACTGAGCCACTGAGAATTTTGGATCCATCTTCCCAAGTACAAAAAAAGAAAAGCTTTTATTAGTGTCATCCGTCCCCACTACTGCCAAAGGGAGGACAAGAGAAAATTTCACCCATTAAAGATGGCGCTGATGCTCAGCCAGTGTGGCTCAGTGGTTGAGCATGGACCCACGAAATAGGTCACGGTTCAATCCCCAGTAGGGAGTGCACAGGAGGCAGCCGATAGATGATTCTCTCTCATCACTGATGTTTCTATCTCCCTCTCCCTTTCTCTCTGAAATCAATAAAAATATATTTTTCTAAAAAAGTTCCAGAGTTCGGCAAAGTTGAAAACCCATTTTATTTTAATTTTTAAAGGCACTTCATATGTTTATCAAGTTTCAATAGCACATTCAAATGTCAAGAAACAAAATTTCTACCTTAACAGCTGCTCCTCTGTCTTCAAAATGAACAAATGCATAATCTTTCAACTTCTTCACCCTTTCGAGTTTTCCAAATTCAGAAAATGACTTTTCCAGTATTTCTTCTGTCACTGTAGTAGCCAAGTTTCTCACAAATAAAACTTTCACCTAATACAACAAATATAAAAAATTGGCATTGGCTACTTAATTATAGCTGGTCTGACATTAAAGTATTTCTTCCTATCTTCATGGCATAGGCTTTTTTCCTCTAAAACATTAAGTGCTATGATAGAAGGTATAAAAATTGCCAACAAAATGATTCAGATATTAGTTACTGATTTATATAAATATTGGTTCCTTCTCATGTCCTATAATTAAAGTGCCTAACATTGTAAATAGGGCCTTCAAAAAACTAACACATTAATTATTACTAAGAACTTACAAATTTTGCATGGTCCCTAAGTCTCCCTTAAACAAGTTTTTCCGGGTTTTTTTTTCCCCTAGTAGAACTGGATAAGCTGATTCTAAAGTTCAACTGAAAAAATAAGTAAATATAGCCAGGAAAAAGATAAGAAAAAAATTTAGAGACTAACCTTACCAGATATAACAACCATAATGCTTAAATCATTCAATCAGTGTAGTGTTAATCTGGATAAAAATACAAGTCAGATCCACATCTTACATGATATGCCAGGATAAACTCCAAATAGACACATAGACACATAGACACACACACACACGGATGATGGAGAAGGGAGAAAATGAAAGTGCTAGAAGAAAATAATGTTTTTATAACACACATTGGGGAAGGCTTTGTGACTCAAAATTTATTAACTATAAGTCTATAAACTATAAAAGAGTGATGGATTCAACTACTAAAAATAAATGGCTTCACCTGACCAGCGTGGCTCAGTGGTTGAGCGTTGACCTATGAACCAGGAGGCCACAGTTCCATTCCCCATCCGGGCACATGCCCGGGTTGTGTACTCGATTCCCCAGTGTGGGGTGTGCAGAAGGCAGCCGATCAGTGATTCTCTCTCATTATTGATATTTCTATCTCTCTCTCCCTCTCCCTTCCTCTCTGAAATAAAAATATATAAAAAAATAAATAAATAAATGGCTTCTACATAGCAAAAAAATACAAGCAAAGTAAAAAACCAAATGACTTATATAACAGAGTTAATCTTTCTTTTATATCAGAGATCCAGAAAATAAAAAACTCAACAGAAAAAATGAATAGAAAAATATGCAAAATTCATGATTATATGGTTCATACAAAAAACAGCAACAACACACAAATGACCGGAAAACATAGTAAAAACTTAAACTCATGCATAGTAAGAGAAGAAAACTCTTAATGGCTTTGAAATACCGTTTGTTACCAAACTGGCAAAATCCAAAAGTTTAACAATACACTAATTTTGACAAGGATGAAAAGAGGCCTCTTGTATTTCGCTGGTAGGAGGGTAAAACGATCTGGTTCACTTCCCAAAGAGGGGAAATAAAAATCTTAGTAATAACAGGTGCATTTACCTGTTGGCCCACAATTCTACCCCTGAGAATCTATTCTACAGATATATCCGTACTTGTATCAACTGACATGACAAAAGCTATTCACTACAGAAACAACCTATAAGACTAGAACAACCCAACGTCCAGCTGGTTGAATATACTATGGTACATCCACCGAATAAAACACTATGTAACCATACAAAAAAATGAAGAAAGAAAAAAAAGAGGAAGAGTTCTAGATGGTTTGGCTAAGTGGATAGAGCATCAGCCTGCGGACTGAAGGGTCCTGGGTTTGATTTCAGTCAAGGGCACATGCCTGGGATGCGGGCTTGAACCCTATTAGGGGGTGTGCAGGAGGCAGCCAATCAATGATTCTCTCTCATCTCTCTCTCCTTTCCTCTCTGAAATCAATAAAATTATATTTTCAAAAAAACACACACAAAAAAACAAGGAAGAGCTCTAAGAGCTGACATGGAGAGATTGCTAGGATACATTGTTGGTAAAACTTTTTTTCCCCATTTCTGAAACAGGGATCCAACTTACAGTCAATGTGAGAGATAAGTACTGTGTCATAGTTTAATTGGCAACATTTATAATTTCTTAGTGGTACTTATAATAATGGCATACCTTCCTTAGAGCTGATGAAATAGAGTGGTAAATAAAACAAATATGAATCAGTGAAAACAATAAGTTACCAGCAACCATTTGTATAAGAAGCAGGGAAAGGAATACATCCTCAATATTTGTCAGTATTTGCCCAAGAAAACACGAAAAGATAATAAGAGACTACTAAAACTGAATGCCTATAGGGAACCAAGGGGTATGATACAGATATGGTAGATGGGGCTAGGGGTGGAATTGGGGCTTCTCTGTCTATACCTTCCTATAAAATTTTGATTTCTAAGCTAAGGAACTATATTAACTATTCAAACAAAAAACCAAACATATCCACTGAACAAAGTGTTGCTATATAAATAGAAAGGATAGGGGAGAAAATCTTAATTCAATGGGTGAAAAAAATGGAACAGTTTCCATCTCTCCCTCTATCTCCTTTATTTTTCTAAATGTTGTCAATACTGAAGTATAACTACATCAGACGGGCCTCCACTGATTTCCTTTTTAACTAAACATGGATCCCTTGTCTTTTTCTGAAATGAAACCATAATATACTATATAAAAATTACTTGTTGCCCTAGCTGGTTTGGCTCAGTGGATAGAGCGTAGGCCTGCAGACTGAAGGGTCCTGGGTTCTATTCCGGTCAAGGGCACATGCCCAGGTTTCAGGCTCAAGTCCCCAGTGGGAGGCGTGCAGGAGGCAGCCGATCAATGATTCTCTCTCATCATTGATGTTTCTCTCTTTCCTTCTCTGAAATCAATAAAAATATATATTTTTAAATTACTTGTTAAAACTGTATTAGGAAAGATACATTTATTTAGGTGCTTAGGTTCTGTTTGATTTTAAAACTGACCCAACTTGGCAAAAGATCTTCAATAAATTGTAACACTGGTAGAGTGAACAGCAAAAGCTTTACTCTACTGTGTAAATTCCCCATTAGAAAACAATAAAAGAGTCAGTAATATTCAAGTTTATTCAACCAGTATTATTTAAGTTTATAGAGGCCACCTATTCATTCCAAAATTCGTTTCAGATGCAGAAAGAACAGTTACTAGAATAAATTTGAAGTTTTCTAACCCTATAAAAAGATTTAGGATAAATTTCAATCTGAAAGGTTATCAGAAGTATGTGAAAAGTGACTGATGAGAAAATTAGTAGCTATACTTTAGAATTTGGGGGGATTTGATTCCCCTCGTATAATGTGTAATATACCTATAATACTATTTTTAAAATGTTTTTATAGGATAAGCAATACAGGCGACAATACAGTTTCTACAAGGTAGATTCAAAGTTATAAGAGATCTGAAAATATTTATCCAATCCTAATAAAAGAGGTCACATCCAAATTCAGTAAGTTTGCCCCAGTCACAATTGGGAGAACAAGTGAAATGAAATCAAACTAGAAAAGGAAGGAAGGAACGAAGGAAGGAAGGAAGGAAGGAAGGAAGGAAGGAAGGAAGGAAGGAAGGAAGGAAGGAAGGAAGGAAGGAAGGAAGGAAGGATCTATTTAAGGAATATGTTAAAAAGATACTGAGCAGCACATCTGAGAGCCTCTCTGGTTCATTCTCAATGGATCTTCTGTTTAACACAAAGATGTTTTTGCCCTCAAAAAATTTATCATACTAATATAAACTGGGGCTCTCCAAACTAATCAGAGTGAGGACTGTCTTCTGAGAACCTAGAGGCAGACTTCTCATCCAGAAGAATCTAATCACTACCTTATGACCATCCATAAAGTTGCTGCCTCCCTGAGAAGGGAAAAGACATTTACCAAAATACTCAAAAACTCACTAAAAGGGACAGAAATGCAACTCTAATGTGTCCCTTCAATCCCAGGACTCACCCAAAGGAAAGCCTGAGAATGAGGATTCATGGCACCATCTGTTACCAGGCAAAGATCTTGGCAATGCAAGGATAGGACAGAGGAAAATGAGGTCCCTCTACAGGACTTGCCATGCATATTTTGCCACTACCATATAACAGCAAACATGCAAACCTTTTGCCTTTCTTCACAGGGACAATACCCTAAAGGAAGCTTGATAATTAAAAAAATAAAAACTTTTTAAAATAAGAGAAAAAAATTAGATATAAATATAAATAAAATTATTACTGGACATTTAATAAAATTCATAATATGGTCAATGAAGATTATAATTCAAACTCTTTCTTTACTGAGTAAGACCTTGTCTTTTTTTTCTTGTTAAACCTCTGTATTCCTTATAATGCCTAGCACTAAACAAATTCTCAGTGTGTATAAAAATACTTAATGGAAGGGATTTCATTCAGTTCCTTTACATGTTTAATCAGCAAGAAAAGGAATGGTTAATGGAAATTCCTGAATATCAAGAAAGGCTGTTAAGTTTGGTGTTAAAACAGGTCCTTGCCTAAATAGTTAAAATCAAGAGCTATAATATTAAAAAAACTCTGAGCTTCATTCTGAGAATAAAATTTAAATGATGACCACACCTCCATCACAAGCAATTGCATTTACCTTAGCCATGACTTCTGGATCTGGTTCTTCCACAGGGTCAGCCCATTCAACTGTAACTACATTTCCCCATACTTTTACTTTTCCACTCATCAGCCGGCGTCTGGCTTGTGCTGCTGACTTGTGATCCTCATATTCAAGGAAGCAGAACCCCCGATTCTTCTTTTTGTCATCGGGTTGATGATAGAGAATAACGTCCACCAAACCCTCTGTTAAACCAACAGCCAGATATATAAGCCAAAAGCATCCACCACACATCTACTGATTAGGCAGACCTAAATCCACTTGCCTAAAAGCAAAAAATAACTGAAGAAGCCTCAAAATGATTCACTAATTACCTAATCCAACAATTTAATCAGCATTATTAGATATGAGGTTTGGGGCAATATTTTTATGTTTCCTTTTAATTTTAGGGGTCGTAAAGATACAGCCATAAACAACAGGTGCAACTACTACATTTTGACATATAACTTTCTACAATGTTTTAGAGGTTTGATGTAACATGACCTTATAATTTATGAAAATACTACATCAAGGAACTTAAACATCAAATTATTGACATAAATCCAAGAGAACTAAGATTCAACAACTAACCATTGGGTCTAACTTAAAAGTTAGTTTTTACTAAGAATAAAAATAATTGCTAAATACTGGTGTCCCTCTGGTCTGTCCTGTGCCCTCATCTTTCCATAAATCTTCTTTCTAGGTAAAAACAAGCTAGTTCCTACTCTTAAATACTATCTATATCCTTAAGAATGCTTAGATTTTATTTCAACCCCAGACTTAAAGACATTTCAAATTTAACAGTCCAAAACTGTACCACCACTCCCCAAATCTGTCTTCTCTAGACTTTCCTACTTAATAAACAGTACTATCTCCTGGGTTTCTCAAGCCAGAAATTAAAGAATCATTCTTGATTTCCTCCTTTACTTCATCTCCCCTATCCAATTCCAAGCCAATCTACTTTTTGCATCTCCACTGCTCAATCTTCTATTTGAACATTATGAAAGCTTCTGCTCTTTACCCCTTTCTAAGCCATTATCTATACAGCAATAGGAATAATATTCTGAAAACATAAAACAGATGTTATTCCCTGTTTAAGACCTTCAAATACCATCTCATTTTACATACACTAAAATCCAAACTCCTTACATGGTCTACAAAAGTCCTACCTACTTCATTTCATATAATTCTACCCCTAATTCTACCTTTTAAAAACACTGGCCTTCTATTCACTTTAATATACCAAGTTCTTTCTTGCCTTAGAACACAGGCATTCTCTTGGAATGCCTCTTTGTATGTTACATTCTTCTCATTCTTCATGTCTTGGATGAAATGTCACCATATCAGAAAAGGCTTCCATAACCATCAAATCCCCAATAATAGCTATTTTCTACCTAAATATCCCTTATTTCCTTCTTCACGGTGCTTACCACAATGTGTAAATATTTCTTTAATTTTGGTGGGGAATCTTCTCTCCTTTCCCAGAATGTAAGCTCTACAGGGCAGAGACTAGATCTCTTATTCACCACTGTATCCCAGCAGATAGTACAATACCAGTACTTAATAGGCATTGGATAAACACTTGCTGAAAAAATGAATACATGGATATAAAGCTAGAAAGGAGTTGGTAAATTATGATAAATTAGAGGCCCAGTGCATGAAAATTATGCATGGGGGGAGAGGGGGTTCTCTCAGCCTGGCCTGCACCCTCTCGCTGTCCAGGAGCCCTCGGGGAGCGGGCCTAAGCCATCAGTCGGACATCCTGAGCGCCTCTGTGGAGGCAGGAGATGCTCCCGCCAACTCTGCTGTGCTCGCCAGCTATGAGCCCGGTTTCTGGCTGAGCAGCGCTCCCACTGACCACCGGGGGCAGTTCCCGTGTTGAGCGTCTGCCCCCTGGTGGTCAGTGTGCATCATAGCGACCAGTCATTCCACCGTTCGGTCGATTTGCATATTAGCCCTTTATTATATAGGATTATTATATAGAATAGTGGCAGTGGTTACAATGTGGGATGCTAGAAGTAAAAAATTCCAAAGTGGCTAGAATTTGGGGCAACAAGTTCCAGAATGTGATCTGCATGTGGGGGAGCTGAAGTAAAGGACTGAAGATGAGGTGGTCATAAAACTAGGAGGCTAGGGTACTGGATGATGCCTCTATGGTAAAAGTACTAAGAGTAAGTCAATTTAGGACAGAAGAGGAAGACTGTGAGCCAGAAGCAACCTTCAATTAATAAGACAAATTGAAACCAGAAGAGCAATAGATGACAGCTTGAAGGAAGGGGAAAGGATAGTATATCTAGATGACAAAAATGTAAAGGAATAGTGGGGTTTTCTTTAAAAGGGAAAGTAATAATCTAAAAAAAAAGTTTTTTTAAACCACAGCTAGTATTTAGTAGCTCTCTATTAGCATTTTAAAAATGGAAATAGAAAAGGAAATATCAGACTAAATCATGTAAAGTAGTAAAAGTATATGGTTTCATTAAATTTTGTTTCAGTTATATATAAATGTATACAGACCAATGTATAAACATATACATTGTAATATAAAATGTACTTCTCAATCAATTCCATGCATTTAGAATTGCAAATTTTGAAAAATATGGTCTAGATGAGCTAACAGGAAGAGGACAAGAACCCTAATACCTTTGGACCTAAAGTACACTGAATGTCAGAAGGGGAAAGCCTTCACTTGAAGACCACAGGGCAAAAGCTCTGGCAAAAGCCAAGGTTCAATTAAGGGAAAGTGAAGGGGGCATTTCAAGATATTAAGGATATGAGGAAACATGCTTAATCCAAACCACTATAAATATTAAAAAATTCAAATGATTTATCAAACTGGCAAAATCCAGAAAATAATAAAAGCAGAAGGGATGCAATTTAGAAATTGAATAGACATTTAAACTCTTAGATTAATATACACATCCTTTTTTTGCACTTATAAACAGTACCACAGATTTCCCAAAATTAACTTCTAAATACATTTTTGTTTTACCTGTGACTTTACTGAATTCTTCCAGAATGTTTTCTTTAGTCTTATTCTTTGGAATTGATCCAACAAAAAGCCTGTTGTTTGCCACAGAAATGCACACTCCAAGGTGTTTACCAGGGCGAATTTCATAGCTGTCACACTGCAAGGAAGAAAAGAACCAGACACCCCACAACCACCCCAAACTCAGGACAACCGATCTCAATCTAAAATATTCATTAATTTAAGGTCAACCACTTCTTGCTTCATGAACTCACCAAATTCCCTCAGGCTTGTCATAATATAAATGTGTATTTTAAACTTGTTACAGCCAGTCTTTCATTTAACTTGGTTTTGTTAACTTTCACTATTCCTCCATATTATAAATGACTCAAAGTTATTCTCATTTTATTTTTAAAACTATCTTATTTCGTATTTAAGATTTTATCTATCTAAAAACTTTTTTCCATGTTTTTTTTCAGAAAAAGTACTTTGGAGATGAAATCAGATATAGACAAGCCATTGGCAAGATAATAATATAAAAAAAGTAACAACTATGTTTACTCAATGCAAAAGAAATTTAGAAGAACTTCACATTCTATATAAACCACAGAATTCTAAATATATAAAGTTTTACACTGCATATCAAACACAATACTTTCAAAAATATATAAAATGATAGATATAAAATGTTTTATTTAAATCACTGTATAATGGTTTCCTTGATAAACTTTAGCTTCTCATGCTTTAACATTACTTACCCATTTATTTACTAAAAGACATGTTATTATTAAATGAAATCATCCATATGTTGCCAAAACATGGAAATAAAGATTTAAAAACTTAATATTAAATAAACAAACCGTAAAAAAAATCCATAACAAAGATTAAAATCTGGGTCAAACTAGAAGCAGAACTACTTTAGAGGCAACTTATGAAACAAAAGCCTTGGTTAAAGAGGTTACTGTTCTAGAAGGACTAGAACTAGACTAGGTGAGGGCTTTAGATATCTGGCAAAAGATTATGTCAAAATACAATGATACTGTTAAGTTACTGAGATGGTTGTATTTTAATACAGTAGGAGTGAAGATATACTTAATTTGCAAAACTTGTTACTACTGCTACTCATAAGTAAGTACGAAGAGTAAAAGGCCCTATAAAAAGGAATTAATAGAAGACTGGTTATAAAATAGCAAAAAAGAGAAGGATTAAAGACAGAGAAGATTGAATGACCTGGAAACAAAAATATAGAAAAGAATATACTTAGAAAATAAATTGTATATTTAGGCTGTGACAAAAATAAAAAACAGATTCAGAACCATTTCCTGAATTGGCGACAGTGTCCTAAGTCTTCACTATACTTTAAGAATCCTATCATAAAGTTTAACAGCAAGAATTGACATCCTTTCTATCAATATTCAAATGGAATTTTAGATACTAATCACTCTAATTAATAACTTTTAAAAATATATTTATATTTATTGATTTCAGAGAGGAAGGAAGAGGGAGAGACAGAAACATCAATGATGAAAGAGGATCATTGATGGACTGCTTCCTACATGACCCCACTGAGGACTGAGCCTGCAACCCGGGTGCCCGGACCGGGAATTGAACTGTGATCTCCTGGTTCACAGGTCAACACTCAACCACTGAGGCACACAAGCCGTGCTCTATTAATAACTTTTTAGAATTATGGGACACTTTCTCCAACATATTAATTCTTGGGTATCCTCATTTCTTTTTTACTTTTATAATCAGAAAACACAGAGCAAAGGCCACATACCAACTCAGTTAACATAAAAACATTCAAAACAATAACTAAAGAAAATAAAACAATGTTAACTGCAAACATTTTAAACTGAGGTAATTCTCTCAAATAATGACTTGCTAGACAGTAGGTATCTGTTTTATCACATACCAGTTTAACAGCTTCCTGTGCAGCTTCCTTTCCACAGAAGGTGATAAATGCATACCCTCTGTTCTGACCAGACAGTGGATCCATCATAAGACGTAGGTCCCAAATGGGACCAGCCTTTTCAAAAAGAGGTACCAACTCATCCTCATATAAATCTCTTGGTATTTTACCTACAAACACCTGAAATAAAATCTCTGTGTTAGAATCCCAATGTAAGCATTTGATTTTAGATCTATAAAGCCTAACTGCCTTTTCTTTAAGGGGATGGGGACAGGAAGATTGTTAAGGAGCAATGGGATAACTTGAATTTTATGAAACTGACCCTAATTTTTATTATAATGACTTTCGGGTCAACATAGAACAATATTCTATACTGAATAATGGAAACTGATAAATAGGAGTGTGCAAAACTTGTACTAAAATTTGAATATTTATAATTTATTTTCCTCATAAAGTGAATAAAGAACACGTATGTTCATGGAAATGTCTGTGTTTTTATAAAAATAAAATTGAATAAAAGATTAATGTGGTCTTCCTCAAGCTTTCTCAATCTAAAATTTTTATTATTTAAAGCTCTAGGGTTTCTTCAATCAATCTCTTTCTCTACCAGAATATTATATTTTAGGGTCTATAAAAAATTCTTCACCATATAAAGATTTAGTATTCTACCTTAATAAAAATTATATAGGATTAAATTATACAATGATAAATTCGAATTAAGTAATCATACACAATTTTCTTCAAGTTTCTACCACGTCTGTAACATAAAAAATGATCCTTTATGTTAAAATATTTGCAATCCAGTCTTAACGAGTAAATCAGTGTTTGCACGAGATAAATGGTCTAGTGAAACTCTTCTACATCAACGTTTCATATTCTGAAAAATAACCTGATTAATGAATAATAGCAATCCAAAAGATGTCAAAATTATACTGGATATTAAGTTTCTGATGTTAAGCTCCATAACAGTTGTGCAATCTAACACAATCCTTTCCAAAAAATGGATTCACCTTCACAGCTGTTGGGTAAAACCGGAAGTCTTCTTCTGAAAAATCTAGCATAATTCTCATACAACAGCTACTCCAATTCTGTCTTCTTGAAGTCTCCAATCCTTGTTCAGTCACTTTAAGTTCTTCTGGGAAAGTTACTACTTTCCTCATATTCTTTCCTCTCAACCTTAAAAACTTTTCTCAGCATCTATTTTTACTTCTTTCCTTTATACCTCAGAGAAAGAGATTTACTTCTTTTCCAAGGTTAACTTCTTAACCCTAATAAAACAACACGTCTTTTCACCACCTTCTTGTGGAAATAATTACAAGCCTTTATTTCTTCAACTCTCCTATTTTTTGCTCAATACACCCTCCTTTCCTGTCAACTGGTTCTTTCCTCTGTCTGTAAACATGCTAAATCTCCCACAGCTAAACAAAATACAAACAAATAATACTTTAGCTTCTATATCTTTCCTTTTACTTTTACATGCTTAGAATACATCCCCCATGTTTTATTTTACTCATACAGTTTTTCTCTTCAATTTATCTACTAGATGCTTAGTACTGGTGCAGCCACAGAGAAGTAAAAATAAGACATTTAAGGCATCATTTTAATGGTATCCCTACAGAAGCATCTTAACGAAAAATCCACTCAGGAAAGCACTTAGCATCTATGCTCTTTTTAACTCTCCAAAATTGACTTCTTCCTAAACTGTATGCCCAAATGTCACTAGTGAACGTCTAATGACCAAATTTTATTTTCTCAGTCTCACCATCCTTGCCTCAACAAGCATCAAGACTGGTGATACTACCTTCTGAAAATCCTCTTAAATCTTCAGAATCCTACACTAACCTGATCTTCTTATCTTTAATTATTTCTCTATCCTTTCCAAGGCAATCCTTCAATCTACCTACATGTTTCCCAAAGTTGTTTCTACAATACTTCACTGTATTTTCTTCACTTAAAAAGATCTTATCCCCAAAGCCTACAACTATACAGTCATCTTCCAGATCCCCATCCCAAGACCTAATTCTGTGTCTCCAACTGCCTATTAAACATTTCCTCTTGATTGTCATCAATAAGTCTAGCGGTGCCAACTTGTTTTTTGAATATAGATGTATATATAGATAAGAATGACTATCAGAATAATACAATAGTAGTTATAATACATAAAAAACTTTCCTAATTGTATTTTTCCTTATTACATTTCTAAATATTCTACTATGAAGACAGAATACATTTGTAACAAATGTTTCCTTGTTCAAAAGTCAAACTGACTAAAACCCACCCTTGTCAACTGGCTCCTCTGAACTTTCACCATTTCTCTTGGAAGAACATAATTTCTGCTGCTCCTCCAACAAGGTGACTGAGGAAATATTACTCCCATAAACTAAACAAAAAAATCTCAAATAGTTTGAATCGCTCCCATTCTCATCCAGGTCCAATTAATCTTTTAAGTATCAGCTTAAAGTTGCTCCAATGCATAATGCCTAGCCTATACAGACAACTGGTTCCTTCTCATGAGACAAACCTTTCATGAGACATGGAAATGCATACACTTTGGACTCATGTGCCATGTATTTTTCTGAGTTCTAGGGATATAGTGAACACCACAGACAAGGACTAGGTATTTATGAAGCTTGTATTACTGATATAAATATAAACAATATTTTTTAGGAGGTGTTAAAGGTTAACAAAAATAAAGGAAAGAAAGGGATAAAAATTATGAGGAAGAAACTGTATTTTAATTAGAGGGTCTCCTTAAGGAGGTTAAATTTGAATTGAGACCTAAGAGAGAAAATAAAGTAAATAATCTGAGGAAGGAACATTCCAAAGTGAGGGAACAAGAACAAAAAGATGGGAGTACAACTGACATAGTTGAAGAAGAGCAAATAGGCCAGTTCCTAGAATACAACATCCACACAGGAGACAGTATTGAGAATGAGACAAAGGTTAAGTTAAATCATGGTTAGGAGTTTGGGTTTTATTCCAATTGTGTTGGGAAGACATCAGAGAACTTTGAACAGACAAGTGACTAGGTATGACTTATGTTCTAAAAGGAATATTTGGGGAAAAATGAAAATAAAAAAAATAAAAGGAATATTTGGGTAACTGGATTGAAAATGGAGTGTACAGGGAAATAGGCTGACTGGTCAGGTTAACAGGGCAATCCCAGAAAGGGATGATGTGGCTTGGCAAAGTAAAGCAAAGCTATGAAGGTAGGAAAAATGTAAAAAATAGTGAGTTTCAAATTATATTGAATTCAAATCTACATTTTAGTTACCTTGAGCAAGTTTCTTAATTAGTGAATCTCAATTTCCCCATCTGGGAATAACACCAGTAAGAGGGTTCAAATTCCATGTGAGTGGAGAGTTCACAACTTGTTCCTCACTTTATTCCCAGCATTGGACACAGTGGGTGCTCATCTTTGAATAGATGTATGAATGAGCATCTACCTCATACTGTTAACTTCGCACTAACTGGATAGATCCCAACCCCTTTCCTACTCAAGGACGCATGGACCAGCAACAATTTTATCAATTTCCCATTTTATAAATGAATCATTTCCATCAGCACACAAATACATTTTAATTTCTTCGTTGATATTTAAACAAAAATATATCTTGACTATAATACCTTCTAGTTATTATCCCATTTCTTGCTACCTTTGTAGCAAACTTGCTAAAACAAACAAACAAAACAAAAAAAGCCTGTAAGTTCTTGCTATCTCAAATTCCTCATCTTCCACTCCCTTGAATCTTCTCCAAATCTGGCTTTTACCACCATTCCTGTCAAAGTCAACTAATGACATCCACCTTGCTACAATCAAGTGTCAATTCCCAGTCCTCACCTTACCTGGAAAGTTTGATATAATTAACCAGCCTTCCTTCTGTGAAAACACTGACTTCCGAGACACTACACTCTTGGTTCTTCTTACCTCACTGGCTTGCTCTTCTCAGTCCCTTGTAGTTCCTCATCTTCCCAAACTCTAAATGTTGAAGGGCTGCAGAGATCAAATCTTAGACCTTTTCTCTAATCTACACATATTTCCTTGGTGACTGCATCCAACCTTATGGTTTATAAATACCATACAGATGCTTATGTCTCCCCACATTTACAATCTCCAACCAAAATTCTCCCCTGAACTCCAGACTCATATAAGCAACAGATCAAACAACAGCTATACTTGGAGGTCTAAGAGATATCTCATAACATATCCAGAATTGAACTACTATCTTTCAATCTTACTAATTTGCTCTTTAATACAGCCTTCCTCTCATTTCAATAATGGCAATTCCATCCTTCCAGGTGCTCAGGTAAGTAGTCTTGAAGTCATTCTTGGCTGCTTTCTCTATCCCCATATCCAACCTATCAATAAATACTGTTTGATCTGCCTTCAAAATATCCAGAATCTGACCACTTCTCACTAGCTTCAGCTATACCAACCTGCATTATCCTATCTAATAAAGAGGGAATATGCTAATTGACCATCACACCATTGCAAAGATGGCAGCTCCCATAGCCAATAAGGAGGCAATAAGCTAACTGACTGTCACACCCTCAAAGATGGCGGTGCCCACAGCCACAAGATGGTGGCGCCCAGTCCCCTCAGCCCCGGCCTTGCCGTGCACCTGCCTCGAGTCCCCCAGTCCCCTCAGCCCCCCAGCCGCCCAGGGCCGGCAAGCCTCAGATGGCGGCTGCCTAAGACTCAGGTAACCAGGGCTGGCCGAGGCTTTCACTGCCAGCAGTGGCAGCAGCAGAGGTGTGATGGGGCATCGCCTTCCCCTGATTGCCAGGTGGCCTCCTGCCCCTGAGGGCTCCCGGACTGTGAGGGGGACAGGCTGGGCTGAGGGACGCCCCCACCAGTGCATGAATTTTCATGCACCGGGCCTCTAGTCAACTCTATAAATATTAACAGGGCACAGCACTAAAAAAAAGCTACTGATAAAAGGTGTCCTAAGGTAAGTGGATAGTGTCAGCCTGCAGACTGAAGGGTCCCGGGTTCAGTTCCGTTCAAGGGCATGTACCTTAGCTGTAGGCTCTTCCCCGGCCTAGGCCCTGGTTAGGGTGAGTTCAGGAAGCAACCAATCGACGTGTTTCTCTCAAATCAGTATTTCTCTGTCTTTCCCTCTCTCTCTTCCACTCTCTCTGAAAATCAATGGGAAAATATCCTCAGGTGAGGATTAAAGGGGGAGAAAAAAAAAGAAATACACAAGGATGATTGATATTAATTTTGAAATGCATTAAAAAATTTATACTGACAAAGTTCTCATCTATTTTATTGATTTTTAGAGAGAGAGGAAGGGAAAGAGAAACATTTTTGAGAGAAGATAGGTTAACTGAGGATTGAACTCAAAACTTAGGTATGTGTCCTGACCAGGAATCAAACCCGCAACCTTTTAGTGTATGGGACAACACTCCAACCAGACACTCCAACCAACACAGTCGTCTGGCCTAGGCTGAAATGCAATTGTTTAATGTGGCTCGGCTCTGTAGCCTACTCTGGTTGGAGTATTTTTATATTCCAGAATATTTGTATTTGAATATTTTAAAACTGTCCTTAGAAGTAAATTCTGCTTTATATTATTTCTATTTCACAATGCAATGGTGCTTCATAATTACATTGTTCATCATCCAAATTTTCCCCCTACCCATTACAAATACATGGGAAAGGAAGAGCACATGGAGTGGCACTATGAAAATATACCTGACACACAACAAAGTAAGGAAGATAAATGTCAGATTATATTACTACTTATATAACACATGTGCCTATATTTTTAGAACCAGACAGGTTTGCCTCATTAAGCATACCTAAAATGAAAAATCTGTATTTTCAGTATAAGTAATTTAATCACTTTACAGAAAAGATTCAAAAGAATGAGCTCATTGTACTCTATCATGTGAATGTTAGATTTTCCAAAAGAATACTAATTTATTTTAGAAGAAACATCTCCAAATCTGTGATCAACAAAGCACCCAATATTATAAGTATTATAAATCACTGGGGGCCAAAAATACTGATTTATCTTAGAAATAGGAGGTAGCTTCATTTCAAGATCAGTTTAGCTTAGAACATTAAAAGAACTTAAAAAGGCGAAAATTAAATAGTATTAAAAAACATGCCCTGGTTGGGTGGCTCAGCTGGTTGGAGTGCTGTTCCGTATAACAAAAGGTTGCAGATTCGATTTCCCATCAGGGCACAAATCTAGGTTTTGGGTTCAATCTCTAGTCAGGGCCCATACAGGAGGCAATGCATTGATCTTTCTTTTTCTCTTTCTCTTTCTCTCTTCCCCTTCCTCTCTAAAATCAATAAAAACAGCCCGAGTAGTTTGGCTCAGTGGATGCAAGGTTGGCCTGTGGACTGAAGAGTCCCGGGTTCAATTCCAGTCAAGGGCACATGCCCAGGTTGTGGGCTCAATTCCCAGTAGGGGGTGTGCAGGAGGCAGCTGATCAATAATTCTCATCGTTGATGTTTCTATCTCTCTCTCCCTTCTTTTCTGAAATCAATAAAAATATATTTAAAACAATAATAATAGCCCGAACCGGTTTGGCTCAGTGGATAGAGCGTCAGCCTGCGGACTGAAGGGTCCCAGGTTCCGTTCCAGTCAAGGACATGTACCTTGGTTGCGGGCACATCCCCAGTAGGGAGTGTGCAGGAGGCAGCTGATCGATGTTTCTAACTCTCTCTCTCTCCCTTCCTTTCTGTAAAAAAAAATCAATCCTATCTAATAAAAGAGTAATATGCAAATTGACCATCACTCCAACACACAAGATGACTGCCCCTGACCAGGTCTGCAGGGAAGGGCAGTTGGAGGGGACCCAGGCCTGCAGGGGAGAGCAGTTGTAGGGGACCAGGCCTGCAGGGGAGGGCAGTTAGGGGTGACCAGACCTGCAGGGGAGGGCAGTTAGGGGAAAACAGGCTGGCAGGGGAGCAGTTAGGCACTGATCAGGCTGGCAGGGGAGTGGTTAGGTGGTGATCAGGCTGGCAGGCAGAAGCGGTTAGGGGCAATCAGGAAGGCAGGCAGGCGAGCAGTTGGGAGCCAGCAGTCTTGGATTGTGAGAGGGATGTCCGACTACCCATTTAGGCCCGATCCTACTGGGATCGGGCCTAAACAGGCAGTTGGACATCCCTCGAGGGGTCCCAGATTGGAGAGGGTGCAGGCTGGGCTGAGGGACACACACACACACACCACCCCCGTGCACAAATTTCGTGCACTGGGCCTCTAGTAAAATATATTTTAAAATAAATAAATAAATAAATACTTTTAAAAAGTCAATAAAAACATATCCTCGGGTGAGGATTTATTATTATTATTTTTTGGTTAATCCTCAACCAAGTATATTTTCCCATTGATTTTTAGAGAAAAGGAAAGACAGAGAGAAACACTGATGTGAAAGAAACACATTAATTGGTTGCCTCCCACATGAGTCCTGACCAGGGCACGGGCCTGGGAGGAGCCAGTAACCAAAATAAGTGCCCTTGACCGGAATTGAAGCCCGGCCCTTTTGGTCCTCAGGCAGAAACTCTACCACTGAGCCAAACCGGCTAGGGCTCTCGGGTGAGGATTTTTAAAAACACAATAAATTAAGCATCACATCTTTTAAAGTTTTTTAAACTCCAATTTTTAATTAACTAAAATGAAATAAAAATGTTTTCCTTTTATTAAATGGTTGATCCCTGAGCCATTTGGGCTCCCTATGAACTGTTCAGAGTAATCACTCAGTTATCCTCCACCCCAATCCAGAACCAATAGAATCTGACAAATACCATAACAATTATTCCTTTACTCACTTGGCATCAAGGCTTGGAAAAAACTTTGGCTGTCTATTATCTATCCATCAAATACTTCAACAGTAATAGAGGAAGTCCTTTGAGGCTCCGGAAGCAATCAACAGAAGCAAACAGGCAGCTCAACAAAGTCTTTTGAGTATCTACTGGGATTCATTCATTATCCAGTTCCTATTTGCTATTTTGCAAACACAGCAGCTTTTCTTCATATATAATTCAATTCACGTGCTACAAAGTCATATACTTTTAGGTCTCTGTCACTGGTTCTGTAACATTTCCATTAGTAAGAAATCAAAGAATTATATCTCAATCTGCAATTTCCTCTGAATTCCTAAATAGAACATCAGTGCTTATGCACTTTAAACAAATAGGAGTTTATTATATACTAGAGGCGTGATGCATAAAATTCATGCAAGGGGCTTGGCTCCCACTGCCCACACCGCAGCTGCCTCTGCCTCGGCCCCCTTAGCTTCATGCGAAAGGTCGTCTGGTCTAATTAGCATATTATGCTTTTATTATTACAGACAGCGTGATCTCCATGGATATTACATTTTTATCAATGGAAACAAATTAAAACAGAACTTGCTCTCAAAAGTTTTATAATACCAGCTGAAGAATATAAAGATATCATAATCAGACTAGGTCTGAAAGTCAAGGCACACTAAGAAATACATTATGAAATGAATACCTATCTTTCTTGTGTATTTCTCAACATAGGAAATGCTTAGAAACAACTTCTATTAATGAGTGCTCATTTATAGTATTAATTTACAGATTTTATCCAAAGATAAAACCTGACAGTCTTCGAATAACTTAATTTTAATATTGTCAAATCTTAGGCACTGACCCTAATTTCAACTTCCTCAATCAAGAGCTAAAAATATTTTAATGACTAATGAAACATAAAAGAACAAGAACACTAAACCCCCACAGCATCAAAAATGACACCAATTAGCGCCTTGGTCGTGGTTGCTCAATGGTTAGAGCACTGGCTTAAGGACTAAAGGGTCGAGGGTTTGATTCCCAGTCAAGTCGAGGTTTCAGGTTCCTTCCCAGTTGCAGGTTCCATCTCGGCCCGTCAGGGAGGTAACCAGTTGATATGAGCTCATTATCGATGCTTCTCTCTCTCCTCCCTCTTTTTCACTCTCTCTCTAAAGACCAATGGAAAAAATATCCTTGGGTGAGGATTAAAAAAAAAAAAAAAAAAGACCAATTGAAACCAATGTATTAAATCTATATTAAAAATCTACTTTTTTTGCTGTACACCTAAAATTAATATAAAATACTGTCAACTGTAATTGAAAAAAACACACCCACACACCTTTTTTTTCTAATTTTCCAAAACTTTAATTTTTAACAAGTATAGGTCAAATCTCATGAAATCTAAATTTATGGGAGGAATCCAAAATTTTACATTGCGATTTTATACTTTTTACACTTGACAGGAGGGGTTTAGGCTGGTGATCTCATATAGGGATTTTGCTACAATATCTGCTGTATGTAATGATACCTAACATATAGGAAAATGCATTTCTCCTATATAAGAGAATGATACATGTTTTATAACTAGCACACCAATTATTTGTTTGTAACTGGATACTCAAAATAGTTTCCTAATACATTATTCAAATGCTTTGAGTGAAATCTTAAGAGTACTAGTAAAATCCTTATCTATGTAAAGCAAAGATAAAACAAGTCTCCATGAATGAAACCAATCTAATGGGCAAAAAAGTTCATTTCTATAATTATGAAATATATACAACCAATTAAATTTACACCAGGCTGTATTGTGTGTTGTGAAGAACATAACAGTATTATATAGATTTAATTTTTATTCCTAAGAAATACACTAAGCCCTAGCCGGTTTGGCTCAGTGGATAGAGCGTCGGCCTGCGGACTCAAGGGTCCCAGATTCAATTCCGGTCAAGGGCATGTACCTTGGTTGCGGGCACATCCCCAGTGGGGAGTGTGCAGGAGCAGCCAATCGATGTTTCTCTCTCATTGATGTTTCTAACTCTCTATCCCTCTCCCTTCCTCTCTGTAAAAAATCAATACAATGTATTTTTTTTAAAAAAAGAAGATAAAGGATACCAAAGGGGTTATGGGAGTACAAAAGTGAAAAAAAGGCCAAATTACTATTTACTTGTATATTATGTTTCAATGACACTTGATCCTATGAGGAATGTAGATGGTTGAGTCCCAATTCCAATTTTATCAATAATTATATAACATTATTAAGTAATTTAGTTTTTTAAATTTTATTTATTGATTTCTGAGAAAGAGGGTGGGAGGGTGGGGGGAGACAGAAAGGGAAAGAGAGAGCGTGAAAGAGGGAGAGAGGAATGGGGGGAGAGGGAGGGAGGGAGGGAGGGAGGGACAGAAGCATCAATTCTTTGTTCTACCTCCTCACACATTCATTGGTTGATTCCTGTATGGACCTCAATCAGGAATTGAACCTGCAACCTTGATCCATCAGAGGATGACATTCCAATCAAATGAACTACCCAGCTAGCGCAGTAATTTAGGGTTTTTTGTTTTTGTTAATCCTCACCAGAGAATATTTTTTCCAGTTTTTTCTCCTTTTAAATAATTAGCATAAAGGGATATGAAGAAACTTTTAGCAAGGCACAGATGGAGGACAAATTACTTCTTTGTTCCAAGTATAAACAATGTGCTCAACTTTTCCACATCCTTCCCTTGTGCAACCCACTCCCATCAATAAATCTCTCAGTAAATATTAAATACCATCTATGTGATGGAGGGGAAAAGGGTCAAGAGGGAGGACAAACATTGTTCAAAATTAGACATAAAGCAAAACCAAAAACAGAATATAGCAATTATTTATCCTTAATAACCTCATGCAAGCACCTAATCCATGGTGGGTTGCTAGTTGCATAGTTTTAACAGCTGGATCCAAGAATTCTACATTCCCTTACAAAGTAGTTGGGTATCTAACAGTTACAATTATTTTCGCTTATAATGGCAGCAAAACACAGATGGATATCCAAAAAAATAATAGCTAACCTTAAAAAGAATCAAGTATTTTTCCTACGTGCACAATAGATAGAATAATCTATAAACTGTAAAAATGTTGGCAAACAGCTGAAGAACACTTACTTCTGTTCCAATTCCAGGTTGCATGCCAGAGTACACACTGTCTGGTGGAGGACCACCATACTTCCTCTGTCCTGTGGTTACATCCAGAGTATAACCAGTCCTCTCAAGCAAGGCCTAAAGGTAATTATACATGTTTATACTTGAATATTAAATATCACACAAATATCAGTATATTAATATTTTCCAAAAGGTACTCCAACCTGTTAAGACTATGTATTTTATAATTAGGTAAAAAAGAAAAAAAGACTAAATTCACACTGGTTCCTCACACATGCTGCTCCCGCTTTATTTTACTTCTCCTTTCCATACATTTAATGGAAAATTTTAGGCAAATTAAGTCTCTAAGGACTCGCCACTTTTTTGTTACGAGAATAGAAATAGGGGCAAGGATTGCCCTAACTGGCTTGGCTCAGTGGATAAAGCGTCAGCCTGCGGACTGAGGGGTCCCAGGTTCGACTCTGGCCAAGGGCACATGCCTGGGTTGCAGGCTCGATCCGCAGTGGGGGGGAGTGCAGGAAGCAGCCGATCAATGATTCTCTCATCATTGATGTTTCTATCTCTCTTTCCTTTTCCCTTCCTCTCTGAAATCAATAAAGAAATATATTTAAAATAAAAAAAGAAATAGGGGCAAGGATTATTAAACAGTCTATGTAAGCTAACCTGAGGTTACCAATTCGTACTTCATACCACAGTATTTCTCATTGTGCACCCCCTCTACTTCAATTAGACTTCTTTCTTTACTTGTTCCCTTTCTATACCATACTCATATCCACCAGTGATTCTTTTCAAATAACGTGTTCTCTATCCTTAAAAAAATTAAAAGTCCTGCCTGACTGGTGTCGCTCAGTGGATGAGTGCTGACCTAGGAACCAGGAGCTCACCATCTGATTCCCAATCAGGGCACATGCCAGGTTGCAGACTCAATTCCCAGTAGGGAGCGTACAGGAGGCAGCCAACCGACGATTCTCTCTCATCATTGTTGTTTCCATCTCTCTTCCTCTCCAAAATCAATAAATACATATATATTGAAAATCTAAAGTCCTACCTCCCATGCAGCTTATCCCATTTACTATTTCTGACATCTTCATACTCTTTTTATTGTACTCAAATAATTTAACCTGTTTTATTTGGTCTTTTGTTTTGTATTCCTGTTATACTATAAGCTCTTTAAAAACCAGACAATTTCTCCAGGGTGGTGGACCTTATGGTCCACATGGCCTCCAAGGAATAAGAGCCCCCTGGACTACCAGCCCCAGCAAGAGGAAGAGGCCTTCAGCTGCTGGGAATCCTTGCCCCAGATCGATCCCCCAACACACTGAGAATCTCCTGACCACAGTTTCCATCCCAGACCCCCTGAAGAAGAGGAGGGGCTTAGGTAGCCCTACCTTGTTGTGCACCATCAATAAAGTTCACTGTACCAAAAAAAAAAAAAAAAAAAAAAAGAAGAACCAGACAATTTCTCATATAGCATAGATTCAAAATATTTGGCAATTACCAAGTGAATATACTCAGGTTTCAAAAAACAAAGGAAACATCATGTTTCCTAATTTCTAACCTTCCTCACATTATATTAGGTATTTAAGGGGAATCATAGGAAAGAAAATAATGTCCGTGCCCTAAAGGTTGTGCTTATATGAAAGGGCTACAGAACAAGGACACAATGAGAAGAAAAAAAAAATGCAATCTATCTAGAAAGTAGAGTTTTACACTTCAGGTTTTTAAAATTATATAATGTCAGGGCAATAAGAGATATCAGACATTACCAAATTCAGTGGTTTTCAAAAATATCTTTGGAAAAACCCTAGGATACCAGTTTCCTTAGACTTCCATTCTTTTACCTTTGACTCAAATAAAGCTGCTCTACTTTTAAACATCTAATATATTACATAATACATGCATAATATGTACATCTTTACACATGATAGTATTTGCATAATGTAATATACACATATTATATATATATATAACATACACCTTATCAAGAGCAAATAGCTTTATGGAAATAATACAGGCTTATTCAATGAACAGTAGTAAGTTTAAAAACACACAATTATTACATCAAATCTATACATATAAAAGCTTAAGCGACCATCCAACCAGTAGCTATGACATGCACTGACCACCAGGGGGCAGATGCTCCGACTGGTAGGTTAGCTTGCTGCTGGGGTCAGGCTGATAGGGACTGGGCCAGATGGGCCAGACACGCCCTGGACGAATCCATGCACTGGGCAATTTCGGCCTGATCCCCACAAGCCAGGCCAAGGGACCCTACGGGTGCACAAATCTAGGCACCGGGCCTCTAGTTTTCACATAATTATTTTAAAAATATTAAGCCTGGCTGGTGTTGCTCAATTGGTTGAGCTACCAAGAGGAGCTAGTTCAAATCCAGGTTGGGGCTCATGCCAAGGATGCCAGTTCAATCCCCAGTAGGGGTGTGCAGGAGGCAGCTGATCAATGATTCTTGATATTTTTTCTCTCTCTCTCCCCCCCGCTTCTTCTCTCTGCAATTAATAAAAAAAAATTTTATTTTTTTTAAAAGAATGGGGTTATGCCCTTTTACAGATGAGGGAAAAGAGGTACAAAGGAGCGCTTATGTAAGCTAATTATATGGCAGAAACTACAATTTATATTTCCTACCTACATAAAACTATACAAACAACTTCAACATTAAATAACTAAACACCAATATCCATTTGATTAAGGTTCACTGGCCTTTCACTAAATGCCCTATATTTACCTTTCATAGCAGTTTATTTATATAAAATAATAGTAATAGCCCTAGCCGGTTTGGCTCAGTGAATGGAGCGTCGCCCTGCAGACTGAAGGGTCCCAGGTTCGATTCCAGTCAGGGGCATATACCTTGGTTGTGGGCACATCCCCAATGGGGGGGGGGGGGGGTGCGGGAGGCAGCTGATCAATGTTTCTCTCTCATTGATGTTTCTAACTCTCTATCCCTCTCCCTTCCTCTCTGTGAAAAAAAATCAATAAAATATATTTTAAAATAAATAAAAAATAATAAAAATAAAATAATAGTAATAACAGCTCGTAGCCCTAGCAAGTTTGGCTCAATTGATAGAGCGTTGGCCTGCAGACTAAAGGGTCCCGGGCTCGATTCCGGTCCAGGACACATGCCTGGGTTGCGGGCTTGATTCCCATTAAGGGGCGAGCAGGAGGCAGTTGTTCAATGATTCTTGCTCATCCATGTTTCTATTTCTCTCTCCCTCTCCCTTCCTCTCTGAAATCAATAAAAATATATTTTAAAAAATAATGGCTCATAATTATGTTTTTGCTACATTCCAGGTATTATTCTAAGCAGTTTCAATATCTTAATTACTTTAATTCTCACAACTCTGTGAGATAGGCATGATTACTATTCCCAGTTTATAAGTAAACTGAGGTAAATAAAACTCAAAAATGAGAAAAGCAATTATAAAAACACTTTTACCAAGAGAAAAGAAACAAAGTGGCCCTAGCTGGTTTGGCTCAGTGGATAGAGCGTCAGCCTGCTGACTGAAGGATCCTGGGTTCGATTCTGGTCAACAGTACATGCTCAGGTTGTGGTCTCAATCCCCAGTAGGGAGCATGCAGGAGGCAGCCAATAGGTGATTCTCTCTCATCACTGATGTTTTTATCTCTCTCTCCTTCTCCCTTCCTCTCTGAAATCAATAAAAATATATATTTTTTTAAAAAGAAACAAACAAACAAAGTGCTTGGAAATAAAATGAAACATGACTGGATCAATCCAAAAAACTGTTATAGGAAGCATCAATAAATATATATCACTCATAGCCCAAAGAACAAGGAATGAGGGAGTCTTGAATCAGGATTTTTCACCAAACATACGATTAAATCTTTGCCTCCAAAATTCTTCTTATGTAATTTTCCCTAAATTACTTCATTCCTAAACACTAATATTTTTAAAAAGTGGAACAGTAATGTCGACCAGCATGGCTCAGTGGTTGAACATTGACCTATGAACCAGGAGGTCACAGTTCGATTCCCAGTCACAGCACATGCCTGGGTTGCAAGCTCAATCCCCAATAGGGGGTTTACAGGAGGCAGCTGATCGATGATTCTCTCTCGTCACTGATATTTCTCTCTCTCTCTCCCTCTTCCTTCCTCTCTGAAATCAATAAAAAAATATATATCTTTTTTAAAGTATTCAATCTCATCTTTAATTTGATTTCATTACCAAGTTTTACCTTAATCTTTGCTTCATCAGGTCCCTTTGTAGACTCTTGCACCTTGCTTCCTTGTTTCTCCCTTTGCCTGTAGGTCTTCATAACTCCACATAAAAATGCACTTTTGTTCTAGAACAGGCAAGTAAATTCAATGAAAAAGAATTACTAGGAATCGCTGAAGGGTCAAATACATATGAAATTTAATTTCAGAAGACCAGAATTAAAAATATTTACTCATTTATTCACTCAATAAGTATTTGCTGAGTGGTTACTATGTGCCAGCGAATGGTGCAGAAAGCAGCAAGACAGTCTTTCATTTGTTGATATTTAAATGCATCTGGACTATCTTTGCCACATGTTCGAAAACTACTTCTCCCACCTTCATTATTTCCCTTCAAGAAAATAAAACAGGGAGAAACCAAGACGGCAGCGTAAGTAAACACCTAAACTGCTGCCTCGCACAACAATTTCAAAACTACAACTAAAAGACAAAACGGACATCATCCAGAATCACAGGAAGGCTGGCTGAGTGGAAATTCTACAACTAGAAGGAAAGAGAAAAGCACACTGAGACTCAAAAGAGCTGCAGAAGGCAGAGGTACGGAGACGCGCGCGCGGAGAGGACTGGCAACTGAGTTCGTGGCTTGCTTTCTCAATTGGGCTTTCTCAACTGGGAGGGAGACAAAAGCTCCCAACGGCTCTGAACTCCAGTTCCTGGCGAGACTCTGGGGACCCAGACTCATTCGGGGAGAAACTGGACTGTCTGGCAGCGGGCAAAACTCGAGGACGGCTTTCTCTCAGAGGTGCTTGTAGCAATTACGGCGGGACACTGAGACCCAGGAGCCTCTTAGAGCAGGGCTGACGGAAAGACATTGCTGTCTGCTCTGCCCTGAGACTCCGCCCCATCCAAGCTGAGCACAGAGGCTTTTGCAAGTCTTGTCTCATAAGAGTGTCTCCAGCAGAGAAGTTCTCCTAGCGTAGACACAGTTGATCCTCACAGCCAATTGGCCTGGAGGTCAATTCTTCCCAGTGATACCAACAACAATCAAGACTTAACTACAACAAGACTGTGCACACAGCCCACAAAGGGGTGCACCAAGAGTGTCCACCTCAGGTAACTGGGGAGGCTGAGCCACTGGGCCCTATAGGACACCTAGCACACAAAGCCACTCTATCAACTCAGGGAAGCAGCCAAAATATGGAGACAAAGAAACAGGTCACAAATGAAAGAAATGGAGGAAAGCAAACAACTGGATATAGAGTTCAAATCCACGGTTATAAGGTTTTTCAAGAGTTTTCTAGAAAAGGCTGATAAATTTAGCCAGACCCTCGAGGATATGAAAAAGGACCAACTAGAAATTAAGCATACACTGACTGAAATAAAAAATAATATACAGAAATCCAACAGCAGACTAGAGGATCGCATGAATCAAGTCAAAGATTTGAAATACAAAGAAGTAAAAAACACCCAACCGGAAAAGCAAAAAGAAAAAATAATCCAAAAATATGAAGATAGTGTAAGGAGCCTCTGGGACAACTTCAAGTGTACCAACATCTGAATTATGGGGGTGCCAGAAAAAGAGAGAGAGCAAGATACTGAAAACCTACTTGAAGAACTAATGACAGAAAACTTCCCCCACCTGGTGAAAGAAATAGACTTACAAGTCCAGGAAGCGCAGAGAACCCAAACAAAAGGAATCCAAAGAGGACCACACCAAGACACATCATAATTAAAATGCCAAGAGCAGCCCTAACCAGTTTGGCTCAGTGGATAGAGGGTCCCAGGTTTGATTCTGGTCAACGGCATGTACCTTGGTTGCAGGCACATCCCCAGTAGGAGGTGTGCAGGAGGCAGCTGATCAGTGTTTCTAACTCTCTATACCTCTCCCTTCCTCTCTGTAAAAATCAATAAAATATATTTAAATAAATAAAATGGCAAGAGCAAAAGACAAAGAGAGAATATTAAAAGCAGCAAGAGAAAAACAGTTACCTACAAGGGAGCACCCATACAATTGTCAGCTGATTTCTCAACAGAAACTATGCAGGCCAGACGGGAGTGGCAAGAAATATTCAAAGTGATGAATAGTAAGAACCTACAACCAAGATTACTCTACCCAGCAAAGCTATCATTCAGAATTGAAGGGCAGATAAAGAGCTTCACAGATAAGAAAAAGCTAAAGGAGTTCATCACTGCCAAACCAGTATTATATGAAATGCTAAAAGGTATTCTTTAAGAAGAGGAAGAAGAAAAAGGTAAAAATAAAAATTATGAACAACAAATACATATCTATCAACAAGTGAATCTAAAAATCAAGTGAATAAAAAATCTGATAGACAGAATAAACTGGTGAATATAATAGAATCAGGGGCATAGAAAGGGAGTGGACTGACAATTCTCGGGGGGAAAGGGGTACGGGGGGTGTGGGAAGAGACTGGACAAAAATCGTACACCTATGGATGAGGACAGTGGGGGGGAGGGGTAAGGACAGAGGGTAGGGTGGGAACCAGGTGGAAGGGAGCTATGGGGGGAAAAAGAGGAACAATTGTAATAATCTGAACAATGAAGATTTATTTTAAAAAAAAGAAAACAGGATCAAATGATCCAAAATGTTTAAAATCTGAGCACTGTAAACAATAAAAAAAACTAGTAACAATTAGCAAACTTTGATTTTAAGTTTTTAAAGTAACTTACTACAAATAAAGGAGGGGGGGGGGGACACTTTTTCACTTCATACTGTTTCTGAAAACTCTTTGCCATAAGCAGATTTTCCCCCCCTTAAACTAATTTTTTAAAAGAAGCATGGCTTAGCCCTACCCGGTTTGGCTCAGTGGATAGAGCATCAGCCTGCGGACTGGGGGGTCCCGGGTTCAGTTCCGGTCAAGGGCACGTGCCTGGGTTGTGGGCTTGATTCCCCAGTGGGGTCGTGCAGGAGGCAGCCAATCAATGACTCTCTCTCATCATTGATGTTTCTATCTCTCTCTCCCTCTTCCTTCCTCTCTGAAATCAATAAAAATATATTTTAAAAAATAAAATAAATAAATAAAAGAAGCAGGGCTTAGTGGTTGAGTATTGACCTATGAACCAGGAAGTCATGGTTCGATTCTGGGTCAGGGGACATGGCCAGTTTGTAGGCTCCATCCCCACTGTGGAGTGTGCAGACGGCAGCTGATCAATCAAATCACTGATGTTTCTATCTCTCTCTCCCTTCCTCTCCCTTCCTCTCTGAAATCAATTTTTTTAAAAAAATAAAAGCAAAGGTAATCACTAACAAAAAAATACCACAACTCCACAGGAAAAAAGTAATAGTATGATAATTTCAGGTCATTAGTTATTCAAAGACATTTCTGAGTAATAGCCTTACCTGAACATGTGATAAGTCGCTTTCCTTGAACTGTTGTAGTACAGACAGAGCTCCTTCTTCATTAAATTCCCTGAGAGCATCAATTGCTCTTTCATCAAGATCCACATAAGCTACCAATCCTACAAATTAAATTGAAAGGGGGTAACATTATTGCAACAAAAGGGATACTCTAAACTGTACTATCAATGTTTAATCAAGAATAGTTACATTCAGTACTATCACTAACACACTACATTTTTCATTTAACTATATGCATATGGGCAGCTATACAAATACTATATAGAAAGGTCAAGAGTTCAAATATGAAAATAAAAGATAAAATGTCAGTAACTACAAACATGAATTTTAATCATGTTATGTCTGAAATTATCCTTAGCTTTTCATATGGGGGTATAAATATATCCCATAAAAAACATAAAAATCTTAACCCCATTTCCCACTGCTCAGAGGTTTAAGTCTTGGAAGTTAAATCTGATGTACACCCGTACTACAGATTAAGCATTAATATAACAAATTCTGTTTTATGTTAAGAGTGGTAAAAACATACTGTATTTCCCAAGGATCAATCTTCAACTTATATGGACTGTTGTAGTTGTTGCTAACCACACAGGAGGTGGAGATTGGGGGGGGGGGGGGGTAAGAAAGAACCACTTTTACTAAATAATTTATTCCGCTCTCCAAAAAGTATCAAAGGCTTTTCCTCCTCAGCACCAAAGATAACATGAAACACATTTGTTTATCAAAGCATCTACTTTGCTGCAGTCAGAATGTGGAAAGGCATAATTTTAAACTCTTCTACAAATGCAAGTGCAGCTTGATCAGTCAAATCTGAAAGTCATATTTTAAGGCATTTTTTTTCTTCTCAAGTGTCAAGCTGAGATTTAAAAGATGCTGTGGCATTCACAACACTGTCAACAATGACAATTTTTTTTCAAATGGTATTAAGGACTTTACTATGGACTTACAAGTAAACTATACAGAAAATACACACTGCATTCTGTATATGTAGTATATTTAACTGCACACAGAACATCCACTAAGTTTCAAATATAATCACTTAAGTCTGTTAAGTGTTGTATTTCCTCTCCATATATGTATAAGGAATATATTTCAGAATTGATCCTATTTAAAATGGAAATATTTGGCAGTTTAAAACCCTAAGTCCATATGAACTAACACCAGAAGTGACTCCATTTGGAAAAACCAAAAAGAACTTTATTCCATACAGCAAATATATTTTAAATAAATGTAATGCCACTTGCAAAGGTACCTTTAAAAAAATGTTGCAAGGATTTATTTTAAAAGCTCAAAATGAGCAACTCTCAATAATTGGAGTTTCCTTACTTGAATATTCCATTATCACCACCCAGAGCCACACCTCAGGACACCCAGCAATCCATTCTATCAATCCAACCCTACACTTAAAAACAATCAGCCATTTATCAATAACAAAACACTCTGCAAGAGAGCATCTCTAAGCAGACCACTGCCAATACTCTATGGCAGAACGTCACAGAAAGTTCCTGAGGACTGATTTTCAAATGGGACCATCATTCAGGAGTAATTTTTAGATGTCATTTCAATGTCTGAAATTATCCTTAACTTTTCATATTTAAAATAAATTTTAAGGACAAAAAAAACAAAAACAAACCCACTACATGTTACTCTGGTACTTAAGACACATTTGTGAGACAATTCAATTCTCTCTCCCAAAATCTGGATAGGCACACAAAACACTGAGGAAGGAAATTTCCATCCATGGCCCCAAAGGGGGAAGATACGTTTATTTTGAACCACACTCTCTAAGAGTATTTCTCTCCCTCTTTAGAAGTTCAAACCACTTACAACCAACCATATTAAGATGTTCAAATTTGCTTAAGTACTTAACCATAGGACTTCTAGATTTAAAAAAGCAGCTATTACAAACCAAACACTTCCATATTACTGAGAGATGTGTGTTTCTATTTAATAGAAACTAGACAAGCACAAACTCTCAAGGAATCTGACATTTATTATCATTTCAGACAATACAGTCTAACCAATCCTCTTATTATGCCACCTAATCAGACCTAAGCTGATTTAACAATCACTTTAAGAAGCTAAAAGTAGAAAAGTAAAAGCAAAATGATGACTGATTTAAATTAAGGGAAAAAAGTAAATATTTGATATGCTGAAACATACTTTTTAATTGGTGGTAAATCTAAGACAAATTGATGCACTGTTCTGAAACAACTAAGACTGCATATTCAACACTAAGAAGGCTTCAAAATAATGAGATAAGAATATCAAAGTCAAACCCAATATGCCCTCAATGAAGGGAAAGTAACAAACATTCAGCTCTACATAGATCAGAAACAATAAGTATTATTTAACCTTAACAAAATCTATAAAATTCAAAGTGGTTTGCCCTCCCTTTCATAACCAGTCAGAAACAAGAAATGCATATTATACCTGTCTGAAATATTTCATCAAGTCTTTCTGCCACCTTCTGTGGGAGGCCTGCCTCTATCAGTGTCTTGTAGTGTTCTGTGTGAGTTACACTGGAAGTATCCATTGGTTCTTCCTCTTCTTTTAACTGTACCGCATTACCATTCACCTGATTAGCCATTTTATTATGCTGCTGGAAAAAATTCAGGAGCTATATTACATTAAGCCAAAAATAACTAGTTTGTAGGACAATGCATGATTTATCTAAACTAATCTGTATACATGCTGCTAATAACCTCTATCAAAATAATATTTTATGCCTTTTGTGATGTATCTGACCTAAATTTGCAATAACAATCCTGTAAAACCATAGAAAATGTACATGGAAGCATTAGCTCTTTAAGGAACTTCATGTACACTAGGTTAAATAAAGGCTTAAATTTACTTAGGTAGAATCGCTGATTAACAAAAGCAGCTGTTGTGTCCTGACGAGTATATCAACAAATCACCGGAAAATGCTAAAAAGCCCCTCAGCACTCAATTCTTATACCGTTTTTTAAAGTTTGGTTTAAAAACATAATGAACACCCACACACCACTTTAGCAAGGTTTAAGAACATTCAAATTTTCCTAGCTCTACTTCAAATCCAAGATAAGTGTGAAATAAATGCCCTGATATCTCTGATTCAACACACTGGTGGTTTGGTTTCTCCGCCTCACATAAAACAAAACAAAACACACAACTTGACATTATTTTTTCTTCTAAAATTAATTTGCTATTCCCATTCACAGATTTAAAAGAAAAAATGACCAAGTTTAAAAGCTAACAGATTGTTTAAGTCCACATAAAATAAAAAGTGAGCTATAATTGAGGTTGCTTCATATTAAAAAAAATCATGAGTACATATTGAATTTTTCACATCAGTAAAATAAAGCTGCAAAAACATAATAAAGAATGGACAACTAATTTCTTCCAAATAATTTCAACAAACCTTACTTCTCTAGGAAGGTCAGCTGTCTCAGATTAACCTACCCAAATCATTTTGCATATTCAACCTGTATGTAATGTTGAAATGAACCAACTCCCTAAAGAGAGAGATTAAATCGTAAAACCATACAAAGCCAGTCTCTATACTGCCTCAAGATAAGTTTGTCTGTGGTGAAATTACAATATGATGAAGATAATAAGTATCAGGATATAGACATTGCAACAAATACTGAAATAAAGGGCATGAAGGTGGATCTCAAGAAAAAAACTACTTTTACTGATGAAAACTCAAGATACCTAGTCATCTATAAAGAAAATACAAATTTCTTAAAAGCACTAAAACTCCCAAGATAACCACACTTCCAGATTGCTTATCAAAGACTATGCAAATGCACCAAGTACAGTTTTCTGACTTAAAACAACTTTTTCAATTAAAAGTCCACAAATATTTAGTTGAAGTTAAAGAAAAAGGGAGGAAGATTGAGAGGAAGGAGGTAATAGAGAGTAGGAAGAGAGGAAAATGCTGAAAGGGTTACTCAGAAATGAGATATCATGACTTCTTATGATTACAAATATTAAGACTTGAGAGCCCACTAGTGTTTATACAGGCACAGACTTTGTGGTTAAACTCTGGGTTGATAAATGTTTCTCAAGGCAAGCCTCAAATTCTGATGAACTGGCACACTTTTTTAAATGTTTCTGTTAACACTCAAAACTGCCACACTTTTGACTACACAAAATGATTTAAAAGTGTAAGATGAATACGTTTACTGATTAATAACAACCTATTTCCATAAAGATGCACCCTAAAGTCCAAAGTCTCTTTGTGAATATATAGTTCTATTTTCCCATGCTCCCCGACCCCCAAATACGACCATAAGATGATCATCACAACTCAAACGTTCTTCTCATCAGTATCACAAGACCCTTACAGTATTGCATCTGGAAATACTATTAGTCACAGAAAGCAAGCAAATTTTTAACAGAAAAGTTCAATGAACATCTGTTAAGGTGGTATGTTTTTTCAAGTATATGTAAAGCAAAAAGACAAGTTGCATATTAAGGACAAGACAGAAATACTTATGACTACTATTTTATTGCAAAGGCTCACTGCAAGTTGATCCAGAAATGGTTGAAATTTTCAACAACAAAAATAATTGTAAACTTCAACCAAAAAATGTAAAGTAGATTCTAGACAATAAAACCTTTCAGATCACGGAAAAACCTTTCTCTTCAAACCAAATACCATGTGCTCATTTAAAAAAAAAAAGACTTTTTAGGTCACATGAGACCACACCTAAAACTCTTATATGTCAATTCAATACAAATGCCACACAGCCAAATTCTGATGCAGCAAATATACTAATGCAACTGTAGTCAGTTGATCTAAGCATTTTTGCAAAAAGCAAAAATTTCATTAAGATTTAAAAGGGCTGCTGGGAGATTTGGGAAGTCAGCACTAGCCCCTCCCTGACTTTTTCTAAACATCTCTGTGCAAATTCTTCACATTAAGAGACGGGTTGTCGAAGAGCCAAGGAAATGAAAACTAACGGTTATCTCATGGTTTAAGTGTGTCAATCCCTTCTCCTACGACTGACTCAGGAGACATAAATTCAGCCTCTTGAAATACGGCAACATCTCAAACAGCGTGAAAGGACTGGACCTTTCAAGAACCCAGAGTTAAGTTTTAATGTTGGCAATACGCTTACTGCCGGTTAGGAAAGAAAACCCCCTTTCCAATTTAGTGCGCCTGAAACAGTCTTAGAATTACATTATTTCAGGCGCCGCTTGAAGCCTAAGGTTCACGGCCCCTGGTAGTCATTTTTTCCTTCAAATCTCGACTCGCAGCATGCAGAACGGGGAGGGGAGCGAGGGCTCCTGCACACATCGGCCTGCGGCGTCTGCTCCCACAAAAGTTTTTCCTCGGCTCAAAATACCCGGGGTTCGCATCCCGCTCTCGGTCCACCCCACCCCTTCTCGCCCGTCCGGACCATCAGCACATCCCCCTCGTGGCGAGGGCGGCTGATGAGGGAGCGAGGCGGCTCCGGCAGGGAGAAGCGACGAGGCTGCGGGCGCCTTAGGCCGCCAGCCAGCCAGCCAGCCAGCCCGGCCGCGTGGAGCGGCGGGCGGAGGCGGGAAAAACACTGCCGACCGCGACAAGCCGCGGGAGGGCGCCCGGCGGGCCGGACCGCGGGCCGGAGGTTGGAGGGGCCGAGGGAGAAGGAGCGAAGGCGAGGTCGCGCCTCGCGGCGCTAGGCCCTCAGCGGTGCGGCGGGACGAAACAGAAGCCGCCCCCAACCCATCCCCACCCCCACCCCCACCCCCGGGGCCTCGGTGCGAAAACGAAACTGGGGACCGGGTGCCGAGCCCGGGTCGGGTCGAATCGGGGCTCCCGGCCCCTCCCCCCACGGGCCTGGGCGAGACTCACCCGGGAAGAGCAGGGGCCGGCGGCCAGGCCCGTGAGAATCAGCGCGAGGCGCTTTGAAAACGACTAGAAATGGCGCGCGCGCCACCCCCTCCCCCCGTCATGGACAGAGATGCGATCCCGGCAGCACGCGGGGTTTCCCGGAACTGCTTCCAGGGACTCCGAGTTGCCGGGCAATCACCTCGCTCCATGGCCTGAGAGGCAGCTCCTGCGACCAATGGGAGCAAGAAGAGGAGTACCTCGCTGAACGGCTCGGGAGCCAATCGATAAAGCCCTCGGCCGAGCCAATGAGGTAGCTCAGCGCCGCCGGCCGTGGCGCCTCCGGGGCGGGGGCAGAAACACAAAGGGGTCTGTGGTGAAGCCCGGGCTAGAGCCGCGTCTGCGGGGCACCAGGCCCTGAGGGCCAAGGCTCCTCCCTGCTAGCCAGCCGCTGCCTGGAGGTCAAAAACCTAGGCCTCGCGCCTCGTGGCCGCCTCCGGAGCCCCGCCTCCTCCGTCCCCGCCGGCCCGCTCCGTCGCGGCCCTCCCACCCCTTCGCCGGGGCTGCAGGGTCCCGAGTCCCCGCTAGCGGCGCCGCCGCCGCCGCTGCTCGCACCAGACACGCCCACCGCCACGCGGTCGGGCCTCGCTTTAGGTCCTCTTTTGGACTCTGGTTAGACCACGATGGGGGGATGATTTGGGCTGGTCGTTTGGGGGATTTAGTGTAGGAAATCGTGCCGTGGAACGATCGGAACACCGCCCCTCTGTCTCCCTGGCCCCCTTCCACACATGGCTGGGAGCCGCGCAGAATGTGAGAGAAAGCAAGTGGGCAACACTCAAAAGCAGCGCTACACACACATGATAGAGCAGGGACTTCTTTTCCACAGGGTTTGGAGTCCATTAGTATTTACAAAGTAGGACAGATATAGGCAGCCGTGAAGCCTTGTCCTTGCTGGGAAAAGGGCTAATTCCCATAGGAGACTAATTCCCGTTATCTCTAACCCCGTTTCTCACCTTCCACCCCTCCTGGCTTGGTTCCCTAGCTTCGCCTCAGTCCAAAACGGTTGCATCCCACAGACCTCCGAGCTCACTGAGGTAGAGCCAGTCCTTCCTTCCCTATCCTGAACCCACCCTTCTTAGGAAGTGGAGAAGGTTAAGCAGTGGTCTGCAGCATCTCCAGATACTCTAGTATCATTTAAATGTCTCAGGCCCGCCCTAGAGAGTTTGGCTCAGTGGATAGAGCGTCAGCCTGCTGACTGCTGACTGCAGGGTCCCGGGTTCGATTCTGGTCAAGGGCACATGCCTGGGTTTGTGGACTTGATCCCCAGTAGGGGTGCGTGCGGGAGGCGGACGATCCATAATCCTCATCATTGATGTTTCTCTCTCCCCCCTCTCCCTTCCTCTCTGAAATCAATAAAAATATATTTTAAAATAAATAATTAAAAATAATTATAAATTTCTCAGACCCTACCAACCAAAAATTATTGAAAATCTACTATGTGGCCCTAGCTGGTTTGGCTCAGTGGATAGAGCGACGGCCTGTGGACTCAAGGATCCCAGGTTCGATTCCTGCCAAGGGCACATGCTGGGGTTGCGGGCTCGATCCCCCCAGTAGGGGGCGTGCAGGAGGCAGCCAATCAATGATTCTCTCTCATCATTGATGTTTCTATCTCTCTATCCTTCTCCCTTCCTCTCTGAAATCAATAAAAATATATTTAAAAAAGAAAAAAGAAAGAAAATCTACTATGTAGATACTGGGTACTTGGTATCCCAGTACCAAGCTGTCTCAGTGAATCCAGGTTTTGTATTGTGAGATGTGAAACGTAGACAAATGCTGGGATCTTTAAGAAAAATTATATAAAATGATGAATACAAATTTAGAAAGAGTCTAGGAAGGACATGGTAAAAAGGAAAAGAGCTTGAAGCTTAAAATTTATTAGCCTCTAGCTCAAGGATTCTTAACCTGTTTTGTGCCATTTGACCAGTCTGGTAAAGGCTATGGATCTCACCCAGCCAGTGTGGCTCAGTGGTTGAGTATCAACCTATGAACCGGGAGGTTGTGGTTTGATTCCTGGAAAGGGCATATGCCTGGGTTGCGGGCTGGATCCCCAGTGCAGGGCCTGCAGCAGATTGATGATTCTCCCTCATCATTGATGTTTCTACCTCTCTCCCTCTCATCCTCTGTGAAATCAATTAAAATTTTTTTTATTTATTTTTTTAATGTAATACATCTTTATTGTTCAGATTATTACAATTGTTCCTCTTTTTTCCCCCCATAGCTCCCCTCCACCCGGTTCCTACCCCACCCTCTGCCCTTACCTCACCCCCACTGTCCTCATCCATAGGTGTACGATTTTTGTCCAGTCTCTTCCCACACCCCCCGCACCCCTTTTCCCCTGAGAATTGTCAGTCCACTCCCTTTCTATGCCCCTGATTCTATTATATTCACCAGTTTATTCTGTTCATCATATTTTTAATTCACTTGATTTTTAGATTCACTTGTTGATAGATATGTATTTGTTGTTCATAATTTTTATCTTTACCTTTTTCTTCTTCTTCCTATTCTTAAAGAATACCTTTCAGCATTTCATATAATACTGGTTTGGTGGTGATGAACTCCTTTAGCTTTTTCTTATCTGTGAAGCTCTTTATCTGCCCTTCAATTCTGAATGATAGCTTTGCTGGGTAGAGTAATCTTGGTTGTAGGTTCTTGCTATTCATCACTTTGAATATTTCTTGCCACTCCCGTCTGGCCTGCATCGTTTCTGTTGAGAAATCAGCTGACAATCGTATGGGTGCTTCCTTGTAGGTAACTGTTAAAAAGCTATGGCCCTAGCCCAGTGGTCGGCAAACCGCGGCTCACGAGCCACATGCAGCTCTTTGGCCCCTTGAGTGTGGCTCTTCCACAAAATACCACGGCCTGGGCGAGTCCATTTTGAAGAAGTGGCGTTAGAAGAAGTTTAATTTAAAAAAATTTGGCTCTCAAAAGAAATTTCAATTGTTATACTGTTGATATTTGGCTCTGTTGACTGAGTTTGCCGACCACTGCCCTAGCCAGTTTGGCCCAATGGGTAGAGCGTTGGCCTGCGGACTGAAGGGTTCTGGCTTTGATTCCTGGTCAGGGCACATGCCCAGGTTGTGGGCTTGATCCCAGTGGGAGGTGTGCAGGAGGCAGCTGATCAATGGTTCTCTCATCATTGATGTTTCTTTTCTGGCCAAGGCTCATCATTGATGTTTCTATCTCTCCCTCTTTCTTCCTCTCTGAAATCAATAAAAATATTCTTTAAAAACTTGTGGTATATTAATGTTTTTCTTTACTAATACATGAAATGTCAAGATTTTGCAGTGGGTCAAGTAACTACTGAAATTTTAAAGCAACTAGAAGTTAGTTCAAGAAATCCATAATAATTAAAATGTGATATGAAAATATCTGGGTTTCGCCCTGGCTGGTTTCTCAGTGGTTAGAGCATCTGCTCAAGGACTGAAGAGTCTCAGGTTCAATTCTGCTGAATGGCACATACCTCAGTGGCAGGCTCGATCCCCAGACCCATGAGGCAACCAATCGATGTGTCTATCTCACATTGATGTTTCTTTCTTGCTGTCTCTCCCCCTCCCTTCCACTCTTTCTAAAGTAAAAAAAAAAAAAAAAAATCGTCTGGTAAGGATTAACAAAAAAAAAAAAGAAAGAAAATGTCTGGGATTTCTATTGACAGTGAAAGGTACTGCTAATTCTATTGTGGTTTGTTGCCTGCATTCACAATGGAGGAAAATGCTGATTTTCAGTTGGATGTTAGTGAAAATAAAGATTTTTTTTCCATCTCAGTCAAAAGATTGTTGAATTTCACTCGAAGACTCTTTTAAAGCTACAGTGGCCACAAGATAAGAACCCTTTGGCAATCAAAGCAATTCTATCATTCAACAGTTTCTGGTGTAAGTGTAATATTTTGAGTATGTAGCCATCCAGTCCTTATAAGTATACTCCACCATTTTAGACCATGTATCTTGATATCTTTATTTGGAAAATATGGTCATCTGAGCTTTGCATTTCCAAAAGAAAATTGTATGTGTGTGTGTGTGTGTATTCATGAATTCAATAGTCCACACATATTTTTTACATGCCCTCTACATACAAATCACTGTGTTAAAAATAGGAACTATAAAGTGAATAAAACATAATCTCTGCCCTCAAAGAGCTTACATTTGAGCAGACAAGGCAGGCAAAGTATACAAATAAATATAATAAATATGAGCCCTAGCCAGTTTGGCTCAGTGGATAGAGCATCAGCCTGTGGACTGACAGGTCCTAGGTTCAATTTTGGTCAAGGGCACATGCCCGGGTTGCAGGCTCAATCCCCAGTAAGGGGGTGTGCAGGAGGCAGCCAATCAATGACTCTCTCTTATCATTGATGTTTTTATCTCTTCCTCTCCTTCCCTCTCTGAAATCAATAAAAATACATTTTAAAATATATGTATATAATAAAAATTAGTTGTTAACAAGAGCCCCAGCTATATCCCTAATCTTTTGAGATTAGATGATATAGATCAGGCCATTCCACAACCCTTCCTTCCCTGTGACACACCAAATTTGTGGTCTGAGTTGGTATGTCAATGAACATGTTTTTGCTTCTTAAAACAATGACAGGGCACCAGAATATTCTAATTGAAGCTTTGACTTACAACCTGAAGTTAACAGAGGATGTTTTAAATTATCAAACCTTCTTACTGGGTCCTTAGATTAATCTTCATCATGCTTGTTTCATGACATTTAGCATATTCTTCAGACTCCAAACATGATTACATCTATTCAGCCTCTCCAAAATGCCTTCACTTGCCACTCACAAGAATTAGCCACCCAGGCACAGGCAGGAAAAAGGAAAATAAAGAAACAATGTAGAAAGGAAGAACCCACAAGAAGAAATGGGAAATGGAGAAACACCATGTGTAGATTGTTAGTGGAAAGTGCATTAAAAATCAACTCTTGCTGACATTTAGGCGCCAAGAGTCCTCTACTCAGCTTTACTTGAAAACCTCAGTTCTGCCTTGAATTGTTTCATTGTCAAATAGAACTATATATTTTCTTCATCAAACTTGAATAAATTATATTATTTTAAGGCACTTTGCAAAATGGTGGTGCTCCCATTGAAGTTGACCAGAACTGAAGGCTGTTTTTCATTTTAAAAAGATGCCATATGGCTGGCTTGCAATAGCTTGTAGTCAACCTACCCTAAGATCTTATTGAATGACTGCTTTATTGTAATTGTTTCTGGCATTTTTAAAAGATTATCCTTGGGCTAGCTTATTAAATTCCCTTCTAATTCTCAAATTCATCAAAGCTGTTTTAATGGGAAGAAACTATATTTTCATCTTAGTGGCACAACATTTTAAACAATAATCAGTACCATTTATTGTGCTTCTACTCTCTGTCAATTGTATTACATATACGATTGCTGATCCTTACACAAACCTTAAAGATTAATAATATTATGCCATTTTATTGAGAAAACAGGGCTCAGGGAGGTTAAAACATTTGCTCAAAAACACATAGCTGAACTAAGACTCAAATTCAGTTCTGTGTGACTTCAAAGCTACTTCACTAAGCTATTTTTCAGCTTAAAGCTCAGCACTGGCAGATTCTTCATTTGTAAAGGTACATATTTTTACTAGTCAAATAATAATCAGTCATCTGATGAATACATTGGAAAATACTATTTAGGGACCAAAGCAAACTGTGCTATAAGGTAAGAATAGGCATGGCTGGGTAGCTCAGTTGGTTAGAGTGTTGTCCTGGTATATCTCCAGTCAGGGCACATACAAGAATCAACCAGTGAATGCATAAATAAGTGGAACAACAAATTAATCAATCTCTCTCAAAAAAAAAAAACACAAAAAAAAAATACACGAGAACATTTCCTCATATGGTTTGCAAATTAGTTTCTCAATGCAATTTGAGTTTATCCTGAGAAATGACAGTATCTATAAACAAAATGGTGGCCTCACAAGATCTCAGCATTGGGGAGCAACAATCCTTCGGGTAGGTTTGTTAGAAAAGGAAATGTCTTGTCCTGGCTGGCATGCCCAAGTGGTTAGAGCATCGGTCCTCATACAGAAGGGTCTCGGGTTCGATTCCTAGTCAAGAGCACATACCTGGGTTGCAGGTTTGAACCCCAGCGCCGTTCAGGGCGCATTCTAGAACCAACCAATTGATGTGTCTCTTTCACATTGATGTTTCCCTCCCTCTTTTTTCTCTCTCTCTCCCTCCCTCCCTCCCACTTCCCCTAAAAAATCAATGGAAAAAATATCCTCAGATGAGGATTAACAAAAAAGAAAAGGTTTCATAAAGGTTTACCTATATGAACTTCATACTACTACTTAACACTTGTTAAGAATTTACCATGTTATCTTAATTAATGCTTACAACAATATATGAATATGAGGCAAAGTATCAAAAGGTATCACCTCCCTTTCGCAAATGAAGAAACTAAGGCTCAAGTCAGAGCTGAGACTCAAACTCTAGTAACTCCTAGAACAAGTTAGGTTTGAGATCTGAAAGATGAGGAGTTGGCCAGAAAGAAAGAGATGCTGCTTGGATAGTGTTGCAAGTGCAGGGAACGTACAGAGAACAGAAGCTGAGGAGAGCAGCAGAGGCCAGATCATAGATGGCCTCCTCCTAAGTCACACTGATGGAGCTTCACTGTGTGCTGCTGGTGATGGAAAGCATGAGAAGGTTTTATACAGAACAGTGGCAAGAAGGGATTTGCCCTTCAGAAAGCTCATACTAGCTGCAGCAAGGGAGAGTAGACTGAAGGGGGTTGAAAACAGAAGACTCCATCATGGGGTTATGTGAGGAAGATATGGCCTGGTAGTTGAATAATTGCAGTTAATATTTTGAGTCCTGTTATTTTGTTTTAATCTTTGCAACTCTATGAGGTAGATATAATTACCCCCCCCATTTAATGGATGGGAAGCCCAAGGAACAGAAAAGCTAAATAATTTGTCCATGGTCACATGGTAAGTGGTGGCAGCAGAGCAAGGTAGGAACACTGGAGAAATATTTAAGAGGTGGTATGGTCATGTCTAGGTGACTATTCAACTCATATTATTGATTTTGGGAGGATGGCTAAAGGAGCAGGAATTATCAAGTATGATATGGAAGTTTCTAGCTTGGGTAACTAGGTAATAAATGAGTCAGTTAGGAAATACAGAAGCAAGTGGTGGTAGTGGAAGAAGGTGGTAGGTTCAGTTTGAGGTTTGATTTTCACGTCCCTGGGTAGTTTCCCAAGTGGCGATATCTACAATGCAGCTAGCTGCAGGGGCTGGTGTGACCCTCAAAGTAAGACTTTGATGTCATCAGCCTCAACTTCTCCCAGAAGCAAAAACAAAACCACCTTTGGAGAAGCTGAAAACTATACAAACTTTGAACATGAAGCATTTAGAAAAACTTACTCCAATGGTTTTAACTACAAAACAGTATTAGTTAACCTCAGGGTAGTTTTCTTGTATTAATTTTACTTCTCAGTTATTTTTAACTAATGGCCCTTTATCTTGAAGTCTACAGAGAAGCAGGGCCCAAATTGTCTACACCACAGTCTTTTTCTCCCAGGGCACAGGAACTCTTCTTTGTACACTAACTTTTGAAGCACTAGGGAACCATTTACCAAATGATCATTTCAGTGCGCTCAGTGGGGTCCTAATCTGGAAGCGTAGCCCTAACCAATCTCTAGCCTCCTAGAGAACAAAGAGGAAATCTGCTTTGTTATAATAGGGAAATACTAACACATCAAATAGCCTTAGAGGGAAGGCTCCAGGTGAATTTCTCCTGATGAAATGGCATTTTCCTTCCCAGAAATTAAAAATGCAGAATTCGTAAATGGAGAAATAGTTTTTTAAAAAATGCTTTGATAAAATTTCTTTTCCAAGTCTTGGCTATGAGATTTCAGTTTTTCTTCCATGTTTGTATCTTTGCCCAATTTAAAGCACTTCCACTCGTTACCTCTGCCTAGACTGGCCCTTCATTTAAAAAAAAGGTTTCATAAGAGAAAATTACTGGTAAGTCATTTGAAAATTGTGGCCACACCCTGGCAACACATAATCACTGCCTTAGGCAGATGGTGCAACTGTGTCATGAATAGAGAGCCTTTGACTGTTTCTAAGAGGTATTTGTTCTGGAATCCCAGCACAGGTTCAGTAGAAATTGTTTAATAGATACGCAAAAATATCTCCTTAAAGCAACAAGGCCTCCTTTCATTTTTCCTTTTGGATGTGTTTTTTTTTTTTTTCTTTTCTCTTCAACAAAGCTAATGAGTCAATCATTCATACCAAATATGTCCATGTTGCCTTGCCACTAGCCTAATCTTCAATAGGAAATTGTTCAAGTTTTTGCATCTTCTCAAAATATGGCAATATCCAAAGGATTCACCAATGCGTGAACACAATGTATTCCCAAATTACGGTAAGAACATCTGTACAAAGGAATGAATGTAAAGAATGACTGCGTCCAATTTTAATGAATCTGATGAAAACCCATTTTATGAATCCAGGCTGGATTACTAAAATAATTCTCAGGTTTTTTTTATTTTAAAAATTATACTTTTAATTATAGAATATTGTTAGAATAATACAGATATAGACACTAGGATAACTGACCAATACCATAAGGAAAACTGTTCTACATACTTACTTGTTCATTCACTCTCCACAACCATAGAAAACAGGCACAAAGTGTTCAGGGTATGTGCAGAAGCAGCCAGAGACTTGGGAGCAGAAGGCATGCAAAGAGAGTCTGATGCATAACTTCTACACAAAGTTCAACATATGGGCAGCAATTGGTAGAAAAAGAGGAGAAAGAGCTGGTCTGGCCCTTGCCCTTTTAACTTCCCAGCTGGAGTGTACATGTTTGGCGAGATGGCTGGGGTACTTAGAAGCCAAAAGCAGCAACAGGCGCAGTTTGGGGTTGGGGTAGGAGAGAAGGGAAGAAAAAGGGAGTGATATACAATTAGGTCATGAAGATGCTGTCTTCTATGGCCACTCCAAAACAGATGCCCTAGTGGCTCACAGAAACAGGAGAGCTTTGATATTCATTAAAACCATCAGCAACACTTATATGGTAAAGACATATTTGAGTTTAGTCATTAAGAACATGTAAGTCATTCAACCATTAAAATATGAATACCCACAGTCGGCTAGATTTTGTATCTAACGAAAAACATGCTTCTTGCCCGAGTTTATATTTAAATAGGAGTGGCAACAGAAAGAAAGCTCCTTGGTGGAGTGGTTTTTCATTTTGTTACTTTCGAGGTTGTGTCACTTGCAAGTGATGCAGTCCCACACAGCTGTGGGTCATAATTCACTACAGTACCTGACCCTAGAGACCATGAGCTCTTTTAACACCAAGTCCCAAAGAGCTATGGCAAAAGTAGTTTTCAAATGTTACAACTTTCATAATAAAGCACAGTAGAAATAACTTGAGACACGCTAAAAAAAAAATTTTCCATGAGTCCCATATCCTGGGCATCAATTTTCTTCCACTCCCACCCCCAAGTACTGGGATAAGCACCAACATTTGGGATATTTCTTAATTCTTATTTAGGCTAAGGAAAACTGACACTAGTGGGCTTACATTAGGTCAACTCTTATTTTAACCATTTATATCTGTAGGCTGACAGGATGAAAATACATTCCTATAGGCTTATTAATTCCTTGTTACTAGCCCAAAGAGATGCTCAGTCTGAGAACAGGACAATCAGTTATCTCCCACAATTGACTGATAGATATAAACAAGTGTGTAGTTCTGTACAAAGACAGATCTCACAAGAGTGCACATCAAAGCATTAGTGTTTAAATTTTTTCATCATAATGAAAAAAAAAAGGACATTTCTCAATTGGAGTGTGTCTGTAGTTCTGTCGTACAATCAACATCACCCAAGAACATGCTAATTCTGTGTGAATTCAGTTTCTGCTATTGGAAAAACCACAGGAATACACATTTTACTGTACATACACATGCTCTTATGCAAGCTAAGAGAAACACTGGGATGTGGCCCTTATCAAATCCTAGAGTTAGCAGTATAGGGAGAATTGATCTTAAAGCGTAGAGGGGAAAATACACAGAAATGACCTGTGTTCCTTGGGAAGGGACACTGTGCTTCCTTCCCTGAAATTGTCAATTCCACTTGCTCCTTACACTCCACCAACACTTATGGTCCTATCTTTCCTTGAAGACATTTTCCCTACAATGTTCCCTAGAGTGATCCCCAAAGAAAATTAATAAATTCTGACTAATGGCAATAACAACAGTGGGCATCACTTCCTAAAGTCACCACCATTGATGAGTCCTTGTCCCCAAACCTGTGTTTCATTTATCCTTGCAATCTGTATCTTCAGTTAGCTTTCACAAAGATGCAAGCTTTTAAAAAGTTAATTAGAAACAATGAGAAGGAAAAATGTTATGATCATTGCCTTCATCATGCAGGATCCAGCTCTCAGGAAGTCAGAAAGGTACAGGTGCATGAGCAACTCAAGGACAAAGCCTTTTGAGTGGTAAGAGGTGTGTGCCCAAATACTATGGTAAGTGAATAAGTGTGGCAATTCAGGCAGTCTCTCATCTTTCTCCAAAGCAGCTGTGATCACCCTATTACAGTCCAACATTTCCCCTAGCACAGTTTTTCGAGCTAAGGCAAGGAGAAATAATTTTTAAAAATTTACTCTATTTTCAGTCCTGAGCATTTACCAGCATTTATTATCTAGACTTCAGAGTTCCAGTTACTCGTGGGGCTGATTTCAATGAAGTACTTCATTAATATTGAGTGAATAAAAATCACTGTTTTGGAGAGGGAATAATATCCCCAAAGCCATGGGTCAGAATTTCAAATGGCTTGTCTTCTTTGATGTTTTAAACCGTGGCCTACAACAAGAAAATTCGGTATAGTATAAGAAATTCAGTCTTAAAAGAGCTCTTGGATATCAAATAAAATTGTACCTTCAAATGAATGGTTTATCAGTCATAATTATAGGACTTATAGGACTTAGTCAGTGTGAACTCTCTTATGTTTAATAAGAGCTGAGCTCCGGCTGAAACTCTTCTCGCATTCAGTACATTCGTAAGGCTTCTCTCCTGTGTGCACTCTCTGATGTGTGATGAGGTTTGAGCTCTGGGTGAAACCTTTTCCACACTGCACACATTCATAAGGCTTCTCTCCTGTGTGGGTTCTCTGGTGTTTAATTAGATCTGACCTTTCACCAAAGCTTCGCCAACACTCATTGCACTCATAGGGCTTCTCTCCAGTGTGAATTTTCTGGTGTGTGATGAGATGAGAACTACGGCTGAAGCTTTTCCCACAAGCGTTACATTCATACGGTTTTTCCCCAGTGTGGGTTCTCTGGTGCTGAACCAAGTGTGAGATGCGGCTGAAATTCTCTCCACATTCATTACAGTGGTACGGCTTTTCTCCTGTGTGGGCTCTGCGATGGCGCACAAGGTCAGAGTTCTGACTGAAGTTCTTCCCACACTCATCACACTTGTAGGGCCTCTCTCCTGTGTGGACTCGATAGTGTTTGATGAGATCAGATCTCTCACTGAAGCCTCGCCCACATTCATTACACTCATAAGGCTTCTCACCTGTGTGGGTCCTCTGGTGTTGAGCTAGGTGAGAGCTCCGGCTGAAGCTTTTCCCACACTCCTCACACTCATAGGGTTTCTCCCCACTGTGGGTCCTTTGATGTTGGATTAGGTGAGATAGCCGGCAGAAACTTTTCCCACATTCGTTACATTTGTGGGGCTTTTCTCCAGTATGGATTGTTTGATGCTGGATAAGATGAGAGCTTCTTCCAAAACTTTTCCCACACTCATTACAGTCATAGGGTCTCTCTCCAGTGTGTGTCCTTTGATGCTGAATAAGGTGTGAGCTCCGACTAAAGCCCTTTCCACATTCATAACACTTATAGGGTCTGTCTCCAGTGTGGGTTTTCTGATGTCGATTAAGGTCTGAGATCTGACTGAAGGCCTTTCCACAATGAGAACATATATGATATTGAATACCTGTGTGAATTTCTTTGTGGACAAGCAGATCTGTGACTTGTTGGAGAGGATAGCTTACCCACTCTTCTGCTGTTAAATCTCCCCACTGTCTTTCTGATCTATCCCTGCTTTCAAAGGCCTCTTCACTTTCAGGATTTTCCTCAGTATTCCCAACAGGTCTTTCAGATGCAGTCCCAAGTTCCACATCTTCACTAATCTCTTGCTTTGGATTCACCTCGTTCTCACTCCGGATCTCAAAATCTGTAATAAAGAGTAAATAATAATAATAATAATAATAATACTGGTAAACACACAAAGAATTACCTACTATGTGCCAGGCATTATGTTAAGTTCTTTACATGAATTATTACCTCAACTGCCCTGAATCAGGAATTATGATTTCCATTTTATACATGATAAACCTAAGACTGAGAGAAATAACTTCCAAAAGGTCATACTCTTTAAAAAAAATTTTTTTTAAATAAATAAAAACTAAAAACAAAAGGTCATACTCAGATACAGAGAACAGACTGACAGCTGTCAGAGGGGAGAGGGGTTGGGGGACTAGGTGAGGAGGGGCCCTAGCCAGTTTGGGTCAGTGGATAGAGTGTTGGCCTGCAGAATGATGAGTCACAGGTTTGATTCCGGTCAACGGCACATGCCTGGGTTTCGGACTCAATCCCCTTTGGGGGTGTGCAGGAGGCAGCCCATCAATGATTCACTCTCATCATTGATGTTTCTATCTTCTCCCTCTCCCTTCCTCTCTGAAATCAATAAAAATATATTAAAAAGAAAAAGGTGAGGAGGGGATTAAGCAGTAGAGACTGGTTCGTGCAGAATCACCAAAGAGATCCGAATTGCAGCATGGGGAATATAGTCAATAATGTCGAGATAACTGGGTAGGCAGCCAGGTGGGTGCTTGTGTCATCGAAAGGACCCCTCTGTAGAGTGCATGGTTTTCCAACTACTGTGCTGTACATCTGAAACTGCTGTGGAATGGTATTGAATGTAAACTGTAGTTGGAAAAAAACACACAAAAGGCCATAAATGGTGGAGCCAGGATTCAAATTCAGGTCTGTATGATAAAAGTTCATGCTCTGTATCAATACAGTTAATGGTTCTTTATAAAAATTGTATATAGTCCTGGTTTCCCAAAAGGAGAAAACCAGCCCGGCCAGTGGGCTCAGTGGTTGAGCATCCACCTATGAACAAGGAGGTCACCATTCGATTCCCAGTCAGGGCACAGGCCCAGGTTGTAGGCTCAATCCCCAGTAGGAGGCATGCAGGAGGAGCCAATCAGTGATTCTCTCTCATCATTGATGTGCCTATCTATCCCTCTCTGAAATTAATATGTCTTTTTTTTTTTCAAAAAAGGAGAATACCAGAAACAGAGAATATAAGAGACTCTAAATTAGAATCTCTAAGAGCCAAGAACCTAGATATTTTATATGTGAATGCATGTATGTATGTATATGTGTTTTTTCTTAACTAATCAAGCCTTCATCATTATCATTATATAAATTTACTATGAACCTACTGGGTTAGCATGGATAAAAATGAATTTTTATCTATTTCTATCAAATCTTAGTTGACAGAAAAAGTGACTTCCAAATGCTACTTTTTGGGGCCTTTTAATGAAAACAAGGGTGGGAAGATTGGAGAACACAAAAAAGATGCCTAGCTTAGAACATTCTTGGCATTGACTAAGCATAGTCTTCAAATGAGAATCAAAATATATAACCACTGTGTACAAAAAAAAAACAACTTTCTACCAGACACTGCATTTTCCAAGTTGCATTTCTTAGTACACTCTTCAGAAAGAGGTAGGTATGTTGGGAGAAAAGGGTCCCAAGGATAAATTACTTTGGTAAATGATGCATGCAACATCTTCTTAGAAATTCACATTGCCTGGAAACATAATAAAGGCTCTAAAGAGTCTTGAGGTAAAGAGGACTTGTTAACATTATTTAACCCACTTATTTGGGCAAATAATTTTTTTTTTGGGTGTTTCCATGTTTCCATCCCTAAATGTTCCTTGGACTCAACCTTAAATATGTAGATTCATATTTCTTTGATATTCTCATTTCTTATTTTTGTTGCATTAAGTGGAATATCTGGATAACAGACTGCAATAGATCTGGGTAGATAACTTAATTTCTAGTCGTTTCCTAAAGGAAGGATCCAAGAAACATGGGATATCAGAGAAAGGCCAGTTAAAAAGAAAACATCTCACCCTGGCCAGTGTGATCAGTGGTTAGAACACTGTCCCGTGCAGTGAAAGGTCCTGGGTTTGATTCCTGGTCAGGGCACATACCTAGGTTTTTAGTTCAATCTTTGGTCCTGGTGCAAACAGGAGGCAACCAATCAAATTCTCTCTCTCACATTGATGTTTCTCTTTCTTTCTCTCTCATCAATGAAAAAAGCATATCTTTGGGTGATGATTAAAAAAAATAAGAATAAGAAAACCCCTTCTATTTGCCTTTTGCTCTGGAAAAGGCTATAGGAATAAAGAATTAGTCCTCAATGAATGGCAGATGACCTAGTGAACCATACATGGTTGCTAACTTCTGTTGAGTCTAAACAGGAGACAATAATGGTCTAAAGGCTGTTCAGCTCAAGAATATACTGTTTGTTCTGGTTACAACACTCAGACCAAAGGACAGCTAAGAGAAATGACAGGTTTTGGCCAGTGTGGCTCAGTAGTTGAGCATTGATCCATGAACCAAAAGGTCCCCAATTAATTCCCAATCAGAACAAATGCCAGGGTTGTGGGCTCAATCCCCAGTAGGGGGCATGTGGAAGGCAGCTGATCGATGTTTCTCTCTCATCGATGTTTCTAGCTCTCTATCCCTCTCCCTTCCTCTCTCTCTAAAAAAAATCAATAAAAGCATATATTTTTTAAAAGACAGGTTTGCAGACCTTCAAAAAAAAAAAAAAATTTTTAGCTTTCCTGCCCACCCGGCATGCCCCAGTGGTTGAGCATCAACCTATGAACCAGAAGGTCATGGTTCGATTCCTAAGTCAGGGCACATGCCCAGGTTGCGGTCTCGATCCCCAGCATGGGACTTGCAGGAGGCAACCAATCAATGATTCTCTCTCATCACTGATATTTCTATCTCTCTCTCCCTCTCCATTCCTCTCTGAAATCAATAAAAATTAGCTTTCCCCAATAATATAATTTGTGATCTAATTTAGTTCAGGATTTTCCTGGAACATTTGACATACTCAAAATCTATGGTCAACTCTGAAACATCTCTAGACAAGCACCTACTCCAGATGAAGGACCTAAGGCAAAGCTAAGGCTCTGAAGCCAAAACAAACACAGAAAGGTGGCTTTTGCCCTCCAATGAATCCAGGTCAGAACCCCTCATCTTCTGATATGCCAAGGTTTCGGGTTTGATACCTGGTCAGGGTACATACAAGAATCAGCCAATGAATGCACAAATAAATGGAACAACAAATTGATGTTTCTCTCTGTCTCTCTCTTCCTTCCCCCCACTCTCTCAAATCAATAAAATTTAAAAAATAGACAATATGACTCTGATGTTCCCACTCAAACATTTGTTTGAGGACACAAGTCAATATCCAATTAAGTGCTTTAAAAATCAAACAACTTGCCCAACTTGTTTGGCTCAGTGGATAGAGCATCGGCCTGCAGACTGAAGGGTCCCAGATTCGATTCCAGTCAAGGGCACATGCCCTGGGTTGTGGTCTCAGTCCCCAGTAGGGGGCATGCAGGAGGCAGCCGATCAATGATTCTCTCTCATCATTGATGTTCCTATCTCTTTCCCTCTCCCTTACTCTCTGAAATCAATAATATATATATATATATATATATATATATATATATAGTTAAAATTCAAACAACTAGGTTGCGTTGAAAGAGCTAGTCTCAAAAACGTGGGGTGAAGAATGGTAGAGAATCCTTACTTACCTAATGAGACAACATTTCCATAATTCTCCTGCATCACATCCCTGTAAAGGTCCCTTTGTGTAGGGTCCAGAGGTCTCCATTCTTCCCGAGTGAGGTACATGGCCATATCTTCAAATGTCACTGGTGCCTGAAATCACACAATGCTTCCTCATTATTTGACATCTCATAGATTGGTACCAGCTTTTCTCCTTGAAATTACAGACATGGCTAGAATTATTGAGGAGGCAAAGGGTATTAAATCTGATTTTATAGAGTCCAAAGAAGAAATAAACAAGCTAAAAAGAGATATAATAGTAAAGAAGAGAGCAATTTACAAGCTAATTGCTCTGGTCCAATGGCCAGACAACCTTTCCCCACACTGAAACCTTATTCTCTACCTGTACTTTGCTCAGAACACATCTGGCACCTACATGGCACCATAACTTCACTCACAATGTCCCTCTTTTCCTGGAATATCTTTCTCAAACCAGAAAAATCCTATTATTCTTTTTCATTCCAGATGAGGAAAACCACTGACAAATATTTAAGTGACAAAGGGTTTTAAGAAATAAAAAGAATGTAAGGAGCAAAATAAGTTATGAATGGAAGCGCTGGTCCTCCTCCTCCAGATATCCTACTATTCTTTTAGGTCCTGTTCCAGTACCAACTATTCTTCAGTGCCTCCCCCCCCACCCCCACCCCATCCCTCTGCTTGGCTCCACTCCTCCCTCGGACCTCTCAGACAGAATTAATCACTCCCACTCCTTCCTTCTCACACCACAGCATTTTGTTCCTACAGCAAATGGAGCTCTTATCACGTTGTATCACGGTTAACCGGATGCATCTGTCTCCCTATAGATTGTGAGCAGGCGGGAGAGCCCGTTTCATCCACCTTTTGTCTCCCCGGCATTTAAAGGCATACAGCAGGTGTTCAATAAATGCTTGTTTGTGGCTAAACTGGTCTGGTACTGGGTTCCTGGAGGCACAATACCGAAGCGAGCTAATGACTATTTCCAGGGAATTTCCCACAGGGATTTGCAGAGCAAAGAAACGCCGGGACCAGGTGGATAAGCAGAGGCAGGGTCCGCGAAGCCACCCACGGCTTACCTGGGACCCAGCCATGAGCAGGGTGGCTGCCATCTCGGGCTCAAGGATTCGCCTCCCGGGAGAAAGAGCAGGAAAAGCAGCTAGCAGACAGCACTAAAGGAGGCGAAAAGCAGGGCGTGAGGCACAGAAAACAGGCCCTGCCCACTCCCCAGGGCTGGAGTTCTGGCCGCCAGGCGGCTAGGGAGGGCCCTGGACCCGGGCAGGGTCACTCTCCTCCTTGACCCTCGAGCGCGACCCGCCCTCTGTGTCTCCGCCACCAAGAGGTGGAGGCAATGCCGGAATTTGGTAGGACAGGACAGCTCCCTGGCTCGGTCCCTCCCGCCGGGGCTCAAGCCGCTGCAGTCTCAGGGAGGCGGCTCTCAGCCCAGCCCACAGAACGCCTCCGCTCTTCCATCTCCAGGATGAGCCCTTTCCGGCAGCTGCCTCAGCCAATCAGCGAGCGAAGCTCGAAAAACGCTCTACCAATTACGAGCCGAACACTAGGCCCGCCTCTTGTAACAAGGCTGGACACCTCTATCACGCCTGCGCCTGCCCCCGTGGCCTGCCGGGAGTTTGAGTTCCATTCTGGCGTACAAAGGCCAGTCAGGGGCCAAAAGCCAAGGAGGAAAAAGAACAAAAGGGTGAAGAAAGGACCGCGTTCTCCTACTCAGGACAGAGTATCTTCTGCTCCCTTCTGTTGGAGACAACAGCCCGATTAAGCAAGGGAAGTTGCCCTGCTTCTCCTCACGTCCCTAGAAGCTTATCTTGAATCGGACCTTAATTGCGACGTCTGGCCTAATTTAGTGCTGGCCTGTGTTGGGTTCCGCTCGGATTAACACTCATTTGACAGCCGGGCCTGAGACGAAAGAGGCAGCAGCCGCCCACTCCCCAGGGAAGATTCAGCGGCCTCGCTGGAACTTTGAGCTCCGCCCACGCACTACATCTCCCAGCAGCGCCTGCGGCGTTCGCACCCTGCTACACAGACTACAACTTCCAAGAGGCCCCGCGCCGCCGGAGAGCTAGCGAGTGTGGTCGGTGGTTGGGACGGGCGGTGTTCAAGCTCCATCGCTATTAACCCTATAGGGGAGTCTGACTGCGTCCTTCCAAAGAGGGCGCCCCTTGAGGGGCGGGCAGGGTTGTGCCTGGCAGAGCGGGAAGCCAAAACCCTGAGCGAATGTGGGGGATAAGGGCGTGTAAAGGGAGCGAGCCAGGTCCCCGCGCTGGGCAGAACCGACCTTATCATTCCGAGGGCTTCTCTGCTCAAAGGTTTCCTGGCCGCCTTTGACACTGACGGGCCTCTGAGGGCCTGAGCCGGGCGGGCCCTCCACTTGTTAGCGGTCTCTGATCGCTGAAGATAGGAAGCCGAAAACCCGAGCTGAGAACGAACAGACTTACCTCCTGGCCCGCAAAAGATCCACTAGACCGCCGGCTCCAAGATCCGCGAGGCCCCAAGCAGATTCCAAATCCGCAGGCAGAGTTCTTTTGAGACTTCAGGAGTTCGGCAAGGTTCTAGAAATCACTACTGGCAGATTCCGGATATCTCAGACCTGCAGGTAGATCTCGAATCCGCCGACTTGCAGGCAAAGCCCAGAGATTCCCAAAGACTCACACAGATTCCGAGACCTCAGACTCTCAGGCAGCCCAGAAACCACAGGCTCAGAGGCAGGTCCCCCAGAGACCACAGAGGCTAGCCAAGAAACACCACCAGCAGCTAAGCTGCATGCAGCTGGATTTCTTCCGAACGGAAGGACTTGCCCCCTTCCCTTTCCCCAGCCAGGATGAGAAAATTAGACAATGGAAGCCCAGCACTAGGAAAAGAAGGCATTCTGCGTGGAGAAGCGCTCTGAGCTCGCTGTAGCCTTGGAGAGGGAAGTGATGGAAAAAGAATATAGCAGCTTATTAGGGACTCCCACCCTCTTCAAGTTATAAATATCCCCAGAACCTTGGCTACGTGCCCAGAAGCCTGTTGTCTCTAACTGTACAGGAGACTTCTCTGCCTGCGCTGGGAAAGGGGCTTTTCTTTTGTTTTGCAGATACATCTACCCACTGGGTGACTTGAATTTTTTTTCTCGAACATGACTCCAGGCTGTGCTTTTATTAGTGGGTGTCTGTTCCCAGTGCCAGTTATTTATGGTTAAATTACTCAAGTGTCTGAAAAGAACTAGGACTCTACCCAGCCATGAGGCAGACTCTCCCACTCCACACCCCCAACGGTGAGGCTAGAAATTTTTTAGCTACCACAGAATTGTACCATCTTACCCCACCTAAAATTGATATGGGTATGCCACCCAAAAAAAGTTAAAAAATGGAATCACAGAGGGTCCCCGAAAAGGCAGTCAAGGTCAGACAGACCTGGGTTGAAATCCAGGCTGTATATCCTTTGAAAAGCCATTTAATCTTTCCAGGCCCATTTCCCTTTCTGTAAAATGGGGTAATCACACCCAAGGTGATGGTGAGACGACTTAAAGTGCGCACTCAGATAATAGCTGTTATTAATCCTGCCGTGGGTGCAGGGGAGACGTCCAGAAAGTGAGCACTTTCTGTGGATATTTTCATTGGCTCAGAAAATCTGGGAAGTCAGAGTGGCTCCATAGCTGTGAGGATCGGCTGGTGACCTTATTCTCACATAATGTTTCTGCTGGAAATCCAGAGGGAACTCGACGTTGGACCAGTTTGGTGGGTTCAGACAAATCGGGGAATTGAGCCCAGCAGAGCAGAGATATTTGGAGCTGCCAGGAACCCAGCAAGTTAAGGCCTCACCCTTAGATAAACCTCTGGGTCAAGGGAGGTCAGTTCATACTTGGGCTGAATACTGTAATTGCAGGTTTCTAACTGGGCCTAAGGTGAGGTGAGCTGAGGGCCCAAGCCTCTCAGCCCAGCAGGACTCCCTTTTCATCCCTTCTCTGACAGATTGCTTTGTAAACTTTCTTAGGCCTTTTCTTCCCCCTTGCTCCAGTGCTTTAAACCCTTCTTTGTCCTCTGCTGTTTCTTTTATCCCTAGGCCTGGCTGGGGGCAGGGCGACTCTCTAAACCCTGCTTGGCTGCTTGCCTCCTTCTGTGAGTAAGTGCTTTTCTCTTTCTTCACCTGGGACCCTCCAGAGGGTGGAGGAGAGAGGCTGAGAGAGATGGAAGGCTGACTTCTTTTGGTGCCCCTGGGGTAGGGGAGGTGGGGGGGGGGGGAGTGGGACAGGGGGGAGGAAAGAAAGTGGGTGAGGGGCTTCCTGTTGCAGCCTTCAGCGGGACTCTGAGGGTTGGGTCACTGGGGGAGGAAGTGACTTCCTGCCTCATTGTTCAGGACTTCATTGTTTCTCAGGAATATTGTAGGTGGGTTTTCAATAACCAGTTCGGAAAACTGTTTTTGTCCCATCACTTAGCAAACAATGAGCACCTACTGTGTGCAGAGGTAGCAGCACAGCCTAACACTGGGGAAAGGGGCCAGGAGAACCATTTGTCCAGGATCTCCAGATGGAGTTATAGGTTATGTCAGATCCACTGACCAATTTAATCAAAGACCCTCCTAGTATATCTTTAAGCTTGTTTCTTAATAGACCACAGTGCCTATGGAGCACTGTAAATTATTATGTTTTAATAAATCTATAATTATCTTGTGAGCCACACAATTATGTTGTAATTTTTTGTATTAGAAGCATTAATTTGTTAAACATTGAAAAATATGCCTTATTATTTGTGATCTTGTTTTGTCATTTCTTCATTTTCAAATATACCAGTAATATATATATATATATATATATATATATGTATATATATATATATATATATATATATATATGTGTGTGTGTGTGTGTGTGTGTGTGTGTGTGTGTTAAAAAAATAAAGTAACCTGGGCTTCTCTCTTTTTAAAAAAATATATATATTTTATTAATTTTTTACAGAGAGAAAGGGAGAGGAATAGAGAGCCAGAAACATCAATGAGAGAGAAACATTGATCAGCTGCCTCCTCCACACTCCCCACTGGGTATGTGCCTGCAACCAAGGTACATGCCCTTGACCGGAATCGAACCTGGGACCCTTCAGTCCGCAGGCCGATGCTCTATCCACTGAGCCAAACCGGTCAGGGCCTGGGCTTCTCTCTTGACCCTGCTAGGAGCAGAGATGAAGCCTCCACACAGCAGAAGGAGTTGGGAACATGGGGACACACTGACTTGCAGCCCAACTGCTATAGTATATGAATGATGAGCTAGCTAGTCTGCACCAAGAAGAGGGGTGCACTCATTGCTGGGGGGTATGGGAGGAGGCTTCACAGAGGAGATGACATCAGAGCTGGCTAGCAAAGACTGTAGGACTCTTCGAGGTGGCGAACAAGGGGAGGGACAGCGCTTTCCTGTCTTCAAGAACAGCATGTGCGAAGTCATGGAGGCATGAAAGGACAGAGGATGTTCCAGAATGGTCGGGACTGGGTCTGGCTAGAAGGAAGAGTGGGCGGGTGGAGTGGCAGGGGAAGGGAACACAGCAGGGACAGTCTCTTATGTCCCCTTGCCTGCTGCCTGTTTGTCGCTGCCTTTGGCTGTGGATCAGCAAAAGCTGGTGGTGAGGTGCAGGTGCGGGACAGCTGGGGCTGGCCTGGGGCAAGAAGAGCAGGTGGACCCTGCAGGAAGAGGGGGAGTGCAGAGGATTGGGAAGCTCTTTGTGACCTTCGTGGATGTCAGCTGGTTTTCTCCTGAGAGAATCAACATTTTCAAAAAATGTCAACAATTGCATTAAAAATGTACAACGAACTTACTTAGTTTGTTTAGACTACTTAAAGGCATCAAATAGGCCCATACCCCCCACGCATGTTTACTGGGTCCGTTTTGTACCAGACACTGTGCTAGGAGATAGGACACGCCCTCACACAATGACTGCAGGGCTGTTGTGATTAAATTTGAGAGGGCCCAACAGGTAGCTCAATTGGTTAGAGCCGATTTGATCTGTGGTCAGGACACATACAAGAAGCAACCAAGGAATGCATAAAGAAGTGGAATAGCCCTAGCCAGTTTGGCTCAGTGGTTAGAGTGTTGGCCTGAGGACTGAAAGGTCCCAGGTTCCATTCTGGTGAAGGGCTCCATCCCCGGCCTAGTTGGGATGCGTGCAGGAGGCAACCAATCGATGTGTCTCTCTCACATCATGTTTCTCTGTCTCCCTCCCTCCCTTCCACTCTCTCTAAAAGTCAATGGAAAAAATATTCTCAGGTGTGGATTAATAAAACAAAAACAAACAAAGCAAAAAAAAAGTGGAACAAGTCAATGTCTCTCCCTTCCCCTCTCCCTAAAATCAATAATAAAAAAAGATTAAACGTGAGAATGGCTGCAAAAAAACAGGAGCACAGCGGAGTGCCTGGGTTCCCAGTGGCCATCATTGCTATGGGGAAAGTAAAATGCATCACGTGCTGTGAGGTGAAGCCATAGTTCAAATTGGCTCAGGATGCGAATAGGGGCCTGGATTCAAGTCCAGATTCTGTATCCTAGAAGCAAATTACTCTCTGAACCTTTGTTTTCTCAGTCTGTGAAAAGTATATAATAATACAATTCCTAGAGACAGAAAGTAGAATAGTGCTTGCCAGGGGCCGGGGGAAGGGGAAATGGGAAATAGTTTAATACATATAGAGGTTCAGTTTTGCAGGATGAAAAGAGTTCTGGAGATTGGCTGGACAACAATGTGAATGTACTTTACTGAACTGTATGTACCCTAAAAAATGGGTAAGATGGTAAATGGTATGTTATGTATACTTTACAATTGAAAAAAACAAAGAGTATAATAGCCCTGGCCAGTGTGGCTCAGTTGGTTGGACGTCATCCCCTGCACCAAAAGGTTGCTGGTTCAGTTCTCTGTCGTGGCACATGCCCAGGTTACAGGTTCGATCCCAGGCAGCTGATCGATGACATTATTAAATAGATAGTAGTTGCTATTTTGTTCTGCTTTTGTCTTCTAGACATTTAGATGGAGGATTAGATAATGCAGAGAAAAATCTGGATATCTCAACCCTTATTACTCAGTGGGGACCAGCGGTGTGGGCATCACCTGGGAGCCTGCTGGAAATGAAAAATCTCAGGTCCTACCCCAGACACAATCCCGGGGGAGTCCCACCCATGTTAAAGTGTAAGGAGCCCCTGGGTATCTAAGCAACATCCCTCCACACTTCTGTAGGGAATACTCGTACCTCAGGCATGTATCACATCCCGTCTGCTATGGAAGTCTGTGCCTATGATTTCTTTCCAGGCTGGGAACTCCTGGGAGGTCTACGCCAAGCATTGTGCATGGCCCTGGATCTCTCATTGCATGGAGCACAATGACAGGAAGCAGGAGACCTGGGTTTCGGTCCTGATCCTGCCATTTACGGGCTGTGTATGTTGTGTCTTCTGTGAGCGGATTCCCATGCCTTCCAAAGGACCCGCCCCGAATCTGACAGCTGAAGAGCTGAAGATGGTGGTAGATTTCTAGTTTATTCACAGGCTTCATCCAGGAGGAGGCACTTGGTGGGTGGAAGGAGGAAGGTGATAACCAGTTCAGAGTGGCTGATGCCCAGGGCTTATAAAGAACTTGGGCTGGCCGAAACCGGTTTGGCTCAGTGGAACCTGCGGACTGAAGGGTCCCAGGTTCGATTCCGGTCGGGGGCATGGACCTTGGTTGCGGGCACATCCCCAGTGGGAGGTGTGCAGGAGACGGCTGATTGATGTTTCTCTCTCATCGATGTTTCTGACTATCTCTCTCCCTTCCTCTCTGTAAAAAATCAATAAAATATATTTTAAAAAAGAAGAAGAAGAAAAAAAAAGAACTTGGGCTGAAGTTACTCAGAACAGCTGCCCTAAGGCTGTACCAAGGCAGATGGAGACCCAGCGGCCTCTGCCCAGTCACCCTGTGAGGTAGGCACTAGTACCACTCCTGTCTTTACAGGTGAGGAAACAGCCCAGAGAGGGTAAGTGACTTGCCTAGGCTCCCAAGAGTCCCCAGGCTCCTGCGTGTCAGTCATTTTAGGAAACAGAGCCCAGGGGGCTCAGGCTGGGGCTGCTGGAAGGCCAGGGACAGAGACTTAGACTCAGGACAGGCCTCCCTGACCTGCTCCCAAGGCTTTTCCAGAAGATTCCAGCTTTGCCTAAGGTTCCTATCAGCGTAAAAAGCAAGCCGATGTCATCGTGGGAGAAGCATGATCAGGACCCTCCCTGCAGACTTCCTCTGAAGCGGGGGCCACAGACGGAGCTGTGAAGAACGCATTGCCAGGGCCTAGGCTCGGCACCTTCCAGGGGCCATGGAACTGGCGGGGGGCGGGGGCAGGGGGGCGCGCTGTACTCTTCAGGCAGAAAGACTCAGTTCAAGACGATCTGTTCCCTGGTTCAAAGGCCCCCAAAGCCAGCTATGAACAGGGACTGGCAGAATTTGGGGAAAGATGCAGAGTAGGGAAGCAATCTTCCACATGGCGTGGAAGTCATATCTGCCTGAGCCAAAGGGTGTGCTAAGTGTCCTCGTGTGTGACTCTGGGGTGGGGTGGGGTGAGACTTGCATCAGTCTGTTATTTTTCAACTCAGAAAAGGCTGGGAGGTTTGGATGTGAGGGAAGGGACGCAGAGCAAAGGTCTGCCAGCCCGTCAAAGATGTGACACCTGAGTCTCTGATTTCTACAAGCGGTTTGCCAACACAGACTCTTTGCGTGGTATCCCAATTAGGCTCCCTCTATTCGCCAATCCTTATTTATAACTAGGGATTTATCTGTGAAAGGATTCTCCCTCTGATCCCTAGTACCCCATTCAGAGTTCAGCGTTTTTCTCCATTTTAAATTTTATTTATTTTTTTTTCTCCAGTTACGATGGCTTAGTGCTTTCTCTTTGTTCTTCCTCAACTTGTTCACTGAAATCCTGGCTGGCAGTTCTATCAGCAGAACTACAAAACCAAAAAGGCAACAGAATTTTAGAGCTTTTCCTGCGCCACCCAAGGAGGCTGGGGGAGGGGGAGGGGACATGAAAAAGAAGGTAGGGTCTGGAGCCACACAGACCAGAGGCCAAATCCCAGCTCAGCTCTGTCATCGTTAGCTGTGTGACTCTGAACAAATCACTCATCTGTAAAATGGGATCATAATGCCGGCCAATGTAAGAAGGATACTGGGTAATAAATGAATGGAAATGTGATGCCAGACATGTGGTGTGCTCTCAATTCATCATCAAAATATCCCTGGGATGGTCACGAATCACTTGATTAGACTTTAGGCCTTCCACGTGGCAGTGGACACCACCTGAAAACGGGGTCAGATGGCCAGGTCGCTGCCACCTCTAGTGGGCCCAGCCTCTCTGACTAATGGGGGAGGGAGGAGGAGCTGGGGTTGCAGCAGGCAGAATGTCTGCTCCTCAGCAGTAACAATGACAAGAGCTACCATGTATTGGGCACTCACTGATTCTGGGAGAGGCAGTGTTCACAGTTATTAACTCATTTCATCCTCACAATCACCCTAGGAGGTAGGCACTACGTCACTCCCATTTTCACAGGTACAGAAGCAGCTCAGAAAGGTTAAGTCATTTGCCTAAGCTCCCATAATACTAGTGAGTGCCAGACTCGGGATAACAAGGATGGCGGTTGCTATGTACCAGGAACATGCGTGCCCAGGGCTTTTTTGTGTGGTTGTACTGGTTGTTCACTGCACAGGAGAGCGTGGCAAAAGAGGCAAGTTGAGCCACCAGAGGCCCTGGTCATGCCTCATGTGTATTACCTTCCCTAATCCCCACAGCAGCTCTGTGGGCTGGGTATTAACATCCCCATTTTATAGAGCAGGAAATCCAGGCCTAGAGAGTTCAGGTCACTTAGCTCAGTCACTTTGCAAAAAAGTGATAAAACGGGGATTTGAACCCAATGCCACGGCCCATACTCTAAACCACTAGGCCGCTGTACTGGCCCTATCCCTAAGCGTTCAACAGATGAACGAAGGAAAAATACACAGTGGTCTGACTTTCGCATTAAAAAATATGGCAGATCCACCGAGTCCCCAGGGCTATGGAGGCCTTCAGTAAAGTTGTAGAAACACAATCGATCAGGAATTTGCTCCAAACGGTGTGACCTTAAGCTTGTGAAACATTTCGGTAGCTCGGTTTCCTCAAAGTGAAAGTAGTATTAGAAAGGAACATTTCTCCTAGCTGTTTGCAAAGTGTGCATGCGCATGTAATCACCTTCGCATCAGTCACTGGAGAAAGGCACGACTATCCTTTTGCTCAGGGAGAGAGTAAGATGCTCAGGGTCACACAGCGCGTAGGGCAGAGTGGAGACCTGCAAGCAGGGCTCCCGACTCCCAGTCCCATGCTCAGTCTGGGGCTCCTTGCTAGGGACCTTAGAACGTATGGAGTACCCACAGCCTGCCTGGTGGCCCAGACCTCACACAGTGCGCGTGCGAGTCAGGTGGTACTGGAGACCGACACGAATCACCTGACCACACTGAGTTCTTTCGGAAGAAGATGTGGCAGAGAGGAGCACTCTGGAGGAGTCTTTGCTTGGCTCTCATGTCTGAAAACAAAACCTCTGCCTTCGTGGGAGCTGGGGCAGCCCAGGTCACAGCCTTGGGTAACGTCAGCTTTTCCAGAGCTGCCTTGGGAAGGGAGGATGACCTGGGAGCCCTGGGGGAGAGGCCCCTCTGGCAGAGCTCAGCCTTCCTCATTCCTGGCCATGGCCAGGTTCAAAGGAAATAACATCTGATAAAGCACTCTGTAAAGAAGCGTGGCCCAAGTGCAGAGTGCTGTTGTTTTTCCTCTGTGGATCTGGGGGAGTGGGGGGGTGGAGCAACTGACTCCCTCTGTGCTCAGATGAGGGACTTGCCCATCCTCTGATGAAACGTGGCTGCTGCCCCCATCCCAACCGGTACCTTCCAACACGAACACATGCCTGTGCACTCTCTTCCTGCCTCACCAATAACAACCCACCACGATCTCCAGCGCTGCAGGTCCACTCTGCGCAGGCTGGTAAGCCCCTGTGCACAAGGCCCCTTCTTGGCTGTGGGTATACTACTCCTTATGGGGGGCAACATCTGTGGATGCTGGGGTAGAGGGGGGAGGGAGAAAGATACAGACCTTCCAGCGATTGCCGCACTCATTGCATAAGACAAAGGTGGTCATGGGTTCATCCGCACTGCGTGTCTGCACCTGAGACAGAGAGAGGCCCACTCATGAAGTCACTCCCCTGCTCTAGGACCTGCCTGAGCTCCCACCGTCTGCAGAAGTAGGTCCAAGTCCCAGAGCTTAGCACTGTTGTTCCCGCCCCACGTTGGCAATTCCTTATCACTGGAACTCTATGATGTATATTTTCTTCTCTTGCAGGTCCATCAGCTCACTTTTTGTATCTCACTGGCTCAACCTGACCTTTGCACTTTCACTCTTGCTGATCCTTCTGAACTGATCTCTCTTCTCTTGCCTCAAGACTCATCTCCTATAGGAAGTGTTCCCTGACTCACCTCTGAACATGCCCTCTTAGGTGAGCTGGAAGCACCCCTAGAGATCACTTAGTTCATTCCTTATTTTATAGGTGGTAGAACTGAGGCCAGAGAGGAAAAGAGATTTGAAGATCATGAGGACTATTTAATGTAATTTTTTTTTTTTTTTAGTTTCTTATTCCCTTATCCAAACCAGTCAGGTGCAGGAACTGGGTTTCCCACAGCAAATCCCTGGCATTTCCACATTTAAAGATTGCTGTTCTGATTTTCCATAAATGGCCAAGGCATATAGCACGTTGTTACTTTGCTGACACTCAGCTATGAATGATGTCAGCTGGGAGTCCATGGGGTGGGATTCCTGAATGGCAGGGCTGACTGTAGCTACAGATCCCCACAGGCAAGGTGCTCCTGATACACTTGCTTGCTGAGCAGATGGAGGAGTGAATAGAGTTCCAGAATGACTGGGTATCAGTTAGAATCCAAGAACACTGGTGCCCTAAGGGCATAATATGTGCTACACAGAAACAGCAGGTGGTTCTCTGGTTTAAAGTCTCCCAGAGAAGGGGCCTCCATAGCCTTACGTGGCTCCCCATACAGGGGCAATGGTCTTCATCCTCAGGACTCGGGGCTAAAACCCTTAGGCTTTGCACACAAAGTTGGCTGTGAGCAGACAGAAAGGTCTAGATCTAGGCTTATTACTATCTCTGTCACTGACCATGTTTGTCATCTTGGACAAAGCTGCAAAGTCTGTCCCCTGTCTGGGCCTCAGTCTCCCTGTGTGCAAAGTGAGAGAGCTGAGTTTTATATTGCCACGTTCTCTTCCAACCATCTGTGACGCTACAGTTCTGTGTCCTGTGAGTCTGGTTCCTCTTAGTCTCGCTGCAGGTACAGCCAGAACATGCTGGCCGAGCCTCACAGACATATATCTGGGTGATTGTATATGCAGAATGTCATTTTCTAGAAGCCACAGGACCCTAGCCGATGTTGCTCAGTGGCTAGAGAGTCGACCTGCGCACGGAAGTGTCGTGGGTTTGATTCCTGGACAAGGGCACGTACCTGGGTTGCAGGCTCAATCCCTCATGTGGGAGGCAACCATTCAATGTGTCTCTCTCACATCAATGTTTCTCTCTCGCTCTCTCTCCCTCCCTCCCTCCCTCCCTCCCTCCCTCCCTCCCTCCCTCCTGTCTCTCTCCCTCCCTCCCTCTTTTCCACTATCTCTGAAAAAGTAATGGAAAAAATATCCTTGGGTGAGGATTAACAAAAACAAAACAGAAGCCATGGGTACATATTTGTGTCCTTTTCTCTGCAGCCTGGAATTTTAACACTTTCCCCCTCTGGCTCTTCCCTGAGCTCTCTCTGGTTCTCCATCTCTGTGCCCCTGTAGCTTCCTCTCCCCTCCTCACCTTACCTGGTTATAGGTACAATTCTTCTTCTTGCATTTCTTGCACTGGAAGAGGCCAGTGGTGGTGCCGCCCGTTTTGGCCATCTGGTGCTCACGAATAGCCTCCTGGGTCATGGCATTCCTCAATTCCCGCAGCTCGTCACTGGCCATTTCCTGGAGAGAAACAAGTTTTTCCTTCAGAGCTGGGAGTCCCTGGGGCCCTGCCCCATACCTGGTGTCTAGAGAGCCTGGACAGAGGAGGGGGGACATGCTGGATTGAGTACAAGGAGCTGGAGGGAGGCCTGGACTCCTGGCCCTGCCTCAGCAGGGAAAAGGCCATCCCCATTGGGTGGAAGGGCAAACCTGGGGGCCTCTGGTGGGCCAAGTGCAGAAGGGCATGTGCAGGAGAGCAGAAGACAAAGAGCTTCTGCCCCCGGATCAACACTCGCGGGTACATTTCCTTAGATCTCGTGCTCACCCTGCCTGCCCGAACCTTGGGCACCTGCCTGAACCTTCCTGCTAGAGCTGACTTGACCAGTGACCACCTGATCTATGATGTTCTCCTTATCCTTCCAGTCTGGACGTGACCCAGGCCTGCCCGATATGTGATCACTGCCCAGCCCATTCTGCCTTGTGGGAACCTGGTCTCACCATGACTTGCTGTTGCTGTCCCCACCCATGCAGGACCTGAAGCACCTGGGCTCACACCACTAACTTCTCACCTGTGAGTGCATCAGAACGTCGCTATGTTCCTACAGACCAGACTCTCCTGTCTTGTGTCAACTCACTGCAGACACTCAGTGTCCGCATTGTCTAGTCCTTCCTTTCTTTATCCTTCCCCCTGGCCAGATGACTGCCCTTAAACCTCTGCCAGACGAGAACAGAGAGGGGGTCACTCAAACCAGAGAGAGTTCTAGTGAAGGCTGGTGTGGGGGAAGGAGGATGGCAGAGGCCGATGCTAAAATGAGTGAGGATTTGGGAGTGGCTCAACATTTCCACTGTTGCTTTCTAACCGGACTCCTTACACCATGGAGAGCAGAGCGAACACGCAGGTCCTATTGTTTTAGTGACCACTAAATCTAATGCTGACCACTGTGCTATAACCACTTGGGCTTCTTGTCAAAATGCAGATTCCTAGGAACCCAAAACTCGAAGGGCAGGCCCTGGGGCCCTGCCCCATACCTGGGAGTCCCTGGGGCCCTGCCCCATACCTGGGAGTCCCTGGGGCCCTGCCCCATACCTGGTGTCTAGAGAGCCTGGACAGAGGAGGGGGAACATGCTGGATTGAGTACAAAGAGCTGGAGGGAGGCCTGGACTCCTGGCCCTGCCTCAGCAAGGAAAAGGCCATCCCCATTGGGTGGAAGGGCAAACCTGGGGGGCTCTCGTTGGGCCAAGTGCAGAAGGGCATGTGCTCACCCTGTACTAGTGTCCCCAAGTTACTCTGGTGCACACAAATGTTTAAATTCTACTGCGTTAGGGAGAGAAAACCAAGATGGCGGCATAGGTAAACACCTAAACTGCTGCCTCGCACAACAATTTCAAAACTACAACTAAAAGACAGCACGGACATCATCCAGAACCACAGGAAAGCTGGCTGTGTGGAAATTCTACAACTAGAAGGAAAGAGGAAAGCACACGAGAATCAGAGGAGCTGCAAAGGACTGAGGTACGGAGACACGCATGCAGAGAGGAAGGGCGGCTGAGTGCCTGGCTGGTGTTCTCTGGCAGGAGAGGGAAGGAAGCCCCCGACTGCACTGAACCCCAGTTCCGGGCGAAACGCCATGGACCCAGGCTCATACGGGGGTAGTCTGGACTGTCAGGTAGAGAGAAAGGCACACGGAGACTCGGAGGCTCAGGGAAGCCGCGGTGGGCAGGGATCTGGAGGTGCATGCGCGCAAGTGTGCACAGAGAAGACTGACTGCTGAGGTCGCCGCTAGCTCTCCCTAGCGGAAGGGAGTCAGAAGCTTCTGACTGCACTGAACCCCAGTTCCGACTGCACTGAATCCCAGTTCCGGGCGAGCCTGGGGGAATCTGGACTGTCAGGTGAAAACTCAGGGGAGCCGCGGAAGGCAGAGGTCTGGAGGCGCGCACAAGGGCAGGGTTGACGGGAAGCCAAGACTGTCTGCTCAGCCCTGAGACTCCGCCCCATCCTAGCTGAGCACAGAGGCTTTTGCAATTTTGCAAGTCTGGTCCTATAAGACTGTCTCCAGCACAGGTCTCCCAGCGTAGACACAGCTGATGCACATAGCCAATTGACCTTGAGGTCAACTCCTCCCAGTGATACCAACAACAATCAAGACTTAACTACAACAAGGCTGTACACACAGACCACAAAGGGGTGCACCAAGAGTGTCCACCTCAGGTGACTGGGGAGGCTGACCCACTGGGCCATATAGGAAACCTAGCACACGAAACTACCCTACCCACTCAGGGAAGCAGCGAAAATGCGGAGACAAAGTAACAGATCACAAACGAAAGAAATGGAGGAAAATAAACAACTGGATATAGAATTCAAAACCACAGTTATAAGGTTTTTCAAGAATTTCCTAGAAAAGGCTGATAAATTTAGCCAGACCCTCGAGGATATGAAAAAGGACCAACTAGAAATTAAACATACACTGACTGAAATAAAAAATATTATACAGAGACCCAACAGCAGACTAGAGGAACGCAAGAATCAAGTCAAAGATTTGAAATACAGTAGCTCCAGTGATGCAATCGGTTAGCGCACGGTACTTATAAGATTTGAAATACAAAGAAGCAAAAAACACTCCTCCGGAAAAGCAAAAAGAAAAAATAATCCAAAAAGTTGAAGATACTGTAAGAAGCCTCTGGGACAACTTCAAGTGTACCAACATCAGAATTATGGGGGTGCCAGAAGAAGAGAGAGAGCAAGATACTGAAAACCTATTTGAAGAAATAATGACTGAAAACGTCCCCCACTTGAAAGAAATAGACTTACAAGTCCAAGAAGCACAGAGAACCCCAAAAAAAGGAATCCAAAGAGGACCACACCAAGACACATCATAATTAAAATGCCAAGAGCAAAAGACAAAGAGAGAATATTAAAAGCAGCAAGAGAAAAACAGTTAATTACCTACATGGGAGCACCCATATGATTGTCAGTTGATTTCTCAACAGAAACTATGCAGGCCAGATGGGAGTGGCAAGAAATATTCAAAGTGATGAATAGCAAGAACCTACAACCAAGATTACCCAGCAAAGTTATCATTCCAAATGGAAGGTCAGATAAAGAGCTTCACAGATAAGAAAAAGCTAAAGGAGTTCATCACCGCCAAACCAGTATTATGTGAACTGCTGAAAGGTATTCTTTAAGAAGAGGAAGAAGAAAAAAGTAAAGATGAAAATTATGAACAACAAATACATATCTATCAACAAGTGAACCCAAAAATCAAGTGAATTAAAAATCTGAGGAACAGAATAAACTGGTGAATATAATAGAATCAGGGGCATAGAAAGGGAGTGGACTGATCATTCTCAGGGGGAAAGGGATACGGGGGGTGCAGGAAGAGACTGGACAAAAATCATACACCTATGGATGAGGACAGTGGGGGGGTGGTAAGGGCAGAGGGTGGGGTGGGAACCAGGTGGAGGGGAGCTATGGGGGGAAAAGGAGAAACAATTGTAATAATCTGAACAATAAAGATTTATTAAATTAAAAATAAATAAATAAATAAATAAATTCTATTGCGTTAAATTCAAGGAATAGGTTCTAACCAACAACAGGGTAAAGCACAGGCCAAGGCCATATAAGCAAAAGGCAGCTGATTTTAATTTGGGGGCAATTTCTCAGAGCATAATGCATTCGTCCATTCAAAATCTATGGGACGCTAATTTATTGAATGTCTCTAACTGCACTGGTGTGCTGGTAAACCGGTTTTGACCATAGGGGTGGCTGATTTGTAATATTTATCAGTTTCCATAGGGTAAATATTTCCATCAGGGCCAATTTCAAGCAACTAATGTGGATGCCACTGAATGCAGAGCTGGGAGTAGCTACACATAATCATGTCTCTTGAGCTGGTTGGAGCTGGTTTCAGAACACCACTGCCTCTAAGCCCTCAGGACTCAGATAAAATTTGGTTCCTATCCCCAGGTAATGCTAATCTGGTACAGTAGCCTAGCATTTACACAAGATAGCAAGATAGCCTATGAAGCATTAAAACAAAGGCATACATAATACAGGGAAAGCCCCCCACCCCCCAGTGTGGGGTTAACTGCTTGGGGGCAGGAAAGACTCATTAAAGAAACTGACACCTTAACCCAGTGGTCTGGCAAACTGCGGCTCTCGAGCCGAGGTTTGCCACTCTGTTGACTAATGAGTTTGCCAACCACTGCCTTAACCAATCTTGAAAGATAAACAGACTTCCAGGGCACATTCTAAACATAGCGAATAGTCCATGCAAAAGTTCAGAGGACAGCCTGGCCAGTGTTGCTCAGTGGTTGAGCATTCGACCTATGAACCAGGAGGTCCAGGTTCGATGCCTGGTCAGGACACATGCCTGGGTTGTGGGTTCGGTCCCCAGTGTGTGGTGTGCAGGAGGCAGCCAATGATGCTCTCTCATCACTGATGTTTCTCTCTTCTCTCTCTCTCTCTCTCTCTCTCTCTCTCTCTCTCTCTCTCTCTCCTCTCCCTTCCTCTCTTAAATCAATAATAAAAAAATATATTTTTTTAAAAGAAATGAAACATAAAAAAAAAGATCAATAACATGTTTGGGGAAGGGTATACGGAGTGGGGTTCAGAGCGAGGAGTGTGGGAGACATGGCTGGGGGTCAGATTGTAGAACGACAGTCTTGTGTGCCACCTAAGTAATAAAAACAGAAAAATATTCTATCCACTCACCCACTAATCCATTTACTTAGCTCTGCCCTGACTCAGTAAGCAGACAAAATCCCTCTCCTGGTGGGACTGACAGTATGTCCCCTCAACAGTTCTAATAGGTATCTCAGACTCTACTCCAGGGGTCCTCAAACTTTTTAAACAGGGGGCCAGTTCACTGTCCCTCAGACCGTTGGAGGGCCGGACTATAGTTTAAAAAAAACTATGAACAAATTCCTATGCACACTGCACATATCTTATTTTGAAGTAAAAAAACAAAACGGCAAAAACACCCGCATGTGGCCCGCGGGCTGTAGTTTGAGGACGCCTGCTCTACTCCATTCTTTGACATGTCTGGGTAGAGAGGAAAAGAGAGGAAGAATGAGGGTATCAGGTGGACAAGGAAAGAAACACAAAAAGGGAGTTAGGGAGACAGGGACGTGGAGAGGGACATCGATCCACATGGGCCTCCCCTGTCCCAGGCCTTCCCTGACAGCACCTCCCTGTCCTCTGAGCCCAGCACTGCAAGCAGCCCACACCACGCTGTCACTTTTCTTATTGGAGCAAAAATGGTCCTACATTTCTTAGAGAAATTTCCTGCTGGAGCAAAAGGTGACCTGAGGAAGATCTCCTTGGCATCATGTTGGCTGGGGTTCTGGCAGGGGTTCCTTGGCGGCGGGCCCTGGCAGTCCCCTTGGTCTGGTCAGCCTCTTTCTGGGCCTGGGTTGATCACCCGATTCTCTTGCCCTGTTCTGGTGAACAGGCCTTGGGTTGGGCCCGATTTCATCCATGTGTCTGGCTTGGCCAGTTGCTTTGCTGGGACTTCTGGGGCTTGTCTCTGGCCTAATCCGGACCCTCAGCTCTGTTCTGACCTCCAGCTTCTGGGAACTTGCTGGGTTTGGCTCAAACTCGTGCCAAACCTTGCTCCTGGTTCCCCTGGGCTTGGTTTCCCAACATGCTCTGGAATGGCCTGTAAGACAGACTCTCGACAGCATTCCCGCAGCACACACACAAAGAGAAGCAGCGCGACCCCAGGGCCACGGATGCGAGACAGAGGCATAAACGCAAGGCTGGGTTTCCAGAAAGGTCTCAGCTTTACCTTGCAGGAAAGGACCATATGCCTAAAGCCAAGTTGCAATTGTAACTCTGGGCATAGATTGCTAGTTGCCTAAAAAGAGCAGATATTTTATTTTATTTATTTATTTATTTTAATACATTTTTTAATTGATTTCAGAGAGGAATGGAGAGGGAGAGAAAGATAGAAACATGGCCGAGACCGGTTTGGCTCAGTGGATAGAGCGTTGGCCTGCGGACTGGAAGGTCCCAGGTTCGATTCTGGTCAGGGGCATGTGCCTTGGTTGCGGGCACATCCCCAGTGGGGGGTGTGCAGGAGGCAGCTGGTCGATGTTTCTCTCTCATTGACGTTTCTAGCTCTCTGTCCCTCTCCCTTCCTCCCTGTAAAAATCAATAAAATATATTAAAAAAAAAAAAAAAGATAGAAACATGAATGATGAGAGAGAATCATTGATTGGCTGCCTCCTGCAGGCCCCCTATTGGGGATTGAGCCTGCAACCCAGGCATGTGCCCTTGACCGGAATCAAACCCGGGACTTTTCAGTCCTCAGGCTGACGCTCTATCCACTGAGCCCAACCAGCCAGGGCAAGATCAGATATTTTAAATTAAGCAGAAAGACAATCCTGGTCCACCTGGCCTAGTTCCCCATTGTATCTGAAAGCCCAATGGTATTATCTTTCTTATTTTGGGTATTTGAGGAAGTCACCTAGCTTCCCTCTATTAGCTTCTCAGAAAAACATACATGCACACTATATAACAAACACACACCACTTACATATACTACACAAACCCTAACCACACACATACTAGTAGACTAAATACACACATCACACATCACACACACACACACACACACACACACACACACACACACACACACACACGAAGGCCCACTCTTGCCCACAGTTTCAGAGGATTCCCAGATACCCCGAGGCACACCCAGACTTCAGATGTCATGCATGTCCCCTCCCCTTCTTGGGGGCCACTTCCCTTTCCTAGTGCTCAGTGTGCCATCTCCGGGTGCTGTGGGGAATCCCTCTGTGAGCTGTGGCAGGAAAGAGCCGCTTGGACCTGAGGATGTGTACAAGATCTCTCCAAGATGGACTCTGAAAGAAACGGCTCTGGGTTTACACCCTCCTCTGTCACTTATAAGTTGTTTGTGGCCTCAGTTTTCTCATCCATAAAATGAGGATACTAGCCCGGCCGGCGTGGCTCAGTGGTTGAGCATTGAACTATGAACCAAGAGGTCACAGGTTCGATTCCCGGTCAGGGCACATGCACAGATTGGGCCTCAGTCCCCAGTAGGGAGCTTGCAGGAGGCAGCCGATCAATGATTCTCTCTCATCATTGATGTTTCTCTCTCTCTTCCTCTCCCTTCCTCTCTGAAATCAATACAAATATCTATTTAAAAAAAAAAAAAACACCAGGATACTATTTCCTCTTTCATAGCATTGTGCTGAGGGTTACATGAAATGGTTGGTGAATGGGCCTATCGTATTCTAATTCTGAGGAGGGCTTTTCATATATTAATCTCCTAAATTCATTTAATGCTTATGAGATAGCTATTATTATTATTCCCATTTTACAGATGAGAAAACTGAGGCACAGAGAGGTTATGTGGCTTGCCTAAGATTACACAGCTAAGTGGCAGAGGCAAAATTCAAACTCAAACAGGCTTGTTCCCTTTTCCTTCCCTTACTGACGCTTTTAAGCTGGAGCAATCCTTCCTTCCTCTAAGTACCCATGATGCCTCTGTCATGGCTCTCACCACCTGTTTTACACATACTTGTACGTATATCAGTCTCCCCACCTTGGACTGTGCTCCATGTAGACAGAGACTCCTGTTCTGGCTTGGGCCCAGAGCTGGGTAATGGGCTACAGGCAGAGGAGGGAGGCAGATAACCAAGCAGTGAAGAGTGGGTACTCTGAGACCCAACAGCTCGCCTCCTGGCTTGAATATTTTCTAGATGTGTGTATAGGCAAATCCGTTAACTCCTCTGAGCCTCAGCCTCCTCATCTGTAAAAGGGGGATAATAAACATTCCCACCTTAGTCGGTGTGAAGATAGAATTGGCCAGTGTGTCTAAAGTGCTCAGCACAATGCCTAATACGTATTAGCCGTGTCCACCATCTTGATGGTCCAGAAGCCTTGAGAGGCTGGGAGTCTGAGATGGTCTGACTGTAGGAGCTCCCTGGCTCAGCTTTATAGAGTCACAAGCCACTGCCTCTCAAACTTGGACAAAGCTGGAGGGGCCTGGCCTCCCACCCCACTGTGGAGAGGTCCCAGCCTGGCCCTCACCTCTGCTGTCATCTTGGCAATGAGGCCGGTGGAGATGGCCCCACTGAGCACGTTCCGCCGCAGGCCGGGGTTCCTGGGGTCCTTGAGGTTGCTGATTCGGCTGCGCACGCGGTTCCGGTACTTCATATCTGTGCTCTTGAGCTCCTGGTAGATATGTGACATGGTCAAGGGCCAGCCAGCGACTCACAGAGAGGAGGGTGGGGAGCCTCTCCTGGAAGCCTGAGGAGAGCCAGGGCCATCTCTTCCTCTCCTTGGACTTGTGCAGGGGTTGGGCACTTCTGTGGCATTTGAGGGAATTTCCGTAGGCATTTGGGGTCACCATGTGTCGGGGACCGGAAACAGCCTCTAAGGTTATGGCAAGCACGGTGGAGTCCGAGACTCCAGAAATGGGCACCCCAGGTTGGTCTGAGCCTCTTGTATGACCTCAGGTGATTCACGTGACCTCTTTGTGCCTCAGTTTCCTTATTTATGAAATACGGGGCTGTTATGAGGATTCAGCAATCAAAGCTGCATGATGCACTAGCGTGGTATCTGGAACATCGCAAGCGCTCAACATTTAGGGGCTGTTAAGATGATAATGATGAAGGTCACCTCTAGTGACCTGGGGGTTGTGAGTCCCGCTGGCAGAGAAAAACAAGATAGGAGCCACGTGTTTAAGGCTCTAAGAATACTGCAATAAATAAATAAATTGCTGAGCCTTGTGTAATCCAGGGCTCCCGATTCTCAGTTATTCCCTGGAACCTACTTTGGGAACTGCTGGTCATTAACAGATGAGGAAGCTGAGGCTTAGGAAGAATGCAGGCCCTTGCTCAAGGTCACAGGGCACATTCCCGGCAGAGACGGGGCTGGATGCCAGAGCCCCTCCTAATGGCAACGCTCTCTGCTCAGCCAGCAGGAAGCCGCCCCTGGCCACGGACCACAGTGACTGCTCTGTCCAGATGCTGCGTCCCACACAGGCCTCCCACTCCCTCCCCTGGAGGAGCTCAGGGAGCACAGCCGTTTGCTTGGTCTCCTAAGCCAAGGAGGCTCAGGGAGATGAGGCCTCTGCTGGGGAAAGCCAGAGAGGAGAGAAAGAGACTGCGGGGAATGGAGAGAAATGGAAACCGCTGACTTGCTTGGGAAGGAAGGTGGTATTATTTCTGTTTTTGTTTTAATGCTGTTTGTACAATAAAAATGTAAAAAGAAAGAACGTGCCACAATGCTTTGGGAAGCCAAAACATACGTTTAAAAATCTGTGTTTGGGATTCCTGGAGGCGTGGATCTGCTCCTGTGGGGCCAGGAGGGCTGGCAGGACTTCCACCAGCGTCTTCCCGACTGTCTCCCGAGATCACAGGGGAGGACAAGGGAGAGCAGAGCGAGGACCTGGGTGTCACCGACCCCTCAAAGGAGCACACGTGAGCCCCAGAGCTGCTATTTCGTCCAGGGTCACTCTGAAGAGGACACAGGGTCGATGTAGCTCTGATTTCCTCTCCTTTAGTGACCGACATTCAGGAGGAAGAAAACACAGAGGAAAGGCCAGCGGAACGAGGTACTAGATCACCCACCTTTGTTTCAAACGGGGAAGGGACGTGCTTGGAGGGACGACTGTCCCGGAGAAAACAAAGAGGAAGCCCATGCTCCGTGTTCCGAGTGAGTCAGAAATTATGAGCATGTACTTGGTGAGATGCTGGGTAGCTCAAGGGTGGCTAATAACCAAATGATGGTGGAGAGAAACTCCCAGAAGAGGTATGGGAGGAGATTAGTGTGGGCCTCAGGCAGGAAGGAGGTGGAAGCAGGCAAGTGTGTTGTCTGCAGATTGGCCCCCACCCCTCCCTAACCCCACCGGGCTCCCCAGGTAAAGCCCAGGAGGCCTCGAAAGGATCACTCATACACAGTGTGACACACTCAGAGGCCCTCTCTCCTGGGGGTTCTGTCCGCTTCCCTCCACACCTCTTTGACATGCAGAGCTTTGTCTCCAGTAAAAGAAATCCCAGCATTCACTCAGTGGGGCACAGCGCTGAGGGATTTTTTTCCCTCCAAGAGAGAAATCTTTTGGTGCCATGGGCCCATATCACACAGGCAGGTGGTCACCTCCTTATGGAAAGACCTCAGGAATCCAAAGACCAAGGTTCTCAGTCCAGCTCTGACATCAATAGTTCCTGAGCCTCAGTTTCCTCATCTGAGAAATGGGAACAACAGCCCCTGCTTCACAGAGATTGTTGTGAAAATTAATAGAGGTAGGAAGTGTCAGTTGCCCATCACAGTGCTTGGAACGTATTGGGGAGTAAAAAAACGGGAGCTGTTGGAAGAGGGGGTAAGGCTGAGTATGAGAAATGCGGTCCTTCTCTGTCAACTCACCTACTTGACGTCACAAACTAGGCATGTTATGACATAGTCTGTCTGGCACAGACACTGAGCCTTCAAGTTCTGGAATCACACTTTCTGGGTTCCAATATCAACTATGTCACTACTATTTGCTGTGTGAGCTTTGGCAAGTGACTTAATCTCTCTGAGCCTCAGTTTCCTCACCTGTGAAACGATTAATGAGGGAACCTACCTCGTAGATTGTTCTCAACACTGAATGAAGTACTGCTCATACACAGCTTAGCATGAGGCCGGCAGGTGCAAGACTTACTAAATGTTAGCTAGGATCTAGACGTCCAGGTCAGGGGCAGAGCAGCGGGCTGTCCGGGAGCCCTTTCCCTCCCTGCTCACTGTCCTGGGTCCCCTCTACGTGCTGCTGGGCAGTCCAGGCACCCACAGCCTTGGCAAAGCTCAAGGATATGATCTTCAATTTCTGATGCCATCTTGTCACAGTTGACTCCATAGTCCTTGTAATCATCTAAAAGAGATTGGAAACACAGGCATCAGCCAGACATGACCTTGGCAGTGAGGCCTGCTTGTACCGTGGACTACAGCATCCCGAACCACTCCCATGGCACCGAGAAAGGCCACATCTCATCGGCCCGTGGGAAGCCCTTCCCTCCCCATCCCTGGCCCAGGCCCTCTCACCGTCCGCCTTCAAGGCCGCTGAGAGCATCTCCACACACTTGTCCCGGACAGAGTCCCCTGTGAGGTAGCAGGGTGCCAGGAGGCAGATGGAGGGGGCAAAGGTGGGGCTCGAGGGGCTGCTGGGTGTTTTGGGGGAGGTCTCCGCTTTCGATTTGCTGCTGTTTGATCTGAGGATGACAATCAGTGATCGACATTCTGATACTAAGCAAATAAAGCATTTATTGAGCAACGATCCCTTTAATCTCATAACAAGCCTATGAGGTAGATACTATTTTAGGTACTTGATATGGATCATTTCATTTAATTCTCATAACCCCACGGGGTTGATACTATTCTTTTTTTTTTTTTAATACTCAACTGACCTCAAACAAACCATGACTAGCTACAGTACTAATGCAAAGTTAACATGCAAACTCTTTTCTGTGGGTTTTTTTTTAAATATGTTTTTATTGATTTCAGAGAGAGGAAGGGAGAGGGAGAGAGATAAAACATCAATGAGAGAGAATTATTGATCGGCTGCCTCCTGTACGCCCCCACCTGGGGATCAAGCTTGAAACCTGGGATCAAACCAGTGACCTCTTGGTTCATGGGTCAACGTTCAACCACTGAGCCACACTGGCTGGCTAAAGATGCATTTTAAGTAATGATACTCAGGTCACACATCTGGAAACCAGTAAGAACCAGAATGAAAACCCAGGCAGTTGAACTCTGGTACCCAGGCTCTTAACCTACCACTGTGCTCTACTGGTTACAGAACGGGGTGACAATGCCAAAAACTATATCCACTAGGAACTGCAAGAGCCTCTCTTTCTCTCTCTCTCTCCTCATTGAACCATTTATTCACTCATTCAATAAACATTTCAATAAATATTAATTAGGCACCTATTCTTAGGTACTGTGCTGAGAAGAAGGGATAAAGCAGACAAGGCAGAAAAGCTCCCTCCCTCAAGGAGCTTATAGTCTACCATAAGAGCGCTGGCTCTTACCATGTACCAGGAACCGTGCCAGGCACTGTAGGAGAACTTTCTTTTCTTTCTTTTTTAAAAAAATATATTTTATTGATTTTTTTACAGAGAGGAAGGGAGACAGAGAGTTAGAAACATCAATGGGAGAGAAACATCAATCAGCTGCCTCCTGCACACCCCCTACTGGGGATGTGCCCTGCAACCAAGGTACATGCCCTTGACCGGAATCAAACCTGGGACCGTTCAGTCCACAGGCCGACGCTCTATCCACTGAGCCAAACCAGTCAGGGCAGCACTTTCTAATTTAATCCTCACAGCAGTCCTAGGAGGTAAATACTGTTACCATCCCCATTTGCAGCCGAGGAAACAAACTTAGAGGTATATCACTTGAGATTTGAACTCAGGCCTGTCTGATTCCAACCCTAACACTCTTTTTTTAAAAAGCTTGTTTTTATTGCTTTTGGAGAGAAAAAGAGGAAGGGTGAGGGAGAGAGAGAGAAACACCAATCGGATGCCTCCTGCATGCCCCCTACTGGGGATCAAGCCTGAATGTGCCCTGGTTGAGAACTGCACAGGCGACCTCTGGGTGCATGGGTCAATGCCCAACCAACGAAGCCACACCGGCCAGGGCCCAACCCCAACACTCTTAACTCCTTTTTTTTTTTTTATTTAAATATATTTTATTGATTTTTTTACAGAAAGGAAGAGAGAGGGATAGAGAGTTAGAAACATCAATGAGAGAGAAACATCAATCAGCTGCCTCCTGCACACACCCCACTGGGGATGTGCCCGCAACCAAGGTACATGCCCTTGACCGGAATCGAACCTGGGACCCCTCAGTCCGCAGGCAGACACTCTATCCACTGAGCCAAACCGGTTTTGGCTTAACTCCTATGATACACTGCCTAAGAATGATCCCATTTTGGTTTTGGCTTAAAAAAACCCCACATAAATAAATAAATAAATAAATAAATAAATAAATAAATAAATAAAATACTGAACTGGGTGGCTTAAACAACAGAAATTTACTTCTCACAGTTCCAGGGACTGGGAAGTCCAAGATCAAGGTGCTGGTCAGTTTGGTTTCATGTGAGGGCTCTCCTTCCTGGCTTGCAGATGGCCACCTTCTTGTTGTATCCTTACATGGCAGGGAGAGAGAGCGAGTAAGCTCTCAGATCTCCTCTTATAAGGACACTCCTATTGGATCTGCTCCACCCATATGACCTCTTTTAACCTTAATCACCTCCATAGAGGCCCTACTTCCAAATTCAGTCACATTGAGCGTCAACATATGAATTTCAGGAGGGAGGGGTAGATAACATTCAGACCAGAACACCACATTAGTAACAATTATCTCTCTGAGATGGGATTATAGGAGATTTTAATTTTCTTCTTTTGCTTATACATGTTTTCTAAATCTATGAAAAATATATCTAATTTTGTAATGAGAAACACTTCTTTAAAAAACATTTGACAATTATGAGTGGTAACTGTGCTGATGGCTCAGACAGGCTTCCTGTCTTCCTGTCATTAAGGAGCTGCCAGCAGCCCAAGTCGGTTTGGCTCAGCAGATAGAGCATCTGCCTGTGAACTGAAGGGTCCCAGGTTTGATTCCAGTCAAGGGCACATGCCTGGGTTGTGGGCTCCATCCCCAGTTGGGGCCATGCAGGAGGCAGCCAATCAATGATTCTCTCTCATCATTGATGTTTCTATCTCTCTCCCTCTCCCTTCCTCTCTGAAATCAATAAAAATGTATTAAAAATATATATAGTAACCTCAATGAATAAGAGTAACCAGAAAACCTGAAATACACAATGACAACCTGTTTTATATATTTGGTAAACCTTAACCCATTTGAAATTATGAAAATCTCTTCTTTCTCATGCTAAAAAAATATTAAATTATCTAATTTTGTTACATATATTTTACCACAATATTTTAAAAAATATTTTATAGGTGTTTATTGATTTTTTAGAAAGAGAGGAAGGGAGAAGTATAGAGTGATAGAGAGATAGAAACATCGGTGAGAGAGAAACATCGATCAGCTGCCTCCCACATGCCCCCTACTGGGGATTGAGCCCACAACCCAGGCATGTGCCCTGACTGGGAATCGAACTGTCGACCTCCTGGTTCATGGGACAATGCTCGACCGACGGAGCTGCACCTACCGGGCTAATGGCTTCCAATTATTTTCAGCATAAAGTCACACTCCTCATCGTGGCTTCCCAGTGCCCCCACATCTGGCCCCTGCCTGCCCTCTAACATGATCTCATGCTGAGCTCCCCTCACCATTCACTGTAGCCTCTACTGCCCTCCAGCTTTCTGTTCCCTAAACACACCTGTCCTCTCACCACAGTGCCTTTGCACAGATGGCCCCTCCTCCCAGGAGGCCCCTCCTCCAGCTTTTCCTATGACTGGTTCTTCCCCACCAGTCAGGCCTCTGCTCAAATATCACATTCTCAGGGAGGCCTTCCTTCCCTGACCACCCCAGCCAAGCAGACTGTCTCTGCCCTATAACTCTCTAGCACATGACCCAATTTCTGCATTCATGGCACGCATCCAAGTCTATAATTAGCTTGTTTATGTGTTTATAAACATTGTCTGCTTTCATCTCCAGAATACAGGTTCCATCGTATAGGAACCCCACTGGCTGGTTCACCGCTGTCTTCCAGCACCTTTAACAGTGGTCCAGGGAGGTACTTGGTGAACTTTGTTGATGAATGAATACAGAATGAGTTGAGGGAGCTGGCCACAGAGAGGTGAAAGGTGCATTCCACAGGTTTAGACAGAGATGAGCTGAGTGGGGGACAGGTCCTCTTTGGAAGGCCAGTGACTTAAGAGAAGGCTCTCTCTCTGAGGCAGTGTCTGTCAACAACTATGACCCATGTGTAACCCACCTCCTACAACTGTGATGGTGTTCCAGATTCTTCCTGGTGTCGCCCCTCATTGACCCATGTGCCGGATCACTACATCCTCAATGTCTAGGACTCAGCAGTGGGGAACCACCAGGGGGAGCCTGGGGACGCTGCTCAGAAGAAGGCCTGACGGCAAGCAACAACAATAACATTGCCATTGAGGGAATGCCTACACCGAGGTGGTGTATTTATTAAGGACCCAGGCTCCAAAGCCAAACTCCCAGGTTCAAGGCCTGACAACACCACTTTGTATATATGTGACATCGGGTGAGTACCTTCTCCTCTAGGTGCCTCAGTTTCCTCACATGTAAAATGGGGATAACAATAGTACCCATCGTATGGAGTGGTTAAGAGGATTAAAGCACCTAAGAGAATTCTAGTAACAAAGTATTAGGCAGTTTACATAGGTAACCACATTAAGTGTGAGCGTTAGTACTAAACATTATGTAGTTATTGAGCACTTAACATGGACTAGGAACAGTGCTGAGTATTTCATTACCTCATTTGATTTTCACATAACCTTAAAAGGGGGTCATAGTTATCCCCATTTGACAGGTGAATAGACTGAGGCTCAGAGATGAACTGACTTGTCCAAGGTCATCCAACTAGCAAATGGCAGAGTCACATTGCAAGTCTAGGTCTGCCTGCCTTCCAAATGCTTTTCAATACATCTCACCGTGTCTCTAAAAGGCAGAGTTTTCCAGAATCCCTTTACCTGGGCAAGGCCAGGCTGCTTGTTGGCATTTTTCCTCACCTTCCTGGCAGGGGACTCCCAGTCCCCGTGCCTCCTCTTGGCTAGGCGCTGACTGGTTGGCTGGAATTTGTTGCTAGGTGGCATTTCAGGCAGCCATGCTCATTTTGCTTTCAATGCACAGAACTGGGAACTGAGTCCAATTGCAGAGAGGGTGGAGGTAGGGGGTTGGATTAATCAGAGCATCCTTGTGCTTCCCGGGTGTGTCAGTGTCGGCACCAGCCTGTGGTCTGATACCAACCATTAAGTGCTAAAAAATCCACCCACCCCAGGTCAGAGCAGAGGCACCAGACCTGTCTCTCTCGCTGCTCTTCCACGCCACCTCGAGGGTGTTTCAGGTACTGCACCGCCAAGCACCTGGAACTGCTTAGGTGAAAACCAGCTGGGCCCGGCCCTAGCAGCCTTCTTCCCTGACACAGGGGTGCCCTTGGTGGTCTGCTCCCTGTTACTCCAGCTGCCGCCCCCAGAGCATCATGCTCACTCATACTGCCACACCTTTGCATGTGCCATTCCCTCCCTCTGGGATGCCCTCTCTTAGCTTGTCTACCAGGCAAACTCCTATTCATTCATCTATCCATTTTCAGCCCAAATACTCTCTCTTCCATGAAGTCTTCTTGGACTTCTTTTAAAAAACATCTCCTATTTTAATATGTGTTTAAAAATTAATTTTAGAGAGAGAGGAAGTGAGAGGGAGAGGGAGAGAGAGAGGGGAGAGAGAAACTAAACCTGAAACCTGGGTATGTGCCCTGACTAGGAATTGAACCAGTGACCCTTCGGTGCACAGGTTGACTCTCAACCAACTGAGCCACACCGGCCAGGGCTCCTTTGACTTCTCAAATCATAACGGAACACTCTTCTCATGTTCCCATTGTGTGTTATATCTTCAAAAAAAAAAAACAAGTATTTTGGCGTCTGCCTCTACACTAGTAATTAAGCCGCAGGATGGCAGAGATCATGAGTTTAAATCTTTGTCTGGCCTTAGAGGTTACAAACTGGAAGGCTACAAATACACTGTGTTTGCCCTATTGTGTCTTAGAAAAAGGTGAACATGCTGCCAATGTTTAAAACGGGGAGCCTTGCCGAAGCCAGTTTGGCTCAGTGGATAGAGCGTCGGCCTGCGGACTAAAGGGTCTCAGGTTCGATTCCGGTCAAGGGCATGTACCTTGGTTGCGGGCACATCCCCAGTGGGGGGTGTGCAGGAGGCAGCTGATTGATGTTTCTTTCTCATTGATGTTTCTGGCTCTCTGTCCCTCTCCCTTCCTCTCTGTAAAAAATCAATAAAATATATTTAAAAAATAAATAAAAAATAAATAAAACGGGGAGCCTCATATGACAATCCAGATGTCCAGTTTCCCTTAAAAAGGCTGCAGGACATGGCACAGGGGGTCTGCATGTCCACAGAGCAACAACCAGCTGGAGTAGTGGGTGCCCCCTACAGATGGGCAGGCCCTCTCCATTCTGCCATAGTCCCCAGGAGTCCCCAGGGTGTGTACATGCCCTTGACCCCTGAAGGATGTTGCTTGTAGAGGAGGTGCTCAGCAAATGTGTACACCGGATGGATGCTTGTACGTATGCGTGCATGGAGGAGAAAGAGAGAGAGGCAGAGAGCGCAGGAAACAGTCTGGGTAGAGGATAAAGTGAATTTACGAGACTTGCTCCTGGCCCTTTGGGTTGCCTGCCCCCAATACTGAACCAGCAGGAAATGACACAATGGCTGGAAGGACAAACACCTTCTGTTTGACTGACCTTCAGGAAAAGCGTTCATGATGGGAGGGAGCCAGGAGACTTCAGGGCCACAGGCAAGGTCAGGAGAGGAGTCTGAGGTATAAATCCCTCCACAAATGTTGACTGTTATATTATAGCCTCACACCCAGAACTGGATGAGTGGTCAGTGTTTCCTTCTGGGACAGGACAACCCTTCACTATGCAGGATGCCCTTCACGTTCCAGGATGTTTAGCATCTCGGACCCCTGCCTACTAAATGCTGGGGTGTTCCTTCCCCATTCCCATTATGGACAGAATATGCGTGTCCCCTCCCCCCCACCCCCCCAGTCCATATACTGAAGTCCTAACCACCAATGTGGTTGTATTTGGAGGCGAGACCTTTGAGAGATAAGCAGGTTTAGATGAGGGTGGGGCCCCATGATGGGATTATAGTCCTTCTCAGAAGAGGGAGAGAGACAAGAGTGCACCCCTCTCCCCCAATCATGTGCAGACAGAGCAAGAAGCAAGAAGGTGGCTAGCTGCAAGCCAGGAAGAAGGCCTGCACCAGGGACTGAATCAGCTGCCACCTTGACCTTGGACTTCCCTGCCTCCAGCACTGTGAGAAATAAATGTCTTTTGTGTAAGCCATGCAGTCCATGGTATTTTTGACAGCAGCCCGAGCTGACTAAGATCCCTCCCAAGTCATAGTGACCACCAAAAATGCTGCCATGAATTTCTAAACGAGCCTCCGTGGAGGGCCACTGGTTTGAGGTCAGGATGGCACTGGGGCCTCCTAGGCCTCCCTCATGGCAGGTATTGCTAATGGGCCACAGAACTCTCTTCTCCGAGGCAGGGTGCAGCCTCAGACTCCCTCTCCCAGCAGCACTGAGAGCCTTCACTCACCAGCTGGAGTTGGCAGTTGGAATCGGGCAAGGCAGCAGCCCCGTCTACCTCTCAGGCCTGTTTCATCCTCATAAAGCCTTCAACAGCCCCTTGTGGTGGTGCTTTTCTCTCCTAATGTACAGTGGCGGTCTTACTGTACATCAGGCCTGAAACAGCTGTGTGTCTCCCACTCATAATCACCTAGAAGCCAACCTCACTGTCCCACCTGGTTGTCCCAGCATCCAATCTGGCCCCTGGCCCCTCATCATTTGCTTAAATCCACCTCCAAGTCACTTCCCTTGGCCCTGCTTCTCCTGCTCTGACCTCTGACCTCCTCCTGGACTACAAGTCACTCCTTTACCCACAGTCTCTCAGTAGTGATCTCATCCAGCTCCAAATGCTAGCCACACACTGACTCTGAAATTTACATTTCCGGCCCAGATTTTCTTCCCGAATTCCAGCCTGGTATACCCTAACCGCTCATGCACCTTCTCCATCCGGATGACTGGTATACCCCTCAAACCCAGCATACCCAAACCTGAACTCTGGATCTCCCGCCACAGCCTGGTTTACTCAGTCCTCCCCTAGCAACTAGTGACAACTCCATCCTTGCAGATAGATGCTCAGGTGAAAAGTCTTGGAGTCATCCTGGCTTTTTTTCTCTTGTGCCCCACATCCAATCAGTCAGGAACCCAACCAGCTCTGCCTTCAAAATGTATCTGGAGTGGAGTCCACCCCTTCTCCCCACCTGCTGCCACCCTCAGCCACCGTCATGTCATATCGTGCCTGAATAATCAAAATAATTTCCTGGTCTCTCTACTTCTGCCTTGACAATCCATTCTCGTCACAGCAGCCGGAGGGATCCTGATATGTTTGATCACATAATTTACAAGCTTAATACCCTCCAGTGGCTCCTGTTTCACTCCTCCTCCAACTCTCCTCTCATTTACTGGCTTCAGCCCCACTGGCCACCACACAGCTCCTTAGGTTTGGAATGACCCCAACATCTGTGTGGCTAATTCCCTCATCCGGTTAAGGTTGTGCTCAAAGGTCATGTCCTCATTGAGGGCTCTTCTGACCACCCACGACCGTTTTTCCCCAACCCCCCTCACCCTGCTCTGTTTTCCATAGCACATGCCATCTTCTAAACTGTTGTATAACTTACTTACTATATGTATCTCTGTCTCCCCTCTTAGAATACAGGCCTTGAGGCTGCAGTAATTTTTGTTTCTTTTGTTCAGTGCTTTATCCTTGGCACCTGGAACAGTTCCTGGCACATAGTAGGTCCTCAACAAATATCTGATGAATGAATGACTTGATGATATATGCTACTCTGGGGGAGATATCCTAACCAGTTCAGCCCCAAACCAGAGTTCCCGTCCCAGGTATAGGCTCTCAAGGCCTGTGTCCTCACTGGGTTCAGTGTCACCTTGAGAACGTTCCCCAGTGATGGGGCAACAGCCACCATGAAGAGCCACACCTCTCATTCAGGGGCCCCTTAGTCTTTAAAAAAATTTTATTTATTTAAAAATGTTCAATTATAGCTTACATTTAAAAAACCCACTGTTCTCTTTATTGCAAGCAGTCTTATAATCATCACTAGAGGCCTAGTGCACGAAATTCGTGCACTGGGCGGGGGGGGGGCTCCCCTCAGTCCGGCCTGTGTCCTCTCACAGTCCAGGAGCCCTCGGGGGATGTCCGACTGACTGCTTAGGCCTGCTCCCCGTCACCGCTGCTGCGGTGAGAAAGCATGCTTTTCCGATTATCCAGTTTTGTGCATTGATTTCATCTAAGTTCATCATTAGGGGTGAGCCTGGCTTCTGGCTGAGCGGTGCTCCCCCTGTGGGAGCGCACTGACCATCAGGGGGAAGCTCCTGCATTGAGTGTCTGCCCCCTTGTGGTCAGTGTGCGTCATAGCGACTGGTCATTCTGCTGTTCAGTCGATTTGCACATTAGCCTTTTATTATATAGGATTAGTTAGTACATGCTTTTTTGTTTTTTTAATCCTCACCCGACGATATTTTTCCATTGATTTTTAGGGAGAGTGGAAGAGAGAGGGAAAGACAGAGAAACATTGATGTGAGAGAAACACATCGATTGGTTGCCTCCTGCACGCCCTGAACAGGGCCCGGGCCAGGGAGGAGCCTGCAACCAAGGTACGTGCCCTTGACAGGAATCAAATCCGGGACCCTTTGGTCCGCAGGCCGTTGCTCTATTCACTGAGCCAAACCGGCTAGGGCCAATTATAGCTTACCTTCAATGCTATTTTGTATTAGTTTCAGGTGAACAGCACATGATTAGACAATCATATACTTGACAAAGTGTTCCCCTTGATATTTCCAGTAGTTCTACTGGCCCCATACACCGTTATTACAATATTACTGACTATATTTCCTATGCTGTGCTTTATAGTCCCATGACTATTTAGTGACTACCAATCGGTACTTTGCAATCCCTTCATCTTTTTCATCCAGTTCCCCAACCTCCCTCCCCTCCCCCTTAGTCTTACTGTGTGGATCCTAGATTTCAGAGGCAACATAACAGCTAAGGTTTCCTCCTTCCCCAGCCTCAGGCTTCCTACATTAAAGCAGAGAGAGGGACAGAAGTTGAATGGGATCTCTGGGGTGGAGAAGTCCATGGCTTCCCTTACCTTTCCATCGATGATCTTTTTGGAGAGGAGGTGGCCGAAGAAGACTTGGAATCCACAGAGTCTCTCCTGAAAGAAGAGACATCAGAGGTGAGACTCTCTGCCAGGCCAGCATCAGTACTGATCTAGAGAGATCAGAGCTGGGGAGAAAGCATCCCGGAGCCATGCCTGCCGGGTTGAGGATGGTAGAGCCGAGTTGGACCACCGCTACCAGGGAGAGGAAGCTCCAGGTGATGGGGCTGCTCACCCTCACCTCCCCTCCATCAATGAGGCCAGACATGTTACATGTGTTCTGTCATCTGTTACTAATTATGAATGACTAATTCTCAGCAGGCCCCTCTCTTCCTTGCTGTCAGGCAGGCCTTGGCCAGCTGGAATCCATGGAGATTGGAATTCCTGGGATTGCTTATTCTCAGGAGGAGGGAGAGAGCATCTCCAGCCTCCCCTGCAGGCACCTTAGAGGGAGGGGAGGAGAGGAAGCACAAGGGCCTTGGAGATTGAAGAGCTGCGTTAAAATGACAAGTGAGAGAGCAGGACACAGAATTAAATGTATGCTGTGCCTAAAGTCTTGCCAGAAAATGCCTACGGGGGAAAAAAGACTGAAAGACAATACATCCAAATGCTAACTATAACCATATTAGGACGATGGGATTAGAGGTGAAATTTCCCCCAACTTTCCAAAAATGCATGTAGCTACATTCGTTTTGATATAGAATGCATTTTCCCCTTGTATTGGTTTTGTAAAATTAATCTGTTTGCAAATTGCAACACCCACTCCCTATCTCACTTACTTCGCTCTCCTTTTAATTCCAGCAAAGGTGTCACCTCCTAACAGACTCTAATTTTCTTACTTATTGTATGGAGTGTCCACGCCCTCCCCTCCAACCACCCACATCTAACTTCCACAAGAGCAGAGTTCGGTGGCTTTTGTTCACTGTGGTGGACACTGTCCTTGCTGAGACCGTATCCCCTCGGGCACTCATCCCCCCAGTGTCCGGGGACACAAGGACTTTCCCCTGCAAGCTCCCCTGTGTTCAGTCTGCCCACAGGCGTTCTCTGCTCCAGTTAGAACCAGCAGGCCAGTAGGCTGTGAGTGCTGGGTGGATATACACCCCACCTGCCTCGGCCCTCAAGTGGGTCACCCCGAGGTGTGTTCTCCACTGTCACACAGAGCGGCCAAACAGGATTTAAGTCCTGGTCACCCGAGGCAGTAACCGGCTTACTAACACATTCCTTGCTGGCTTCCTCCCATTCCCTGTCTCACTTCCTCACTCCATCTGCATTTCCTGAAATAATTTCCCAAGTAAACCCGCTGCACTGGAATCCAAGTCTTAGGGTCTGCTTCTGGGGAACGCAGTCTAATATGTTCACTGACTTACCCAAGCACATACACTAGTGCAGGCGTCCTCACACTACGGCCCGCGGGCCACATGCGGGTGTTTTTGCCGTTTTGTTTTTTTACTTCAAAATAAGATATGGGCAGTGTGTATAGGAATTTGTTCATAGTTTTTTTTTAAACTATAGTCCGGCCCTCCAACCGTCTGAGGGACAGTGAACTGGCCCCCTGTTTAAAAAGTTTGAGGACCCCTGCTGACTAGCGCCTGGCTAAGAGTAGGCGCTCTACAAATATTTGTGGCTGAAAGTTGTGAAGTTAAACAGTATAGAAATAAATATAAAAACTAAAAAAGTGGAAAAACAAACCTCCCCAGAGGTAACAACTATTAAGTTTAATGTCTTTCCTTCCAGGTCTTTTTCTACATGCATACAAACATACATAACATGTATCATTCTAAAAGGGAGTCGAGCCTGGCCTGTGTGGCTCAGGGGTTGAGCGTCAACCTATGAACCAGAAGGTCACGGTTCAATTCCCGTCAGGGAACATGCCTGGGTTGCGAGCTTGATCCCCAGTAGGAGGCATGCAGGAGGCAGCCGGTCAATGATTCTTATCATTGACTAGAGGCCCAGTGCATGGATTCGTGCACCAGTGGGGTCCCTCAGCCTGGCCTGCGCCCTCTCGCAATCTGGGACCCCTCGGGGGATGTCCAATAGCAGGTTTCGGCCTGATGCCCACAGGCCCGATCCAGACAGGAGGGAACCCGATCCTGTGCATTGAGCATCTGTCCCCTGGTGGTCAGTGTGCATCATAGCCACCGGTCGACTGGTCGTTCAGTTGCTTAGGTTTTTATATATATAGATGTTTCTTATCTCTCTCTCCCTCTCCCTTCCTCTCTGAAATCAATAAAAATGTATTTAAATAAGAAAATAAACAGGGAGTTGATGACATGAGTTGCATTCCCAGCTCTAACCCTCAGGGCAGGTTGTTTTCTCCAAGCATCATGTTCCCTCACCTGTCAAATGAGAAGAAAAGAACCTATGTCTTGGGGCTGTCTGGGAGGAAGACATTAGATCATGCAGTTCCCAGCACAAATAAGTCCTTATGCTCCATAACTGCAGACATCTGATTTCTCATTTTCCAAATTATACAATACTAGAGGCCGGGTGCATGAAAATTTGTGCACTGGGGTGGGGGGGGGGGGTCCCCTCAGCCCGGCTTGCTCTCTCTCGCAGTCTGGGACCCCTTGGGGGATGTCCACCTGCCAGCTTAGGCCCGCTCCCTGGGAGATCAGGCCTAAGCTGGCAGTCAGACATTTCTTTGGCAGCTCGGGAGCCCTCGGGGGATGTCAGACTGATGGGGAGTTGGCCTAAGCTGCAGTCGGACATCCTTAGGGCTGCCTCGGAGGCAGGAGAGGCTCCCGCCACTGCTGCTGTAAGTGATCATTATGAAAACTATTCGGGAACATGAAGAAAATGCCTAGAATACAATAGGAAGATAAATTAACAAGAACATAGTAGTTTGTACACTCCACCTACAGGAATGAAAAAATGACATATGTGAGTAGTTCAGGATTGGGAGAAAAGAGAAAAAAATAAAAACGGTTTTATTTGTCAGAGGTGGCACACTGTGGACAAATGTTTTTAATTCTTATTTTAAATTTCACTGATGTGGTTATAGTGTTTAAATAATAAATAATGAGTTACCATTAAGGAGACTAAAAAGAAAGGAAGCTTGACTCACCCAGCAAGGTGGGAGACAACCACCCCAATCCCTGCTCAGCCACAGTGATACTTCCCGTGACAGCGCCACGCCGGTGAAAAGCCAGCGTTAACAATCCCACCGCCCACGAATGTGCAAGACGTTAAATGTACGATGCTCATTACAAAACAGTATGTAGAGTGTGCTTCCAATTTTATTAAGAAAATATAAATGTACATGCATATGTTCTTAAAAGATGAGATACACAGTGGTTATTTCTGTTATTCTGTTCTTGTGTTTGCTTTTCTAAAGTTTTTACACTAAACATGATTTACTATTTAAATAAATGTGGAAAGGTTACAAAATAGTATATAGAGTATAATTCTATTTTATTAACTTAAGGATGGTGATGATACATAGGTAAAAGTCTAGAAGGATATATATGTGTTTATGCACATGATTATACACTGAGTGGCCAGATTATGATGATCTCTGAACGCATAATAATCTGTCCATTCAGTGTGTGTGTGTGTGTATATATACATATACATATATATATATATATACATATATATATACATATACATATACATATATATGTATATACATATATACATATACATATGTATATGTATATGTATATGTATATGTATATGTATATATATTAGAGGCCCGGTGCATGAATTTGTGCATGGGTGGGGTCCAGCCAGCCTGGCCAGGGGGAGGGGACATGGGCGGTTGGCTGGCCTGACTGCTGGTCAAACTCCTGGTCGAGGGGACAATTTGCATATTAGCCTTTTATTATATAGGATACACACTGAGTGGCCAGATTATTATGCGTTCAGAGATCATAATAATCTGGTCACTCAGTGTATGTACATACTAGAGGTCCGGTGCACAAAATTCGTGCTCTGGGGGGTGGTTGTCCCTCAGTCCGGCCTGTGCCCTCTTGCAGTCCGGGACCCCTCGCTCCTTACTGCCCACCTGCTCGCTGCTCCTTAGTGCTGTGAGCCCAGCTTCTGGCTGAGCAGTGCTCCCCCTGTGGGAGCAAACTGATTACCAGGGGACAGCTCCTGCGTTGAGTGTCTGCCCCCTGGTGGTCAGTGTGCATAATAGTGACTGGCCGTTCTGCCATAACAGTTGCTTAGGCTTTTATTATATAGATATGTGTGCTTGTCTCTAAAAAATGAATGGTTTTTAATTTTCCTATTTATATATTTTAAACTTTCTACAATGAGCAAGTGACTACCTGTATAAAATAAATGCAGCCCTGGCTGGCCCATGTGGCTCAGTTGATTAAATGTCATAAAAGGTTGCCAGTTGATTCCTAGTCAGGGCACATGCTTGGTTTGCAGACTTGACCCTCAGTGAGGGGTGTGCAAGAGGCAGCCAATTGATGTTTTGCTCTCACATCAATGTTCCTCTCTCTCTTTCTCTCTCTCTCTCCTCCTCTTCTCCTTCCCTTCCACTCAGTCTGAAAAGCAGTGGAAAAAATATCTATCCTAGGGTGAGGATTAAAAAAAAAATAAAATATATATATATATACATATATATATATATACATATACATATATATATGTATATATATATATATGTACACATATACATACACATAGGGTCATTGTGGAAAAAAAGCCAACAATATAAATTTACAATTTTTCTTGTATAATATAGAATATGAAGCTCTTAATTATAATCACATATATATATATTTAAAATAGTTTCATTATTTTTTTCTTATTTCAAAATTAATACATTATTTATTGGGAAACATTAGATCGAAATTTGCCAAAATAAGAAAACAAAACCTTCTCAATCTTTATCTATTAGAAATAATCACCATTACCACCCTGGTACATATCCTTCTCACCTTTTCTCCTGTGCAGGTGCATAAAATTCACTTTCTTAATTTTCATAAAAATGGGATCATGCCCTATATACTATACAGTGCACAGCTCCTCTTAGTACTCCGTGGACGTTTCCCCACGTCAGTCAATATTCTATCCTGCAGTGCTTTGCCATGGGAGCCCTACGGGCACGCTGAACACGATAAAGGGTTCTTCAGTGTATGGGACGACCTTGTGCCTTGCAGGAATAGTAGCATATAGCATCCCCTCAGCCCCGGTTATTTTTACAACCAAAAATGGGAGTAATGTGGCAGAGGCTATCTCCCTCCTGGTCACGAAGCATTCCTCTTACAGCATCATTTCCTAAAGTGTTTTGCATGGAAGGCTTGTAGTAGAGGATTATAATAAACATTCAATTAAAAAGGGTTCAGAGGGCCCTGGCTAGTGTGGCTCAGTTGGTGAGAGCATGTGTCCCAGGGCACATACCTAGGTTGTGGGTTTGATCCCCGGTCGGGACGTGTGCAGGAAGCAACCAATTTCTCTCTCTCTCTTTAAAATTATGAGAGCATGTCCTCAGGTGAGGATTAAAAAAATTAAATGTCTGAAAAGTCTTTGCCTTCATTCAATAAATAAATAAATAAATAAATTAAATAAATAAATAAATTTTCACAAGGGTTCAGAGGAAAGATGTTTCAGAAATGCCAGCTAAAAAATGTTATACACAGACTGAACGGCGTGGCTCAGTGGCTGAGTGTCGACCTATGAACCTGGAGGTCACAAATCAATTCTTGGTCAGGGCACATGCCCAGATTGTGGCTCAATCCCCAGTGTGGGACGTGCAGGAGGCAGCCAATCAATGATTCTCATCATTGATGTTTCTATGTCTCTCTCCCTCCCTCTTCCTCTCTGAAATCAATAAAAATATATTTAAAAATATTTTTTAAATGTTATGCACAGAATACATCATTTTTATGTTTAATCTGATTAATTTCTTAATATGATTCCCTTACAGTGGATATATTGGGAGAAAAGGTTTGTACATTAAAGATGTTGAGAAATCATGGATAGTTTTGTCCGGATTGTGTAGTATTATCTAGTGCCATCAGATACTACTCAGTATTAGCTAGTACCACCCCTTATCTATTATGAACAACAGAGGACCTCCCCCCAAAGGAATTAAGTCATCTGTGTTGTCACATATGAAAAAGGTAGGTCTTATTTCTACATTAACGAAGGCTTTTATCTATTGTGTTGGATAAGGCTTTTGGGCCCTATCTGGAAATCATTCCATTTTGCGGACTGTTCTATTCTTGTGGGGTTCTGACAGACGAAGATTGGAATCCCACTTTGTCCCATAATGGCTGTGCGATCCTCGGAAAGTCCTGCTTCCCAGCCTTCAGCCTCCTCATCACTAAATGGGAAATTTGAATAAAGAGCCAACAAAATGCTTCTTTTCTAGGAGCAAGTCAGTTCCTAGTCCATTGACCTGCCACCCTGACAAAGGTGGGTCATCAGCTGCATTACTAGGCAACATCGCTTCCAGTACCAATGAGCCCTGATTGGTAAATGGTGTCTCCACAGGAAGGGCGAGGGATGAACTATAAATAATTAGCGGAAACCCACAGTTTTTTGGCAGTCCCAAGTGAGTGGATTTTGTAACTGGTCAGTGCCCTTGCTGGAATTCCATGTTTGGTCTATAGGACTGATACCTATTTGGGGCATAGGACATCGAGGTCAGGAGTTCCCACCCACTGTGGTCTCATTTCCTTGCACCTGGGCGTTACCTGGGTGGAGAGCTGTGGATGCGGTGCTTCCCCTATGAGAACTCCTGCTGATGAGAAAAGGCCCGAGTGTGTCAACAACACGGCGTTCCCTGGCCCTGCATCCTTCTAGATGAAGCCAGTGCCAGGGACAGCTATCTGGGTCTTGTGAGGGGGGCCTGCAGGAGGTAATAATAACAGCCATCTCTCGGGTGGTGAGGATTAAGTGAAGTTATATATAAACAGCACTGCTGGCCGAGGACGCGACAAGTGTCAGCCCCCTTCTCTCTGTCCCGGAAAAAATACCTGACTTTGGGCTCTTCTTGTTTTGTCCTTGGTGGAGAAAGGCCTGCCTCTGGCTTCCAACGGGAACAGTCAAGTTCTTTTTCTTTCTTCTTGGCTTTTTCTCTTTCCTCTCCTTTTCCCCCTTTGGGGGAACTAGGGGAGTCTGAAAAAAAAAAAAAAAAGCATAGCTTTGGGGAGGAAGGAGCAAAGGGCAGGGACAGGGTCAACTGCACACTCCCCCAACACACACACACATTTATACACAGATGCACCTACCATATGCACATATGTGTGCAAATCCACGCTCACACCATGGGGACAGAAAGACATCTGCACACACATACCTATGCACATGTTTATACAAATATCTCTCTACAGACATGTACAAACACACAGGCAAATGAAATACACACATGTACATGAAAACGTACATATCTATAAATCTCGCACTTGAGTAGACAAACACTGGTACTCCCCACGAGAGACCATCTGTCATTTATGAAGTCATTCAACAAACATACACTGAGTGCCCGCTATGGGCCAAGCATAGTCCTGTCACAGGGGCTGGGAGGAAACAGTCCCCTCTCACCCAGCAGCCGCTTCCATTTTTTGATGAGGACTTTGGCCAAGGACACCACCTCTTTGTCTGAGCAGTACTTCCGGACCCCATTAACGGCGACTCCGATCCTGGTTGTCTGAAAAGCGACAGAGTTAGGGACTGGTCTGGGAATGGACACGCAGGATTGGCTGCCCTAACTGAAAAGACCTGCCCCAGTTTAACCACCCCCTTCCCTCAGCCTGACCTGTGCCTGAGATAACCCTGATCCTATAACTGAGGCCCTGACCTGCCATCCTTAGTGAGGGCCAGTGCCCCAGGCGCAGCCCCCTGCACTGATGGATAACTTTGGTGAAAAGCTGAGGTGGTGGTGGTGGTGGTGGTGGTGGGTCTGGATGATGAGGACCCCTTCCCATTCCCAGTCCCCAGGTGTGGTGGAGGCATATCTTTGAGCTCAAGTTTCACCTTAAGATGTAGCCCTGGCTACTAAAGCTTGGGTCTGTGCTGATTTTTTTTCAGGGCCAAGAGCATCGGGTAATGTTTAGGGACTATATGGGCCACAGGGAGGATCAAAAAATGGGGGTCTCTTCACTGGATCATTGGCCTCTTGTATGCCCAAGCCCAGGGCCTTGGGAATTGGGTATTCAAGGAAAATACATCAGCCTTTCTCCCAGACCCAGAGGGCCCCCCTGTGCTTGGAAGGTCTCCGGTGCCCATCTAAATGCCCAGTCCCCCCGCTCAGAGCACCTCAAGATCCCCCAGCCCTCTACTCAGAAATTGTCCCCAGACCCCACCCTTAGAGGTCTTCCCCCCAGATGGATATCCCCCCCCCCAGCACTGTCCCCAGAGCTTTCCACCCCCACCCCACCTGGAGTAGCTGGATGGACATCTGACAGCTGTTCAGCTTCTTCAGCAGGTCGAGGGCCCCTTCCTGTGGGAGGCCACAAGGTGAGGGCTGAGGCTGTGGGTTCTGCCCCAGGCCCCTCTCTGACCATCTGGTCTTGGTAGGAAAGAGGAGGGGAGGTGGTGGGGAGGAGACTGTTCCGGTATAGGACACAGGCAGAAAGGCAGTCGGAGGACAGGCAGGGGACAGAAAGAAGGAGAGAGAAGGAAAAGATTCTGCCCCGGTTCAGCTCTCTACGTCATCCTTACCACCCAGGCTGGGTTCAAGCCCCTCTGAGCCAGGCTTCAGCCCTAACCACTTTCCCTGACCCTAAGCCATTGGTTCTCCTGTTCTTTCTACTGGGTATGCTCTCCCCTTCCCCATCTCTTCCTTAGTTACTTTGCAGCTTATTATTATTGCTTTAGTATCCTCCTTTCCTCACTTTCCTACTATGAGCTTCTGCAGGTGGTTGTGTGTGTGTGTGTGTGTGTGTGTGTGTGTGTGTGTGTGTTTACAGCTTTATCAGGGTATAATGGATGTACAATAAACTGGACATATTGCAGGCTACAACTTGATGAGTTTGGACCCATGAAACAATCACCACAATCAAGATAAGAACATAGCCACCATTCCCCAAAGTTTCCTAGTTCCCCTTTGTAATCCATCCCTCCTTGCACCCCCAACCCCATACCCAGGCCACCACTATTCTGCTTTCTCTCATGATAGATGGGCTTGTATTTTTTATTTTTAAAATTTTTTTTAAATGTATTTTATTGATTTTTTACAGAGAGGAAGGGAGAGGGATAGAGAGCTAGAAACATTGATCAGCTGCCTCCTGTACACCTTCCACTTGGGGATGTACCCGCAATCAATGCACATGCCCTTGACCGGAATCGAACCTGGGACCCCTCAGCCCGCAGGCTGACGCTCTATCCACTGAGCCAAACCGGTTTTGGCAGGCTTGTATTTTTTAAAAAGGAATAGTTTAGCTCAGCTGGCCTGCCTCAGTGATTGAGCATTGACCTATAAACCTGGAGGTCACAGTTTGATTCCCGGTCAGGGCACCTGCCTGGGTTGTGTGCTTGATCCCCCAGTGTGGGTCATGCAGAAGGCAGCCAATCAATGATTCTCTCTCATCATTGCTGTTTCTCTCTCTCTCTTCCTCTCCCTTCCTCCCTGAAATCAATTTTTTAAGAAAGGGATAGTTTATTGATTTTTAGAGAGAGAGGAAGGGAAAGGGAGAGCAAAACATTGATTGGCTGCCTCCCCTACACTCCTTACTGGGGATGGAGGCCACAACCAGGGCATGAGCCCTTGACCAGGAATCCAACCAGCAACTTCCTGGTGCACCAGACGAAATCCAAGAAACTGCGCCACACCGGCAAGGGCTGGGCTTGCACTTTTAAGTCCTGTAGATCAAGAGTCCTGTCATAGACTCCTTTTCGTCTGGCTTCTTTCACTCAGCGTAATTATTTTGAGATGTATCCATGTTGCTGTGCTTATCAACCACTCCTTTTCACTGCTGGGCTGTTTCCATTGCACGCACACACCACAGTTTGCTTATGCATTCGCCTGTTGATGACTTTTGGTAGTGTCCAGTTTGGGCCCACTACAAACAAGTCTGCTAGGAACATCCATGCACAAGTCTTTGTATGGACATACACTGTCATTCCTCTTGGATAAAGAGGATATTTTAGACCTCAAGGTTCAGCACATAGCCATGACACCCTGCGTGAATGAATCAAGCAGAAAGCAGAAGGTGGGAGGGGAGACTGGGAGGAGAAGAAAGGAGACTCAGATTTGAAAATCTGCTGGCGGCCAGGCCCTGACCCACCCCTGACCCACTTCAGCTTTCTCCTTCCTCCCAGCCACTTCCTAGAAGCCAAGCCCCGGCCTCCTGGCCTGAGTTTGGTTCCCTGGGGAGCACCAGCTGCCAGGCTTCCTGGACCACGTCCCAAGGGTGGCCAGTCCTCAGCCTCCCTTAGAGCTCGGGTTCACAGTCTGTGTTCAGAGGTGTGGCCTGTGGGTTTGTGTGCGCATCTAAACTCGTGGGCATGTAACTCTGTGTGTAACATTAATTAAAGGCTTACTGTGTGTGGACACTGTTCGATGTGTTTTACGTGAATTATCTTGTTTAACTCTTACAATGACCCTATGAGGTAGGTACTATCTTCATTGGTATAGATGATCCCACTTTCATAGAAGAGGAATCCAAGAAACAGAGAGGTTAAATAATTTGCCCAAAGTTACAAGGAACAGAGCTGGGATTCAAACTCAGGCATTTGAGGCTCGAACCACTATACACCAGTGTAGGTATGGATATAGATCTGTCCAGACTTGTACAATCATCGAATATCAACGTGGGTAAGTGCAGTGGTATGCTGGTCAATATTTAACAACCAGGTCTTAAGGGGGGAAAAAACCTGATTTGTATTGTTTGCCTATTTCTGTGTAAACACTCCTCCCGTGGCCAATCTCAAGTTACCAACACGCTGTCACTGAACTGAAGGAGCTATTGGTGAGTAACACCATTAGATAGTACTAGAAGCCTGTTGCACGAAGATTCGTGCAATAGGCCTTCCTTCCCCTGGCTGCCAGCACCGGTTTTCCTCCGGCACCTGGGACCCAGGCCTTCACTCCAGCCGCAGCAGAGAAGCCAAGCCTCTTCAGTCTTCAGTCTTCAGTCTTCGCTCAGGCCAGAGCCTTCAGTCTTTGCTCTGTGCCTGCATATGCAAATTAACCCACCATCTTTGCTGGGTTAATTTGCATACTCACTCCTGATTGGCTGGTGGGCATCGTGGAGGTATGGTCAATTTGCATCTTTCTCTTTTATTAGTGTAGATTTCCACCATAGTGATGTAATAGAAGTTAATAACCTCTAGACCATAGATGATGGTAAAATAATTAGGAAATGATGATTTTGGAGTATTTATTACCTTTGTTTTAAATATAATTTATTAAAAAATATTTATTTGCCCTAACCGGTTTGGCTCAGTGGACAGAGCGTCGGCCTGCGGACTGAAGGGTCCCGGGTTCGATTCCGGTCAAGGGCATGTACCCTGGTTGCGGGCACATCCCCAGTAGGGGGTGTGCAGGAGGCAGCTGGTAGATGTTTCTGGCTCTCCCTTTCCCTTTCTCTCTGTAAAAATTCAATAAAATATATATATTTTTAAAAATATTTATTTGTAAGCTTACAATTTAATTTTTTAAATGATGGCTCTATTTAACAATAGGCTTGCAAAATTCCTGAAACCTCAACCACCAATGTTAAGCCGGTTCCATCTTACCACTGGACATTTGTCTCTGTATGTCACATTGCATTGCCAGGTATGTCTCTCTGCACCCATGCATGAGGCGTGTAATATCTCTGGTCCAGGTGTGGAGCTGTGGGTATGCAGCTTGAAGTGCAACGTGTTTGTTTGTATTTGTGAAATGATGCCTGGGTTGTAACGTCTGAATGTGTAAGCGTAGCTGTTAAGTTTGTAGTTTTGCATGTCTGAGTATTGCTTATTGTCTGCATGCACACGTGTACCCATGTCACTGTCTTTGTGTATCTTTCTGTAAATATAATGGTCAGTGTATCTATCACATCAGGGTCAGTAACCATGTCTCATATGCAGTTATGTTCATATTCGCTTGTTTAGGTATTGTTGTGTGGCTGTAGCTATATTGTTGTGTGTAATTGTGTAGCTGTGACTTGATGCTTGTATGATGAAGCTGTCTTAATGGGTGCACGCTGACACCGTCTGACAAAAGCCGTAAATTGCAGTAATTGGCAGTGCACCCTGGGCCTGAGTTGCAACGTGGAGGATCCGTCTTACTTCAGGAAGTGTGTCCTCCTCTCCCTAACCACCCCTGGTGGCCCATTTTCACTCCTAGAGCAGCCCCACCTTTCTTGATCACATGCCCAGAGCTCTGTGCCCGCTCAGACGCTGGGAGAAGCCCAGGCACAGACGTGGCTGCAGACTGGCACAGACGTGGCTGCAGAGCTACGGGGAACCTGTGGCCAGGCTTGCATCTTTCCTGGGCAGAGCTCTGAATACTTCCACAGGAACACATTCCAAGGAGCACCATTCCTCTTCCCGCTGCACAGAAGAGGAAAGCCAGGCCCGCGAGGGGAAGTGGTGGGCCCATGGCCACAGGAGAGCCAGGGGAAGCCAGGGCCAGGGCCTTCCTTCTCAGCCAGAGCTCCCCTCACAACCAAGCGGCTTTTCTCCGGTCTCCTACCTTCCCCACCCCATCCACCACCCTCCACCCCTCTCCCGCCGAGGCCCAGAGTCTCCTGGCCCATGCCAGGCCTCAACAAGGAGCGGGGCTGGGGTAACCTGTCTACTTTCTTTGGAGTTTAGCTCAGAAGACGGGTTTGGACTCTGCTGCCCCAGTTGGAAAAGTGCCCCCTGCCCCCCTCCACACGCACACACACACACTTGTGGCTCAGTTTGTGTCTCTGCCTTTGGAAGATCTGGAATGGGGGTGGGTGGAGGCTGGGATGTAAGGGTGAGAGCTGCCTGCACTCGGCGGGTTTCTGTTTCATGGGGCTGTGCAGACGCTGGTCTCATTTTCTAACTCCTAGTTGGCACCGTCCGGAGTCCTAGTCAGGGTTGCAGACCTCTTCCCCCTGGCCACAGCCAGCAGAGACAGAACCTGGTGACCTCCTCAGGAGGGAGGTAATCTCAGCTCCTCTCACAGAGGAAGACACGGAGGCTCTGGCCTTTATACTAACATCAACTCGGTACCACGCATGTCTACTCTTAGGGCTTCCTGAAACTCCAGTTCCAGCGACGCCTCTCTTTGCTCCGCTTCAAACCCTCTTTGACGGTCCACCCCTTTCCCCAAGTTCCTAGGGTCACAGAGGCCTGGGAAACGCAAGTCCTGCTCCAGCACAAGGCTGCGGATGGTGGGAAGAGGAAGGCCCTGGGACAGGGCGAGATGGGGGGCGAGGGGCGGGGAGCGTGCCCGCAGGCCAGCCTCCCCTCTTTCCCTTCCCTGGGTGTGCCCAGATCCTCCCCGAGCGAAGGCCAAGTTTGCTCTGGCCGGACAGTCCCGCGGCGCCAGCCTGAGGCAAAGATCACGGGGAGGATCAAACATTAACTCCACGTCGGCGGGCTAGCGCTCCGCGCGCCCGGATCCGCAGGTAGGACCGCCAGCCGCGCCGGACTCCCTCCACCTCCGGGCGCGCGCACAGCCCAGGCCTCCAGCCCGCCCCGCCCCCACCCGCGGGCCGAGGCTGCGGCTGCCCCGCACCTGTTCGGCCCCCTCCGGCGCAGGCCCCATCCCGCGGCCAAGGGAAGGGAAATTGCGAACAGAACCGCTCCTGGCGCCCGAAACTGTGAGGTCGCGGGACCCGAGGGCCTTCACTCCTCCACCCAGAACCACTCGGGGTGCGGGGTGCGGGGCAGACGCGGCTCGGCACCCTCACGAGCTCAAGTTTCCCTGACACTTCTGGGGGCCACCAGGATTGTGTTCCACCCGCCCCGCCGTCGCCTCCACGGCCCTGGCCTCGCACACGTCGTCCGTCCCGGGCCTCGGAAGGTCCCTTTCCACGTCCCAATCTCTCCCCTCGCTGCCCCGGACCTGCACAAGCGACCCCGGGGCCCCTGGACCCTAAGTGCCCAGAGGTACATGCACAAGCCTCGTCTTCGGGCCCGAACTATGCCCACCCCGGGCACCCCGAGCCATGCACACGCCCACTCGGAGGTGCCCAGCGGTCCCCACGGGGCGCTGAGCCCGGCCCCGCTGCGCCTCCCTCGGGCCCCGAGTCCCGCGCGCGCCTCCCGGCGCCCCGCCAGCTCGCGTCCCCCGGACTCCCGGGCTCTCCGGGCCGCGCCTCCCGGGGTGGGACGCCGTGGCCCAAACTCTGCAGCCTCACCGTGTGCTTCCTGGCTACCATCTTCTCCAGCTTCCTGGCCATTCGCAGCAGCTCCTCTTCCCGGCCCATGTTGGCCCACGACGCCCGGCGGGCGAGGGGCGCAGGGGCAGCAGCCGGGCCTCGGGGGCGGGAGGCGCGGGGGAGGAGGGCGTGCAGCCCGCGCGGGACGCAAACACACGCGGCACACACGTCTGGCGGGGGCGGGGCGGGGTCCCCCTCCCCGCCCGCCCGCCGGCCTCCGAGGCGGGGGAGGGGTGGCGTGCACTAAATATAGATTTCAAGGACTCGTCAGGGCAAAGATTGCCCGCGCGGCCAGTCGGGCCTCCCGAGCGGGACGAGGCAGCGAGAGAGGGCTCTCCCTCCGGCCCTTCCCGGCCTGGGGTGGGGGTGCTGAAGGGAGGTTTGGGGAGGAGGCCGTCGTCCGGGGACGCCAAGGGCTGTCGCGGGGAGAAGGGCGCCAGGGTGCCCGGGAGCTGCGGCCGGAGTTCAGGGCCCCGCGTGTCTGCCCCGTTACTGTTCAGAGCGCGCGAACCCAGCTCCGCGCCTGTGCCCAAGTGGAGGCGACTTGGTGCACCCCGATCACATTTTAGGGCATGGCCGTGGAAGCCAGCTTTGCCCACCCTGCTGTGCTCGCTCACATCCTGAGCGCACGCGAACCCAGGCCCCCTGTTCCCGACTGTTTGTAAGGGGGAGAGCTTGCATTTCTAACAAGGTCCTGGAGAGCTGTGTCCGGCGCTGCGGGTCCCAGGACTGCGCGGAGGAGGGAGGACCTGGGAGATTCTCTAGTGCACAAAACTGAGACATACTGACCCAGGTGCATGGGCGCCCTCGATTCCGGGTCAGGGCACTGCCTCCCCAAAGGGATGGAGTCTGGAAGGGTCATCTTGGTGCAGAGAAGGAGACAAACAGAATTGTGCCGCCACAGTGGGCACACCCCTGTGTTTCTGAGGAAGGGCCTTCCAGAGTCCCTGGCAGAACCACGTCTCTTCCTAAACAAGTGAGTTTAATTGACAGAAAATTATCTTGGGGGGAGCGGGCGGTGCTTAGGGACCTGGAGCGTAGGCATGAAAAGTGGCCCACAGTGTGTACAGGGTGGGGAGCTGTGGTTTGGGATGTTCGGTGAAATCTCCAGACGCTCCCGATAGAACCTTAGAAAACCCCACCCCAGCCCCAGCACAGAGACAGTGTGGTGTGGACTCCTGTGGCTTCTAACTGCTGCTGTGTGTCCTGGGATAGAGGCAGGAAGGGGTGAGGTTTTTCATTCACTCAACAAATGTACTGAGCATTCAGGCAATGACCAAGACAGGCCCAGTCCCAGCAGGCTTGAGAGTGGGTCTGTGGGCAAGAGACCCCTTCAATCAATAAGGACAGAGCCAATTCTGTGTTACCACAACTGGGGTGAGGGGCAGCAAGAAGGGGAGGGTACCTTAAGAACACATTGGAGGCGGGCGTGTCATTTCCTCGGAAGAAACATTTAATTTTGGGGCAGAAGTGCAGAGTGGGAATTGGAGGCAGGAGGAAGAGAGTGTTCACATAAGAGAAGAAACATTCCTTCATTCATCAGGCACCTACTATGTGCCAGGCAATTCTAGCCCTGGGCATTCAGAGAGGAACGGAGCAGTCCTCCTGGAGTTTCAAATGCGCAAAGCTTAGGGATGGGAGGGCACTTGGCGTGTCAGGGTTGCAGGAACTGAAAAATTGGCGTGTCTACAACACGGAGGTGAGAGGCGTGTAGAGAGAAATGAGACAGAAAATCAGAGATGGCTGGGGCCTGACCATGTAAAGCATTGTAGGCTACTTCTAGGTTAGACCAATGGTTTGGGATTTGGGGAGGTCTCTTGGCCAACCCCCAAGCAAGGCCCTCTAGGTTGAAGGTACAGCTGTCTGCAGTTCCTTAGGGTTGCCTTTAAAAAGCGAAAAAACACATTTGCTTTCGGGCCTCAGCTTGGAGAAGACTTAGGTGAAACTTTCCCTAATGAGTTCATCTGACACCAGTTGCCTCCACCACACACGGGTGGGGAAGTGATGCCACGTCTTCCCTGGCCCCCAGGATTGGCCTCCTGGGTCTGTCTCCGAAAAAGGAGAATCTCCAAGAGCAGTCTTCTTCTTCTTCTTTTTAAAAATATATTTTATTGATTTTTACAGAGAGGAAGGGAGAGGGATAGAGAGTCAGAAACATCGATGAGAGAGAAACATCGATCAGCTGCCTCCTGCACACCTCCCACTGGGGATGTGCCCACAACCAAGGTACATGCCCTTGCCCAGAATCGAACCTGGGACCTTTCAGTCTACAGGCCGATGCTCTATCCACTGAGCCAAACCGGTTGGGGCGAAGAGCAGTCTTGATAGCCCTTTATTGACACACCCATTTGCTTCTTGACCTTCTTTCTGTTTCATTTCCCTCCTCCCTCGTTATGCTTCCTGGGATCACCGCACAAGTAAACTACTTGCCCCCAAATACCTGTGTCAGGGGAAATCAAATTGAGACAAGAACCGGGCAGAGCTAAACTGCAGGTCTCCTCACTCCTAGTCCAGTGCTCTTTCCTCCACACCAGGGTTTCTCAACCATGGCACTGTTAACACTTTGGACTGGATAAGTCATTGCTGTGAGGGGATGGCCTGTGTATTATAACATATTTAGCAGCATCCCTGACCCCAGCCACCAGATGCCATGAACACCTCCAGTGATGACCTGGCCAAAGCAACTGGTGTTTGGAAAGGTCTTAGGATTATAGTGAAACGGACCATTCAGAACAGAGAGGCCCATATTGCGGTAGCACCTTCTGGCTCTGCCCGGATCATCAAAGCCCTCAGAGAATCTCCAAGAGACAGAAAGAAGCAAAAGAAACATTAAGCACAGTGGGAATATCACTTTTGATGGATCATCAACACTGCCCAACAGATGTGTCACCAATCTTGAGCTAGAGAACTCTCTGGAACCATAAAGAGAGCCTGGGGCCTGCCTCGTCTGTGGGCTGCAATGCAGCCACCCTCATGACATCATAGATGACATCAACAGTAGTGCAGTAGAATGTCCAGCTAGTTAAGAACCACAAAGGAAATATTTTAATTAAAGATCATTTGAGCCCTAACTGGTTTGGCTCAGTGGATAGAGCGTTGGCCTGCGGACTGAGGGGTCCCAGGTTTGATTCCGGTCAGGGGCATGTGCCTTGGTTGTGGGCACATCCCCAGTGGGGGGTGTGCAGGAGGCAGCTGATTGATGCTTCTCTCTCATCAATGTTTCTAACTCTATATCCCTCTCCCTTCCTCTCTGTAAAAATCAATAAAATACATATTTTTTAAAAAAAGATCATTTGACAACAAAAACAAACAAGTTTCATTTTCCTCAAATTTCCACCAGTTCTCACTCTGAGGATGACAACAAAAAAAGTCAAGACTCTTACATCATCAGGGCTCAGAAGACCCTTAGGAAATGAGTCCAACCCCTTCACTGTACTGATGGGAAGACGGAGGCCCAGGCTTGCATTGTTCAACTGTTTCAGACACTGTAGGTACCCATCATATTCCCTCTGCCTACCTGTCCTCCCCAGAGGTGGCCTGCAGGCAATTCCTGCACAAACTGTGACATCTTCCCACTTCTCTCTGACTGAGGGCTTGGGCAGACTGGAAGAGTTTGGGAATTAACACCTCCAGTAAGGACCTGCCCAACCAATAAGAGACCAGAGTTTGTGGTAAAAACACTGATTTCTTCACTCGATGGGACAAGTAGAAGGCATGTTCTAATCTATATGGTCTCTCAAAGGTTCCCCAATAAGGTAAGCCTAGATACAATGATAGCCCTTCATTGACACACCCTTTTGCTTCTTGACCTTCTTTCTGTTTCATTTCCCTGCTCCCTCGTTATGCTTCCTGGAATCACTGCACAAGTAAACTACTTGCCCCCAAATACCTGTGTCAGGGGAAATCAAATTGAGACAAGAACTGGGCAGAGCTAAACTGCAGGTCTCCTCACTCCTAGTCCAGTGCTCTTTCCTCCACACCAGGGTTTCTCAACCATGGCACTGTTAACACTTTGGACTGGATAAGTCATTGCTGTGAGGGGATGGCCTGTGTATTGTAGCATGTTTAGCAGCATCCCTGACCCCTAGTCACTAGATGCCAGTAGCACCATCCCATTGGGAGCAATACAAAAATCTCTGCATCCCCAAATGTCTCTTGGGGCAAAATGGCCCCTGGTTGCAAACCACTGCTCTACGCCAGGCTGTCTCCCTTACGGGGCCCAGAGAAAGAATTTCAAGTCCTAAGATTTCCTCTCCTTCCCTATAGATCTTCAGATCACATAAATAAAACCACCAGGGGTTTACTTAAAAAAAAAAAAAATCTTTTATTACAGATAAGTGAAAGAACAATTCAGAGATGAAGTCAGAGATGAACAAAACCAGACACTGGGGGCTCAGCAGATGACTTTGTTCCTGTGGGTCACAGAGCAGCCAGGTCTCCAGGGTACACAGCCCAGCCTCCAGGCCAGGCTGCTGTGTTGGCCACTGGCACCCTCTGGCCTCCCCTGGTTGGCCTGGCTCATCAGCGACTGTAAAGCTGAGGTGTTAGAGACTGGTGATGGCTTAGGTGTTTGCTAATATGGGGCTGAAGGTCAGGGTGGAATTTCTGGCACTGGGAAGAAGAACCGTCAAGTCTCTGCCCTCCCATTTCTATCTTTCTCCTTTTGTGACCCTTTCCTTCCCTGAGACGGGAAGGCTCCTGAGTTGACCAAGAGAAAGAGGAGAGAAGTGAGGACCAATCATCTGGGACCATCCCTTTCTTTCCTGCTAAGTCAAGGAGAGTGGGCAGTCTGCTTTTTGACTGGGGATGTAGTAGAGGTCCCCCAGAAGGCTGTGCTATCCCCCAGGCTACGTAATTGAAAGTACGGCATGAACATTGACCAACCAGAATGGATAGGCTGTAGGCAACTGCAAAGTCATACAGCTGATTGTCAGTCTGCCCCTCATGCCAGAACCATCTGCCCCGGACCATTCCCAAGCTCAACCCTTGGGACCAGCTTCCCAGCAAGGGACCACATTTGCAGGACCCTTGTCTTAGTCACGTGGCATCTGTAGTACCTAGTACAGGTCTAGACAAGAGCCAGAAATCAGTGAAGAAATACTAATGAATGGATGAGGAGATGGTCCCTAGTCTGGCAGAATCCCTGGTCTGGAGAATGATGAAGGCAGCCTGGTCCTATTCTTGTGGAGCCTCAGACTGATGGAAGAAACAGTCCTGGTCTGATGAGGGACTGAGGGTTCTGCAGCTAAAGTAGCTGGGAGCACTCAGATCCAGCTAAAGGGCTCCCTCAACCTGGGGAGCAATGAGATAGAGGGGAAAGAACCACCACCAAGCCCTAACATGGAAGGGCCCAGCATCCTTGGCAGAGGCATGGGCCCATGGCAGGGATGAAGGCCAGCCACAGGGCCACAGGGACAGAGACAGCATGACCCAAGGAAGTGAACACCTCAGCTCCTTAGTCTTGTGCCCTCAAGTCATAGCTCTGAACGTTGGGGTCCAGCATGAGGGTGGTTCAGGCATGCAAGGACCAGCAAGGAGCTAGTCTTGCAAAAGCAGCACAGAACTTGCTGGGAGAACCCCAGTTCTTGAGCCTTCTCCTTCAGTGAAGCCAACCTGGGGAGAGGATGAAAATTGACATTTTTTAAGCACTTACTATATGCCAGCTGTTTGTCTCACTCAGTTTCACAAACGTCTTATGGTGATGAAATTATGTCATAATATGGGGGTAGATGAAAGCATCCCCATTTTACAGACGATGAAACTGAGGCTTGAATAAGTGAGGCCACTTGCCCAAGTCTCCTCACTCTAAAGCTGGGGGCTCTTATGATCATACATGCTTCAACAACAGGCATCAGCACCAGGCTGAGTGATGGATGCCTGGCTGTGGACACAGATTGGTATCTGATGCCTGACTTGGATGGACTGAGGATGACTATTCCCCAGAGACACCCAGCCCCTGCCCCTGCCTTCCTCCACTCCCAACACAGAAACCAACACCATCTCTGAGGACTTCCCAGGGGAACAAGGAAGAGAGGAGGCGTCCTTCCCAAACTACTGCCTCCGTCCTATGCCACTCCCAGGTTCCGCAACTAAATATATGCACATCCCCAAAACCGGTTTGGCTCAGTGGATAGAGCATCGGCCTGCAGACTGAAAGGTCCCAGGTTCGAATCCGGTCAAGGGCATGTACATCGGTTGCGGGCACATCCCCGGTGGGGGGTGTGCAGGAGGCAGCTGGTCGATGTTTCTCTCTCATCGATGTTTCTAGCTCTCTATCCCTCTCCCTTCCTCTCTGTAAAAAATCAATAAAATTTATTTTAAAAAATAAAAATAAATATATGCACATCCCCTATGCCGGGGAGCCACCAGTCTCGGGAGATTCCAGGAGACTCCCGTACAAGGGGAGAGTCAGGGAATCCAAGGCCTGGTGCACAGACACCCTCATCTTGCAACTGCAGGGAAGCAACCAGCCTGGCTGACACGGCTTTGCTCATCCTCTCCTGGGAGCAGCCGGAGTTGGGCCTCATCACCTCGGCCATCCCTCAAGGCCTGGGTGCTCCCCAGCTTCACCCATCCTGGGCTGGAGTGGGGAAGGCGGAGCACCAGGACAGGGAATGGCCAAACTGTGTACCCCGATCCTGCGGAGAGGTGTCCCACCCCAATACACCTACTCCTGACCAATTCTGCCTCCTAGGTACTCTGCCATCTCCCCTCAAACCAGTCCTGAGCTCCTACCTACCAGCATGTTCCTTCTGGGTGGAGGCTGCCTGGCTGAGGGACAGTCTTCCAGGTTCTGGTGCCCCCCGCCGATAGGAACGAGTGCTCTCGGAGCTGGAAAGCAGGGAGAGGCCAATGTGACCCCCATGCCCAGGGAGCCCCCAGAGTAGAGAGAAAGGGCTCAGGTGTAGAGCAAGGCTGGGGCTTAGAGTCCACGAGGCCCCTGGCCTCTAGAGAGGGCTGGCGATTTCCCTGTCTACTCCCCAAACTCCAAACTGGAAGAGTTTGTAAGGAAGAGAGGACTGGATCCTGGGTTGAAGGTAGGGACAGAGCGAATGCCCACTGACAGCCTCTAGAACAAGGCTCACAGGTTCCCACCTCCTCCACTCCAGCTTCAGCAGTCTACGTCCCAGATTCTTAATCAACATCCCAGGAGCAGGTGTGTAAAGGGGAAAGAGGTCCGATCACCCTCCATTTAAGCTCTAGCCTTTCTGTCTTAGCCACGGGCCTCAGAGCTGGAAGGTATCCCAGTCTTCAGGCAGACACAGTTTAGAGGTGGGGAAATAAAATGGATGCTCAGAGAGGTCAGGACACTTGCCTGGGTTGCATAGCTGGGCTCTCACCAACCTGAATCGGACGGGGGGTGTGGTTCCAGATGTCAGGCTGGGTCGGGAGGTGCCTGAGGACTCCCAGAGACCCTCTTCAGAGCTGGGTGGGGTTTGGTTAGTACCCCCAAGTTCCACAGGACTTGTAAGGCTAGAGGAGGAGGACGTTGGACTGTTCTGGCTCTCGGGGGCCCCAGGAGCCTCTGAGCTGAGGCTGGGGACTTCGGAATGATCTGGAATCAGAAGGGATAAAGCCTGTATTTATCTCTTATTCTGCTCAATTTCAAGTTATTATTTCCTTTGGCCTCTAGAATCTCCTCATTCCCCACTCCCCATCTATCTCTCTAGCACTGTCCTTCACCTCTTCCCCATCATGCTGCAGTCTTCTTCAGCCACGACATCCATTCACAACAGCCAGGGCCACAATGATCCACGGTTTTGCTTCCGCTTACACCTCCTCCTCGGTCTGGGCTCTCTGCTCATCCCTCAGGCTCAGCTCAGAGGCCATCCCCACCAGGAAGCCTTCCGAAGCCACCCTCCAGTCCCAACAGGACATGCTCTCTTTCTCCCTGAACTCCCAGAACAAGCCTGTCCATTCATTCAACAAATAGTTCTTGAGAACAGCCAGGCACCGTGCCAGGTGCCGGAGAAATAGTAGTCAGCAAAACACTCAACGTCCCCGTCCTCTCGGGATTTACATTCCATGTCACATTGTGCCTTATGTTATAAGGGACTGCATTCGTTTTTCTCTCCCCCACTGGACTGTGTCTCAGTAGCCCCCAAAGGCCTCAAGACATAGTGGATGCTCAATAAATGCGTCTCTCTGTTTTTATTTAAGTGAAACATTGACATATTTAGAATAAAACAGACCTGGGTTTGAATATCACATAAGGGACTTAGCTGATCTTGGGTAGGTTATTGAACATCTCTGTTCCTGTACTTATAAGGGGGAGATGATAACCCCAAACTACCAGATGATAGTGAGAATGATATGAACTAACATATGCACACAGTAGGCCCTCAATGAATGGCACAATGAGCATTTTTCTGGGCAGCCAACCATACCTCCACTGGTATGTCCTGCACGGCCTTGGACCATGGTCCGAGAAGGGTTTTTGACCGGTAAGGGTGGGGGGCAATCCTCACTCTGGCTCTGAGGGGCAGCTGATCCCAGGTTGGTGATGGTCTCATAGGTCTTGTTGCTGATGTCCATCCTCCCACTGGCCCAGTGGACCTGGGCCGGGGGCTTCAGAGGACAGTGCTGCTGGGACAGAAGTGTTGGAGGGAGGACAGCCTGGTTTCTCCAGTTCACCCCGCCCCTCCCCACACGAGGTCCAATCTGGTTCTAAAGGTCCGAGAGGCAGGGCTGGGACCCACCTTCTCTTCCTCATCCTCCTCGCTGTCAGAGCCGGGCTCTGTGGAGAGTCCCCAGGAGTAGTGCACGTGCAGAGGGAAGGCCAGGGTCCCAGCCTTGGCCTGTTCCAGCTGCCAAAACAAAGCCTCGGCAGTTAGAGGGTCCGGGCTCAGAGGAGAGCGAGAAAGGGTCAGGGTACCCCTCCTTCCCTAGACCTTACCAGCTCCTCACACTCCTTGTGTTGCTTCTTCCTGGCTATGTCCAGAGCTGTTTCTCCTTCCTCGTTCACTGTGAGGGGTCAAGTCAGGAATCTTAGTCAGGGTCAAAGTCGCCTGATAGCTTAGAGGTTAAGATGGGCCACTGGAATCAAATTGTCTGGGTTTGAATCCTGGCTCTGCTACCTCCTGGCTGAGTGACCTTGGGCCTTAATTTTGTCATCTATAAAATGAGTGTGGCCGAAACTGGTTTGGCTCAGTGGATAGAGCGTCGGCCTGCGGACTGAAAGGTCCCAGGTTCGATTCCGGTCAAGGGCATGTACCTTGGTTGCGGGCACATCCCCAGTGTGGGGTGTGCAGGAGGCAGCTGATTGATGTTCCTCTCTCATCGATGTTTCTAACTCTCTATCCCTCTCCCTTCCGCTCTGTAAAAAATCAATAAAATATATTTAAAAAATAAATTAAATAAATAAAATAAAATGAGTGTGATACTTGCAACTACCTGACCAGGTGTTGTGAAAATTAGATGAATTAGTATGTGTAGAGCATTTGGCACATTGTCAGGCACATGTTAAGCAGTAAATGGTGGCCATTATAATCACTATAATTCAGGTGCAGCTCATATTTGTTTGGTTAGGTACTTTCAGAAACAATATTTTATTTTACCTTCTTAGCAGGCCTACTAGCTCAGTGGTATTATTCCTATTTTACAGATGAGGAAACTGAGGCTCAAGAACTGAATGGACAAACCCCACAGTCACACAGATGGTCAGAGGCAAGCCAGGATTAGGACCCAAGTCGGACTGCGAAGTCCAGGCTCGTATCCACTCCTCTCTGTCTGGGAAAAAGGCAGGGGGTCCCACACGAGGGGGAGTCAGGGGTGGGAGTCTGAGGGAGAAGGTGTTTGAGCCCCACCTGGGCCAACCGAAGCTCTCCCTTTCAGCAGCAGCTTGAGGCAGTCAGGTTGGTTGTAGAGAGCAGCGTAGTGCAGGGCACTGTTCCCATCAGCAGCCTTGGCATCCAGGTGACCGCTGGGGAGGTATGGTCAGGGAGGAAGGAAGGGGAATAGACAGGTGAGGGGTCAATGTCAGGGGGAAAAAGAGGAAGAGGAGAGGAGGGAGCAGAGGGAGGAGAAAAAGGCCAGGGGGCAGTGTGAGGACATGCACAGACAGGCAGGGAGGTTCTCACCCATTTTGAATGATGAAATCCACCAGGGGCAGGGAGGCCTGGTTGGCGACTCTGACAGCCAAGTGCAGGGCGAGCTCTCCAGGTGCCTGAATACACATCCACCCCTCTGAGTTTCCCTGGTTCACCTGCCCCCACCCCAATATTACCCTCTTGAATTCCTGCTGTCCCCCGACACCTCCAGATATGAGGCTGCCAGAACCTCTGAGAGATGAGACTGAATGGACAACATGTTTGAGAGGAGGGTGACATCTCTTCCTTCAGTGGCTCTGGCTCCTCTTGCCACCAATCCTATATAATAAAAGCCTAATATGCTAAGTGTCTGGTCGTTTGGTTGGCCGTTCAACCAATCAAAGCATATTATGCTAATGATACATTAAGGCTGCTCAACAGCTTACTATGACGTGCACTGACCACCAGGGGGCAGACAGTTGACCAGTTGACCAGTCACTATGATGTGCACTGACCACCAGAGGCAAATGCTCTGACCAGTAGGTTAGCTTGCTGCTGGGGTCCAGCCAATCGGGACTGAGCAAGTTGGGCTGGGTACACCCTGGAGCCCTCCTATGGTCCCTCCCTGGCTGACACTTCCCGTGTCCCTCCCCGGCCCCAATCGTGCACCAGTGGAGTCCCTTGGCCTGACCTGCGCCTTCTTGCAATTCAGGACCCCTCGAGGGATGTCGGAGAGCCGGTTTTGGCCTGATACCACAGGCCAGGCCGATGGACCCCACTGGTGCACGAATTGGTGCACTGGGCCACTAGTAGAAAATGTTTCCCTAACTTGGTTCTTGGCCCTGGGCTCCTCTCTTTGCTCCTCTCACTGCCACCAACGAACCTCAGCGAACCTCGTGTTGTCAGCTATCACTCAGGGAGGCTGTTCCAGGCTTACCTCCCGAATATGGCACTTTCCTGCCTGCTGGACAGCCTACAGAGGTATCAGACCGCTCAAAGATATGCCACCCAAATTTTGATGTTCAGCACTCCTGTTGATTTAATCTTTCCAATGTCTCTGATATTCTGCCCCGACTCCCCAGTTCATGTGATGTTTGTTATTGGAAATGCCATACAGTGGCCTTCCCTGCTCTAATATGACCCACCTTTATCCATTTCTAAAGGTTTTCAAGAAAAATAAAGATACTAACAAGTTATTGCACACATATTATGCAGTAGGCCCTTTACTCACACGACAATTCTCATTTCAACGTGGGTGCTATCATTTTCTCAACTTTGTCTCAGAGAAGTTAAGCAACCCTTTCTGGACCACACAGCTAGGGAAAGACAGAGCCAGGATTCTGGCTCGGGTCTGCTTGACTGAACGCGTGCTATTTCCTTTTCACCCCTCTGATGGGTGAGGTTTGAGCAGATGTCAGAGGTGGGCAGAGGGGCGTGATAGCTGGTCCTGGAGGCCTGGGGCATATGTAAGTGCGGGTGGGTGATAAGTGGTCCTTGGAGGGGGTTCTCACCTGCCCCTCAGGCCCTGGCAGCAGCTGCCCGAAGTCCTGCCCATTAGCGAAGGCCTCCAGCACGGACAGGAGGTCCTGGTTGCAAATGGCCATCCAGAGCCTCTGAGGCTCGGGTGTGGACCGCCGGGCAAACCTGTGCTCCACGTACTTGGCCACGATATAGTCCCTGCGGGCACTCCTGCCAAAGACAACCACATGCGGGATCTCAGTTATCCCCTTCCACCCAGTTGACCCCTGGAGCCCTCCCACAGGAGACACAGATCTCCGAGAACCTGCCCTGGACTCTCCCAGACCTGAGGCTCCCCTCTCCCCAGACTTCCAGTCCAAGATCTTTCTGAGACCTTGGGAGCTGGGGGAGCAGAATCCCCAGCCAGGACGTCCTCCATCGGAGAGTCCCCTTACATGTCACTGTCAGCTGAGGGTTTAGGGCCGCCATGTGAGGGCAGCTGGGCCTCCATGACTTCATTGAAGCGCGTGTTTCCGATGTTCAAGGCCAGCTGGAGTCACAGCAAAGTAAGACGGGGGTGGTTAGGATGGCGCCCCCTGGAGGACTGAGCCCAGCCCTGACTGTCACCTTCCCCTCCCCCCCCTCCTCCCCCACCCCAGTCACCCACCCCCCAATCTCTGGCTGAGCCACTGTGCCCAAGCCCGCCTCTTGATCAAACCACGCCCGGAATCCACTCTCACCAACAACTCCGAGGGGCACAGCAGGTCCAAGGTGAGGGACTGGATACGCGAGAAGCGCACACCCAGCTCGCGGTGGACGCCCGAACACTGGATGCAGGTGAGCACGCCCAGGTTGGTGCTGAGCCACGTGGGGTCTGCAAAGAGGGCAGCTCATTCCTGGAGGTGCGGCCCCTCCCCTCCACTCCCACCTCCCTCCTGAGGGTGGGTGGCCCCACCACGGACCTGCAGCCCCACAGTCGCAGCACTGGCCATTGCCGGGCCTGCTCTTCACCTCCGCGATGAGGAGCTTGGTGAGGTCCTGGAGCTCCCCGTCCAGCCCGGCGCCCCCCCAGGGCCCCAGGATGCCACTGGGCTCCCCGTGGAAGGCACTGCTCAAAGCTTCGTCCTTGCTGTTCTGCAGCACTGACACCCACCTGCGGAGAGTGCATGGGGGGCGTGGGGATGACACCCCTGGCCTGGGGTCCTGCCCCCCTCTTCCCCCCACAACCCCCGAGGTCATGGGGAAGCACTCACGCCTCACACTCATGTTCGTCCTCCGCCTGGAAGTGGTACGTCCTGTTGTCTGTTGGGAGGGGAGAGGAGGAGATGTCTGGCCTTCCCCGGGCCCAGGGAGCCCCCACCCAAACCACTGGATCCACACAGAGCTGTTGTCCCTATGCGGCCAGGCTCTGCCAAGCTAGGGGTGGGCGGGGAATGGCAGTGGCCAGCAGAGGGGGCAGTTTCTCAGAAGTCACCTACAAAGTAGCATCCCAACAAGACTCTCTGTGTGCAGCTGGGGTTCCAGGTCATGGGAGGTATTGGAGGGCACAGGACCCCACGCAACTCAGAGGCAGTCTCCTCTGGACCCACTGCCACCACCCCAACTGTCCCCACAGCCCCCTGTCTGCTCTCCCTGCGCTCCATCTCTTGCCCCCCCTGCCGGTACCAACTGCCAGATTATTGTTGCCTAAGGTTCTGCTCTAACCACACCACTCCCCTGATCCAAGACCCCCCTGGGCTCCCTACGGCCAGGAAACAAGATCCAAACCTTTGAGAGGCATTCCTAGGCCTCATCTCCTACGACTCCTATGTGAACCCCACACTCTGGCCAAACTAGCCAGACCCACGCTCCTGTTTTTATGTTTTTCCTCATGCCAATCCTGTCCCCTGAAATGCCCTCCCCAAACTCTACCTTCTGTGTCCTTCAAGGCTAATGTCAAGGGCTGCCTCCTCCAAGCAGCCTTCCTGATTCCCCAGAGCAGGGCAGGCCTTCCTCCCTTTCATCTTGGACTGTGCTCTATCTGCTCCTCTCTTCTGGACACTCCCCCTCTTCTTACAGTCCTGGGTCCCCAATCACACCCCTGCCAGAGCGGGCTCCCTAAGGATGAGACTGGGCTTTGCTCAGCCTACGCCTGCCCCGAGAAAGCCTGGCACCAAAGGCTCCAAAGTAATAATAATCCCAAAATCTACCCCTCCAAACCCATTCGAATCTGCTTTACAGAGTGTCCAGGGCCTACGGAGTCTTCAGCCTGCAGTAGTGGCTGTTTGGCAAACATGTGGAACTGGACACCGGCCCCTGGCTCAGCCTCCTGGTGGCTGACAGGTCTTAGAGAAGCCTTGGGCAGTTGTGGGGAAGGGGCCGGGACTACTCACGGGTCACCAGGTCAAAGCACTTTTTCTCCTCGGGGTTTGGCCTCACTTGGCACGTCAGCAGGGTCAGCTTCACTGGGGGCCGGTTTATCTGCGGGAAGTTGGGGAACTGAGGATGTACATCTTACCCTCTGGGTCTCCCAAACTCTTAGCCCCTGTTTCTCAATCTGTTAAATGGGCATAATCCTGTTCCTGTTTATGTGTCCCCTCTCCCAGCTCCTCAAGGTTGTGGAGTGTGTGGGCCAACACCAGGCTGGGAGCTGTGGGTCCCGTCCTTCCCTCCACACACAGGGGATCTCCCGGGAACCTGGGTCCAGGTCTCAGAGGGGAGGGTTTGACACTTGTCTGCTCAGAACACCGAGCGGAGAAAGGACCCGTGGTGTTCGGAGACCCCACCCCTCCGGGCCTCACCATGCTGTGTGAGATGGTCAGGCAGCCATACTTGACTCCACACTTCCTTTTCTGCCAGACTCTTCGAATTCTAGGACCCAGAGGGATAGAGAGACCGTGACCCAAGGCTTACACCTAAGCCCCCTGTAGCAGAAAAACAGAGTCCTGGCCCAGGTCTCCTGAAGGAGGAGACACAGTTCTGCCAGTTCTGCCCGTAAGAAGCTCCCGGTCTGATGGGGGAAACAGCCTCACTCTCTGGGAATCCTTATTCTAAAGGGGGCACGTGACCTTGACTCTCTGAGAGCTTCTACTCCGATGGAGAAGACACAGCTCCCAACCTTATCTGAGAGGAGGGACAGGCTCTTGACCCTAACAGCTCAATTATGGTTAAACACAAAGAGACACAAATAGCGAGACGCTAAAAATACAATTAGCAAATCCATGCTCCAAAGCTACTTAAGACTTCTGTAAATATTAATTGGCTTAACAGAGTTATTCTTCTCTGATAAAAACTGATTCGAAAGTAGTAACACGGCCCTGGCCGGTTTGGCTCAGTGGATAGAGCATCAGCCTGCGGACCAAAGGGTCCCGGATTCGATTCCGGTCAAGGGCATGTACCTTGGTTGCAGGCTCCTCCCTGGCCTGGGCCCTGTTCAGGGCTCGTGCAGGAGGCAACCCATCGATGTGTTTCTCTCACATCCATGTTTCTCTCTGTCTTTCCCTCTCTCTTCCACTCTCTCTAAAAATCAATGGGAAAATATCCTCGGGTGAGGATTAACAAAAACAAACAAACAAAAAAAAATAAATAAATAAAGGTGACTAAATGTTAAAAAGAAAGTAGTAACACGAACACTTCCCATAAGGACCTTGGCATTTCCCAGGCTGATTTTTGACCCCTGGGAGGAAGGCACAGGCAACACTGATTTCCAGGCGTATGTCGTCTATTGCAGAGGCTAAGAGTGAGGGCATGGAGGCTCTCTAGGGACTAAGTGCTCAAACAGTGTTCGCTGCAGCTATGCTTCTTCAAGTTAAGAACAACCAGTGGCTTTTAGAAGCTCACGTGCCCACGACTGTGATGATTTTGCATTGCCACAGTGGAGGGTCCAAGAACCCTCAAATGATAAGAAGAGTCCCTTTGGTCAGTAACTCTAACCCTGACTGTGTGGCTTTGGTCAAGCTACTTAGAGTTCTCCAAGTCACTTACCCATCACTCTTCTTGTATAGAAAGCCCACCTTCTCCGTCCCAAACTGCTTGTTGCCTTGGTGCTGGTGGATGCTGTAGCCACCTCCTGAGTTCTTCCGGCTCATGTTGTCCTGCTCCCCAGACATGAAAGGAGACCTCAGGGGACTCTGAGAAGTCTTCCTTCTCCCCCCACCTCCCACACGGTGTGCCTTGGGGGAAAGCACTCCTTCTGGGATGAATCAGGGGCTGACCTCTCTGTTCTCAAGCTGCAGCGTCCCTCGGAGGGAGTCCCGGAGCTGGGTCAGCTTCTGTAGCTCCTCCTCCTGGGCTTGGCGCAGCTGTGGGAGAGGGCAGGACCCCGTCATCAGCCAGCAGATGTGCCAGGTGCGGAGCCTCACTCTCTGGGCAGGGCCGCTCTTCCACACCCAGGTTCTCCCAGAAGGACAGGGGGCTTGACCACAGGCCAAAGGGTAAGGCCCGACTTACTGCATGTACCGAGGCTGCCAGCTTCTCGATGAAGGGGGACAGGCTCTGAGCAGCCTTCCAGCCGTCTTGGAAAAAGCTAAGAGGTGCGAGGCCAAACAAGGGGCCAGAGAGAAATGAAAATGAGAGATGAAACACGAAGTATGAGAGAAGGTGCCCCAAGGATCACCGGGCCGTATACTAGCAGTCTGATGGTCAAGAACAGGCACTCTGGAGTTAGAATGTCTGGGTCCAGATCCCAGTTTACTAGCCGTGTGAGCTTAGTAAGTCTGAGACTCTGTTTTCACATCTGTAAAATGGGGATAATAACAATACCTGCTCACAGGGGCGTTAGGGGATTGAGTGAGATCCAGTGAGCCAAGTACTTGGGGCCTGACACATGGAGAGGACTCAATAAAGAAGAGCTGTGAAAAACATTACCAAGAAGGTGCAGACATACAGAGTCCTTGGAGGTCTGCCAGACCCTGGGCCTGGGCCTTGTTCTCTGTTGCCTGATGGGTTAAGGGGCGAGGAACATGGGGCTAGGGTTGGGGCCACGGGGAGAAACCTACTTGTGCTGGGCATGGAAGAACTTGATGAGGCTCTGCAGGAAGTCAGGGCCTTGCTTCATCTGGCTCTCCCCGGCTTTCAGCAGATACTGGGGGGAGGGCAGGGCAAGATGTGCCACGTGAGCAGAAGCTGAATCCTTGGGACAAGGGGCTGCAGTCCCCCTCCCAGGCTGATCCTCTTGGCCATGACTGAAGCTTGGTGGCATCCCAAGGGCCATCTGACCAGGGCCCGAGCTGAGCCTGCGCCCGGGCCCTGGGAGGTGCAGGAGAGGCAGACGGGAGGACACGTCCCACCCTCCCTCCTCCAGAGCAGCCCTTACCTCGCACATGTGCAGCTGGAAGAGGCGCCGCTCCCTCTGTGTGTCCTGGGCCACCTCCCCGTGGCTTCCCCCCGTCGCTCTGGCCCGGTCCCTCTCCTTCTCCAGCCTGGCCCTGGGCCCCAAGGAAAGAGAGGCCTGAACATCTCTCGGCCCCTTTCACACTCCGCCATCCCTACACCCTCCTCTCTGCCACGGGCTCAGGAGAGTGAGGGGGCCCTCCTGCGTACCAGCTGTGTGGGAGGGCTGGGGTACGCGGTGAACAAGGCAGATTCGGGGAGCCCACTGGTTCGTGGGGGAGAAAGACATGAATCAGATCACAGCCGGGAGAGCGGTGGGAGAGTAAAATGGGGGACTCGACCTTTTCCGGCTGCTCAGGAATTGATGTTTGAGCTGGGATCTGAAGTCTGAGAAGTTGCTTTGGAGAGATCTAGGGCTGGGTAGGAGGACCAGAGCATGTGACGGCCGGAGGCAGGAGGGATCAGGAGCCCAGATGGAGAGGGAGGTGGTTCCAGGTGAGCTAGAGAGGGGCCAGACCATGCAGAGCCTGATTCAGACCCTGTCGAGGTTCTTGGTCTTTATCCCAAGAGCAATGGGAAGGACTGAAGGGTTTTTATGCAGGGAGGTGATGAGCTCAGATGAGGGCCAGGTGGGAATTGGGGTGACCACTGCTGACTTTGCTGGGAGGAATGTAGTACCCAGTGGGTTGGAGCTTCTGAGCCATGGAGCTTCCCATTTAAAGCTTAGAAACCTTTGTTCTTTTCTTTGTAAGCGAAGACAGGAAGCGTTTCCCATCCCTGTAACTGAAAGTAACTGGGCTTCTCCCTGCAGATCTTAAGGGTTGTCTGTCCCCCTTCCCCCCGTCCCCTTTGGGGATGGGGGGGAACTGTGTGTAAATGACCACCCGCCCCAGCCAGGAGAGTATTTCCATATCGGAGGCTGGGCACATGTGACCAGGAAACCTGTATAAGGAGACATCTCAAGTGGGTGCCAGCCCTGAGCAGAGAAGTCAACCATGGGCTGCATTACGAGATGCATTATTTCCTTCGAGACTCAGTCTTCTCACCTGGAAAATGGGAACTCTTCTCTCTACCCAGATGAGATCAAGTATGCAAAAGACTTAGTACATGGAAGACTATAGGCCCCTCTAGGCCTCAGTTTCCCATCTGTAAACTGAGGGAGCGATGGCCTGGACCGGTCCCTTCTCGCACTGAAGCTTCAGCCTTACTGAGGTGAGACCTCTGGGACAGCGTTTATATGCAGAATCTGTATGTGGAGCCGTTTCTCAACCTCGGAACTAAAGACATTTTGACCATATAATTCTTTGTTGCGGGGGGGGGGCATGTCCTGTGGATTTAGGATGCTTAGCAGCATCCATGACCTCTCCCCACTAGATGCCAATCTACCCAGTTGTAACAATCAGAAATGTCTCCTCGGGGTGAGGTGGGGGTGCAAAAACACCCCTGGGCGAGAACCACTGCTCTAGAGTGGGGTTATGCAGGCTTTTGAATTTTTATTTAAATTTCCTCACAAGTGGTTATTTTTCATTCCAAGTGGGAGTTTGTGGCAGGGTGGTGGCATTGGGGGTAAGAGCTGGATCAGGGCAGATGCTTCTTTTTGGATCTGAGGATGAGCAGTGGAGAGAGGCAACGGCTGGGCCTGCAGTGTGTTAGCAACGATGAGCCTGGGTCTTGCTAAGCAGGGCGGGAGGCTGAGTGGGCAGAGCCTCTCTCCTGAGAGAGTCCCCTGGGAGAGGCAGGGGACTCTCTCAAGTGTACACTGTTCTTACACTTCTCAACAGTGAAAAATGAAAAATAAGCTGAATGTCTATCAACAGGGAGTGGTTAAATCAATTATGCTCTGTCCCTATATAGGAATACTATGCAGCTCTTACAAAGGATGCGGAGGCTCTATGTAGGGTGGCCTGGAAAGATGTCTGCTGCAGAGTAAATGGACAGAAAGGAAGTCACCATATAGTTCAGTGGCTAGAAATGTGGACTCTGGATCAGAATGGCAGCTCCCTCCCTTCCTTGACCTTCACAAATCTTTCTAAGCTTCAGTTTCTCCATCTCTAAAATGAGACTAGCCTGGCCGATGTGGTTCAGTGGTTGGGCATTGACCCATGAACTAAGAGCTTCCTGGTTCGATTCCTGGTCAGGGCACATGCCCAGGTTTCGGGCTTGATTCCCACTGGGGGGGCATGCAGGATCGATGTCTCTCTCATCGATGTTTCCATCTCTCTCTCCCTCTCCCTTCCTCTCTCTCTAAAATCAATAAAAACATATATTTTTTAAATGAGACTAATACTGCCTAGTGCTCAGATGATATGATTACATGAGAAACCTTTAGTATAGTCCCTGACATACGGTAAACCTTCAATAAATGGCAGGATTGTGATGATGATAATGATACTAATGATTAAATAAGAACTATTGGTGGTAATCTTTTTAGTATAGGGTACTTCTTTAGTTATTTATTGGATATTCTAAATACAGGGTCTAGTGGAGATGAAAGGACAGAGTTAGTGAGCTTAGGATGAAGATAAGCCGTAAAGTATTATACACGACTTTGTGAATTACCAGCTCCGTCCCTCAGCGTCAGCTCTGGTAATTTACAGAGGTTTACCCTACAAAGTCTGACATAGTCACCCAATATGACCTGAGACACCTCATACTAATAGCTGGGGAGTGCTTTTTATTCCACCACCCCCACCCATCCATAAAATAACAACTCCCAGTCCTTCCCTGTCCTCAAAGGGTCACCACTGTTTGTGAACATTTCAAATGTTAGGATGGTTCTTCTTTCCCTTGAATGGAGTGGCAGCAGAGGAGTAAAAAGAACTAGTGAGTGAAAAGTGCTGAATTGTGCCCTCGCCGGTTTGGCTCAGTGACCAGAGCATCGGTCCTGCGGACTGGAGGGTCCTGGGCTCAACTCCGGTCAAGGGCAAGTACCTTGGTTGGGGCTCTCTCACATCGATGTTTCTCTCTCTCTGTCTCTCCCCCTCCCTTCCACTCTCTATCTAAAAAAAAATTAAAGTGCTGAATTGCTAGTTACTAGGAAGACCGAGGTAACTGGAGAAGGGGATGACAGCAATACCATTCAGGAAATGGGGAACAGGTACCGGGGGGAGGGAGGAGGTCACGGAGGAGGAAGATAGGCATCAAAACGGATCATGCACCCACCAGCCTGACCTTGAACCACCTCTCCTGTGATGCCTGTTCCAACCACCCTTCCCTCCGCCCGAACAAAACCACCTGCCTTTTCTGCCTCCGCTGTGCTGATTATGGTACTGTCACTCTGTGCTTCACTGTTTACTGAGCCACCTCTCTTCTTGCTTATAAAACGTGGGGGATCCACCAAGGCGGGGACTGTGGTGGTTTTCTCCCTCACGACTTACCTATAGATTGGGGATAAGAACAGCACCTCTCCCTGCCAAGGGCAACACATCTGATAACAGATGTAAAGGGTTCATCACGTGTCTGGTGCACAGGCAGCTCTTAAGTATAAGTACTAGCTGCTATTTTCACTAATTATTATTTTCAAGCGCTAAAGCAATCCCCCATTTTACAGATGAGGGGCCCGAGATGATAAGTCACAGCTAAGTGGTAGAGCAGGATTTGAACCCAGGTCTATCTGGTGCTAGAGCCCTGGGGATGGCGCTGGTACCCATCACTGTGCTCAGATTTGTTCCACCCCTCCTTCCTGCCTTCCCCCAGCGGGTGACGGTCACAGTGTCCTTTTTGATAGATCGTGGTCAGATGATGAAGCTGAGACCCGGACAAGGGAAGTGATTGCCCACGATCCCAAGCTGGCCAGGGGAGATGCTGGGAGCAGAGGCCTGGGCTCCTGCCTCTCGGCGCCTTGCCGTGTTCTTCTGGTCCTGGTTCTGGCTCAGAAAGATGGCCAAGAAATACTTGTTGAACTGCAGGGCCAGGTGCTTCATGGGCACTGCACTCATTTCATCCCCTGTCAACCCTGTAAGGTATCACTAGCCCCATTTTGCTGATGAGGAAACAGTCCTGCCCATGGAACAGCCTAGACAAACGTGGCCCCTGCACAGGACCTGGGATGCCTTTCTCAGCGGCCCCAGCTGGAGAGGGGATCCCTCCTCCTACATGAGCAGCCCAGGGATGAGACTGCTGGTGGTATCACACAGGTGCTATCAGGACCCCGGGCCCTTCCAGCTGCTGCCAAGACTGGTTTGTAAGAATGAGGTGGGCCCTAGCTATTTTGGCTCAGTGGGTAGAGCATCAGCCTGAGGGCTGAAGAGTCCCAGGTTTGATTCTGGTCAAGGGCACATGCCCAGATTGTGGGCTCGGTCCCCAGTAGGGGGCATGCAGGAGGCAGCCAATCAATGATCCTCTCTCTTCCCTCTCCCTTCCTCTCTGAAATAGATAAAAATATTGATGAGGTGTAATTACTCATCAATAGCTAGCTGTACCTGGAACACTCATAAAAAGAAATATACCAGGGGGCTCAGTGGTTGAATGTCAACCCAGAAACCTAGAGATCACCGGTTAGATTCCTGTTCAGGGCACATACCCAGATTGCAGGCTCGATCTCCAGTGGGGGGTGTGCAGGAGGCAGCTAATCGCTGATGTTTCTCTGTCATCAATGTTTCTATCTCTCTATCCCTGTCCCTTTCTCTCTCTCTAAAAATCAATAAACACACACACACAAACACACACATATATATACAGATACCTGTGCCAGGACATGTAGCTCAACCTATGTAACATGCATGTCAAAAGCCAGGAGATCACATAGCATGGCAGGAAGAACACTGGACTAAGAAGCTCTGGGTTCTAGACCAGGCCCTATTGACAACTCACTAAATAATCTCAGCCAAGCCCTTTCCGCCATCAATTACACAGAATCTTTTCTTTAAATGTAACCTTATAGGCAAGCTCCGTATATAAACCTGGTAAAAGCAGAGCTTCTTGGGGAAAGTCAACGGGGTAGGGTTTATTCTTCCCAATTGTTAGACAATGCCCTGAAAGGCCAAGGCCTAGTCAAGGCCACTCAGGAAGGCCATGTGACCCACACCAAACTATAAATAAAAACATAGTCTGTATCCACACCTCTGATGAGAGCAGATGGCCACGCCCACCATAGCTCCCACACCTGTGGCCACAGAATCTACACCCACAGCTGGAGTGTAAATGGAGATGCTGGTGAAGGGAGCAGTCATGACCTTCATTCAGACTTGGGGAGGTCCCTCTCCATGGCTCTGGGAGCTGGAACAATAAAGCTCCAGAATCTACTTCTTGGAATTGAACCTACAGAAATAATTATGGGTGGGAACAAAGATTTAGTTCCAAGGATGTTTCCCCAATGACAGAGGGGGATGAAATACCTTGTGGATTATGCAGATGTTGGCACACCTTGCACCATTTAAGTGACGTTGTATAAGAATATATAACGATGTAGAGAGATGCACTTTTAAGTACGAAAAAGATCACAAAGCAGTATGACTATGATCTCAGTTTTATAAAAATATTTCTTTATATATAGAAAAATAGAAAGATGTTAATACTTTAGCCTTGGAAATTAAAGATTTTCCTCCTAGTTTTTGGTAGTTCCTCCTTCCCCCACTCTTAAAAAAAAAATAAAATATATATATATATATATATATATGTATATTATTGATTTCAGAGAGGAAGGGAGAGGGACAGAGAGATAGAAACATCAATGATGAGAGAGAATCATTGATCGGCTGCCTCCTGCATGCCTCCTACTGGGGATCTAGTCTGCAACCCAGTCATGTGCCCGGACCGGGAATCGAACCATGACCTCCTGGTTCCTAGGTAGACGCTCAACCATGTAGAAACCAGATGATAAAATTACTGTGCTGCCGGCATGTGCCCTGACCTGGAATCGAACCATGACCTTCTGTCACCTTAGAGCTCCACTCTGCCTCGAGGCTCCTTTTGCCCCCATGATGTCATTGGTGGTGTACACAAGAGGCCAGGGTATGACATCAACTTCCTTTCCTCCTCTCTTCCAATTAAATGGTTATAGATACCACGTGGTATTGCAGAAAAAGGATCAGGGAACATGAACTCAAGCTCGGCCTAGCTGTGTGGCCTTGGGAAAGTGACTTAACCTCTCTGAGTCTCCAATTCCTTTTCTGTTCATTGGGATACTAATATCTCCCTCACGGGGCTGGGTGGTTGTGAGGGTTAAATGACCAGCATATGGAGGTGTTCAGGAAATGGTAGCTCCTCTCTGTCTCTGCACACTTGGCACCACCGAGCAGCTGGGTCTCTAAGAGCAGCGTTCTGAGGTCCCTTCACAATAGCTCCCCTTTGGCGGTCTGTGGTTCAACCCCCAGACTACAGTTAGGCCTGCTCATAAACCACCCTCACCACCACCACCCCCACTTCCCGTAAACGCCGCTAGAGAGCAAGATGCCGTGTGCTTTTGGGTGACATGTCCCGGCAGAGGTTAGGTTCCTCCCCGATCCAGCCTCCTGTTGCAACATGAGGGTCACTCTCCTGGACAAACCACCTGGCCGCAGCCACTTACATTTTGGCTTCATAGTCCTTCCACGCCTTCTCCAGATGCTTTTTGGAATCCTGTGGTTTAAAAAGAACAATTTGCCCAAAGGGAACCTGGGGTGTGGAATCAACAGTACACTTTGCTTCCTTTAGGGGAACCCTGCACTTTTGTGCTCCTCTATGCTGTTCAAGACATACTCCAACCAGCCCCTGCCCCCATAGCCCTGACTGTAAACCTGCCCCCCCACAATAGAAACTGACCCTATTTCCCAGGGCTGAGCCCCTTCTCCCACCTGACCTCTTCCCACAGTTGCCAAGAATCAGCTGGGTTTGGTAGGCCCAGGCCCGGGCTGTGGGGAGATTTTGGGGGTCTGCCCCCAAATGATAGAGATCACCATGAGGATAAGGATGGGGAGGATGGAGGTCAGACACCCCACTACCGCCCCCAACTTTACCCCACCATTCTCTCCTTCCTGATACTACTAGGTCATCCTGGTATTCGGTGGAGGAACAGAAACACGGAGAAGCTAAAAAGTGTCCCCTCTGGTCTCCTACCCAAGGTCACATAGCAAGCCGGTGAGGCCTGGCTGCTCCCTGGCCTAGTTTGCCGGGGCCCAGCGGCTCACACCCTCAGAACAGCCCTGACTTCCGGCGCCCCAGTCAGCCAGGTGAAAAGCTGCCTGTCTGGTTTGGGTGGTTCCCAATCTGGAGTCTAGCCTGGGGCAAGGAGGGAAGCCATTGGGGGGAGGACAGCTCCTGCCTGGACCTTCCAGGGCAGCCTTTCCAGGGAGATCACTGTCACGCCTTGAGCTCCATCCACTCTGCCTCAAGCCAGGAGCCGCCAGGTGCAGAGAAGCAGCCAAGCATGGGGGTAGGGAGTCGGGATCCCACACTGGCTCCCCCACTGACTCGCTGTGCAAACTGTAAGCAGGTTGCCTGGGTCTAGGTTTCCTCAACTGCCAAAGGGGGATGATGGTACCTCCAGAACCCACCTCCTAAGGCTGTAAGAATTCCATGAGCTATTCCACATAGGGCCCTGGCAGACAGAAGGCCAGCCACCCCGGGCTAACCCCAGAGCCAGGTCCTCCTGTCCCCCAAGGATCAGCAATATGGAGTCAGTACTTCTACTGTGACCGCCTTGCTTCGCCTCCCCTATGGTCCCCTGCCCACCCCGGTCTTGCTGTATCTCACCACCTCTGGGTACCCTTCCTCCCCTCCACATGGAAACTCACCTGTCGCCCATCCCTTAGTTGCCCCTTCAACAGACTGTCCAGCGGGAAAGAGACAATGTTGTTCAGGTTCTGAACCTGGAAAAAGCAGAGACCTTGGGTGACTATCTGTCCAGCCCCACGGGGTTGAGTACCGGGAAGCATCATGAGTAAGGTGACCAGACGTCCCGCTCTTGGCGGGACAGTCCCAATTTTTAACAATTTGTCCCGCATCCTTTTAAAAAACTCCCGATTTTTGGAAAGAATGCACGACAAGCTAGGGATCGGCAGGAGAACGGGAAGGGAATATACGGTTTTCGGCGGCCATGTGGCTATTTAGCCAGGATATGAGTTTTATATTATTTTTGTTAATTTTATAATGTTAAACTTTAATAATAACAAATAATTATTGAGTACTGATTATCGAGAACTGCTTATCAAAGTTCGCATTGTTGATCAGTTGTTAGAATTCGACCACCATTGTTTGGACTTAATGAACAATGGCATTTTTGCGGATTGGCAACGACGAAAACATTTTGTAACTGTCTCTCAGACGATACACATCGTACTGCGTGCTAGTAAGCTAGTTAAACAAGTGATGTCATTACAAATCAGCTATTCAGATAATTTAGGTAAGTAATTTATTTATTTATTTCATAAATACATAAATTTTCTTGAATTTAGCAGACAGTACTCGTATTATTTATATTTTATAGTGGCGGCAAAAAGTCTAGCGCTGGCCTTGAAAGTGACACTTACAACTTACGTTATGGCAAATTCAGAGGAAAAATAATACAAGTTAGTATTGTTATTATTGAGAAAGAAATATAGGATTAAAATAATTTTTAAAATATAGTTACTTTATAACAATCAAATTAATTTAATTTATAAACTAACAATAAAATATGTTCATGTAATTATGTACCTACTTACTGTGTTTTTAAGCAATATGTATATAATAATTTATAATATAATTTTAAATTATTTTTTTAGATTTTTAACATAATGAGTAAGAAAAGAGGATGCAAATTCAACGATGATCTAAGAAGTGAATTTCCTTTTATTAAAAAAACCAAAAGTGATTATAATATAGACCAAATTTTTAATCAAGAACCCCCCCCGCCCCCCCGGGCCAAAACCGGTTTGGCTCAGTGGATAGAGCGTCGGCCTGTGGACTGAAGGGTCCCAGATTCGATTCCGGTCAAGGGCATGTACCTTGGTTTCGGGCACATCCCCAGTAGGGGGTGTGCAAGAGGCAGCTGATCGATGTTTCTCTCTCATCGATGTTTCTAATTTTCTATCCCTCTCTCTTCCTCTCTGTAAAAAATCAATAAAAAATATTTAAAAAAAGAAAAAAAACACCCCCCCCCCCCCCCCCCCCGCCGTCAATGGTGTCCCGCTTTACCAATGTTAAAATCTGGTCACCTTAATCATGAGGCAAAGGACATCGTTGGGGGTCAAAGAAGCAGGAGAGAGAAAGATGCAAAGATGGGAAGGTAGAAGGGGGTGGTACAGTCGGCCTCAGCACCTCACTGCCCCAGGGACTTCCACGATCAGTCCCATCTCCATCCTTTTGCCAGGAGCACCGTCCCATCCCTCCCCTCTCTGACTCTCTGAAGTCCTCCTGTCGGGCCCAGGGGCTCAGGAGGATTGAGTGACTCACCCAGGGTCACACACCTAGTGAGCAGCAGAGCAGGGATTGGAGGTCCCAGTCTAAGCCCCAGTCTCCCCTGTGGTCACGTGGGGAGAACAGAGGAGTCAGAGCTGACCAGAGAGTACCCCATCTTTGGGCCACAGTGGTTGGATCAGGAACAGACACGTGACCCAAGCCAGCCAATCAGATCCTTTCTGGGACTTTCCTGCCATGGGAGAAAGGCTAGAGAAAGATGCAATCTTTCTCCCAATAAGATCTGACACCGAACAGAGACAGGAGAAACCATCAAAGAGAAAGGAGGAGCCTCACGCCAGTAGCACTCCCGGACTTTCCATTACAGGGGCCAATGAATTCCCCTTTTAAAAATTAACCTAGTTTGGGTGGAGTTTCTGTTATTTGGCAACCTCAACGGCCTGTCTAATATTTCAGCCCACCTTTCAAGGTACAGCCCAGGCCCCCCTCCTCCAGGAAGCCTTCCTGACCACTCCTGCCTGTGGCCTACGCTGGCCTCTCCTTTTCTGAACCATGGCAGCACGACTCAGACCAACCTGCTGGATCCTTGAGTTTGTGCCACGCTGGCATTACTTGGTAGCAGCCCACGTGTCAGTTCCTGTCTCCCCCACTAGACTGTGGCTCTCTGAGGCAGAGCCTGACTCTCTCCTTTGTTACCAACTCCTGGTACAATGCCTACCACAGGGCAGACCCTCAGCACACACCCGCGTGAGTGGCAGAAGGGAAAGAGAGGTAGCGACAAAGGAGGTCACTAATTCGGCTCAACTCAAACACTGTGAAAGGCCTCTGTGTGTAGGCCAGTGTGCGAGGCAATGCTACACAAAGAGCTATACTGACAGCTGGCAATAGTAGCTAACACTTACGGAGCCCTTACTCGTGTGGTCCCCCTTACAGCTCTGTGGGGCGGGTGCCATCACTATCCCGGTCTTGCAGAGGAGAGACCTGGGGCTCAGGCCGATTGAGTGACTCACCCAGGGTCACACACGCCTAGTGAGCAGCAGAGCAGGGATTCGAGGCTGCAGTCTAAGCCCGAGATCCAGGAACTTAACCACTAAGTGCTTCTTGGAGATGTGGCCCTGCAAGCCCTGGAGGGCACTGGTGGGACTCCAGCCACGAGAGCTGGTCCAAGGAAGCCTGGAGGTCGAGGGGCTTTCCTGGGAAGGGGCAGAGCCAGGCCTGTGGTCAGACGCTGGAGCCAGACAACCTAGGTTCAAATCCAGCTGTCTGACCTCAGGCAATTGCTTAACTCATGTCTTGGTTTCCTGGCCTGTGAATTGGGGACAAGAGTACAACCAACCCCACGGAGCTGTGCTCCAGGATTAATAAGTTAACACGCAAGTTACCGAGAATCAGGCCTCCACAGGGAAGAGCTTGTACCTCAGTGGCCTCGAGGCAGGGACTCAAGGACAGGGGAGGAGGCAGCCTCAGGAAGGAACCTGAGGCCACTGGGCCCCGTGCAGGGCTGAGAGGCTTGTGGAGACAAGGCAGGGTCCAGGCTTTGAGGTTGGGAAAGCGGAGGACAAAGAGGGTTGAGGATTGGTGGGGGCATAAACAGGAACCCTGGAGTGTGCCCCCCCTTCTCCCCAGCCTCCTCCAGGGAGCCCTCCCTCGGTGGGTCTCTTCCCCACTGTGAGACCCCCTCTGCTCCCGGGCAGTCACCACAGAAGACATAGAGGAGGGCAGAGAGAAAGGAAGGGAGAGAGACAAAGAGAGAAGATGTGGGTGAGACGTCAGAGAGGAAGAAGAATGCAAAGGCAGGTCAGAACTAGAAAGGAATCTCAGGTCATGGGTCAGAGGTAAGGGAGACTAGAGGTCAATGACAACCTGGGAGAAGGGTTCCACGAGGTTTACCCTGAGCCTGGGCTGGGGGCTGCCTGAGGAGGGATTAGGGGCCTCACCAGGTTCTTGAAGAGTGCGGCCACCTCGCGGGTGAACACGGCCAAGTTCAGGAAGCCGGTGGACAACTCATGACTGTTTTGGGACAGGTGGCTATTGCCTAAGGACTCCACGGCCTCTCGGTAATGCTCCTCGTTCTCCACATGGCCTGTGGAGACAGGGAAGGGAGCTCAGAGTTAGCTCCAGGCTGGGGCTGGGGAAGGGGCTGCCTGGCCAGGCTGGGCATCGCGCGGGCTCACTCACCAAGGCCAGAGCTGTGGATGGCTCGCACGGCCTTCTTTATTCTCTGCAGGATGGCCTGGTCTCCCTCCAGCATCTGGAAGCAAATGTGGACAGAGGTTCAGGCATGCCCAGCTGGGGGGGGGGGGGGGGCGGGTGAGGGGCCTGACTCCATGATCCCACCCTCCAAACACACATATAGAGTTTCCAGCCCGGCCGGTGTGGCTAAGTGGTTTGACCTATGAACCAAGAGATCACTGGTTAGATTCCCAGTCAGAGCACATGCCTGGATTGTGGGCTCCATCCCCAGTAGGGGACGTGCAGGAGGCAGCCGATCAATGATCCTCCTTCATCATTGATGTTTCTATCTCTCTCTCTCCCTTCCTCTCTGAAATCAATAAAAATATATTAAAAGGAAAAAAATAGTTTTCTCTGTTACAACCTCCCCCCACATAAATAGATCACCCTCTTCTACCCAGAAAACCATGGACCAGTCCCCCACTCCAGGAGGACCGCAGATTCTCCCCGATTCCAACGCAGGCTGAGTGAACGTCGCGGTCCCGAGACGTGTAGTGTAGTGGGACATGCCAGGCCTGGCTTGACTCTCAACTCTGGCACTAACCAGTGTGCCAACCTAGACAAATCTGTTATCTTCTCTGAGCCTTGGATGCCTGGTCTGCAAAGTAGGGATGATACTGTGGACTCGAGGGGTTGCTGAGGGAATTAATGATTTTATGGATTTGTACAAAATGTTTAGCAAAGGACCAGAGAGAGAACATGGACATCTCTACATTCTTAAAAGACATGATGGGGGCCCTGGCATGTTTGGGTCAGTGGATAGAGCATTGGCCTGTGGACCGAAGGGTCCCGTGTTCGATTCCGGTCAAGGGCACATGCCCGGGTTTTGGGCTGGATCCCCAGTAGGGGGCATGCAGGAGGCAGCCAATCAATGATCCTCTCTCATCATTGATGTTTCTATCTCTCTTCCCTCTCCCTTCCTCTCTGAAATCAATAAAAAAATATTTTTAATAAAAAAGACATGATGGGGGAATGCTTGTTCCCAAAATCCCTGGCTCAATAAGCAGCCATGTGAGGATGAGGAGGCAAGGGCGGGACACCATGGGTGGGCAGTGAGATCAGAGGGGACACACTCAACACCTCACTGGAGAGAACTGGTGGGACGACATCAGGGCCACCTCTAAGTCCAGGGGCTGTAGGACAAACAGCAGACTGGGGAAGGCCAGAAGATATGGTAAGAAGCTGGTCTCCCATGCTCTAGGTGAGCTCACCCCATATGGAAACCACTCCTCTTTCAGTGGGGTGTGGAAGCTGCCAACCTCATGAAACCCTCATGAAATATATAGTTAAGTTGGAATGTTAGGGTTGCAAAGGGCCCACAGAGCCACAGATTAGGAATCTGAGGTCAAGAGAGGGGAGGGCCATGCCCGGAGTCAAATAGTGGGCAGGCAGCAAGGCTGGGCTTCCAGCGGTGCCCCATGACAGTGCTCCCTCCACGGCCCCGCCCTGACCCCAGCCCCACCTGTTTTGTCCAGCGACTAAATGGGATCAGAGTTTCATCGCCAAAGAGTTACTGCAACGTGACAAGAGTTAGCAAACACGTTGGAATGGTGTCTGCAAGGACTGTAAACAATGCTCACAGAGGGCATGCACAGGGCAGAGCTTAGAGGCCGTGTGGTGTGTGATCGGGAGCATCTGGCACGTGGGAAGCCTCTGGAGGGAGGGGGTCTGGTTTTGAAGCCCAGCTCCACTGCCCAGATGCTGTGTGACCTTGGGCAAGTTGCCTATTGTCTCTGAGCTCCTGATCAGCTATTTGCAAAAGAGAGGAAACAGTGCCTACCTCTCAGGGTTGGTATGAGGATTATTTTGTAGGAGATGATGCACATAAAGGGTTTACATGGTGTTAAGCAAAGTGTGTCCTCAATGAATAGAACCTATGATCATTATCAGCAGCTGCTGCTGGTGATAAAAAGGTCCATCAAATCCTGGGTATTTTTCCTATATGGATTAGAAACCTAATATTCTCCTCCCTGAGTATGAACTTGAGATACTTTCATGTTCGGGGCCAGTGGAAGCCCATCTCAAGACTGAAGAAAGAAAGTCAAGGACTTAGGGAGATTGGGTCATTTTTGAATCAGCTAAAGAACTAAGATCTTTTTACTGGGAGACCAAGGGGAGAGGACATGACATCTCTATAGCTCCCAAAGACCCGGATGGGGAGACACGTGTCCACCAAAGCCCTTGATCCCCACCTTGAAACTTGAAAAGGGAAAGCTCAGAGGTGGTCACCTTAAGGAGCTATGACTTCACTCCAAAAGACAGTACAAGGTGAAGATGTGAACAAATTCCAAAGAGATTTAGAAAACCCTCTAGGACAAGCATGTCAAACTCAAAGGCTAAAACGGGCCAAATAAATGAGGCAATGCAGCCTACGGGCCACGAGTTTGACATGCTTGCTCTAGAAGGTAGATCTGTGTGCCTAGCACACAGAAGATGCTCAAAATTGTTTACCTAAATGAATGACAGTTTGCAAAGTCCTGGGCACGGACCTGAGAGGCCTACTAAGTCCATGCTCTGATGCCTTTTGGAGAGTCTTTCCATCCCACGATATCCATTCTCTGAAAACTGCCTTCCTCTTCTCTAGAGGCGACCCCTTGCTGCCTTGTTTGTTCTAGAGTTGACTGGACCAGGGTGGACACTTGAACCAAAGTAGGCCAATTCAATTCTCTCTCCAAGGAATTTGGAATTGGGGTCTGGGAAGCTAGCTAACTGATTGAAAGTGCTTAAGCTGGGAAACCTTGCCCACCATGCAAAGGAAAAGAACAAAGCAGATATGTAGGAAGAAGCATGAAACCCATGCTGCCACCGAAAGGTAGAAGGGAAGAGCTGCCCTGGTTTCTGGTAACTCTCCAGCTCCTGTTACGCTGAATATTCTACCACTGTACAGGCGGGTGTGCCACCTTAATCACCCACAAACTGCCCCTTGATAGCTTTGTCAGACATAAATCGGGAAATGGCTTCCCAGAAAGATACCATTTCTGTCCCTACTGATGTTCACACAGCTATTCATTCATTCATTCATTCATTTATTCAACTAGTTATTGAGTGCCTGCTATGCATTCATACCCTGTGTAAGAGACACAATCTCAGCTCTCGGGACATCACTATCTAAGGGGTGAGAAAGAGCCAAGTAAACAGGCACTGGTAAAACAGTGTGATTAGGTACCAGGGAGCCCACGAGAAGCAGAGCCGCGTCTGCTTAGGAAGAGCAGGGAAGGCTTCCCTTAAGCTACGATGCTTGACCCTAGGACTGGACAGGAAGAAAAGAAACGAAGAGACTGACTGTACTGGGAGGCAGCATAGGGAGCGCTGGGTGTAATGGTAGGACTGCTAGAGGAGACAGGCTTGCTCTGGGAAGAATGGGCAAGAAGCCCTAGCCAATGTGGTTCGGCTGGTTGGGCGTCTTCCCGTGCGCTGAAAGATTTTGGGCTCGAGCCCCAGTAGGAGGTGTGCAGGAGGCAGCTGAACGATGTTTTGCACTCACATCAATGCTTCTCTCTTCCTCTCTCTCCCTTCCTCTCTCTCTAAAAATCAGTAAAGAAAAAAAAATAAAAATAAATGAAAAAACAAAAAACAAAACACACAAACACACACACACACACAAAAGAAAGAAAGAAAAAAACAGAAAGAAATTTTAAAAAATGGGCAAGGTGATTAACATAGTTCGCTCATTCATTAATTTATTCATTCAGCCTGACCGGTTTGGCTCAGTGGATAGAGCCTCGGCCTATGGACTGAAAGGTCCCAGGTTCGATTCCGGTCAAGGGCATGTGCCTTGGTTGTGGGCACATCCCCAGTGGGAGGTGTGCAGGAGGCAGATGATCGATGTTTCTCTCTCATTGATGTTTCTGGCTCTCTCTCTCTCTCTCTCCCTTCCTCACTGTTAAAAATAAATAAAATATATATTTTTTAAAAATTTATTCATTCATTCCAACAGGAATCTATTGGTGCCTCTTTCATCCAGGCATGGCCTTCCTTCAAGAGGGGAGAATTCTAATCACCCTCTTCTCAAAAAAATACCTGAAAATCATTTACACTGGGGTATGAATCATTTATCCTCTCTGATACAATCGGCAAAGACTTGAGATAAAGAAAAATACTTTTTACAAGAGTTTATTTATAAAGAAAAATATTTTTAAGGAGGAACTTCTGGTCATAGCCTGGGGATGGGAAGGTATTTGGGGAAAGGCACAGAGGTGTCCAGAACGTTTGCAGTGATGTGTCACAAGCTGAGGTGCTAGCCCCAGCCTCCCCAAAATAATCTCCCTGCAAGATAATAGCCCAGTCAGTTCTCCAAATCTCCTCCTCTTTAAAATGGGAGAAAAATAATATAACATGGGGGGAAAAAATCCATTTTCCGCTTAACTCACAGAGTTACTATGAGACTCACATGAGATCGCAGACATGTGCCAAAGCTTGAGGCATTTGGAAAAAATTAGTATGATTCTTACTGTGGCTTGTTTTCTGCCTCTGTGTGAGATCAGCCGTTATTTCCCATGCCTGAGCCTGGACAAGTTAGGGAGGAGGGGGAATCAGGTCTGGATTTAGGTGGGTCCATTTAACCCCCAACAGTTGTTCTCAAAGTGGGGGGTCCCTGAACCAGCAGCATCAACATCACCTGGGAATATGTTTGAAATGCAAATTCTCTAGCTGAATCAGAAAATCTGGGATGGGCCCAGAAATACTGTGTTTTAACAAGCCTTCCAGGTGATTCTGATGCATACTAAAGTTTGGGAATCACTGGTCTAATTCTACCCCTCAGAGATGCAGTAAATCATCATTGCTAAGAGTATGGGGCTGGCCCCAAACTGCCTGGTTTTTAATATTAGCTCCTTAGGTACTTGCTATGTGTTCTCTCTGTGCCTCAATTTCCCTGTTCATAAAATGAGGATAATAATAGTTCCTACTACATAGGAAGATTCAATGAATTCACATAGGTGAAGTGCTTATAACGCTACTAGAGGCCCAGTGCACAACATTCGTGCACTGGGGGGGCGGTCCCTCAGCCAGGACTGCACCCTTTAGCAGTCCAGGAGCCCTTGGGGGATGTCCGACTGACGGCATCAGACATCCTTAGCACTGCCGCCCCTGCTGCGCTCGCCAGCTGTCAGCCCGGCTTGTGGCTGAGCAGCGCTCCCCCTGTGGTAGCACACTGACCACCAGGGGCAGCTCCTGCATTGAGCGTCTGCCCCCTGATGGTCAGTGCGCATCATAGCGACCGGTCATTCTGTCATTCGGTCGATTTGTATATTACCCTTTTATTACATAGGATAATTTGGTAGCCAATAATGTTATCTATTTCAAAATTAAACTCAATTTGGTTTAGGAATTTCTTAACTTTCCTTGAGCTAATTAAAGATAACTCTCCCCACCTCCTCCACCCTCCAATGATCCTGCTCAACAAGATGTGGGAACCACAGGTACAGGGCAGCAGCCTTGAAACCTCTGCCACTGGGCAGCCACAGAGTGCAAGATATTATACATCTGGAGTGCTGGCTGTGCCAGGAATGTTATTTGTCACTCTCCCAGTCACCCTTTGAGATAGGCATCATCATTCAAATTTTAGAGACAGAGCGACCAAGGGAAAGGACATGTCCAGGTATGCCCAGGTCACGGAATGCTGAACAATGGCAGAGTCCTAATTTAAACCGAGGTCTGGCCAATCCACAGCCAATGTTCCTTCCATACCCACAAGTTGCCCCACAAAGGTTAGAGGATACAGCTTCTTTGATCCTGAGACTAGACCTGCTTTGAACCAGAACCCCAACTCCACCACCTCTACCATATCCTCTCACCATCCTTTCAAACTTTGGGGAGGAAAGACGGGGGCGGGAGGGAGAGAGAGAGAGAGAGAGAGAGAGAGAGAGAGAGAGAGAGGCCCATCCAAAGAAAGCGAAGTTCATAACAGTGGTGGGGCCTCAGCTACAAATACTCCAAGGGCTATTCTACCAAAGAGAAAACAGATTTGTTCAGGTTGGCCCTGGGGATGATTCCCAGGACTGTGAGGTGGAAGTTGGGGAGATAAAAACAGATTTCAGCTCAACCAGAGGAAGAAGTTCCTAAGAAAAAATAAATGATCCCTGGGAACGAGCAAGCTTCCCATCACTTGAAGTATTGGAGGACTTCAGGTGCTGGAGAATGATCCAGGCACTGGATTTGGGATTAGTATTGACTACCACTTAGATTTCTCTCAGAGCTCAGAGTCCATGGCTCCACGCAAGAGCCTGGGCCGGCACTGGACAAAGACAGGTAAAACACCGAGCCTCAGGGACATGTCTGGACTTGGAAAACCAACTGGAGGCCTTCTGACAGCCTTGCCTGGCTGGTCCTAGACAAAGCCTGAATTCCAGCTGGTGGCACTGCCCCACTCCACCCAAACCATGCACACATGCATGCACACACACACACACACACACACACACTGCTCTGGCTCTCCGGTTTGTCTTCTCTGCAGGCAAAAGACCACAGATGGCAGCACTATGGCCATGCCCAGCTGTCCTGCTAGGAAAGGCCACATGCATGTCCCCCCACCCCCCGCTGTCAGGATCCATCAATAGGACCCATTCTTCATTCCTGTGATCTCTCAGAGCCAGCTGTAGTTACTATGGTGACCCAGCCAAGGAGGGCAGAGCTGCTAAAGCTAAGGCCTTGGGAGCTGCAGATTAGATTCCACCATTAGATATTCACTCCTTTGGACTATTATAAGAAATAGGCACCGTGTTTGTAGCATCCCATGGCCATTACAGCGATCATTAATCAATCACAGTCCTTTTCCCACTGACCCTGGGGTTTGTTCCTCATTCTGCTAAGACTGCTCTACCTGTTACACTAGAATTGGCACAGGAGATGAAACCTTTATCTTTGCTCTGGACCATGATGTTGTTCCTTGAGAGATGAAGTCACGGAATATTAGAGATAATCTAACACTACTTCCTCATTTTACAGACTGCAAAACGAAGGCTCAGTTGAGTTTCTTGCCCCAGGTCTCATTGGATATGCAAACACACTAAAAAGGAATACATACCGAATCTTGTACAGGGCTTCACAGTTTGTAAAGCAGTCTGACACCCACTCTTTAAGACTCACAGCATCCCAAGGAGGTTGTCATTGCTTTTGTCCCCCTCTGGCTAATGAGTTAATGAGGCCCAGAGAGGTAAAGAAAATTGCCTGAGCTCACACAGACAGAGTGGTGGAGATGGACCTGGGACCAAAACTATTAGACTATAACTCCCAGGCTCATTAGCAGTCTGTGGGCCCTAGGCACTGGAGATCCATGGGGTTACTACCAGGGCCCTAAGAAGCCGCTCTTACAGAATTGATCTCAGAGAGAGGAAGGGAGAGAGCGAGAGAGAAACAACTATCGGCTGCCTCCCACACCTACTCTGCCCACCACCTTTTAGTGCACAGGACGATGCTCCAACCAATGGCCAGGGCTCCTTTTCTTTGTTTGTTTATTTTTTTAAAAATCTTCACCCAGGGATGTGTTTTTATTGGTTTTAGAGAGAGAGGAAGGGAGAGGGAGAGAGAGAGAAAAACATCTATTGGTTCCTCAAATCATAACCTGGGTATGAGCCTTGACTGGGAATCAAACCTGTGACCCTTTGGTGTATAGGATGATGCTCCAACCAACTGAGCCACACCCCCAAGCTGTCCTTTTCCATTTCTTAATCAATACTAAAAATACATCTGTTGTGCCTGGCCAGTATGGTTCAGTGGTTGAGTGTCAACCTATGAACCAAGAGGTCATGGTTCGATTCCCAGTCAGGGCACAATGCCCGGTATGTGGACCTGATCCCCAGTAGGGAGCGTGCAGGAGGCAGTAGATCAATGATTCTCTCTCATCATTGATGTTTCTATCTCTTTCTCTCTCTTCCTTCTCTCTGAAATCAATATATATGGGATAAAAGTACAACTGTTGAAGGAAAGTCAATGAAACTTTGACATTAAAAAGGGGTCCTGTCCTGCCCTGGCCAGTGTGGCTCAGTTGGCTGAGCATCCTGCCACGCACTGAGAAGTCGCAGGTTCCATTCTCGGTCAGGGCACATGCCCAGGTTGCAAGTTCAGTCTCCGGTGTTGTGGTGCATTCGGGAGACATCCAATCAATGTTTCTCTCTCTCCCTTCCTTTCTCTCTAAAATCGACTTTAAAAAAGAGGGGTCCTCCCATGAGGTGGCAGAATACTGGCTCTTTTGATCTTTGACTCTGACGTCCACAAGAAGATTAAGCTATGTGAACATGTTCAATGTGAAAATTAAAATGATATTTTAATATGCAAACTAAAATACTTAGAACATTTAATGAAATGATATGTTGAATGCAAAAAAACCAACCCATGGTTTCTCATTTCCACATCCAACTACCAACTTATGGGAAGGGCAGGAGGTGGAGACACATTACAAGACACAGGGATGCCACAGCAAGCACAGACTACATGAAACCACAAGACAAGCCCCCGCGTTTCTTTAACACGTGGACCGCAAAACACAAGAGCACAAATGATGGAGTGGGACCCTTCAGAAGCTTAAAACACACATCAACAAGTGGACACACGTGGGTCTGACTTGAAAATAAACTTGAAGTTACAACAATGATGAGATGGCTGGAAATCTGAAAGCTGGGTAATTGATGATTTAGGGATTATTGTTAATATTTTGGGGTGCAGTAATGGTATTGTAGTTATGTAAACAAACAAAAAAAAAGAAGGCCTTACTGCCTACAGATTCACATTGAAATATTTAAGGATGAAATGATATGATGTTTGTAATTTGCTTCAAAATAAGATGAGAGTAAGGGAAGCAGGTGGGGATGTGGAGAAGGCAGGACTGGGTTACAGGTAAGTGGTGGGGGTGGTTTCATCATTCTGTTCTGAATATTCTAAATTCTCCATCATCAGAAAAAAGTTAGAGATAGCAGATGAAAATGTAAGATTGGCAAATTATTAATCATTGAACCCGGGTGAGTCTACTTTTGTGTATGTTTGAAATTTCCCACAATACTAACTTAATAAAAGAAGACAAGAGGTTCAGTGGGGAACCACTGTGCTAAGTTACCTGAATCTGTTCTTGACACCTTAGTGATCTGGCCCCTTTCAATGGGCAGCTGTCTGGGCATGGCTTTCAACAGAGGAATGGGATGGGAGAGAGCGGGTTTTGGAGAAGTCATCCTGAGAGCGGGGGGCCCATGACCAATGGAGGGCAAGGGACAGGGAGGGGAGACAGGAAGGGGTTAAGACTGATCTGCTGGCTAAAGGTGGCCATAAGCTCCATGGCCTCAATACAAAGAGGACACTTAGTAGAAAGGGCACAGGATACAGGATGTAGAGTGAGGAGACGAGGGTTCTATTCCAGACCCAGTTCCTCACTAGCTCTGAGACCCTGAGTGAGTCCCAGGCTTTCTAGGCAAATTCGCACCTGCAAAATGGGAATGACAGTGGCTGCTGCTCCCGCCCGCTCCCACTGAGAATCAAATCACATAACGAATGTCTGTAGCCCAGGCAAACATGAAGTGTCCTATTCCTGTCATGCTCTAAGTTTGCTTTTTCTCACCTACCGGCCCAACCACCAGATCCAGAGAAATGCAGGGAGCCCCACAGGGCCCTTCCTGGGTGGCCAGCAAGGAGGGGAAAGGGTGGGGCTGAGAAGTATTTGCTAGCATCCCACCTCCGGGCAATCACAGCGCAGCTCCACTCCCTTAATAGTGTCCAGCATCTCAACTCTGCAAACCGGCTCCTCTCCACCCAGTGGGGCAGAGAATCAAGTCTCTAACAGAGTCACTGGCACATAGTAGGAGCTCGTTCACACACACACACCATGTGCAGGGGCTGGGGAGAGAGGGATGTCAAGGCACTGCCCTGAAGGCGCTCACAAGGAGACAAGGAGACGCTTGCTAAGGGCTGAGGAGGCCTTGAGAACCTGGGGCAGGAGAGAACCGGTGTGGGGCACAGACAAGGAGCGCCCACCCCACCCTGGGAGGAAGTGATGCTGCACCAGAGCCTGGGAGGATGAGGAGACACTGATAAAGCAGAGCAGGACGGGGAAGAGGACTCTGAGAGGAGAGGCGCCTCCGCCAAGTCCCTGGGTGGGAGCTCAGCACATTCGGGGAACAGCCAGGGCCAGTGGGGAAATGGTGAGCAGTGAGGCTCGGCGGGGCCCGAGTGCCGGCTGGGAGCCCATGCTCACAGAGAGCTGCACAGGTGCTTCTCTGTCATCACTACCGCGTGCCAGGTTTTCTAAGTACTTGACACGCTTTATAGTATTGCATGGACTAGTAATCCTGCCAACCACCCCAGGAGGCTTTACGGAGGAGGAAACTGAGGCCCAGGGAAGTTAAGGCCTGTGCCCAGGCTCGCACAACTAGCAAACAGTGGAACCTAAACTCAAAACCAAGGTGTTAATCTTTGGAGTCCAAGGTTTTAACCAAAACCTCTACATGCTACCCCACCCCCTTCCCCCCCCCCCGCCCCCTCCCCCCCCCGCCCCCAGTCCTCCGGAGCTCCTGGAGGTTCTAGACGAGAGGAGGGACCTGATAAATTCTTGTGGTACAAAGATCAACTGTGGGGCTCAGCTGCAGACTCTTGTCTAAGTGGGAGAAAGGGGGTGCCCTTGTCTCCCAGGCATGACAGGGCGATGGGAGCCGAGCTGAGCCCAGCCCAGCCCAGCCCAGCCCAAAGCACATCACCCAACAGGAAGGACTCGATTCCAAGCTCTCAGGGTGAGTCCACTTACAAACAGGAATCCAACCTCCGCCCACTTACCCAGTGCTGGCTTTGGGGCAGGCACCTCGCTTATTCCTCCCAATAACCCTGCGAGGTAGTCATTATCCTCCCCCTTTGACAGAGGAGGAAACTGAGGCTGGGGTAGCTCAGGCAACTGGCTCAAGGTCATGAAGGTAGTTCTCGGAAGCATAGAGCTCTCTGCCTCCAGAGCCCTCCCTCACTGTCACGCTAGAGCAAAGCCTGAGGTCAATCCCACCTCCCTGAGCCCCAGTTACCTCTGTAAGGATAGCTGTGAAGGTGAAATTAGGTCATATTTTTTCTAATGGTGGATGTTGGGCATCTTGAGAGGCAATGCAGAGACATTGTGAGAGAAGAGGGGTGCTAAATTTTAGGCCTGTCTCTGCCATTAACCCCTCTGAGCAAGTTCCTTTCTCCCGGGCCTCAGTTTCTCCATCTGTACAATTTAGAGCTAACAAACATGAACTCTAAATACCCTTCGGGATCAAGGCTCTGGGACTCAGAGTCCAGGTTAATCATACCTGCCAGGCTGCTCCAACCTCAGCCACCCTCGGGACTAAAAGTCTCCAAGTGGTTTTCATGTGGGACAAGCCTCTACACCCAGCACCTGAGCGTCCAGGCTGGGCCAGTCAGGAGGAGCCAGAGGAGAGCAGGGCTCTCTCCAGCCGCCCTTAGCATCACCCGTGTGGAAGGACCGCCAGCCCTGCCCAACTGGAAGGCCTGGAAGCCAGGACCCAGGCCAGCCCCAGCCTCTGGTGTGACCTCGCTAAGTCTCCTTCCCTCCCTTGCTCGAATCCTCCTCTGGAACTAAGGGATTGGGTGGGAATGTGGAAGGCTCCTGCCAGCTCTCACATTTATTATTCCAGAATCCCTCCACCTCTCGCTGTTTTCCTTCCTGCACTGCTGGAGCCCTCGACCGCCCATGTGCCCCTTGGTGGGGCCCCCACAGACTTCTCCCCAGCCCGGGAACCTGTCCAGTCTTGCCAGCTCAGCCCCACCAGTTGCCCTTGCAGGGTGGTGGGAAGAGGGGACGGAGAGGGGTTGCAGGGAGGGAGCCTCACCCTCACCATATGCTGAGGCCTCTGCAAACCCCAAGTTTCCTGGCTGGGACTTTCCTCAGGAGACAGCTCAGCAGCGATGAGCTAAGAGAGCAAGAACTCTGCAGACAGACCGCCAAACAGTCTGGTGCGACCCTAGCCTGGCCTCAAGCCCTGAATTCCACCCAACCCTGGGGAGAGCCCGCCTGCCCTCCTGGACGGAGTGGCAAAGGGTCCTATGACTCCCATCCTCTGGGCCCCCTTGTAGGCCTGGATGAGTCCCTCCCTGCCCCCCACTTGGACTTGATATCCATCACTAATCCCTTAAACCCCAGGCCTGTCCAACTTTTTGCAATTTCCTCAGTTTGCCAGACCTTTACTCATGTTGCTCCCGTGGCCTGGAGAGCCCTATCCCATTCTGCCCAGTAAACGCTCCATCTTTCCTGACTCGGCGTACAGGTCACCCCCGTCCCTACCACACAGAACTGACCCCTCCAGAACTCACCCTCCTGCCTTTATGCCACCCTGTGCCCCTTTTTATCAGGGCACTCATGGCCCTTATTTACTCCACCTACTTGACTTCTAAAAGCTCCAAAATGCCAGGGGTTGGCTCATTAGCTTTTGCATCCACAGCATCCATGGGGGACCGGCGCATGAGTAGCCATAAGTGTTTGTGGAATGAATGCATGAGTAAATGAATGAGTGGATATTAGCAAGGGCCCATGGAAACACAGAAAAGACAGCAGGAGTGAAGGACTCCAGCTTTTACATCACACTGTTCTGGGGTCCAAATTCTGGTTCTCTTCGCCGTGTGACCTGAGACAAGGGACTTAGTTTATCTGAGCCCCCATTTCCCCACCTGTCAAATGGGATGATAACATTCAGGCCTATCTTAAAGGAATGTGAGCGGGCATTTAAGCACCTAGGCCAGTACTGGGCACACAGAGAGGTCTGCATGGCAGCTATCCTGCCCAGCAGATATCTCTGTATTCCCCGGGCCCTGAGTCACACATCCCCAGGCTGCCCAGTGGAATCGCCTGGGGCACTTAAAAAGTAAGGATGCAGGAATCTCTCTCCAGACCGGTTAAGTCAAAGTCCCTGGGGCGGGGGAGGAGCAGCCAGGCAGCACCAGAGGAGTGAGGCGAAGCACTCTCAAGTGCTTTGGACGGCCCAAGTCCAAATCCTGCCAGTAGAGCTGTCAGATTTAGCAAAAATAAACACAGGGCATGCAGTTAGATTTGTATTTCAGATAATCAGTGAGTAAGTTTTTAGTATAAATATGCCCCAAATATTGCATGGGCATCCTGTATGTTATCTGGCAACCCTGTTTACTAAGTTATTTTATCTCTCTGTGCCTTTGTTTCCTGATGAGGATGATATGAATCAATATATGGGAAATGCTTACAACACTGCCTGGTGTCTGCCATTCCTATTCTTAATGCTTTTAAAGCAACCCAGATGACATGGAAGAACCTTGAAAACATCATGCTAACTGAAAGAAGTCAGATACAAAAGGCCACATATTGCCCGGCCAATGTAGCTCAGTGGTTGAGCGTCAACCTATGAACCAGGAGGTCACAGTTGGATTCCTGGTCAGGGCACATGCCCCCGCACTGCAGGCTCGATCTCCAGTAGGGGGCGTGCAGGAGGCAGCCGATCAATGATTCTCTCTCATCTTTGATGCTTCTATCTCTCTCTCCCTCTCCCTTCCTCTCTGAAATCAATAAAAAAATATATATATTTTTAAAAATAAAATAAAATAGTGGAAATGGTGAATTTTTCCCGACTTTTGAAAATCTACCTAAAAGCAACCCAGGGGATTAGAATGTCCAGCCAGGTCTGGAACTGGGTAGGCTCTCAACAAGTGCCTGAAGAAGAAATGAATGGATGGGAGAGAGCTCGGGCAGAGAGCCTGCCTAGATTCAGCTACTCATTCCTGGACACTTCAGGGTGCACACGATTTCTCTTTTTGCCCTGGTGCTAGGGCTGCACAGACAACTTGAACACTCACGCATCGTGTTTACCTCATCCCTGTTGTAATGATCTCCTCCTTTTCTTTGTGTGGCTCCTGATCTCTGTAACTATCCCTGTGCAGGTGTACTTGTGTTTTCAGTAAAAGGGGATTTTAAAAAAATTATTAAGTATGTTATGTGCCAGGTATATCCTAGGTTCTTTATCTGTAACCCCTTCAAACAACCTCATAAGCCCTAGCTGGTCTGGCTCAGCGGATAGAGCGTTGGCCTGCAGACTGGGGAGTCCCAGGTTCGATTCCGGTCAAGGGCACCTGTCTGGGTTTCGGGCTCGATCCCCAGTGGGGGGCGTGCAGGAGGCATCCAATCAGTGGTTCTCTCTCATCATTGACGTTTCTATTTCTCTCTCTTCCTCTCTGAAATAAATAAAAATATATTTAAAAAATAAACAAACAAACAACCTCATAAGATTGTTATTATCACCCCTGATTTACAGATGGGGAAACCGAGATTCAGAAAAGTTGAGTCATTTGCCTGAGGTCATTCAACCAGTAAGAATTCAAACCCAGGTCTGTCTATTTCTGTGCTGTCTCCATAGACCTAGGCCACTAGCCTATATGCTGTGGGTTGTCGATCATCTTTTCATGGATGATTGATATCCTTCCCAGATGGGGGCCTTATCTATCACCTCCAAGCCCTCAGAACCTACCATCCTACCTTTGTAAATAGATTTTAATGGATTACTAACCTTGAGTGGGCAAAGCAAGAGCTCATAATAGTTTTCACTCTGCTCCTCAGCGTTGCCTGGGGAACTTTTGAACTGCTTATTTGTCCAGGCCTCACCCGGGGGAGATTTTGATTCAGTCGATCTGGGTGGAGCCTGAAGTTCTTAAAAGCAGTCAAGGTCAAAAACCAGCTGAGTTAGAGAACCTTCAGCAGCTGTTTCCAGCTCAGCCTCCCATCCCTCCACAGTGAGGCCCAATCACAATGCTCCCCTGACAAACACAGCCGAGAGTCCTGACCTTGAGTCTCGGAGAACTCACGGTGCCTCTGTGGGCCTCACTGCCCCATGTGCTCTGGGGCCAGGCACTGAGCCCATCAAAGGAAACTTCCAGCAGTAACTGTCTGAGGACTATACGAGCAGATGTTTTATTGTGCTTCACAGATGTTGCTTTTTTTTTCTTTTTCTTTTACAAATTGAAGGCAAGACCCAAGACCAGCAAAAATATTACAGCTCACTTTAGTGCCAAACTCACTTTATTGCAGTGGTCTGAAAAGAACCCCGAGTGTCTCCGAGGTCTGCCTTTGGGGGAAAGCATTTTCCTTCTGCTCTGACTTCAAGTTCCCAAACCTGCCTATGTCATCTCATTGCCAGAAACACCAGACAAGGAATTAAACACCGAAGACAGAAATTTGAGGACGGGGTGGAGGTGGGGAGACTTTGGGACACTGAGCTCAAGGCTGACAACTCCAGGGAGACTCCCTGCTCTTGTGAGGGCCAGCCTGGTATGGGAAGAGGCTGGGCTCAGCAGAGCTGGGTCCTAAGTCCATCCTGGAAAAGCCCTCTGGCCCAGGTCCATGATGGCCATCCACGTCTCTGGTCCCCTATGTGGGGGAGAACTTCTCATCTGCCCCTCCTGAAATCAGTCCAGGCCGGTGTGGAGGGGAAATAGCACTAAATCTGTTCTTAAGGTCATGGATGACCTCTGCGTTGTCAAAGCCAGGGGTCATGTCTGTCATTTTCTTATTTTATTTCTGGACACGTAGGCAGCATGTGACAGCCCTCTCATCGCAACATCCCTCTCCTGGCTTCTGAGGCTCTGTACTCTCCTGACTTCCCTCCTTCCTCACTGGCAGCTCCTTCTCAGTCTCTTTTATTAACTCCTCTTCCCATCCAAACCGCTCAGCACTGGAGCTCCCCAGAGCTTGGGCCTGGGCCCTCTTCATTCCTCTCCCTGGATGATCTCATCCATTCTCACAGCTTTAAACACCAGCTAATTCAATGTATGCATATGTGGTTCATGGACTGCCTGCCTGAGCATCTCCTGGGGTTCTGATTAAAATGCAGATTCCCAGATACCCTCCCGCATGCTGGCAAACCTGCCAAGGACATTTGCCCCCCTCCCTCTTTTTTCTTTTTTTTTTCCTTCTTTTTTTTTGCCAATATGGGAAATTACTTCCTGCACAAGTCTTGGCTGAGTTTGCCTCCTATGAGAGCTAATAAGATCAAATTCTTGCTTTTCCAGCCTCTCTTGCAGCTAGGGTACAGGTGTATGAGCTAGGCTTGCCCAATAAGAGGCACTCACTACAAATTGAATTAGGAGCAGAGAGTGTAGAAGATCCATTCTCATGCTGGTGGCAACAGCAGTGAAGGTGCCCAGTCTCCAGGGGATGGTGACAGTGCAAGCTGTGACATTTAGTGTGTAGTAGCAGCATCCTGGCCAAACTGGTTCAGTGGAGTGATTTTGGCTGAGATCCTGCCTGATGCCTTACCCCAGTCTCCAGCTTCCCAGAAACTCTGCAAACTGCTAAATATTCTCTTTTAATGAATTCCTTTTCTGTTTAAATCAGCTCAGGTTGGTTTCTGTTACTTGCAATAAGAAGCCCAAGTAAGATACAGCTACCGAATTGGACTCTTTGGGAATGATACCAGGTGATTCATACACAGAGTTTGAAACTCAGTATCTCAATGCCGACAACTCTCAAATGTGTATCTCCGGGTCTACTCCTTTGATCTCCAAACTCATATATCCAAGTGCCTTCTTGACATTTCTCGTTGGATGTCTCAAAGTCCTATAAGATGTACAAACAGAATTCTTGACTTTCCCTGAAACCTGTCCCTCTCCCAGATTCCCCCTTCCTAAGAAGGGTGAATGGCACTCCCCCATTAGGAATCTGGGAACCATTCCTGACCACTTCCCACATGTACTCCATTAACAAATCTTGATGTTACTACAGTCATGTATCACTTAACAATGGATATACATTCTGAGAAATGGGTCGTTGGAGGATTCTGTCGTTGTGTAAACACCATAGAGGGCACTTACACAAACCTAGATAGGATAGCTTACTACACACCTAGGCTATATGGTCTACCCTACTGCTTCTCAGCTACAGGCCTATACAGCATGTTATTGTCCTGAATACTGTAGGCAATTGTGAACGCACTGTGTTACCACATTAGAACAGCTATGTTGTCACTAGGCAATAGGAATTTCTCAGCTTCATTATAATCTTATGGGACCACCATCATACCCAGTAGGGGGTGTGCAGGAGGCACCCGATCAATGATTCTCTCTCATCATTGATGTTTCTCTCTCTCTTTTCCTCTCTCTTCCTCTCTGAAATCAATAAAAATATGTTTTTTTAAAAATAACATAAAGATGGGAGAGGACTGAAGCTATGGGTGTGGGTGCGATTGCCTGGGGAGAGAGGCTAGGATGCGAAGAGATGAGGACACAGGACCAAACCTAAAGGAAGGCCTTGACCGGGAGGATGAGCCTTCCTGCCACTGATCGCAACGTGCAATTACTGATTTGTCTGTTTGCTACTTGCCTTTCCCAGAACACTGTGAGCTCAATGCAGCAAAGACTGCGTCTCTTTTAATGAGCTATGTGTTACCCGGTGACTAATACAGGGCCTGGCATGGAATAGTCCCCAGGCACTATGCTGGCTGCTGTGTCCTTCAGCAGGACCGGTTTCATCCATTCCAACATGATTGGGTCCACTGGCCTCTACAAAAAGCCCAAATACTTTATTGACATTCAAGGCCCTCCAACTCATGCTGTATCCCCTGAGACCTCCAATCTATCTTTTTAATTCCCTCACATGTGAGCTCTCCAAAGTGGGGTTCATCTACGCCTGGACAACTAGGTGGGCACAAAACAGGATGAGCAGTGCCTCTCCCTGATCCTAGGTTGTGCCAAACGAAGCAGAATTGCCATGGACATTTGGGGGGGGGGGGTGAGCTTTCTAGGCCCTGGCCCTCCTCTCTGAGAAGTGCACCCGTTCCCAGTGTAGAATTCTGTGCCATGTTTACCTGTCCTAAGTCTCCATGACCTCTGTTGATGGAAGCAGGGTGGAGACCTGGCTTCTGGAACCAATCCAGAACTGGGCCAGGCCATCAACCTCTCAGCCAAGAACTTGGATGTGGCGCACGAGACCGGCTTGATTACCTTTAGATGCTGGGCCAGTGAGGTCACGTGAATGTGGGGGCTAACGCTACCTGTCCTCCCCAGAAGATTGCTATGCCCTGTGGGGCCTGTGTGATGACAAGCGATCAAAAGCACTGTTCAGATACGCAGAAAGAAATAGAGGCAGCCCGGCAGGGGAGCTCAGCGGTTGAGCAGCAACCCAGGAACCAAGAGGCCACCAGTTTGATTCCCAGTCAGGGCACATGCCCAGATTGCTGGCTCAATCCCCGGGGGGGGGGGGGGGAGGGGAGCGAGGCGGGGTGTGGCATGCAGGAGGCAGCCCATCAATGTTTCTGTCTATCTCTCTCTTCCTCTCTCTCTAAAATAAATCAATAAAAACGTATTTTGAAAAAAAAAAAGAGAAAGAAATAGAGGCCAGAGACAGAGAGGATGATGAAGCAGCTGCCTTTGTTCCTGACGACTGAGGCCCTGGTGAAGTCTACTTTTACTGACGGCTCTTCAGTCCCACGAGGCACCTCCAATTCTTTAAAACAAATTTATCCAAGCTTGAGAGGGTTTATGTTTCTTACAAATAATCTCTAGGATTATGTAATTTTTAAAAAATATATTTTTTTGTTGATTTCAGAGAGGAAGGGAGAGATAGAAACAACAATGATGAGAGGGAACCATTGATTGGCTGCCTCCTGCACGTTAGACCGAGCCCGCAACCCAGGCATTGCCCTTGACCAGAATCGAACCTGGGACCCTTCGGTCTGCAGGCTGACACTCTATCCACTGAGCCAGACCAGCGAGGGCAGGATTACATAATTGTTATTGTTTTTGTAAAATGAATATAGACAAAGCAGGTAAAATTCACAAGAATATTAAGAATTAAGAATGAAATCCTTTCTGAACAAGATTCAAAATAGCAAAAATTGGCCCTGGCCATGTAGTTCAATTGGTTAGAGCGCCATCCCAATACACCAAGATTTCATACAAAAATCAGGGCACATAGAGAAATCAACCAATGAATGCATACATAAATGGAACAACAAATCGTTGTTTTTCTTTCTCCCTTCCTCTCTCTCTAAAATCAATCAATAAATAAAACAACAAAAAAAGCAAAAGTCACAAAGGAAAAGATAAATTTGACTCCAGTAAAATTTAAAACTGTGAAGTATAAGACATGATACCAATTTAGGCAAATATTCCCCCTAACCACCATCCCCTCCCTGATAATATATTTTCTCTGAGGACACACATTGGAAAGCATGCACAGTTCAATAGCAATTACCTCTGGGGAGAGTACAGGGATTGTGAGACGTGGTCAGAGATGACTTTACACTTTTCAGTTATGTTTTTAAAATGTTTTTTTGTTAATCCTCAACCAAGGATATTTTTCCATTGATTTTTAGAGAGAATGGGAGGGAGGGGGAGATACAGAGAGAGAGAGAGAGAACATCGATGTGAGAGAGACACATCGAATGGTTGCTTTCCGTATGTGCCCCAATAAGAGCCAGGGATCGAGCCTGCAACCGAGGTACATGACCTTGACCGGAATCGAACCCGGGACCCTTCAGTCCATGGGCCAAAAGTCTATCCACTGAGCCAAACCAACTGGGGCTGTTTTTAAATTAAAAATTATTATGTCCTTTGTGCAATTAAAACTTCATTAAGTCATATATATATATATATATATATATATATATATATACACAGTATATCACAAGTCTTTGAAGACCTCCTATTTGTGGTGAACTGCTTCATTTGAGACCCACTAGGAGATATAAGTTCACTAGTAGTTTGAGATGCATGATATAGCATGAATTCTCAGCACTGGTTAAAATGGCTTACTTGGTTCCTGTATATGCTCTCTTCCCACCAATCTCAAAATTCACTCTGATCTTCTTCACTTAATGGAGTTTTTCCATCCTTCAATGCCCATCTGGAAGTGTCACCTCCTCCAGGAAGCTCTCCCTGATTGCACCAGTCCTCGCTGCTCTCTCCCTCCCCTACTTTAACAGCCTCTATGGCACTGACTGTACCTTTCTCTGGGCACTCAGAACAGATTCCTAGGGTTCCTACTTATCTCTCTACGATAGGCTACTTCTCCCCAGCCAGCCAGCAAACAAAAGCAGTATCTTAATGTCCTTGGTGCCTAGCATGGAGATGGCATGGAGAATTGGTCAGGCCTTAGAGTCAGACAGACTCACTATGTGACACAAGGCAACCGCCTTAACCTTCCGGGGCCCACTTTCACCTGTTATGGTGCATATCAATGAGATGGTGGGTGTAAAGGGGCCCCAGAACAGGAAAAGGTGGTGGATAGAATGGTGATCTGTCTTAAGACTCTCCCTTTTGTACAGAGTTTCACAATAAAAAACAAAAACCTTTAACAACCCAGAGAAGGAGGCATGATTAGACCCATTTTAAGGGGAAATGACTGCGGTTCAGAGAGGTTACATAGGGAGGACAGGCAGGTGATCTTTAGAAGAGAATAGGACCAGGGGCTAGAACATTGTGTAGACATGCCAATTCTTCCCTTACTCAGCTGTAGGAGCTCGGACAACTCTCTTGCTTTCTGGGGTCATCAGTTTCCCCATCTCCAATAAGAGCCTCCCTAGGTGATCTCTATCTTAAAGGGTCCCCCAGGGCTAATATTCTAGATTCCTGTGACCTGCCCAGGGTCCTTCTCAGCATTCTGTACAAAAGGTCTGCAAGTCCAGGACAGAGTCCCTAGTTACTCCCAGGAAACCAACTGGGACTGGAAGACTTAAGAATCAGTAGTGCCCTGGCTGGTGTGGCTCAGCTGGTTGAAATATTGTCTAATACACTGAAAGGTCATGGGTTCAATTCCCAAGTCAGGGCACATACCCAGATTTCAGATTCGATGCCCTGTCAGGGCGTGTAACTGATTGATGTCTCTCTCTCATATTGATGTTTCTCTCTCTCAAATCAATAAGGATTAAAAAAAAGAATCAGTTGCATTTTGATTTAGACAAATTCACACCCCTTCAAGCCTGGGGGTGGGTTAGTCATGCCAGAAAAGGGGAGTGGGAATGCCAGCTTCAAACTACATCCTATATAATAAAAGGCTAATATGCAAATCGACCAAACGGCTGAACGACTGGTCACTATGACACGCACTGACCACCAGGGGGCAGACGCTCAATGCAGGAGCTTCCCCCTGGTGGTCAGTGCGCTCTCACAGGGGGAGCGCCACTCAGCCAGAAGCCAGGCTCACGCTGGCTGGTGAGTGCAGTGGCGGTGGTGGGAGCCTCACCCACCTCCGCAGCAGCGCTAAGGATGTCTGACTGACGACTTAGTGGGGACCGGGCCTAAGCCAGCAGTCAGACATCCCCTGAGGGCTCCTGGACTGCAAGAGGGTGCAGGCCGGGCTGAGGGACACCCCCCCCCCTCAAGTGCACGAATTTCATGCACCAGACCTCTAGTGCAAATATAAACACAAATGGAAAACCAAACAGGAAACCTCTGGCAAGTCCAATCCAAAGGTCAGATTCTAACTTTTGGGGCAGTGAAAGAGAAAAGCTTGGGTGCCACAGGCTTTCTGCTGTAAAAACAAACCTCATGTGCACCAAATCAAAGTCCCAAAGGCGAAAGGGACCGAGTTTTGTTGAGTCAGAATTGGGGCAAAGCTGAACCCTAACCAGAGCCTGCTTCAGCCTCCAGACCCATTTAAGGGCTCCCTCCCCCCTCCAGACACACATAAGTGCTTACACACACCGAGCCAGGCAAGGCCAGATGCACCGGCATAAATGGGCATTTCTGTCCCCGGAGAAGGCTTCATCGTACAGTTCCTTCTCCTGCTCTGATTTAACATTCTAATGAACAACCCAATAAAGAGGCTGAACTGTGACAGCCCTATGGGTGCCAAAGGCACTGAATTCTTCCAGGTCAGGAAATATGAGACGATGAAGACAAACTTGGGGAAGCTGTCTCCTCAGGATGAGGCTCTGTGGCTGTTTCCCCGGGAGCCTCCCAGCAAAATACAAGTCGTCGTCAAAGTTGGTGGACTCTAAGCTACTGGTTCTGCCCAAGGAAGGAGGCCAAAGACTGGCTGCTTATTTTAACTAAAACTTGTACCCCTACTACGTGCAAAGCACTAGGCTGGGCTCCGTGAAAGAAATGGACAAAAGAGACCTAGTCACTCCGTAGAGAGGTCCGTCAGTTAACCGGATCATGATTCCATTTATCAAGATGCATGCCTGACATGCACTGCCTCACGTAATGCCATAGCCCTGTAGGTAAACATTATTATCTCCATTTTACAGATGCCAGAGTGGGGCTCAAACAAATCAGGTCACATGCCCAAGCTCACACAGCTGGCAAACTGCAGAGCCAGAATTTGAACACAGTGTGCCTCCCCCAAGGTCGGTGCTCTTTCCACAATCCTCTATCACCCCACTTCAAAGGGACAGACACAGCCTCTGAGAAGAGGGTTCAGCCTGCCAGAGGAGAGAAGGAAAAGAAATTTCCCACGACACTGATCCAGGGTATTATGAACTATTGAGCTTCGTGTCAGCCACGCAGTAGGTGCTCAATACTCTTATGGTGAAGGATGGAAGGTGACAGCAACAGCGGAGGTCCAAAATGTCACCCAAATCCAGGGCATCCTCTGGAAGGGAGCTGCAAAAACATATCCTCCACTGGCCCAACGCTGCAGGGTGTCTGCCCTGGAATATTCCCTGCAGGGGAAGCCGGTAAAGTGCAGCAGGTCCCAGAAGAGGAATGAACTCCAAAGAGTAGGGGAATGGGGTGGGGCAGCCTGCAAGGGGGGAAGACCAGGCCTGGGACGCCTTGCTGGGAAAGACAAAGAGGAGAGGGGAAGGGGAGGAGACTAGAAACTTGCCAACAGCCTGGCCAAGGTGAACCCCGGCTCCTGGCGCCTTCTCATTTGCATTCATTCCACAAACACGGGCCAAATCTCAGAGCCAGCGGCCAGGGGGAGGGGGCCTGCCTGCAGCCGGGGAAAAGTTCTAGTCTGAGGCGGCAGGCCTGCTTCCCAGAAGGGGAGTGCCTTTGGGGCCAAACCCGTGGGGCTCCGAAGATGAAAACCCAAACATGCCGTGAGGAGCTGCGCAAACACACGCGATGGTGCAGGTAACCAAGAACACGGGGGGTATGACCCCCGACCTGTGACCTGTCGTCGAGGTGACCTCAAGGCCCCCCACAAACCATCCCTCCGGCCCTCCCCAAGGCCTCGACGGTGAGGACGCGGATGTCCGAGATGCACCCAGTTCTCACAGATCTAGGGAAGGGGGCAGGTTTTGGGGAGCGGTAAGGGCCAGTGCAGCTCCCGTCACACCGGTGAACGTCAAGGCGAGACCCTGCCGGGACCCGGGACCCCTCCCGCCTCGGCCCCCTCACCTCCTCCCGCACCAGTGCCGCCCCCCGGCACCGGGGCATCTTGGCGGCGAAGGCTGCGGCCCCAGCTGGGGAGTTGAGGTCCTCCACTGTGACGGCCAGGAACTCCGCGACGCTGAGCTGCTCGGGCATGATGGGTGCGGGGCGGGGGCTCAGGGGCTGCGGGAGCTCCGGGGCTGCGGGAGCGGGGCGCGGGGCGCGCTCACTGCACAGCTTTGGGCTGGCCTCACTGCCCTCCGAGGGCGCCGTCAGGGCCTCCGCACGCTCCACCCCCTCCGCGCCGCCCCGCCCCCGACTGCCTTCGCAGCGCACTGTCCAGTCACCTCGGGTCCCGGAGTCCCCACCCCGTCCCCAGCCCCATCCTCTTCTCGGCCCCGCCCCGTCCTCTTCTCGGCCCCGCCCCGTCCTCTTCCAGACCCCGCCCCCTCCTCTTCTAAGCCCCGCCCCTGGCCTCCCAGCGCCTGGCTCACTGCCCCGCCCCTTGCCCCACGGCCCTGCTCCTTGCCTCTCGGCCCCGCCCCTTGTCTCGGTCCCGCCCCGGCCTCCCTGAAGCTCCCCAGGCCCCCTGCCGCCCTCCAGGTTCCGCTCCCTTTCTTCCCGCTCCCTGGTTCTCCTCCCTCCTTTCGTTCCCAGCCCCCATGGCCTCGCCCCTTCAGCTTCACCACCACCCGCAAGCCCTGCCTGTCTCCGTGTCCCGCTCCTCCCGGAATCACCCCACCTCTCCCTTGCTCCCCGCACCCAGTTGTCAGCCTCCCATGCCGTGCGCCACCAGGGACCCCCCCAGCCGCATGCCCCGCCTCCCGGGTCTGTGTGGCTAGGCCCCCCAGGGTAACTGCGATTTGGGAAAAATTATTCCTTCTTGGAACCTGTTTCCTTCTCTGCAAAATGGGAAGTCTGATGCCCATTCGTTTATGATGTTGCGAGGAAAGAATCTAACACGTGCGTGTACCCGATAGGTGCGCAGTAACCCTCTCCTTTCTACCTGGCCTTCTCACCCGCGCCCTTCTTTCTTCCTGGGCTTAGTCTGGTGCCTTCTACCCCTGGACCCCGATCACCGGCCCTGCCAGGCTAAAGACTGCCACTCCTCCCCACGCACTAACTTCTTCCTCTTGGGAACCACCTATATCTTTAGGTGGATAACGATGGGGTTCGGAATACAGATCTACTTCGATTTCATTGGACGCTCAGGCCTTCTGGAAAAGATTCCTTCAGGTAAATATCAGGGAAGCACCGAGGTGACTTTGGAGTCTGATAGGTCTATTTTTTAAAAATATATATTTTTAATTGATTTCAGAGAGGAAGGGAGGGGAGAGAGAGATAGAAACATCAATGATGAGAGAGAATCATTCATTGGTTGGCTGCTTCCTGCACGCCCCCCACTAGGGATCAAGCCCGCAACCTGGGCATGTGCCCTGACTAGGAATCCAACTGTGACCTCCTGGTTCATAGGTGGATACTCACTGAGCCAGCCAGCCGGGTGTGGAGTCATCTCAGTTCCAATCCTGGTGCTGCTACTGACCAGCTGTGTGCAGCTGAGGAAATTGCTTGCTACTCTAAGACGGAATCAGTACCTCTTAAAATGGCCCAATGGTATGTTATCCTATAAGGTGATCGAGAGAATTATATACTTTGTGTAGAAAAAGAAAACTCGAAAAGCTATACACTAAAATATTACCACCTGAGGACATTATGAGTACATTTTTTTTTCCTTTTGGTTAATTTGTGTATCTTAACTTTTCTATAAGGGACATATACTACTTGGGTAATAGAATTAAAAATTGGAGAAAAAAAAACATGTACAATCTGGTGGAGACAGGACACATGTGCTGTGAAGTACAACTCTGCTTCACCCCGCAGGCACCTTTCAATCCGCTGCAGTCTGCTTTCAACCCCAAGTACTAGCAAGAGGTCAACTCGGCTCTCCTTCTCTTAAAACACAAGAGGCACTAACTTCTCTTGCTTGGTTTCTGGGAGCATCTGGCACTGTTAGCCACTCCTTCCTTCTTGAAACACACGTTCCCCCCCTTTTTTTTAAATATATTTTATTGATGTTTTACAGACAGGAAGGGAGAGGGATAGAGAGCTAGAAACATCAATGAGAGAGAAACATCAAACAGCTGCCTCCTGCACACCCCCTACTGGGGATGTGCCCGCAACCAAGGTACATGCCCTTGACTGGAATCAAACCTGGGACCTTTCAGTCCGCAGGCCAACGCTCTATCAACTGAGCCAAACCAGTTAGGGCAAAACACATGTTCCCTTGACCGAGGATATTTTCCCATGGATTTTTAGAGAGAGTGGAAGGGAGGGGGAGAGACTGAGAGAAACACGTGTCTCTCTCCCATCGATTGGTCGTGAGATACGTGCCGTGCCGGAGAGCCTTCAGTTCGCAGGCCAACACCCTCTCCGCTGAGCCAACCCGACTAGGGCTGGGACAACCCTTTTCCTTGGTGGTCCTGCCTCCTCTCCGACTGCTCCTTCCCAGAGAGCTTTCTGAGATGTGCTTCCTCTGCGTGGACCTTAAATGCCGGAGCCGTGGGGAGCCCTCTGCTGGGCCCCTTGCTCTTCCAGCTCTACCCAGGCTTCGTCCAACGCCACCAGATTCCTTTTCACCGTTGATGTTGATGTTTTCTGTGCTAGTTTCCTATTGCTGCTTTAACAAATGACCGCAAATTTGGCGGCTTAAAACAACACCCATTTATTCTCTTACGGTTCTGGAGGCCAGAAGTCTGAAACATTGTACTGGACTGAAATCAAGGTTATCGGCAGGCCACACTCCCTGCAGAGGTTCTAGGGGAGCATCCGTTTCCGTAACCTTTTCCAGCTTCTGGAACCGCATACCTTGCATTCTTTGGCCTGTGGCCAACTTCCTCTATCTGCAAGGGCATCTTGGGCTTGCAAAGGTATCACATTGCCTTCTTTCCTGTGGCCGAATCGCCCTCGGCCTCGGCCTTAGAAGCACATTTGTTATTACAGTTAGGGTCCCCCTGGATAATCCAGGATGATCTCCCCATCGCAAAGATCTTTAAATTAATCACACCCGCAAAATTCCACAACTTGAAATAATAATAAAAACAGTAACCGTTATCAGAGTTACTTTGGGTAGGTACTCTCCTAAGCCCATAACATACAATAACTCATGAATTCTCTCTAAGGCAGGTACTATTATTACCCCCATTTTACAGAACAGGAATCTAAGACAGGGAGCCATAAGGAACTTGCCCAAGGTTACTGGCAAGTGATTGATGGAATCAGGAGACAACACAGGCAATCTGGCTGTGGGCCGGTGCCCAATGTCTGGGCTTCTCTTTGTCTTGGTCTAGGCCAGTGGTCGGCAAACTCATTAGTCAACAGAGCCAAATACCAACAGTGCAACGATTGACATTTCTTTTGAGAGCCAAATTTTTTAAACTTAGACTTCTTCTAACGCCACTTCTTCAAAATAGACTCGCCCAGGCCGTGGTATTTTGTGGTAGAGCCACACTCAAGGGGCCAAAGAGCCGCATGTGGCTCGCGAGCCACAGTTTGCCGACCACAGGTCTAGGTGAAAGCAGACCCAAGCCAGGGAGGAACACTGAAAAGTTCAAGTTTGTCTTCACTGACTTCCTCAGAGGGGGAGGGTCTCCAGGGTCCTCTCACCCTCGCCCCCTGCTCCAGCCGGAAAGACCTCCAGTGGAGGACGTGATGGGTGGGCTCAAGTCTTTTCTCAAGCCTAGTGGAGGCAAGCTTTGGAGACGGGTCTGGCTTTCAATGCAGGCTGTGCTCCTTATTAGCTTGGGAAAGCCTCAGTTTCCCCAAGTGGAAAATGGAGATAACAATGCCTGTCTTATGGGGCTATTGTGAGGATGAAAGCACTCAGAAAATGGTGACTGGCATTATTATTTGTCTTTGATTGAAGAAGAAGAAAAAAAACTCCTTACAGTTTCCTGGAAGTCTGTCTTATAGTTCCGAGTTCAGAAGTCTGAAATGGGTCTTACTGGGCTAAATTCAAGGTGTTGGCGGGGTTGTGTTCCTTTAAAGCAAAGAATCCATTTCCTTGCCTTTCAAGCTTCCAGAAGCTGTGTGCCTTCCTGGCTCTTGGCCCCTTCCACCATCTGCAAGCTAGCAGTATAGCATCTTGAAATCTCTCCCTGCCTCTGACACGGCCTCTTCCTCTCTCACTTATAAGGAAGGCCCCTTGTGATTACCCTGGGCTCATCTGGAAACCTAGGATCTCCCCATCTCAAGATCAGCTGATTGGCAGCCTCAATTGCATCTGCAATCTTAATTTCCCCTTGTCACATGACATAACATATTCACAGGCTCTGGGGATTAGAACGTTATTCTGCCTTCTACAGGGGGCAAGAGAACACTGTTGTGCAGTTCCCTCGGCGGTCCCAGACCTGCCTCTTGCTTCAACAGTGTTTGGACGGAACAGACCCAGGGACGCCCCTTATCCAGTCACCACCTGCAGAACCCCCTCCGGGACCAGCCAACACACCGGGTTTTTTTCTACCTTCACTCCTAATTGCCGAACAACCGTGAGCTCCCAAATTCGTCAGCATGATTCCACCGAGGGGGAGGCTGCGGCCCGCCGCCTGGCCAGCTGCCTCTGCGGCCTCCACACCTGCCTCTCTGGGCTTCTGTTTCCACCCTGACGACGTGGCTCTCGAGGCGTGGGCCGCTTCCTCCCCGAGTTGGCGGAGAAGCGCGAGGGGCTGAGCATCTTAGAGTTGAAAACCGGGGAGGCGGCCACACTGTCCTCCAGGCCGCGCTGCAGCCGCCCAGGTGAGGGGGCACCGCTCAGGGCCATGGCAGCCGCCTGGCCTCGGAGAGGAGCCGGAGCCAGGCCCCGGTGGAGCTGCAGGCCCCGGGTTCCCCCCACGCAGCCCCTCAGCTCCGGGACTTCCTGGAGAACCACTTCCGGGGTGAGGAGGTGAAACTCATCACGAAGATGGGCGACCACCGGACTCACCTCCGCAGGCTGCCGGCCCCCAGGCTGGGCCGGGCGAGTGTCTCTTCGAAAGGCTCACCCTCAAGCACCACGAGGAGCCTGTGGAGCCCAGAGGCCTTTGGGGGCCCCTCTGCTTCCCCTGGTGTCTGGCTTTCACCTGAGCCTCTCCCTGAAACTACTAGCCATTCTCTTAACCACCCTGGAGCCCTCTCCCATGCATTGGACCAAATGAAACAATAAAGCTTTTTGCAGCAGAAAAAAAAAAAAAAAAAGAGCCCCAGCTGGTTTGGCTCAGTGGATAGAGCGTCGGCCTGCGGACTGAAGGGTCCTGAATTTGATTCTGGTCAAGGGCACATGCCTGGGTTGTGGGCTCGATCCCCAGTAGGGGGCATGCAGGAGGCAGCCAATCAGTGATTCTCTCTCATTATTGATGTTTCTATCTCTCTCTCCCTCTCCCTTCCTCTCTGAAATCAATAAAAATATATTTTAAAAAAGAAAGAGAGAGAGAGAGGAAGAAATAAAGAAAACACTGTTGTTGGGCAGTGACATACTTGGACTCAGCTATGAGCACACCCATGCTCAAAAACCTACCATGGCTCCCCATTGCCTCCAGGATAAGGCCAGACCGAACAGCCTGGCAGGTAAGGCCTTTTATGAGCAGGCACTTTCTGGCCTCCTTGCATCTGCTCTACCTAAAAGGCTTTTTCTTCCACTTACGATCTTTAAAGTCCTTCCATTCATCATGGCCAAGTTCAGATGTCATCTCTTCCATGAAACCTTTTCAGAACCCTCAGAATGATTCTCCCTCCTCTGGCACTATTATAGAATGTCTTGACTGGACTTAGTTGTGTATGTCCTGGTTTGAATTGGTCCCCATCTGACTGTGGGAAGTTGAAGCACAGGGACTATCATAGGTCTACTAGAGGCCCGGTGCACAAAATTCATGCACGGGTAGGGTCCCTAGGCCTGGCCGGCAATCAGGGCCGATCTGTGGGGTGATTGGCGGGGTGATTGGGGGCCCCCCCGCTCACACACACCTTGGCCTGGCACTGCCCGCTTGCCAGCCCTGCCCCTCACCACTGCTGCCACTGGTCACCATCTATGGGGTGACTGGTGGGGTAACCAGGACCCCCACTTGCACCTGCCTTGGCCTGGTGCTGCCTACTTGCTGGTCACCCTGCAGGTCGCCCCACAGACAGCAACCGGTGAGGCGATTGGGGCCCCCGCTTGCACCCGCCTTGGCCTGGCACCACCTGTTCACCTGCTCCACCATCCCACCTAGTCCCGCTCTTGTCGGGGCCCATCAGGGCCAGCAGCACCTCCATTGCCGCCTGCTGCCAGCACCGTGTCGCAGACACCCACCATGTTCCACGCTGCCCCCTGGTGGTCAGCGCACGTCTAACTCCTGGTCGGTCAAACTCCCACCCGTGGGGACAATTTGCATATTAGCCTTTTATTAGATAAGATGGTTCTCACCCTTGAGAATTGCATAGGATCCCCTGGAGGACTTGTTAAAACATAGGCTGCTGGATCTAACATCCAGAATTTCAGATTCAGATCTGCAGTGGGACCTGGTAATCTGCATTTCTAACAAATGTCCAGGTGATCCTGATGCTACTGGTCAGGGAACACACTTTGAGGACCACAGACACAGAAGTTGGGGTGTTGGCATGAGGCTAGACTAGGGCTCTCTCAGCTCTGCCTCTCATTGCAGGCTTTGGATACATCCTTGGCCTCTCTGAGCTGCTTTCTCATCCCTAAAAGGATTCATCCCCCTCCCCCACATTAGGCTGATGTAAGGAGTGACAGGCTCAGGATAGCCCCATGTGCCTTGATGGTGCTGAATAAATGACATAGTGCTCTACCACTATAATTTCCTTCTCCCTCTGTTTGGACACTTTACTGGGTGTCCAAAAAAAAAACACCTATGAATTGTGCCCTGCCTGTGTGGCTCAGTGGTTGGGTGTCAACCTATGAACCAGGAGGTCACGGTTCAATTCCTGGTCAAGGGCACATGCCCAGGTTGCAGGCTCGATCCCCAGTGGGAGGGTGTGCAGGAGGCAGCCGATCAATGATTCTCTCTCATCATTGATGTTTCTATCTCTCTCTCCCTCTCCCTTCCTCTCTGAAATCAATAAATATATATATATAAAAAACATACACAAAAACCTGTGAATTGATTTTAGGGAAAACTACTGACTTGGACCGTGATGTAAAATGCTGGCAAAATGAGAAGAGCTAAAATAGCCAAACCAGGTGTCTGGGTGAAAGGAATGCTAATTACCTTCACACTGGTGAGCATTTTCCTTCTATGCCCCGTGACCACGCAGTGCAATAACAGTCATGTGTATCATCACAGTGGGCAGAAGATCAGCTATATCCTGCGTTTATGGTCATTTACCCAACAATGTTTGCCCAGCCCCTCCAAGGAGCTTGCCTGGTGCCGGCTGGCTTGCCTCAGGGGATGCACTGCCTGGGGAAGAAGACTCCCTGTGGCTGGGCCACTGCCTCCAGACTTCCCTAAGATCTGTTCCCTTAGGACAGCACACACACACACACACACACACACACACCGCTTCCTTTGCTGCTCCTGGAGCAAGGTGTCCTCTCACCATTTACATTTTCATGACGTAAGTCATGCTTTTCATGGGTAAAGGGCTGTGTCTTTCTTTCCCCAGCATCTAGCATGTACACACAAAGGGAATGTCCAAGGCCAGAATGGAATCCACTTAATGCCAATTAGGAGGCTGGGCCACCTGGTGGTGAAGACCATGAGTCTTGGAGTTTGGCTGGCCCACTTCCAGTCCTGTTCCATCACCAGGGCTGGGACTAGGATAAGACAGGTGAGGCGCCTCTCTTGCCTCACCCTACTGCCTCAACCTATTCATGGTCCTATCTACCACTTCCAGCTGTGTGACCTTAGGAAAGGAGCTTCACCTCTCTGGGCCTCACTAAGAACAATAATATCTATTCAATAAGGTTTTGGGCAAATTAAAGAAAATAAAACCTGGTCCTTAATGATTCTTAACAGTCTCAATGAAGGGTAAATTTTCCTCCAATTTCGGTACTTGTCCAAGTGGCCACCAGAGGGCAGTGGTCTCCATGCTGGGAAAATAACCTGCCTAGTGATCAGCGATCTCTTGGAAGGAACACAGAACACACACACACACACACACACACACGCACACACACACACACACACAGAGGCAATCTCAAGTAGAGGATATGATGAGTGGTCTAAAGTCTTTTCTCAAGCCTAGTGAAGACAAGCTTTGGAGACAGGTCTGGCTTTCAATGTCCTGGTGTCATGTCTAAGAAACCATTGCCTAATCCAAGGCCATGAAGATTTATGCCTATGCTTTTTTCTAAGAGTTTTATAGTTTTAGTACTTATATTTAGGTCTTTGATCCATTTTGGGTCACATTTTGTGTTGTGTTAGGGGTCCAGCTTCATTCTTTTGCATATGTATATCCAATTGCTCCAGATCATTTATTGAAAATATTTGTCTTTGAATTGTCTGGCACCTTGTAAAAAAACAATTGACTGTAAATCAATAAAAATATATGTAAAAAACAATTGACTGTAAATCAATAAAAATATATGTAAAAAACATACACAAAAACATCATGTAAGGGCTTATTTCTGGACACTCCATTCTAATCCATTGATCTATGTCTGTCCTTGTTTTTGTCTTGACTACTGTAGCTTTGTAATAAGCTTTGAAATCCGGATGTGTGAGTCCTCCAATGTTTTTTTCTTTTTTGAGATTATTTTGGCTATTCTGGGTCCTTGGATTTCCATATGAATTTTAGAACCAGCTTGTCAATTTTCTGCAAAGAAGCCAGTAAAATTTTGATGGGAACTGCATTAAATTTGTAAATCAATTTGGGGAGTATTGGCATCTTAACATTATTAAGTCTTTCAATCCATGAACGTGTGATGTCATTTTATGTATTTAGGTATTCTTTATTTATTTTAATCTTTTTATTGCTTTTTAGAGAGAGAAGGGAGATACATAGACACATCAATGAGAGAGAAACATCATTGATCGGCTGCCTCCTGCACACCCCTACTGGGGATCAAGTGGGCAACCTGGGCATGTGCCCTGACTGGGAATCAACTGGTGATCTCTTGGTTCCTGGGTGGATGCTCAACCACTGAGCCACACAGGCCGGGCTAGGTATTCTTTAATTTATCTCAACAATGCATTGTAGTTTTCAGAATGCAAGTTTTGCACTTGTTAAATGTATTTCTAAGTATTTTATTATTTATCCTATTATAAATTAAATCTTAACTTTATTTTTATTATTTATTGCTGGAGTATAGAAATACAGCTGACTTTTGTATGTTAAGCTTGTATTCTGCAACCTTACTGAACTCATTTATTAGTTTTATATATTTTAATGGATTCCTTAGGATTTTCTATATATGAAATCATGTTATTTGCAAATAGAGCTAGTTTTTATTCCTTCTCACTTGGTGACTTTTATTTCATTTTCTTGCCTAATTGCCCTGGCTCGAACCTCCAGCACAATGTTGAACAGAATGGAGGAAGTAGACATCTTTGTCTTGTTTCTGATCTGGCGGGGGTAGGGGATGGGGAGGGTGGAATATTTGGGATCTCACAATTAAGTATGATTCTAGCTGTGGGTTTTTCATAGATGCTCTTTATCATGTTGAGGGTGGTTGTTGTTGGCTTTTTTTTTTTTTTAATCACAAAGGAGTGTTGAATTTTGTTAAATATTTTTTCTGTATCTATTGAGACGACCATGTGGTTTTCATCCTTTATTCTATTGATATGGTTCTTTGCATTAACTAATTTTCAGATTTTAAACCAACCTTACATTCCTGGGATAAATCCCCTAGTGTCTAATTCTTTTTATTTATGTGGCTGGATTTGTTTTGCTAGTGTTTTGTTAGTGTTTTTGAAAATTTTTGCATCTCTATGCAGAAGAGCCCTCATGCCCATTTATAGTTAATCTCACTCTTACCTCTAATCTCAGGCAACCACTAATTTTATTGTGTGTTGTTGTTGTTTTTGCCTATAGAGTTGCCTATTCTGGACTTCATCCAGATGGAATGGATGTTATCTTTGGGGACTAGCTTCTTTCACTTAGCATATTGTTTTTGAGCATCCATCATGTATCCTTTTATGGCTGAACAGTGTTCCATTGTATGGACCTAGCATTTGTCTCTGTTCACCAGTTGATGGATACTTAGCTCTTTCCAGTTTGGGGCTATTATGAATAATGCTGCTATGAACATTCATGTGCAAGACTTGTCTTTGCATGAACATGTTCTCATTTCTCTTGAGTAGACACCTAGGAATGGAATTACTGGGCCCTATGATAGTTTTATGTTTATCTTTTTGATGAACTGCCAAACTGTTTTCCAAAATAGCTATACCATTTTACATTCCCACCAGCAAAGTGTGAGGGCTCCCTGGGAACATAGTTAAAATAGTGTTTCCTCACCTATGAAGTGGCAATGACACCGACTTCATTAAATGAACATTAATTGAGATTATGTGTGAAGGACTTAGCACAGTGCTGGGCCTAGACACCCAAAAGGCTTAATAAATGGCATGTTTTTAATGTTCCCTTGTCTATGCTAATGTCCCCAATTAGACCTTGCTTTGCTTACCTGGGATTGTCTTCATGCCTTCCATGTATGACTTCTTTTTAAAAAAATATATATTTTATTGATTTTTTACAGAGAGGAAGGGAGAGGGATAGAGAGTTAGAAACATCGATGAGAGAGAAACATCGATCAGCTGCCTCCTGCACACCCCCCACTGGGGATGTGCCCGCAACCCAGGTACATGCCCTTGACTGGAATCGAACCTGGGACCCTTGAGTCCGCAGGCTGATGCTCTATCCACTGAGCCAAACCGGTTAGGGCGTTGTATGACTTCTTGGTGTCTAGTTCCAGACCCTTCTCATTAGTCAGTCCCTATGGTCAAACAGCACCCCCAGACCTTGTCCCCCCATCCCACTGCTCTTAGGATCTGTGTCAACCTCTTTGACTCAGTGGGCTTTTCTAGGGCACGAGCTCCAAATCGGCAGAGCTGGGGCAGCGAGCAGTGCTCTATGATAACCTTTGTCTGCTAGACCACAGGACAGAACATATTGATTGCTCTGCTTGGAAGGAGGATTCTGATCCCCCAGATGCCCAGCTCCAGGTTACTCCGTTTATCCATTAGGACACAGTTTGGACATCACCTCCTCCAGGAAGCCTTCCCTCATGACCCCTCAGCTCCCATAGTGTTTATTACTGCCACTGCCACAACATGTGTCATTACATATTTGTCTGTGTTGTGAGCATCCTGAGGATGAGGACTAACCTCACTCCGTCTATCTCCCCAGTGCCTAGCATAAATAACCCATAAATAACCTTCCCTATACAAAGTATTGAAGTTTACATGTTAGCGTCAAGGGAAACTACAAAGGGTTCTCCAGCTGGACCTTGAAGAAAAAGCAGGAGCTTGTTCAGCTGACATGGAGAGAAGCACAGGCCAAGGGGAGTGCACAGCAGGTGTAAAGGCCCAGAAGAGAGAAAACAGGTGGTGGGAAGGAGTGGCAGTGAGCCTGGAAAGATAGGGTAAGCCAGTTGCAAGGTTGTAAACGGACTTTCATGCCAAGCAAAGGGGGAAGTTTGATCCTAAGGGCAGAGAGGAGCCATCCATTAAGTGGGGGAGCGGCGTAATGAGAACCGTGTTTTAGAAAGCTCTCTCTGGGGTGCCAGAGGACATGGTTCTCTAACTTCGGCTGCATCAGAATCACCTGGGGGGTTGGGGGGTTTATTAAGATGAGGTTCTGGGTCCTACCCCGAGTTTCTTCTTCAGAGGGTCTCGAATGGGGCCTGAGAATATGCATTTCTCATAAGTTCCCAGGTAATGCTGGTCTGAGGACCACGCTTTACCAGTAAAAACCACTGCTAGCCCCAGCTGGTTTGGCTCAGTGGATAGAACGACAGCCTGCGGACTGAAGGGTCCCCGGTTCAATTCCAGTCAAGGGCACAAGCCTGGGTTGTGGGCTCGATCCCCAGTGAGGGGGGGCGGGCATGCAGGAGGCAGCCAATCGGTGATTCTCTCTCATCATTGATGGTTCTGTCTCTCCCTTCCTCTCTGAAATCAATGGAAATGTATTTTTTTTAAAAAAGTTTAAAAATATTAATGAAAATAAAGTAAAAACCACTGCTAGCCCTGGCGGGTTTGGCTCAGTGGATTTAGTGTTGGCCTGCGGACTGAACGATCCCAGGTTCGATTCTGGTCAAGGGCACAGACCTCGGCTACAGGCTCAATCCCCGGCCCCAACTGGGGTGTGTGCAGGAGGCAACCAATCAATGTGTCTCTCTCACATCGATGTTTCTGTCTCTCCCCTTCCCTTCCACTGTCTAAAAATCAATGAACAAATGTCCTTGGGTGAGGATTAAAAAAAATAAAAAAAATAAAAACACTGCCAGGGAGGATGAGATAGGGAATGGGTGGCAGAGAGGATACTAAGGGAGCTATTGAAATAGCCCAGGCGAGAGGAGATGGAGGCAGAGCAGGGCAGGTGTGAGCTTTTTAGCTCTGGGTGCCGCCACCTTTCCAGTGTCTGAATGGTGAGATCTCAGGCATGGTCATAAGCCAGGGTGGCCACGGGAGGCTGTTTCTGGAGGGAAATCAGCCACTTGGTCACAATAGTCCCCACCCCCGACTTGGGAGGACACGACCCACACTGGCAATGACCTTCAGGAAGCACAGCAGAGCCAAGGCGTCCAGAGTTGCTGTTTAATGCTCGATGATCACAACTCAACGAGGTTTACATGGTGCTCATCAAAGTAGGACCCGGGGCGAAACCAGGCCGGAGGGAAGTGACCCGGAGGGTCCCGGCACCGAGACCAGGCCCCCTGGGTGTGCTCACCCTCGAGACACAGGTGGCGCATGCAAGGCTTCTCCCCTCACCCAGGCTGGCCGGGCTTCTGCTGACTGAGGGCCCCCCTGGGAGAACAGGGTCCCACCATGCGGTGGGCACCTTGGGACGCAATGATGAGAACCAGAAAGCTGCTCGCAAACAACCGCAAAAGGCTTGCACTTCAAACGCACTAAAGCCACACAATGCCCGGACGCGGGGACACCCAAACGCTTCCACTAAAAACTCTAAACACTGCAGAACTGATGCCGAGAAGACGTGGGGAGAGAAAACAAAGCCCGAACCCTCCCAGGGCCAGCTTGAGCGCTTCATCACCCCACCCTCCTCCCCGCAGCCGGGGGCGGGCCGGCATGCAGTGGAGAAAGGAAACCACTTTGGTCCAGCTAACACTTCCAACGAGAAGGGACACGGGAGCCTGTCCCCGGTTTTGAGAAACCTCTTAGAATCTCCGACTCTACTCAACAATTTAACACTACTGGGTTCCCCGGAGCCCCGAGCCCCGAGCCCCGGGGACACAGGTGACTCAGGGGCTGGGAACTTCCGGCAGAAATAATGGACCTTCGAAATAAGCGGGTTTTTCTTCTGGCCCAGTTTTAAAGGCTACCTGGCCTCTAAAGGAAATACCCCTCAAGATGTGCTCTTAAAGCACGTGAGTGAACTTGGGAGGTTTCCAAGTGTCTTTAGTAAGAAAGAGGCTCAAACTTGTATCCTCTCCAGAGCCTGGGCCAGCCCCTGGGCCAGGCAGGGGACAACGCAGGAGAGGGCAGGGCAGCTGCTCAGAACACAGGCCAAGGACCCAAGGGGCAGCCCCTCTCTCCAACTCTATGGCTGGGCATTCGGAGAATGAGCCTCAATCCTGGCCAGATTTCACCCTTAGACTCATTTCCGGTGGGTCCTCCAGGCTGCTCCTCCCTTTCTGCTGACTTAAATCTAGGAGAAAGCTCTAGATAGAGCCCAAGGCAGGGAAGTCCAACATCCCTGTCCTCAGAGATGGTGAGTGGCTAAACAGCAGCCCAGCAAGGAACTCAGAACAGCAACACCCCCTCCAGCCCCACAACCAGATCCCATGCAGCCCGCCTTCCTCCCGCAGGGGCCAAGGTGGCCCTGCCATGTTGGGCTTCAAAACAGGCTTCTGATGAGAGCCCTTCGGACCTGTGGAGGCGGGGAGGCCAAAAGCATCTCTGTAAATCCTACAAAATTATAGAACCGGGCACCTTGGACCTGCAAATGACAATGCACAACTGTCTCAGCTGGGCCTCAGCTCACATGGGACCCCAGCCCCAAAGAAGCCCGCCTCCCACACTTCAGATGCCCATCGGCCAGGCCAGGAGCAATCCCTGGACGCCAAATTCATATTGTAAACCAACTTAATGCTACAAACTTAAAAAAAAAAAAAAAGTGCTACCCACCTGAGACCCTAAGTAAACCTAGCTCCCTGAGGGTGGGGGGTCCAGGCCTCTCAGACCACTGCCCCTGCTGCCTCCCTCCAGGAGGCACAGCCTTGGTTCAGCCCGGGTGGCGTGGGGGGACAGGGTGAGGGATAAAGACCTCAGAACCCCAGGTCTGAAGAGGTAACATGAGCCCATCTCCCCATTAGCTGCTAAGTCTGGTTGCAATGAAGACCCCCCTCTCTACCACCCCGTTCTGCATTCCTGTGACAAAAGGAGCCAACATGCCATCAAGCCCTGGTCACCTCTGTCGCTGGGGGTCTGTGTGAGAGCTGGGGGGAAGGGGGATCCTTAAAGAACCACCCCTTCAACAAACAAAGAAAAACAAAACAAACCAAAATCCTTCCAGGGAAGGGGAGAGGGATACCTGCAGCTCCAGGGGGGATGTGTGCTGGCGGCTCCCTGTCTTAATCTCACCCTTCTCCTCCACCCGCGGCCTCTGCCTCCCTGGTCCTCCGTGTAACACAGTCCCAGCGAGAGGCCAACACGGAGGGGGGGGCCTGCAGCAGCCACTGCGGCGGCCTCCACACTCCCGCCCCTCTTCCTCAGGAGCACCCCTGCGGTCTCCCTGGGGTCCTTTTACATTCTAAGGCAGGGAAATAAGGAATCCCACAGGGAGGGAGGCTCCTGAACTGGCTGTTCCTGTTTCCTCAGGAGCTCCAGTGCCACCTGGGCTGGGACGGCTCCCTGGAACCATCTAGAATTAGGAGCCGAAGTGCAGCGCCGTCCAGAAGCCTGGACAGGCGCTCAGAGGCCCCGTCCCCACGCGGCGGGGAGGCCAGGGAGCTGGCCCGGGTCCCTGGAAGCCAGGGGCCCTTGCACAGCGGACAGGGCTGGCCTGTCTGAGGTCTTACTGGAACCAGAACGGTGTCCCTGCTGACACTCAGGGAAGACACACGAACAAAACTCAACCTGAAATAAATACCAAGGCAGTAAGTGCTCTGCGAACAACTGCGGGTCCTCATCCCCCCTCGGAAGGCAGCGGCAGGGCCTTTCCCTGGACCTGGTCACCTCATCTGTGGCCCCTTCACATCAGAGGTCAGAGGTCAGAAGACTGAACGGGCCTTCCCAGGCCCAGCTTCCGCTGGGAAGGACGGGACCCAACCCCCGATACGATCCTCACCCGTAAACTCCACAAACCCCTCAGACAGCTTCGGCTGGCAGGACGCGAGGGCAGGAAGGAGAGGAGACCCCATGCCCTAAGGGCAGCATCTGTGTCCACTGTCCCCGTGCAGGCAGAGGGCCTGTCAATCTGCCTGTGAGGAGGTAGAGACCGTGGCGGAGCTGCTGGGGGCAGGCAGGGTCACTCAGTTAATCAGCAGGTCCCCAAAGTCATAGGAGTCAAAGAGGTCACTGATGCCCTCCCCCCCATCCAGGCCCCATAGGTAGTCGTCTTGGTCCAAGGGCGGGGAGAAGCTGATCAGAGGGGAGCTGTCGGCCAGGGCCGGGGACAGGAACTGGTCCTCGGTCTGCTGCAGCAGGGGGTGTGGCAGCTCCAGCATGCTGTCCGTGGCCTCCAGGGGGACAAGGGACGGTGGCGGCGGCAGGACCTGCTGGGAAGTCAGCGATGGCGCTGGAGACAAATAGACGAGGGTTATGACTGGCCCTCGGGCCCAGAAGCCTCTGGTCAGACCTCAGAGCACAAGAACAGCCCTCCGGTTCTCTGATGACTGTGCACCCTTCTCTTCTCTCCCACCCTGCCCCACACCTAGTGGCCCCGGGACACCCTCCCTCTCCCGCCACCAGCTCCAGCAACTGCCCTCATCCTCCCGCACCATCCCCTCTCCTCTCACACACACTCCATGGGTGTACACCGTCCAGAAAGCTCCTCCCGCTCCCTTCAGCAGGGATAACACCAAGAGGCCAGGTGGCACATGTGGAGAGGGACAGCAATGGCACTAGCCCTGGCCCCGAGCTGGCTTCTGGGCTGGCCCCTCCACCGACTGCTCCTTTTGGGCCTCAGGCTGTTCATCGTACAACTGAGCTGAAAACCTTGTCCCGGCTTAGGTCGGGGGGTCCCCCACCTCTGCCCAAGGTCGCAGAGGACAACTGAAGTGAAAGTGGTTTGAACTTTGGACAGCTGTGCACTTGTTGACAGTGGAGTGAGAAGGCAGACGAGGCAGGAGGGAGAACAGGGTGGGGCACAGGTCTGGAGTCGGTGATAGGCACTGGGAGGTGCCCAGAGGGACAGATGGCCGGTGCAGGGAGAAGCCCTGGTCCCGGGGCCAGGCCAGGACTCAGGAGAGATCACTAGAGAAGAGCTGGGAGTCTGGGCTAGTGCCCAAGTTCTACCACCAACGTGCTGTGTGACCTTAGGGAAGTCACTTGCCCTCTCTGGGCTTCAGTTTTACTTGCATGTAAAATGAAGGGTTGCGTTAGATCAGGGGTCAGCACACTTCTGTAAAGGGCTGGTAGTATTTTAGGCTTTGCAGGACACTTCTGTTCTCTGTCACAGTCACTTTCTTTTCCCCCCTACAACTCTTTAACAATAGGAAAACCATTCTTAGCTCACAAACCATATAAAAACAGGCTACATTTGACCTGCAGGCAATAGTTTGTCAATCCTCGAGTTAAATAAAGAAATGGAATCCAATCTATGTTCTGTGGATCGTCCCAAACACACCTCTTCTATCAGACCGGTTCTAGCTCTGCATTTGTTTCAACACCAGGGTTCTACTTAAGGAAATTCTGCTGCTAAGAACACAGAGAGGAACATTGGCCTACACGGCCTCGAAGAACCCTGCCAGTCGGACCCGATCCTGAGCCCAGTAAAGGGAAAAACCATTCCAGCGGAGGGGCTTCACAGGCTCCCATTTCCACTCCTTCCGGACTCCCACCCTCCCCGGGAAGCCCGCAGGGACCTCTCCTACCTCTTTGCTCCCTGGCAGCTGCCTCCTACTACTTCCTGCCAAGTGTAGCCAGCTGTCCTGTCCACATCCCAGCCAGGCTGAGCCAGGACCCCTGCCCGGATTGGTTCTGTGCTGTGTGGAGACAGCACCGGGACGAATGCGGAGACTACGGTTCAAGACACAGCTCTGTTGTCTCCCAGCTGGGAGGCCTGGGGCAAGTCACATCTCCTCTCTGCCTCAGCTTATTGTCTCTAAACTGGGAATAATAAAACCTACCTCGAGAAGTGCTGCGAGGATAATGTAAGAATAGGTGTATCTGATACAGTCGTGGTTCAATAAACCTTAGTTATTCTCGCCCAAGAAAGTGTTGAGCCTTCCTCATAAAACCTATATGCTGTGGGCTCATTGAGTGCCAGGAGCTTGGCTGTTAGTAGCTGTCACAGAAGCAGCAGTACTAGTGGCAGTGGCAGTAATAATAATAATAATAATAATAATCGCCTTCTTTTATTGCTAGGCATAGTTCTAAGTGCTTTACATATATTAACTCGTTTAATTTTCACAACGACCTATGAAGTAGATACTATTAATTACTAAGCCCAACTTACAGATGAGGAGACTGAGGCAAAGAGAGGTCAAATAACTTGTCCAAGGTCACACAGCTGGTAAGTGGAAGAGCTGGGATTCAAATCCCAGCCCCTCTGCCCTGCAGCAGGCTCAGCCTGCCAACGAGACAGGGGATGCACACAGGGCGTGCTTTAGAGTGTAGAATGCAATGCACACATGTGCGGGAGGACTATACCCCGGCCGCTGGGTAGAAGGTCGATACCCAACAAATGTTGGTGGGGAAGAGGAAACTAAGGCCAGTGGCACTCCCCACCTTCTGTTCCTCTGGACAGAGGGCCCTACCTGGGGATGCCGTGGGTCCCAGGGTGCCAGCGTTGGTGCTGCTGCAGGGCTGGGCAGAGTCAGGAGTGGGGCTGAGGGTGGACGTGGAGGAGACCGGCTCCTTGGCAGGGCTATCTGGTTCCTGCATCTCCTCCGGGCACAAGTAGACTTCGATGGGCCCCTGCGTGCTCTTCAGATATATCTGCAGGTTTTCCTGGAGGAGGAAGAGAAGCCAGGGCATGGCTCTGGGCAGCTGCACACTTACTCATGGGTCAGCGTATATGGACCGACACACGTGAGCAAGCTCCACTCCTGAGCTGGGCCCTGAGGCCTGTGGTCAACAACTGCTGCTTCTGCTGCCTGGCCCCCAGGCCTCTTCTTTCAGGGAGAAAGCCTGGATTGCCCTTTGGGAAATCACTCTTCCTCCACTCTCGTCATGGGGTTGGGAGCGGGAGGCAGCACCCTGCCCCAGCTCCAATGGGTGAGCCTGGGATGCAGGATGAGAAAGGAAAGTGACGGTGACCGTGCAGGGTGGCACGTGACTCAGGTCAGTCCACCCGAGCACCCGGCCCCGGGCCTGGAAATGGAAGCTCCCTTCACTCTGGGGTTGCTGAGCTGGTACCCTGAACACTATCTTTGCCGCAAAGGGGAGAGCCCACCTGGGAACCGAGTCAGCACAGAGAATGGCACAGCGAGAGATGGAGCATGAGGTGAACTTAGAGTCATGATGTGAGCCCCTGGGTCCAGCCTTGCCTGCAACCCACATCTTCCCCTGGACCCGTCACTTCCTTCCCCTCTCCCCTCGCACTGAAGCCAGCTGGACTTGTCTTTCTGTTCCCCGGAACCATGAGTCCCACCCCTGCCTCTTGTCCACCACATCCCGGCAGCCTAAGCCACAGCTGACCACACACACGCCATTCATGCAGTACCCTCCTTCCCTACTCCACCCAGCAAACATCCTGCTCAGTAACACTGAGATAAGTTTGACAGGGGATGACTAAACTTAGTGTGGCGATCATATTTAAGGTATATCACGGTCGAGTCATTATATTGTACACCTGGAACTAACACAATAGTGTGTACAACTACATGTAAGTAAATAAATAAGACAATTTAAAAACAAAATCCTTTCAAAATCTTTTTTTTCTTGAAATATTAATGCTTATTGCATGTCACATATTTAAAATCGTTATTCTTGAAATATTAATGTTTAAAAAAAAATCCTATTCATTCTTTAGGACCCAGTTTAACTGTCACCACCTATGGGTGCATCCTCCAACTCTCCTTCCTCCCGGCCCTCAAAGCACATCTTCCATCTGTAAATCACAGCATCCCTGCTTGCCTGGGTCTGGTCCCCTCTGGGTTCTGAGCTCCGCTGAGGTGGTGGGCGGGGCCTTATTTATCTGAATGTTCTTCCATTAAACAAATTACTTTTTAAAAAATATATTTTATTAATTTTTTACAGAGAGGAAGGGAGAGATAGTTAGAAACATCAATGAGAAAGAAACATCGATCAGCTGCCTTCTGCACACCTTCTACTGGGGATGTGCCCGCAACCAAGGTACATGCCCTTGACCGGAATCGAACCTGGGACCTTTCAGTCCGCAGGCAGACGCTCTATCCACTGAGCCAAACCCGTTAGGGCAACAAATTACTTCTTGAGTCTTTATCAGGCTTTGAGTTGGAAGTTTCTCACTCCTTACAAACCTCAGAAATAACCCACATGAGAGGAACGTACTTTTGTGGAGTTGACACCCTAATGGACGAAGCAGAACATAATCATGTAAACACCAAGATATTGGTTATGATCACTGGGGGTGATCAGGGAGGGCTTCCTGGTGGAAGCGATGCTCGAGTTGAGACGTGTAGGATCAATAGCAGTAAACCAGGCAGAGAGAGGGAAGAGCATTTCAGCTGGAGGGAACAGCATGTGTGAAGGTCCTGCACTGGGGACGAGCTTAGCGTGGTGGGGAAACGGCAGGCAGGTCGGTGGCTGAAGCAAAGACAGAGAAGAGGAGCAGCATGCGAGAGGAGGATGGCAAAGTAAGAGCAGGAGGGCCTCCGGGGGGTGTTAAGAACGTTGGTCCGGCCCCTGGCACAGTTGGTTGAGCGTCACTGGTGCCCTGAGATCACTGGTTCGATTTCGGTCAGGGCACATGGGGGCATGCAGGAGGCAGCAGATCATTGTTTTTCTCTCTCATTGATGTTTCTCTCTCTCTTTTCCTTTCCCTTCCTCTCTCTCTAAAATCAATTTAAAAAAATGATTTTGGTCTTTAATCCAGGACAGCATGGTTGGCATGAAAGGGTTACTGTCAGCACTAACACTGCTGTGTGTGGGCACACGTGCACGTGTGCAGGACCACAGGGCTGGTGGGATGCGGACAGAAACCAGAAATAGAGGCTTTTCTCAGGCCACTCTCTGTTGCCCTTTCCAGCTTCTGTCATTTCTGCCCCGGCTCAGAGACCACCCATCTTGCCGTGGGTACCAGCATGGGATGGGGTAGCTGGGGGCTGGGCAGTGCCTGGGACAGAGCCTGCAGAGCTTCCCAGGACCCTCCTAACCCCGCCCTCGGCCAAATGCTTCCCCTCTCACCTCATTCTTGTCGGGCACTTCCAGTCTTGTCTGCGGAGGGGCCTTGACAGCGATCACTGTCTGCTCCTTAAAGGTGCCGATAGCACGGATGTCCTGGTAAGTCACGTAGGCCAGTGTAGGGGCGGGAGAGTCAAGGAAGTCAACATCCAACCCCAGCCCGCCAGGCAGGGTCCAAGCCACTTCTCCTCAGCCTCTGAACATTTTTTTCTCACTCCTTATATAACCCCAGAAATAACCCCGAACTGTAACCTGTTCTTTTAATATAATAAGTTACCTTGGATCCCTTTAGAAAGCAAATGAGGATATAAATCATTTTTTTAAATGCTGCCTTTTATCAGGTTTTACATAAAAGGCTTCATCTCTCAAACTAGAGAAAGCAGGAAGATATGTCTTTTTTTTTTTCCCCCTTTTATAATCCTGTCTTTATTGCACTTGCTGATTTTCAGTAAGGAAGATGTCTTACTTATTTAAAATTTTCACAATGCCCAACATCCATCCAAAAATACAAAGCCATATCCAAAAACCAATTAGATGGTGAAACTATTTGGGGAAAATGTCTGAAAAGCCTTAGCAAAGTCCATACTCTGTGACCTCATCATTTCAAACCTAGGAATCTGACCTAGGGAAATAAGTTTTTAAAAAAAAGGACAATGTTCTATTTACAAAGGCATTCATCATTTTGTTGCTTCATAGGAGCAGAAATCTAGAATAGATCTAAATGTCGATTGTAGGCCTTATCAACAAACCAGAGTGTAATCTGAGTAGGATATTCTCAAACAAACTATTTTAAATATGAGGTTAAACCACATGAGATTGCTGTTTTTGTAGATAAAAAATGGTTCAATATCAACAACTTCATGTGGATCAACCACATAGTCAGGAAGGATTTGTAACTCATAAAAACTATCTATGGTAGTATACTAAGGGGAGAAAAGCAGGCTATAGAGTGTTATGCACAGCAGTCACACACTATCCTATATAATAAAAGGCTAATATGCAAATAGACTGAAAGGTGGAACGACCGGTTGCTATGACGTGCACTGACCATCAGGGGGCAGATGCTCAATGCAGGAGCTGCCCCTGGTGGTCAGTGCTCCCAGAGGGGGAGCGCCACTCAGCCAGAAGCTGACCTCACGGCTGGCAAGCGCAGCGGCAGTAGCGGGAGCCTCTCCCGCCTCCATGGCAGCGCTAAGGATGTCCGACTGGTGGCTTAGGCCCGCTCCCCATCCCCCAAGGGCTCCCGGACTGAGTGAGGGTGCAGGCCAGGCTGAGGGACTGCCCCCCGAAGTGCATGAATTTCGTGCACCAGGCCTCTAGTATTTAAATAATACACAACCTGTGTATGTTTAAAGAACAATGTTATGGTGGCTACTATTTCTTTCCTCTACTTTGCAGATTTAAGAAATGTGCTTGTCTTACTTGTACTATGAGAAAGAAACTTCTACAGAGTCAAGAAGAAAAGCCACCCAGAAAGGAAAAAGCAGATATGCAGATATGCCAGACCCCGAGGGAGGTATTGCATCAACTCCGGATAGATACGAGAGCATGCAACAGGCCCAGCTCCCGGACAACCTTCTCCCAGCCAAAGAGGATATTTCTTGTTGGCCTTGTCCTCGGTCAGGTGCTTGAAGTTCAGAGAGCAGCTCTGGATGAGCTGGTCCAAGGCCTGCTCCGTACTCATCAGCTCCTTCAGCTCCTGTCCCAGCTGCTGCTGCTTCCCAGGCCGGGTGGGGTCTTCAAGTGCTCCCCTGCCTCTGGGAACAGAGCAGCCCCCCAGCGTCAGTCTCAGGGCACAACCAGGGACCCCAACCTGAGCACCGCTGCGCAGAGCTGCAGATGTGCAGATGGTGTAAATCCCCAGCATGAGGCCATTCTCATGGTCTGCAAGGGTGCTCCCGGGTTGTGCAGATCAGCAGTCCTGTCTAGCTCCCAGGGAGCTGCTAGGAAGTGAACCTTGAGGTTTGAGGGTTGGGCTAGGGAAAAGTAACAAGTCAGGGCATTACCCCACGTGTGGAGGGCTTTCCACTCTGTCCACCCTTGCCCCAGCCTCCCCCATATGTCAGGGAGCTAGAATGACCTCAGTCCTGACCCCCCTGCCTGGGTTCTCTTAGGGTTCATGCCAGGGGCTGCAGGTCTTTAAGACCTTGTAGCAGTGAGGAGAGGAGCCTGGAGTACTCATATCTCTGAGCTGGAAGGAGTCTGGGTTATTAGCTCTCAGGTCCCTGGGGACTTTCCTAAACTAGAAGAGGGAACTCTTGGGATCCCTGACTTAAGAGAATGCAGTCCTCCGAGGCCTTGACACATCCTAGAAAGCATTCTCCACCCTAGGCCTGCCACGCACTCCTAATATTGCTCCAGCACACACACCTGTTCTTCCACGCTGCTCTTAGATACACTGGCTCCGCCCCCAGCACGTAAGCCTATTGGATGCTGCTCTTGGCCCACCCCTGCCGCTTGTGCCCATTGGATGCTGCTCTCAGCCCCCCCCTGACATTCACACCCACTGGGTATTGCTCCCGGCTCGGCCCCCAGCCCCAGCCCAGGCACTCACACCCACTGGATGTTGTTCTTGGCCTTCTTGCGAATCAGCTGGATGCCCTCCAGCACGTTGGTGATGTCATAGATGCGCCGCTTCTGCACATCCAGCACCTCGGCAGCCCAGTTCAAGTCCAGGACCCCATCCTTGGACTCACTCAGGAGGTAAATGAACTTCTTGGTGAGCAGCCCCAGTGATGTGTCGTACCGAGTCTTCTCCCCGGGGGACTTGGGTGCTAAGGAGGAAAGGGGCCCGGTCATTGCTCAGAGGGGGCCAGCCTGGGGAGCCTCCTCCAGGAACCTGGACCCATTCAGTACCGTCCTTCACATGAGCACCCACTTTCCACTGTGAGGCAGGGGGTCACTCACTACCATTGTCCAAACTGGAAGCCTGATACCTCCAGAGGGAAAGTGATTTGCTTAAGGTCTCACAGTTAAGGTCAGTGTCAGGGCTAGAAACCAAGTGTCCTAATACCTGGTTCAGAGGATCTTTCCACCACAGTTTAGGCAGCTCTACCACCACCTCTACCACCACCACCACCACCACCACCACCACCACCACCACCACCAAATGCTTACTGTGTGTAGATCACTGTTCTACGCAATTTCCACAGACAACAAACTTAATCCTTACAACACCCTATAAATTTGGTGTATAACCATCCCCATTTTATAGATGAGCATACTGAGGCACAAGACAGGTTCAGTAACTTGCTCAGCTCACTCGGCTAGAAAGTGGCAAAGCTGGAATTTACATCCAGGCAGTCTGGCTCCAAGTCTTCCTTCTTAACCATTACCCTATCCTGCCAGTTATGTCAGGAATTTGGAATCAGGGTAGGGAGGGAATGACCAGCTGGGACTTGAGAACATTCTTACAGACTTGCCTTTGCTTTCTGTGTGCAGCCCAGTGGTTATCTGAGAGGAATCGGTCCTATAACATCGAAGGGGGCAGGTTCATGAAAAGGTCCCTTTCTTAATGAAGCTGATGTCACAAGACACCACATCTCAGCTGCAACATCTTAAACCACAAGAGAACTTTTGCAATAAAGTGACTTGCAAGTCATAGAGCAAGTGGATGTCCAAACGAGTTCAGGAAACTGGGTTTTAGAGAGTCTCAGATTCCTCTAGAAGGAGACTTTGGAATCCCTTAACATATAGATGCAAGTGTTTGGCACAGGGGCTGATTTTCAACCAGTGCACGTAGGATCCTTCGGTAAAGAGCTTGGGCACGTCTACCAATCAACTGGGAAGGAAACCTTCTTACTATCCCTGACCTAGCTGTACCTCAGTTTACAGATGAGACCACTGTAGAGGTTCACAGAAGAGTGGCCAGTCAGGTCAGGGCACAGCCCCGCCAGGACCCCCAAATTCCTGACCCCCATGCTTCCCACCCAGTGACATACCTTCTTCGTTAGGTTTCTGTCCCCAAAATTAGTGTTCTCTCTAACACAGGTGCGGGAACTCCCACTCTAACCAGAATACTGCCTGCAAACATCGAGGCGGAAAGCCTCTCCTCTGGATCTCAACCTCTGAGGCTGGATTAATCCGAGCTTCACTTCCCTTTGCATCCCTTAGCTACTAGCTCTCTGTCTGCATGTGGGAGGAAGACCCTGCTCCTCTCTGAGCTGGATTCTCTCTTTTAGAAAAGGTCAGATTGAATGAAATACAAACAAAAATCGTAAGTTCCCAAACAAATCGTGGGTCATCACGTTTGGAACCCAAGAGCAGTGTCTAGTGTGAGACAGGGGTCCTCAAACTTTTTAAACAGGGGGCCAGTTCACTGTCCCTCAGACCGTTGGAGGGCCGGACTATAGTTAAAAAAAAACTACGAACAAATTCCTATGCACACTGCACATATCTTATTTTGAAGTAAAAAAACAAAACGGCAAAAACACCCGCATGTGGCCCGCGGGCCGTAGTGTGAGGACGCCTGGTGTGAGAGAAGCACTACAAGACTAGGCTGTAGTCCGGACTCCACTTACCAGCAGTGTGACCTTGGGCAAGACACTCTAGCTCTGAGTCTCAAGTTGTTTTATCAGTAAAAGAGGGGTAATCCTGCCTACCTGGCAGGATCCAGCGAGAGAACACACAGGAAACTGCTGTAGACACCAGGAAGTGTGCTACAAATATTACTCCTGATGATCTGGGCAGGGCTGCTGCCCTCTGCCCCTGCCCACCCCACCCCCTGTCTCCTGAGTCTGCCCCCAGATGCCCCATCAGCACAACTTACTTTTAGGGCTGGGGAGGCCATCCACTCTAATGAACTTCCCCTTGGGAGTCTGGAATTCCAGGACCGCAGGCCTCCCGATCCCCTCCAGGTCCAGCTTCCTTTTGGCCTTGGAGAGAGATGGGACAGAGAGGCAGAGTTTGAGAATCATTCCTCCTCCGACTTTTCCCAACCTGGGGCCAAAGCACTGAGGCCACCAGCAGCCACTTCCTGCCTCAGTTTACCACCAATCCTGCTGAAATGTGACTGTACTGGGTAAGGAAATATCAATGACCTTAAAAGTGACCTTTCGAGGGAAGGACGTCCTATTTTCTGAGAGGCACACGACACTCCCATCCTCTGAGGCCCAGGTGCTTGAGACCCTGCCAAAGCCAGTCTGGTCAAGAGCTCAGAGTTCCTTAATCACAGGCCACAAGGTCACTTCCACCTCTGCCCCTTCCCCCATGCACAGAGGATGATGCAGGAAGGAGTGGGTGGGGCCTAAACCACATCAGACTGGGGAGAGCCCCCCCCCCTCTGCAGAAGCAGCTGCCGCAGCCACACTGGGTACCCATCACAGCCCCACAGCTGGCCCTTATCAGGGTGGGGCCGGGCATCCACCCAGGCCCAGGGGACTTCCTGGATCAGTGCCACGCCTCAGGGAGGTGCCCGCATCGGGAAGCAGTGCAAACACCCCTCACCCCATGTTTGGGTTCCAGCTCCAGGGCCCAGGGCCTCCCGGACTCCATGTACCATTCTTTCTTTGTGGGGAGGGGCAGACAATGAATCCTTCCCCTGTGTCTTAAGGACAAGCAGCTGAGGTCCCCTGCCCCCCCTCCCTGTTCCTGCCAAGCTTGGGAAACACCTGCTGGGGAAATCAAACCACAGACCCATCTGCTCCTCTACACCCCATTGCCGCCCGGCCCCATTAGGCCCAGAAGCTGAACTGGCCCGGAAGGGGCCTCTCTCCTGGTGAGGGCTGGGCAGGGGCAGGGCTAGGGCACTGGGGCACTGGGACACGGGGGTCAGAGACCTGGGCTTGCACCTCCCAGCTCCTTCAGGGGAGTATGTGACTTGGGGAAAGGCCCCACACCTCGGACTGTTTCCTCCTTTGTAAAATGGGCAGACAGAGTGCTCGCTCAGCCTGTGGCTCAGCACACAGTGATGCTCAGGAAATGCAGAGTGCCTTCTCCAAAATCCAATCTCAGCCTCTCCACACACACTTGTGGGGGTCGCCGAGCCCATTTTCTCCCTCTCCCCGCCCCCAGTCACCCCAGTCACCCGTACCCTGGTTGGAGCAGAGAGGCCTATTTTAACCTTTGGTGGTGAGGTCATGCTCGGCGGGGCTGAGACTTCTAACCGCTGCTGAGCACAGCTGGGCTGACAGGTGTGGGAGGTGATGACAGTTCTTCTTGCTCTAAGCTCCCCTCTGGGCTGCCCCCCCCCCCGCCCCCACCTGCTCCAGGAAGTCTTCTTGGATTGGTTTGAGGAGCATTGCTCCTCGGTTTCTCTCCTCCACACCTACCCTGACCTGGACATAATCCAAATGCCTCCCTGCTCATTCCTCTTTAAGTCTCTCTGGAATATTCCTTTTCTAACCTCCCAGCTGGTGACATCCTAGATTCTAGGGAAGGTGACCTTCTCCGGCCTCATCTTGCCTCTAGTGCCCCCGCATGCCTCCCCTCACTCAATCTTCCCAACACCACGAATCCGCATCTTACGGCTGAAGTAACTGAGACTTGGTGAGCTCCGAGGCCTTTTATCAATCCAGATAAAAGTTATTGATCCCAGAATCCTTCACCCATTCCTCAAAAGGAATGCCAAGGGCAAGGAGAAGGGAAGTCAGGCTGAGTTCTCCCTGAGACAGAGGTAGGGCAAGCCAGAATCTCCCTCACCCCAACCACCTCCCCTACCCGACAGGAGCCAGCCCTGCTGAGTTTCCAGAACATACCAGGAAGATCCCCACTACCTGCAGATGGGAAGGAGGGGAGGACCTTGAACAGAGTACCTGTGCCGGGCCTATCACGTGCTCATCAGTCCTGCAACATCAGTATTGGCAATCTCTCTTGGAAGAGAAATGGAGACTCAGAGAGGTGAAGCCATGTGCCCAAGGTCACACAGGCAAAGGGCAGAGCCAGAGTTTGAACCCAGGTCTGTCTGATTCCAAAGCCATGCACCAGGCTGCCTCAGCTCCATCCCACTCACATTCCCTCAGAATCTGCTGGAATGTGGGCCAAGGCCTTTCTATACCCTCCTGCCCCCATTACTTTCACACACACACACACACACACACACACACACACCCTCTCCCTTCTCTCACCCTCTCTCACCCTTATCCTGCACTCTCAGAGTCTCTAAGCAGCAAAGTGTCCCTCACCCGAGGACATCTGTCACCTTTATGCATTGCCCAGAGAAAGGTCCGCTCATGGGTGGGCCTGGGCCTGCAGAACACACGTGGCAGAGGCCAAGCCCAGAAGGATGAGGACCAAGGAGCGGCTGAGTCAGGTGCACCTGGGTTCCCATCCAGCCCTCCCACCCACTTCTGAGCTGGCCAAGTCAGTTGCTTTCCTGAGTCCCACCTGTAAAATGGAGCTAAGCTGCTCAACCTCTGCTCAGGATTCAGGGAGACAGTGCAGCAAAGCGCTTTGCTCATGCGGCGGGGGTGGGGTGTGGGGGTGGGGGTGTGCTATCACTACAGCGCCAGGAGCAGCAGAAGGGGGAAAGTTCAGAGGTAAGCTGAAAAGACAGGGACGTGCCAAGAGCAAAAGTCTGGGACCACACCCAGCGGCCAGCTTGGCTCTAACCTGGACCCTTGTAGGCAGCCCCTCGGGCTGTTTCTTAAAGGCCTAGTTAAGATTAGAGGCCACCCGGCCAATCCCAAGGCAGAAGACCAGAGCTCCTTTCTCAGGCCAGAGCCCAGGAGACACCACCAGCAAGGCGAGGAAACCGGGACAGAGGAGAAGCGACTTGCCCAAGGTCACACAGGAGCAGAGCCAGGCCTCTCCTGAGCCCCAAGTCCTAAGGTAGACGAGGCGGGTAGGAGCAAGGGTAAGGCCTTGCTTGAGAGCCTCACTTCCAGATCCCAGCTTGGGATTCGCTGCCTGGCCTCTCTGAGCCGACATTTATTTCCTCATCCGACCCGTCTTGTAGGTTGTTCGTTAAAATGTTCCTTTTCTTTCATGGTTCTCAGAGGGAATTTGGAAAATACCGAGAAATTAAAGGGAAAGGAGGACAGTGCAGAACCCCATCCTCTTCACGGGTTCCCTCGGGGACGAAAGGCAATGATGCAGTGTGCTTGGCTGGAGTAGGGACTCAACAGACAAATGTCCCACGCATCTCCAGAAAGTGGTGGAAAAAGCACTAGACAGTGAGCGCCGAGTCCTGGGCTCTGGCCTTCATTCTGCCACTGCACTTGGTTGGGCAGTGCCTGAGGTTCCCTTTAAACAGCAGCTCACTGACAAATCCTGCTCACCCTGCACTTTGCAGCCTGGCCACAAAGCAAGCGGCCACACCCAGGGTTGGGTTTGGAGCTGCTCCAGGTCACACCCTGGTAAAATGAGTAAGCAGGGGGCCAAGGCCTGCACACAGGGCTGTGGGCACCGGGCATCTGAGGACTGGCAGGAGAGGGGGCTCTGGGCCTGCTGAGCCTTTAGGGTGGTCTGATGCAAGGAGACTCTCCCACCTCTTGGCTTGTTACCTGGACAAGTGACCTTGCGCCTCTGCTCGGTTTCCTCACCTGTAAGATGCCTCATCCCAGGCACCTTGACCAAGATAACGAATGTGAAGCGTGACAAGCGGTGCCTGACGCACAGCAGGCTTTCGGTAAAAGAGAGCCATTCTTGCTGTGACTACTGAGCCCCCCTGGGCGGGGGGCACAAACAGATGCACCCACGCTCCTTTGGGAGGGAAGCAGTTCAAAACCACAGCTGTTACTGAAACCCCGCCTGGGTGCCTGCAAGCAGCTGGCCAGAGGAGACTGGGCCAGCCACTGAGCCCCTTCCTGGGGAGGGCAGTCTTCAGAGAAGACGAAGGATCGCCTGCCTGCGGGTCACACAAATCCCTGTATGGCCTTGGACAGGAGCCTCGATTCCCCCCTGAAACAGGGAGCTACTCGTGCCATCTCCTTCACAGGGTTCAAAACCGTGTTAGGCTGGAACATGCTGAGCACAAGATAGACACCCAGACCTAGTGATCCTTGGCTGCCTGACCTGTAAAATGAAAATAGCTCTCCTTCCTCCTAGTTGGAAATGGCATGCAGGAAGGGGCTCTGGGAAGATGAAAGCCTTGAAAATGGGCAAAGCATGGTTGCAGTAGCAGAGAATTGGGGCTCTGCCTGCATCCAGCAATGGCGAGGGTTCTGTGCCTGTTGACTGACACGGGTCTGAGCAGGTGCCTCTAGGGCATGGCCTGATCCCTGTACCTGAACTATTCACCACTCACATCTAAGCCAACCTACAACACCCCCTCCCTGGGGCCTCTTCCAAAACCCGGGACCTGGAGCTGGAAGTGACCTGAGATGAGTAAGCACACATGCATTTTCCAGAAAATGAAACTGAAGCCCAGACTGGGGCTAAGACTTGTCCAAGGACACAGTGAGTTGGTGGCAGTTAAGACCAGAAACCAGGTTCTCCAACCTCCCCTCCCTACCCCCACCCCACCAATCCCCTTGGGCTTTTCCCACTCCACCCTCACCCGATGGTTGTTCAGATTCTCATGGACTCCATCCAGGAATTCCACTCCCACAAAACACATCCTGTGCCTAATGCCACCTCACTTTGGGCCCTCCCTGGCGGCAGGCTTGGGGGCTTGAGGAGGGAATAGTCAAGCTGCCCCCAACTTGCACCTGCTACTGGCTGTCTGGGAGGGAAAACTGGGCCTGGGGCAGGACCCAGGGTAGATAATTGGGAAGGAGTTGGCTGGATGGGAAATTTGGATTCTGTCCAAGCCATACTGGACCTGTGAGACCCCCCCCCCCCCCGCACCCCTCCCCCCCTCCACCCCCCCGCGCGCGCGCGCACACACACACACACACACACACACACACACACACACACACACACACTTTAAAGTCCCTACAGCATCCGCAGGCCTAGCTCTGTGCCAGCACAATAGCAGGTGCCCAGTACTGGTTTCTGGGCCAAACAATGAATGAAGAAGAATGAATGAATGACGCACAGTTGGCTCCCTGGACTTCCCCAAGGTCACAGGGTGCACTCGGGATAGTGGGTTGGGTCTCCACACTCCCAATCCAGTGTTCACTCCACTCCATTCCAGTGGATGAGGTTATTTCACCCCAAGCCTGAAAACGAAGGGCCCTTCTCCAGTGGGGGTATTGGATTGTTCTGGACTCTGAAAGCTCCCCTTCCCCCTCCCCAGACTCAACCAGCTTCACTCCAACAGGTTCCCAGGCGCCCCTCCCTCCTTTCCCACACCCGGAAAGCAATAGGGGGAAGAGGTGCACGGGGTCCCCAGAATTACCGGCAGCCGGCCGGCCGGCACGCATCGCACAGCTTGGCCCTCAGGTCCGTGGGGGGTGGCGTCGAGGCAGGTGCCGGGCACCGTAGCGGGGGGCACAGTCTGCGGGTACAGCGAGGTGTAGTAGGTGGTGGTGACCGGGCAGAGCTGGGGGCTGCCGAGGCCAGGCGGCCACAGTTCGGTGGGGCTCAAGGCGGGCAGCCCCTTCAGGGGCAGCGCAGCGGCCGGGGCCGGGGCCCGGGGCCCTCGCAGCATGGCCAGCGCGGAGCCCCCTCCCCAGGCGCGCCCGCGGGCACCGGCGCGCTCGGGAGCCTGCGGCGGCTCACCCGGCCCGGGGCATGGAGCGGAGGCCGGGGGAAGCCGCCAATGGACGCCTGCGGGGCAAGGCCGGACCCTCCCCTCCTGGCCGGCGGCCCAGGGGAGCAGCGCTGGGAGATCCCGGCTCGGAGATCGCACCGCGGCTGCGATAGCGGCGGCCGCGCCGCCAGGGGCTGCCCCGCCCCAAGGGCGGCCGCGACCCGGCGCGGCCCCACGCCCCGGAGGGCCTCGGCGCCCGGGGTCCGGCTGCCTCCGGGGAGGGGTCTCTGGCGCGCCCGCGGGCTCCACGGAGAGGCGATGCGCTCGGACGGGGAGGGGACCGATTGCTCCGACTCCCTCTCGCCTCGCTGTGCAGAACCCGCGTCTTTCTCCGCCACTCTTTTTTTCTTCTTTTTTTTTTTTAGCGCCAAACTGCGTGCCGCGAAATTCGGATCTCCCGCGGAAAATGCCGCGCTTCCGTTGGTCGCGGCAGCAAATATAGGCTCCACCCTCCGGAAAGGACCGGTCCCCGGGCGGCGATTGCAGCAGGAGTTTTGCTGCTTAAAGGGACAGCCACACCCGCCGTCGCCCGCTGCGCAGACCGGGAGGGCGGTCCCGGTGGAAAGAAGGAGCGGCCGGGGGTGTGGAGCGCTCGGGGGTGCGCCCGGGTCCCTGGGGGTGGGGCGCGAGCAGTCTTGACCTGAGCCCAGATAGCAGTACAGTACCCGGGCGGCAGGACTTTTTGTTGGTTGGCATGGTTGCTCAGCTAGCACGTGTGCACGTCTATCCTTTTCCTCACTGAAATGAAAGCCAGGAATCTGGTCTCTTTCTTGGCAGGGGAGGGACGGAGCCTAACAGGTATACCTCTTCATAGGGGGATACTAACATCTATTGAGCGCCTGCTAGATAATTGCCTGTATTGTTTTATTATTATTATTAACTTGTTTTTTTGGTTAATCCTCACCTAAGGATATTTTTTCCCATTGCTTTTCAGAGAGAGTGGAAGGGAGCGAGGGAGGGATGGCGGGAGAGACACGTGGACTGGTTGCCTAGTGGTTGCCTCCTGCACCCTGCAACCCTGGTACGCGCCCCTGACTGGAATCGAACCCACGACCCTTGGATGTGCAGGCTGGTGCTCTAACCACTGAACAACACCGGCCAGGCCTGTATTGTTTTGTTTTATTTGACCCAACAATCCTGGGAAGAGGAACGAGGATCTTCCAGGTGAAGAGGGAGACGCAGTCTGAGAGGCGGGGTAACTGGCCCCAGGTCACCTGGAGAGATTGGCTGATTGGAGAACCAGCAGTCTAATCTGGGACGGGCCAGCTCCTGAGCCCCTGTTTGTTCCAGGAAAAGGTTCCTCCCCAGCTCTCCCCCCCAGCTGTGCCCTGCCCCTTGTAGGCATGGGTGGGAGTGGGGGTGGGGGGGTCCAGAGTGCAGAGCTGTCTTGTTCACAGTTGTCTTCCCAGAGCCCAACACTCAGTAAATATGTGAATATCTCCAGGTTTCTCCTAAAGAATCCTTTTGTTACAAGAGCCTCCCTCCCTCATTTAAAACCTTCACCGTTGATAATGCATTTCTGTTCCTCTTCTCTCCCGTTTAGAGAAGCCGAGGCTCAGAGAAGTGACCTTGGCTAGTGCTGCTGTAGCTACTGCTCAGTTCCAGGGCTGCTGACCCCGCCCGGTGCTGTGTGACTCTTTGCCTGTCTGAGCCTGGCATTTCATAGCCCTTCAGAGTCCGGCCCCAGCTGAGTGCCCCGTCCTCATCCTCAGGTCGTGAGGCTGAGGTGGCAATAACGTGTGATGATTAAGAGCCCTAACTTTGTAGCAGGCAGCCTGGGGTTTCAACCCAGGCCCTATCCCCTGACGAGCTGTGTGACCCTGGACACGTTTTGTAAACTCTCTGAGCCTCGCTTTCCTCATTCCCGGTAACAACCACTTGGTAGGGTTCTGGGGAGATTTCATGAAGCGATGCCTGTAAAGCTCTCAGCATAGAGCCTGGTTCATGAGGAGCCTCGAAGAAGCGGCGGCCGTGTTCACATCTCTGCCATCTCCAGGACACCGACCCCTTCACCCCAGTCTACAGATTCTGCTGGTCCTCCAAGGCCCAGCTTAACCCTCCACTCCTCCAGGGAGCCTTCCTTGACTGCCCCCCCTTTACCAGAGTGTCTCTTGCACTTTCAACCTCAAAGGATCGGTGGGAACGCTCCCTGAATGCCCCTTACCCTCCAGGGCCTGATTTTGCATGCAGAAGGTGGGTAATCAATATTGACTATATGACTCACTCATCTTCCCAGCAAAGAATGGTGGCCGGGAGGCCCAGACTCCAGTCCCACTCTTTCTGTCGGAGTGACCCTAGACGAACTGCCTCTTCACTTCTCAACCATCAAATGTGGATAATGCTCTCACTCTCGGCCTATTTCACAGGACTTCAGAGACACTATGTAAATGGTGGTGGTAAAATTTTAAAGACAGAAGAAATATAAATTGGTGGCGGTTAATATTTATGAGAACCTACTGTGTGCCAGGCTTCAAGCTCTTGGGCATCTCCCCTGATCCTTACAACACCCCTCTGAGGCGGGCGCTCTTTTTATTCCCATTTTACAGATGTGGGAACCTGGAAGAAATTGTAGCAGAGCAGGTTTGGGGAAGAGGCAGAGCCCCAGGGCCAGGAAAGGAAATGGGGGTGGCAGGGTGGGGCTGAGACGAAAGAAGGGAGCCAGCAAAGGGGCTGAGAGCCAGCTCTCTGCGGTTGAGTTTCGGCCCGCTGGGGCTGGCTTTAGAGTTTCACTGCCTGGGAACTAGTTCCTGTAAAAGGTGTGGGGCACAGATCTGCAGCCTGTCTCCCTGAACTTGAATTTCTGCCCCATTCACCCCTAGCATTATATTCTTGGTCTGGCTGCTGGATCTCTCTGAACCTCAACTTCCTCATCTTTGCAATGGGAATGGCGAAAGTGACATTTTCATTTACTGAGGATCCATAAGGTATTGGATATAAAATCCTCAGAGGGGTGCGTGCATAGTGGGTGCTTATGTTTTAGCTAAAGCTTGTGTGAGATGAACCAGACGAGGCCCTCACATGGAATCAAACTAAAATTCTTGCAGTCTGCCCTAGCTGGTTTGGCTCAGTGGATAGAGTGTTGGCCTACAGACTGAAGAGTCCCGGGTTCGATTCCTGTCAAGGGCACATGCCCGGGTTACAGGCTCGATCCCCAGTGGGGGGTGTGCAGGAAGCAACCAGTCAACGATTCTCTCTCATCATTGATGTTTCCAGCTCTCTGTCCCTCTCCCTTCCTCTCTGCAATCAATAAAAATATATTAAAAAATAAGTAAAAGAAATATTTAAAAAATAAAATACTTGCAGTTTTCCATTCATACCTGTGGATGAAAGAAGGGGGGTTCTATGGAAAGTAGCCTCACAGGGCGATCTGATCGTACATTTCTAACTGGGCAGGTCATGGTGGGTAGTCATGCCCCAAACTTGTGACTTCTTTAGCGAAAGGTTTTAAGCAAGTCCTGTCCATTGTTGTTGGGCATCTAGGTAAACACACTTTTAATCTCAACCAGATGTAATACCCCCTGGAAGGGGTGTTAGCCCTCAAGAGAGCACATAGTCTTGCTAACCGTCCTATAACCTAAGTCCAAGCTCCCTGTTGCTTTCCCTCACCTCTATGTACATTCACATGCACAACAGAAGCTGCAAAACTGTTATCCTCCAGAGCATTTGCGATCTGGCTCCCCAGCAGATGCTGTGAATTAGGCTCAAATAAACTCATAAAAATTCTCTACAGGTTTGGACGTTTCTTAATGTTGATATGCTCCACATTCTCTAGGTTCCCAGGCTTTGCTGACATGGCTTCATATCCACAAGGCCTCTCCTCCCTTCCTCCCCATGTGCTCAAATCTGAGCCATCCGTCAAGGCTCAATGCCAATGGTAGAGTGGCAGGAGCGAGGAGTCTGAATTCAGACATCCAGGGAAATGTCAAACCCCCTGAGAGCAGGACCCAGGCTCTGTTTTCACCTTTGTGACCTCCTCCCAGGGAGTGCCAGACATGCAGGGCTTGAGGATGGTGGTAATTGCTAATAAGTCAGTGAGGATGGTGGTAATCCTATATAATAAAAGCTTAATATGCTAAGTGTCCAGTCAGCCGTTCAACCAATCAAAGCATAATATGCTAATGATATGCTAAGGCCGCTCCACCGCTCACTATGACGTGCACTGACCACCAGGGGCAGACAGTCAACCGGTTGAACAATTGCTATGACATGTACTGACCTCCAGGAGGCAGACGCTCCGACTGGTAGGTTGCTTGCTGCTGGGGTCCTGCTGATCTGGACTGAGCGAGACAGGCCGGACATGCCCTGGAGCCCTCCTATGGTCCCTCCCTGGCTGGCCAACCTCCTGTGTCCCTCTCCGGCCCTGATCGTGCACCGGTGGGGTACCCTCGGCCTGGCCTGCGCTCTCTCACAATCCAGGACCCCTTGGGGGATGTCCAAGGGCCAGTTTCGGCCTGATCCCACAGGCCAGGCCGAGGGACTCCACTGCTGCACAAATTTGTGCAACGGGCCTCTAGTAGCTAATATTTCCCAAGCACCTTCTCAGTGTAAGGCACTCAGACAGGCACTTTGCATGCATTATTATGTTGAAACCTCCCAACTACCCTATAACATAGGGACAATTTGGACAGATGAGGAAATGAGGCTCAAAATGTGAAAGGACTTGACCGAGGGCTGATTAAAGATGAAACCAGGATCAGAACTCAGATCTACCTCCCAAGGCACTGAGGCATCCTATCTAATAAAGAGGGAATATGCTAATCGACCCTCACACCATCGCAAAGATGGCGGCGCCCACAGCCAATAAGAAGGGAATATGCTCATTGACTGCCCCGCCCTCAAAGATGGTGGCGCCCACAGCCACAAGATGGCAGTGCCCAGTCCCCTCAGCCCCCCAGCCACCCAGCGTTGGCCAAGGTGCAGGCAAACCTCGGATGGTGGCTGCCCAGCTGCCCAGGGCTGCCCAAGGCTCAGGTAACCAGGGCTGGCTGAGGCTTGCACTGCCAGCAGTGGCAGCAGCAGAGGTGTGATGGGGGCATTGCCTTCCCCTGATCGCTGGGTCGCCTCCAGCCCCTGAGGGCTCCCAGATTGTGAGAGGGGGCAGGCCGGGCTGAGGGACCCCCCCCTCCAGTGCATGAATTTTCATGCACCGGGCCTCTAGTTTTAAATAAAATACCCATATAAAGGAGGTTAAGTTCTGCCAATGAACCAGGGGTTCCAGTGCTGCAGACATTGTTGGGCATGGACAGTGTGCCCACAACTAGATAAGTAAGGGGTGCATAGTCCCATTTTCCAGAAGAAGAAACAAGGCTTAGGGGATATTAAGTGACTTGCCTGAGGTTGGATGGCTGGTAAAGGAAGAAGCCCTGTCCCAGTCAGGCCCAACGCCCTGGAAAAGCGCCCATAGCAAACTTCCTCATCTCTGGTGTGTCTTCTCCTGAAAACGCCTCAGGTTCCCTCAAAGTCCTACATATCAAAACACAAAATGCTGCCCTGGCCTGTGTGCCCAGTGGTTAGAACACTGGCCCTCAAACCCAAGGTTTTGAGGGTTCATTCTTGCCAAGGACTTGTATCTGGGTTGCAGGTTCCTGGCGGGGGCACACGTGGGAGGTAACGGATTGATGTGGCTCTCTCACATCGATGTTTCTCTCTCTCCTCTCTCCCTCCCTCCCTTCCACTCTCTCTAAAATCAATGGAAAAAATATACTCCAGTGAGGATTAAGAAACAAACAAACAAACAACAAAATACAAAAAGCTGAATATCAGCTTCCCGAAGGCACAGATCTCCTGTTCAGGGCTCCCCAGTGTACCACCTGCTCACACGAATCCAAAATCAGAGAGAAGCCATACCGGAGCTGTGGGAAGGAAGGGAGAGGTATCTTTGCACCATCTTCTTTGTGCTTCTCTGTATAGTTTTTCTGCCTGTTCTACAATAAGCATGTATTCCTTTAATAATTGGAGAGAAAGGTTGTTGTTGTTTTTTTTTTAAAAAAGAACACGTTGCTACTTCAGAGTAGCTCTGTTAGCGATAATAATACTTTTACTGGAAAATTGTGGGAATGTGAGGGTCATGGGTTCTCTGGACTGACACATAGTAAATACGACATGAATGTTCGTTAAATAAAAATTCTGGGCCGGACACTCCTTAAGCTGCGTGCTTTGGAGCATATCATTGCAATACTCTGGGCCTCAATTCCTTCACTGAGAAATGGGGCTGCCTCATAGGGCTATTGTGATGGCTGAAGTAAGTCTGGGATGGTATGTGAATGTACGTGTGTGTGTGTGTGTGTGTGTGTGTGTGTGTGTGTTTAGCATATTACCAAAATGTACTGAGAAGGTAAAGAATTTGAATGGACAATTCTTCAAAGAAGATCTACAGAGACCAAATAAGCACATAAAAAAGATGTTCAACATCAGTAGTCATTAGGAAAATGAAAATAAAAGCCACAACAAGATTCACACCCACTATGATAGCTATAACCAAAAAGACTGACAATAACAAGTGTTTGGCCAGGATGTGGGGAAGCTGAAACCTTCCTATATTGCTAGTGGGAATGTAAATTGGGGCAGCCGCTTTGGAAAAGAGTTTGACAACGCAGGAATTCCACTCCTAGATACGTACCCAAGAGAACGGGCGACGAATGTTCACACAAAAACGTGTACATGAATGATCAGCAACATTATTCAAAATAACCAAAACGTAGAAACAACCCAAATGTCCATCGCCCGATGAATGGATAAACAAATGTCGTGTACCCATACAGTGGAACATTATTCCGCCATAAGAAAGGAATGAAGCGCTGAAACATGCTACAACATGGATGAGCCTTGAAAACATGATGCCAAGTGACCGAAATCAGACACAAAAGGCCACAAAGATCGTACCGTATGATTCCCCTTATGTGAAATGTCCAGAATAGACAAATCTATAGAGACGGAAAGGAGATTGGTGTTGCCAGAGGTAGATCCGTTTCATCTCATGGGTAAGGAAACCGAGGTCAGAGAAGCAGAGCTATACTGTGCCTGCTTATCTATGAGACTTTGGAAAGTGGCGTCACCGTCTTGGAGGCTTAGTTTTCTCAACTGTAAAAATACAGATAATGATGCTCACGGAGAGGCTGGTTGCGTATCTTCCCTGTTAGTTCCTTTTCCCTTCCCTCCAGGCTTTGGGTGGAAGCCGATGGGGTTTAAGGGCTAAGGCTGCCATCTAGCGGTGAACGCCAGCACCTGACAAAAGCCTGTGAGGTTCTCTAGTCAAGTTAACCCTCTAGAGCAGTGGTTCTCCACCTTCCTAATGCCGCGACCCTTTCATACAGCTCCTCATGTTGTGGTGACCCCCCAACCATAAAATTATTTTCATTGCTACTTCATAACTGTAATTTTGCTATTGTTATGAATCGTAATGTAAATATCTGTGTTTTCCGATGGTCTAAGGCGACCCTGTCGCGACCCACAGGTTGAGAGCCGCTGCTTGTAGAGCCTAAGACCATCGGAAAACACAGATATTTACATTACGATTCATAACAGTAGCAAAATTACAGTTATGAAGTAGCAACGAAAATAGTTTTATGGTTGGGGGTCACCACAACATGAGGAGCTGTATTAAAGGGTCGCGGCATTAGGAAGGTTGAGAACCACTGCTCTATGGGCTTGGGGAGAAGGAAAAGGATGTGAAAGATGCAACCCCGCTAGGAAGGCCAGGGCTACCAGATTGGCCAGATTCTTTCCAGAGGTTTCCAGGCTCTGAGATGCTTTTCACAGATGTTGGTCCTGTGGGAGTGGTCCCACATTGGAGGGGGGCAATCGGATTCAGGTCCCAATAGTTGCCCATGGGAGCTTGGGGGAAGCCACTGTAATTCCTGTGATTACCAATGTAGTCCTCCTTTTTCCTGCTGGAACTCTTTAAAATGAGGACCTGACCTTGTTACTCTCTAGCTGAAGATCTGGCAAGTAGCTCCCCACTGAGACCTGGCCACCGCACCCCCAGCCTGTGTGATCTGCAGCCCCCTTCATGGGGGGGGGGAGCCTTAGGCTCTGATCATACCCACTTTTTCAGACATTCCTGCTCTCCCTGTTTAGCCATGCTGCTCTCCACCAGGAAAAAAAGGCCTGCCCTCAGACACGAGTCATTGAGAATGCTGTGTACCCCGTATGCACACACGCTCTCACACAACGTCAGTAAAAATGGGTACGTTCTAACTCTTCGGACTCACAGAATTGAAACCCGGGACAGCAGAAGCAAGACTCCAGACCAGCGATCTCCCTCTCAGGAGCTTGCCTGCACCTTTCCCTTCCTCCCTCTCTTCCCCACCAGGTGCATTACCTCCGCTTTTCTCTCTAAGCAACAAGGGCCCTTCTTTTGCTTCTGTAACTTGTTTCCTGAGCCTACGCAGCCCAGCGGGCTCATTTCTACCAACTCTGTAACTTTCTAAATAAACTGTCTTAAAAAAAAAAAAAAAGAAAGAAAGAATACAGCCTGGCCAGCATGGCTCAGTGGTTGAGCGTTGCTCTGTGAACCAGGAGGTCATGATTTGATTCCTGGTCAGGACACATGCTCAGGTTGCAGTCTCCATCCCCAGTGTGGGGGATACAGGAGGGAGCTGATCAATGACTCTCTCTCATCATTGATGTTTCTTCTCTCTCTCCCTCTTCTTTCCTCTCTGAAATCAATAAAAAAAATATATATATATTTAAAAAAATAATACATATTAATTACATTGGAAAAAAAGACTCAGAATTCATTTGAAATAAGAAAGACATTCCATTTTTGGAATCTGGCTCAGAAGCTGACTCTGACCTTGCTCCCCACCTCCTGTTAGGAATTTCAGTCTGTCATCATTTCACCTTGTAATTGATACCGTTGTGATTTGCTAGTAGAGGCCTGGTGCACAGATTTGTGCACCGGTGGGATCCTGCCAGCCTGCCCCAATAGGGCCAGGCTGGCTGGGGGGAGGGTCTGTGGCCGGGGGCGGGGGGAAGGGAGGGGCCCCAGGTAGTTGGCCGCCGGCCCCGCCCCCTGGCCGAACTCCCTGTCGAGGGGACAATTTGCATATTAGCCTTTTATTGTATAGGAGGATAGGAAATGGGCCAAAGGGAGGCCAGATATTATAGGCATTGCCATTTGGGCAGCTTCACCAGGCAGCTGCAGCTTTACACGCCCCAGGAACCACTGGCCCACTCCCTGCGGATTACTGGGGGAAGGGACTGGACGAAGGGGAAGATAGATGGATGTGCAGTAAAGTCAGAATGACAAAGGGAAGATGCCTGTCAGGCAAACCTGGGAACAGAGATCATTGGCCAGAGGGCACAGGGCCACTGCAAACCCTCGAAAATTTGGGAATACACAATCCCCTAGACCCGTGGTCAGCAAACTGCGACTCGCGAGCCACATGCGGCTCTTTGGCCCCTTGAGTGTGGCTCTACCACAAAATACCACGGCCTGGGCGAGTCTATTTTGAAGAAGTGGTGTTAGAAGAAGTTTAAGTTTAAAACATTTGGCTCTCAAAAGAAATTTCAATCGTTGTACTGTTGATATTTGGCTCTGTTGACTAATGAGTTTGCCGACCACTGCCCTAGTCAAAGGAATTCTCTCTCTCTCGGCTCTCTGGTTCCTTTGGTTTTGCTCCTGCTTCCTTGCATTCACCCAGGTTCTCCATAGCCCCATGGCCATGGGGACTTCACACACAATGGACTGATGGACTGCAACTGGGAACACAAATTCAGCTAGCCTGGTGCTGTATTGGACTATGTGGGCATGGAAAACTCTGGGCAATGGATCTAATTCTAGCCCTACTGAAGTCACAGCGACACTCCCTCTGTGGTGGGACAAAGGGAAAGGGGGCCCTGGAAAGTCAGGGTGTAATTCCACAGAAGTAAAGTTTTCTTATTCCAGCGGCACCCCAAGAAATCCACTCTCCTCAGCAGCAGGTGGGGACAAGGAGTGCTCCCCTCCAATAACATGACAACTGTTTTTCTGTTCTATCTTCTCCACCAGATTTAAGAAGATCATTTTCTTCTTTATCTTTACACCCCAATATGCAGCCCAGTGCCCATTGCAGAGTAGAAGCTCAACAATTGATTATTGAAGTGAACTCAGTGAAAGGTTTTTGGAATAGTTGAAAGATCCCAGGAAAGTCTCTGGCCACACCGTCAGAGTCTCTCTGTGATTCTTCCTGGGGAAAAATGGGGGCCAAAGTCTCAGGTACCTTCTTCTCCTGGCCTGTGGAGAAGCATAACTTCTCAATTTCTAACTTCATCCATCCCCCCGCCCCCATAATCATTCCTCCCCCCAAAGGCAGATCCAAAACAAACGATGCTAATAGTAGCAAAGCTAGGTCAGCAGCACCCCAAAGCCACATCAATGATCACCTATGAGGAAAGTCATAATTAGCCCCATTTTACAGCTGAGGCAACTGAGGCCAGGTGTAGTTCAATGATATGCCTGAAAGCACACAACTTGAGCGTCAGGGCCTGGGATTTTGTTTATTCACTACTAGAGGCCTGGTGCACAAAATTCATGCATGGGGAGGGGGTGTCCCTCAGCCCGGCCTGCACCCTCTCCAACCTGGGACATCCCTCTCACGGCTGGCTCCTAACCACTCGCCTGCCTGCCTGCCTGATTGCCCCTAACCGCTTCTGCCTTCCAGCCTGATCGCCCCCAACTGCCCTCCCCTGCCGCAACCCACCTCCTCCGCCGGGACCTGCCTCCTCCTCGCCACACATAGCAGCGGGATCCCCAGGCCTCACTGTGTGGAGTGGCCGCCGGGACCCGCCTCCACTGTGCATGCAGCCATCTTGTGATGACATGAGGGCGGGACGCCACCTAGGCTATTATTAGTATAGATGTGCCAGTCCCCAGATCTGAAGCCTTATAAATCTTAACTCGTAGGATCCTCATAACATCCCTATGAGGTATGTATTGTTGTCACTCCCACTTCAGAGATGAAGAAACTGAGACTCAGAGAGTTTAGGTAATTAGACTAAGGTCACAGGGCTGGTGTTGGTGGAGCCGTCTTTGAGCCAGGGTAGTCTGGGTTCACCCTCTTGACCTCTCTGCTCCGTATCCTTCCTTTTGGATATCCTCTGAAATTCTTGTCTTCAGCGTGTCTAAGCATAAGAACACCCACCTCCCAGGGCGGCTGTGATGATTAGGTCTAATACGCGTGGGCATCTGGAGCGCAGTAGATACCCAGGAAGAAGAGGTAATGATGTTTGTTCCTCTCCAGAGCCTCAGCTGACAATTGCAGCAACTGGCCACCAGGGGGAAGTCACGCACTGAGGACCGAAGCCCTTCCCAGGGACCCGGTTGACTGTTCAATGGTTAGGGATTCTGCCGGGCCCTTTTCCCCCTGTGCCCAACCCTGGGACCAAGGACATATCTAGCCAGTGCTGAACCTCTTAGAACTGACCTTCTTGCAATGGAAACGGGTCCTAAACGCATCCAAGGCCCCTTTGCCAACCACAGTTCTGGGACTGGGGGATGCGGGGGGAGGATGTATGATGAGGGGAGCCCAGCTGTGTCCTATTTGGTGGTGGTGTGTGTGGGGGGAGGAGTGGCAATTATCAGCCATGCCCCTTCTGCTGGAGGCTGGGTTCCTGGAGCCACAGCTGCAGGGTGGAGGGGGACAGGGAGGGCTTTGGAATTGTCTCCCTATGGGTTCCCATGGTTACAGATTGATGCAGGCAGCCCACTAGGCTGGGTCCTTTATCTGTATTGTCTCCTGGAGAAACAATGGGCTCTGGGGATGGGAGGGGGGGCCTCCATACAGATCACTGCTGCAGCAGCGGCCTGTGTGTCCTCCTCTGTGAATCCCTGACCCTGCTGCTGGGGCTGAGAGATGGGGGCGTGGGGGTCAGCCTTGGTAATCGCTTCTTGCGTTAGGGTACATTACTGTTGCAGAGAACCTGAAAGGCCCGTCTTTCTGAGGCTCCAAAACAGCAGAGCTGCAGAGGCCTCAGGGTAGTAAGTAAAAAAGCACATTTTGGGGTCAGCCCTGATCAAATCGTGATTCTGTCCCTTACTGCTGCCTGACTGGGGCAAGTTATTTTGCCTGTGCAAGTCTCAGTTTCCTCACCTTGAAAATGGGGACAATTGCCTGCTTTACAAAATTACTGTGAGCGCCAAGCACAAAGCCTGGTGTCAGGATGCTGAGAGAGTCCCTAGGCTCAGGCAGGCTCATAGCATGCTTGGGATCACAGGCCTGGTTCTGTCACTCACTCTGTGGCCTTAACAAGGCCTTCAATTCGCTGGGCCTTAGCTGCCCCATCTGTGACTTGGGGACTTTGAAAGGTTTATACAAGATTAAATAAGATGATATAAGAAAATGCTTGGAAAAAATCAAACCACTGACACATAACCCTGCCTTCCAGGACTTGTATCTACTTGGAATATGCAACACATAATGATAGGGGGAGGGCATGTGGCATTTGGGGGAGTTGAATCTTGGGTGCTATGGCCGATAAGGGAGATTTTCTGAAGGAGGAAGGACTTGGAGGGCCTCTGAATTGGGGAATTACTCCAGGAAGACCTGCCACCTTATGCCAAAAGGAAACAAATGGTTAAGGGACTCAGCTCTCTGCTGCCCAGTTTAATCCTCTTGCCCTGCTGCCACCATCTTCTCGGAGGGAAGGGGTGTATAGATGGGAGAGGAGTAAGGGAAAGTTACTGTCATTTATGCAACACATTTCCATGAGGCAAGGTGATCCTTAGCCCCTTTTTAAAAATAAAGAAACTAAAGATTGCGCTTATTGTTATTCCTCTGGACTGGCCAGACAATGTATAAGACCCAAGAATAAAATAAATTTGTCTCAAAAAATTAAAAAATAAAAATAAACAAAAAACACACACAAGCCCTAACTGGTTTGGCTCAGTGGATAGAGCATCGGCCTGCAGACTGAAAGGTCCCAGGTTCGATTCTGGTCAAGGGCATGTACCTTGGTTGCGGGCACATCCCCAGTAGGAGGTGTGAAAGAGGCAGCTGATTGATGTTTCTCTCTCATCGATGTTTCTAGCTCTCTATCCCTCTCCCTTCCTCTCTGTAAAAAAATCAAAAAAATATATTTAAAAACAAAACAAAACTAAAACACACACACACACACGAAAGGAATTCATTTGCTTGTGGTATTGAAGACAGAACTTGCCCAAGAGGAAGTAAAACAGCTGCTTCACCTTTAAATAATCAGCAGAGGGAACCAAACATTTTTAAATGTCTATCACTCACCTTTCCATTAAATGCACTTAGCTCAGAGCTCCACAGTTAAGTGTTCAAGAAATAAAAGTTCTTATCACTATCACCGTATCAGCATTATTATTAAACTTATTACTACACATTCAATGCTGAGGATACAAAGGTTAATAAAACTCCTTCCTGTCTTTGAGGACTTCAGCCTAGTGAGATGGAAGGGGGGGTGGGAGTGCAAAAACATAATCTCTTACACTTGTTCAACTTGACAGTTTACAAAGCCCTTTTACATACACCATCTCATGAATTCTCAAAACCACCTCTTGAGGACGGCCTTTTTCCCATTTTAGAGACAAGGAAACTGAGGCCAGGTGGGCTCCAATGACTTGCCCAGACATTGTAAAATATGAATAAAACATGAAATAATTATAGAAGAAAAAAACCCCACCTTTATTGGAGTAACAGTTGTGTTATAAAGCAACAGAGTATATTGATTATGTAAGGCACAGAGACCATCGCCCTGTTTTACTAAAGAATCTAGAAAAGATAGCTTTTACAGAATTACAAAACCAGCCAGGCTTTTAAGAGCTCTCAGGTATGGAGCAATGACGATGTGCCTGGCACTTATTTTTTTTTTTATATCTTTTTATTGATTTCAGAGAGGGAGAGAGAGATGGAAACATCAATGATGAGAATCATCGATAGGCTGATCGGCTGCCTCCTGCACACCCACACTGGGGATCGAGCCTACAACTCGGGTATCTGCCCTGACCGGGAATCGAACTGTGATCTCCTGGTTCATAGGTCGATGTTCAACCGCTGAGCCACGCCGGCCTGGCTGTGCCTTGCACTTCTATGTATTTCTCTAATGCTCACAAAGATGCTGAAAGGTAGACATGGTCAGTTGCTTTCACAGATGAGAAGCCAAGCCTCAGAGACGTGAAACTATGTGCCCAGGGTTGCACAGGAAGGAGGGGACAGAGTCAGGGCTGGGACCCGGGCTCTGACACTCAGGTGCAGCTGGAGCCAGGACTTCCTCCCCCGTCAGTTTTGCCAAGGACTACGCTCCTGTGAGAGGTGAGCACCTTGCTTGCCTCACTCCACAGAGCATGAGGAGGGGGAGGAAGAGTGCAGGCAGTTCTCCAAGGCGAGAGAGCTTGTTTCAGCCCATTTGGGAAGCAGCATAGCGTAGCACGGCCTTCAAAGTGTGTGCCTCTGTGCGTATGTGCATGCACACGCACACGTGTGACTGTGTGAGAAGTTGGCTGGGTGCCGGGTCTCACAACGCTATGTGATAAAAATCTGTACATCTTCCTGAGATGTCAATTGTACTAGATAGAGCCATTATGATTTTATATTAAAGCACAGATGGCTATAGAAGGTCTGAGAACACAAAATGCTAAGAGAATGAATGACAAACTGGCATTTGGGGGTCGCTATCATGTGCCAAACACTAGTCTAAGAGCTTCATATGTTAATTAATTCAGTCCTCACAACAACTGTCCGTGGCAGAGACTTTTATTATCCCCATTTTATAGATGCAGACACTGAGGACAAAAGGAGTTATGTAACTTGTCCAAGTTCACACAGATAGTAAGTAGAGGAGTTTGGGCACACACAGGCATTTCAATCGCCAATATTAGAACACCTATATTATCCATTGTTTATCCGGTTGAAAGTTTACAAACAGATTTGGGCTGAGAATGATGAGGAAGCAGCCGCTGGCTCCCGCCCGACTTCCTCTTGATACAATTTTAAGGGCTACCAATTACTAGCAGCTCACCTGCGCCAGGTTCTCTACCTCTGTTGTCTTCATTCCTACAACAACTCTATAAACAGTTACTATTTGGAGTTTTACAGATGGAACACTGAGGCTCAGAAAGCTGTTCAGACAGCTCTGACGTGGCAGAGACAGATCTGAGCACAGGGTCTGTCAGATCACAAAGCTGCTGCTCATGCCCCCGATTGCACCATCTCTGGTCTCCCGGTCCTCTGGCCTCTGGGTCACCCACTCCCACCCCCCATTCTCTTCTAGATGGGGGTGCTTTCATGAGTGAGCTGGTTCTGCATCGGGCTGAGCCTGGGCAGGCTCCCAGGTCTCAAGCTCTGTCCTTCCACCAGCTGATAACACACTTGCCATGAAGTAATTACAAATCCCAATAATGAGAAAGGAGCAGCTGGGCCCTGACCCGGAGCACGAAGACCTGGCTCTGAATCCCCAGGTCTGTGAGGGAATCTTTCCACGTGACACTGGATGAGTCACTTCCTCACTCTGGTACTCAGTTTCTCCATCTGTGAAATAGGAAGAGCTGTGACTTACTGAGTGCCGGCCACATGCGGGCAGCCTTCTAGGTGCCTGACATCAGCTCCTCACTAAACCCTCCCTCTGTGGACAGGTTCCAGGCAGTATTATTGGGGGGAAGGGGAGACTGAGAGGTGAAGTGTTTGCCACGGCAGCAGAGCCTGGGAGTGCAGGCCATGCCCCCCACCCCCTTTCTTCCTGTGCTATTATCAAGGCACCAGGCTGTCCTGGGTGCCATTGAGAGGGCTCTGAGGAGCACAGATGCTGGCCAGGCCACGCTGAGGTGCTGTGACTGGATTATGCCAACAACACTAAGGAAGGAATTACGTTAGGAATCTGACAATAATGCCCAGCCAGCTCCATAGTTGGGGTCACACAGCCAGCACCTACCAAGTGCCAGGTGCTTTATTTTATATATATATATATATATATACATATATATATATATATATATATATATATATATATATATATATATACATATACATACACACACACACACACACCGTATTTTCCGGCGTATAAGACAACTTTTTAACCCAGGAAAATCTTCTATACGCCCAGTCGTTTTATATGCCGGAAAATACGGTGTGTGTGTGTGTGTGTGTGTATGTATTTTATTGATTTCAGAGAGGAAGTAGAGGGAAAGAGAAATAGAAACATCAATGATGAGAGGGAATCACTGATCGGCTGCCTCCTGCATGCCCCCTACTGGGGATCGAGCCGGTAACCCAGGCTTGTGCCCTTGGCTGGAGTCGAACCTGGGACCCTACAGTCCATAGGGCCGACGCTCTATCCACTGAGCCAGACCAGCTAGGGCCCAGGTGCTTTACATGTCCTCTCATTTACTCCCCACTGCAAATCACGTGAGGCTCTGACCGTCAATAACTTACCTGTGGTGGCACAGCTGATGCGGGACAAAGCTAGAATTTCAATCGGCATCTCTCTGGCTCTCAGACTCACAGGAAGTTCCCGGAGGGCTGCAGTGGCTAGGACAGACCAACTCTGTATGACCCACCGGTTTGCACGGAGTGTTCAATGAGCAGCCGACAGCACCGCTCTGGATGTGCAGGCTGTTGGAGACCTGGCTCTGACACTTACTCCAGGGTGACCTTTGGTGGTCCCTTCATATCTGTGACCTCATAGGGGTGAAATGGAGGCAGCCCCCCACCCCACCCCTGTTACCAAACAGACACTTTCTTGCCACTTACTTTGTATACGGAGTCAAATCTGTAATGGAAAATACAATTGATAGAATACAGGTCCGACATTCAGGTCCCGGGAGGTCCGTCTGGATGAATCCTCAATGGAAGCTGGGATCAACCCTTCACACATTTGGACCCACAGCAAACCCTGCCAAGGGCCCCTGGTATGACTCAGGGTATGGGGGGGTGAGGGGGGCGTGTGGTTGTCTGTCCTGATGGTCCCCAAGTCTTCATCTCCTCCTGCATAACTTACAGGTCCCACATCCCAGTCTTGAACACCCTTTTCTCCCCCTCCCCCTTTCTTAAGACTAGAAACAGCATAGGGCCCAGTGGTCGGCAAACTCATTAGTCAACAGAGCCAAACATCAACAGTACAAAGATTGAAATTTCTTTTGAGAGCCAAATTTTTTAAACTTAAACTTCTTCTAACGCCACTTCTTCAAAACAGACTAGCCCAGGCCGTGGTATTTTGTGGAAGAGCCACACTCAAGGGGCCAAAGAGCCGCATGGAGCTCGCGAGCTGCAGTTTGCCGACCACGGGCATAGGCTGAAAACAAAGGGACGTCTAGGAAGAACCTGGGTCAGCGAGTGGGCGGGTTATCTGGGGAGTCTGCTGCGCCTTGGGTACCCTCATTGCCACACAACACACACTCAGCCCCAAACCAACCGGCTGCCAGCTGGCCAGCGACCACCTCGATTTAGGGTAATGAGTTCCATATGTTTCCATAAGAAACCAGCTAAGCTTTTCCCCAGCAGTTCTTAAAAAGTGTTTTCTCCCCTCCCAGGCTTCCAAACTCCTGCTCGGCCACCCTCGTTTCATTTACTCCTAATGAGAAGGGGCGGGCGGGGGCTGGGTGGCAGTGACGAGGAGACAGTGCCTTAGGGAATCCCCATCCCCTGCCTCCACATTCCCAGACCCTCAGGGGGAGGGGCCGGGTGTCCCTCCGTGAGAGCCGTGGGTGAGGCCTCCGCTCTGCCATCCTCCTCTAAAGGGGAACAGGGACCCCGCTCAGGGGAGGCAGAGTATCAGGGGAAGCCAGGAGGCGTGGGTTTTAGTCCTCCCTTGACTAACTTGCTGGGTGTCCCTGACTAGGCTCCTTCCCCTCTCCCATCACACTTATGACCTCTAGGGGACCTCCCGTCCCGGACAGACTTTAGATTTATGGACAAATGACAAGGGAAAAGGAAGGGCACTACTTAACTGTTAAACATGAGTGGCTCCAGGCCTGGGTCCGGGGAGCCCAAGGTCTCCAGCGTTACTGCCAGTCTGGGCTCCCTTTGGCCACGATCTGGCCCAAGGCAGGAGCAGGACAGTGGTGAGGAGCAGAGGGAGGGTCCTCGATGGCGGGTCAGCTCCACCACCGCTTGGGTGATGTAGGGGAGACGATGGAGGGATGTGCTCCAGCGCCCCGCTCCCCCTTATCTGGGTTGTCAAAGGAAACCCCCAAATCCTGGTCTCAGGGTGACTTACTCCCCTGATCCAGACCGTCCACTGACCCTACCCAAAGACTGACTCACTAACCTTGGCCACTGCTGCTGCTCAGACTAACCCTCACACCCTGTTAACCCTGGCCACTGACTGCTGCCAACTTCTGCCCACACCCCGAACCCCGCCGCAGTCAGGCTGAACCCCAACTCTGGCCACACTCTGACCCCTCACTCTTTCTGAATGACCCCCTGATTTTGGTCACAAACCGACCCCCCCACCGCCCAGCCACTGACTGACTCTTAACAGGAGAAATAATCAGAGAGCAATTAAATCCTAAACTCTCTGGGTGAAACAGGACCTCAGAGAGAGGAGACCGAGGCGGGTGGGGAGGGAGGGCGGGGTGGGGAGCAGAGGCTTCCCGCAGGACCCCCGCGGGCCTCGGCCACACTCAGGAGGTCAGAGAGGCCGTGTGCGGGGCACGTCGCAGGCGCTCGAGGAATGCGAGCTGCCTGACCGAAGGAAGGAAGGAACGGGGTGCGATCCAGGGCCGCCGCTCGGCCTGGGCAAAGCTGCAAAACTGCCGAGGCAGGAAGCAGGGTGGGGGCGCGCCGAGGCTGCCGCGGCCCGGGCGCAGCTGGGGGCAGCGGGAGAGCCGTTGGGTCAGCGACTCCGCTGGGTGGGGGGCCCCCCAGGCTGGGAGGCTGGGAACCGGGAGGCCACGCTGCTGGCAGAGCGGCGGGGGCGCCGCGAGACTCCGGATGGGCTGGGAGCCCCGCCCGCAAGCTGCGGAGGGAGCCGGAGCCAGAGCGGAGCCAGAGCTCAGACATCCGGGCGCCAGCGAACACCTGCGAGCGGCCCCCAGGGCCCGCGGGGGGAGCGCGGTCCCCGGGCCGGGGGCGGGCCGGGGGGCGGGGCCACGGGGCTCGGCTCGGGTCCACGTGGCCGAGGCTCCGCCCCTGCCCGCCTGCGAGCAGCCCTCCGGGCCGAGTGGCTCTCTTCTCGCTGGGCAGGGAGCGGGCAGAGGGGACCCTGGGCGGCATCTCTGGGGGAAAGAGCCACGGGAGGTTTTAGGGGGTGGCCTGGGGAGTGGAGGAGAGGGGTGGCTGTGAGAGGCGGTGAGGCCTGGGGGACGGATAATGGAAGGCTGTCCAGCGCATCCCCGGCTCGGAGGAGCTATATAAATGGCCTTCTCCAGTGGGCACCACCAATGGCCCGTGTCAGAGACATGGATTCGAACCCCTGTCTTGTGGCTTAAGGGCTATGTGGACGCGGGCAAGTTCCTTTGCCTGTTCCAAGTCGGTTCTTTTGTTTGTTTTGTGTGGGTGTTTTGTTGGTTGTTTTTTTTTTTTTTTTTTTACAAAGTAAAAATTTCTTCCAAATGTCCGCATATCAGAGCTGATGCTAGAATGCACGTTAAGACACGCAATTAAGAGTGAACTTTGTATTTCAGAGAGCCTGGTAGGTGCTGTAGGCGTGTTATCTTTCAGATGAACCAAAACCTGCAAGGGCCGTAGCATCGTCCTTTTACAAGTGAAAAGGAGGCCTAGGGTGGTCTTAGGTCTTTTGTTCGGCAAGCACAGAGGAGACCACGTCTGTGCCAGGCCCAGGGGATGGTGGGGGGAAAGCTGGCCTGGAGCAGAGGTGAGAACCTGGCTTTGAAGCTAGGTGGAGATGGGTTTACAAAGCCTTTCTGTGGGACCTGGATCAAGTTATTCAGCCTCTTTGGGTCTGTTTTCTCTGTAAAGTGGAAATAATGATACTTTTATGGGTTTTGATAAGGATTAGAAAAAAAATTAAAATAGAGCCTGGCACTTGGTAGGCACTGGATAGGTGATTATGACAGAAGTCACTATACTCGGAGAGTTTTCTGACCTTAGGGCCAAATTGCTTTCACTCTCTAAGGACTCATGAATTGGTGTGCTGGTTTCAGCTTTTGTCTCAGCCACCTGAACAGCTCGGTCTCAGCAGACCTAACAGGCAATTTCCTTGGAATTAGCTTAATAATACCTTGTAGGTGTGTGATGCATTTCAAAGAACTTTCCCACCATTATCTTCTGTCCAGGGAGGCAGGGTTACAAGAACCGCCAGCTGCTGGGCAAGGGAGGAGAGAGGCTTGGAGAGGTGAAGTGGCTTGCTCTTTCTAGCATTCCACAGCCCCGAACTTCTGAGCAAGCGGGAAGCTGCCTACTGGGGCAAAAAAAAAAAAAAAAAAAAAAGGTACAGAATGCTGAGTTCAGTGCCTGGCTCTGCTGCCATTAATGGTGTCATGTGGGGCCAGGTGCCTCCGAATCGTATCCTCAAGATCAGCAAGTTGATACAGATGTGAAAACTGAGGCTCGGTTATATAGCCAGTATGCGGCAGAGCAAATGTTTGCACCCTGGAGTGGCTGTCTCCAGAGCCAGTACAGCACACCCAACTACTGATCCAAGGCAGGCAGACCCAGCCTGGGTCTTGTACCTCTTGTTTTGAGGTAAGAGTTCCTCCTGTGAAGACTGAGGGCTTCCCAGGGGTTTGGAGACATGCTATTGCTCCGCAGAGTTGTATGTGTTTATGTTCTGAAGAGAGTGTTCATACCTTCCATCAGATTGTCAGAGGAGACCAGAAAACAGGTTGAGAACCACTGGTTGGCTGGGAGGATGGCTGGCAAAGACGGGGTGATTGCCTCCCCACCACATGCCCCTGTTCACCCCTGAAAGCTCACCAGGGTTAAGGCGTTAAGGGGCGGTGATGACGTGAGCTGTTTGTTATGAAATACTGAAATAACTCATGCCAGGAGCCGACGCACAGATGAGATCATATCATAAACGGGAATCTAGTGAGGCCAGATGCCAGTGGAACCCACCTGGGGAGCTGCCAGGTAGGGGGCAAAGGGGCATGGGTTGGGGGCCTGGCCCCGTGGACTATCCAGTCTCCGGCCCTGCTCCTGCCACCATGTTAGTCACTGTGGTAAAGATTACAATTCCATCTCTGCCTCTCAAGGGGCTGTGATAATCTGGCTCCGACCATTATCCATTGAACCTCAGTTTCTGCATTTCTGAAACAGGAATGAAGATGCTTGCTCTCAGAGAAGGCTCCCGATGCAGGTGTTTGGGAAGGAAACGCCAGAAGGAATGAGGCTGTAGGGCCTCTTTATCCAATTCCCAGTTCAGGGTCAAAGTCTCCAACTACCTGATGGTAGCGGAGAGAGATTGGTGTCAGTATTTCCCAACCAGCACCAGAAATCCTGATCAGGATGTTTAGGGACTTGAGGGAAGAAACCCCTCTCCCGTGTTTCCCAATTTGGGAAGCCCAAGAGGAAGCCAAACCAGGGCGCAGGAGGAGGGAAGTGAAACCAGACCCAGCGGCCCGTTTGTTCATCTCTGAAGTGGGCCTGTGAAGCACCACCTGCCTGGGCACCAGGTGAGGCTCTGCCCTTCCACATCCCCTGCCAGGAAGGCGTGAAGAAGTAAAGGATCGAAGGCGACAGGCATCTGCAGCACAAAAGCCCAAGGGACTTCACTGGGACCTCCCAACTTGCTGGGTGAGCTAGTGCTGGGTCCCAGCCCCTCTTCGGCTTTTCCTCATCTGTCACGTGAGGGGCCAGAGGATAGCGTAGGGCTCCCGTCCTGAACCCGTATACTGCTTCCCCTCCACCCCACTGTTAGCTGGGAATGTTCCCATCTCTCTTTTAAGAGAATAAATGCTTTTCCCAGGCTCCAGGAACCTTTATTTTCCCCTTAATCCAGCCTTGTGAGAATGTTAGCACTGATGGAATCAAACTCTCTATACACAAGTGTTTAAAAACCGTTTATTATGCAAAATGTTAACTTTTATAAAAAGTTTAATAACATACATCGCATGGTTACAGAAAGTCACCTTCCTGCAAAAAAGGTACAAAAGCTATATACTCTATTATAGAGTTCATAATCAGGGCAACAGAGCCTTTTTCCGAGACCAGAAGGCCAGCTCTACCGCTGGCCTTGGCAGAGTTTGGAGCAGCCACTCTCCCCCCACCACACCCCTCCACACTCGGACAGTCTTTAGAACTTGGGAGGGGGGGGTGACGTTGCCCAGTCGGTGCCCAGAGCTTGCTCTGGCTCTTTAGGCCACCTTAAAGTTCACAGTCCTTCGCTCCCGGGCACCAGGTCCAGCCTCGAGGCAGGGGTTTGGGAAGTGAAGTGGGCAGGGAGAGGCTGGGGTCCATCCATGCCCTTGGGCTTCCGGCCACAGACAGAGTCCTGGGGTCCCAGGCGGAACGGGCGCCAGCACCTGCGTTCTGGGTGGGGGAGGAAAAAAGACCAGAGAGCCGTCAGTTTCCGCCGAGCGCGCCGAGGCGGGGGCCGTCCGCAGACAGGCCGGCGCCAGGGAGGAAACTTGGTCTCTACCTCCAGCTGATAACTCCGCGCCCCACGCTACCCCCACCCAGTTGGCGCCAAAGGACCACAGGCGGAGCTTGCACCACCCCTCCCCTCTTGGAATTGACACTAGTTGGGAGGGCTCCCTTTACGACTCCAAGCTACGAACTGCACGCCAGTTTTATTTAGTCGGACCTGCGCGTCCTTTCTGGGATCTTTGGCCACTGGGGGAGGGCAATCGCAACGTGCGTTTAAGGTTGAAACGCACACAGGGGTGGAAATTGGTTCCGTCATTCATTTGATGTGACCACGGTCAAGTTACTTGCCCCTCTCTGGCCTTGTTTTCTCTAAACAGAGGGGGTATAGTCCCTTTAAAAGGCCTTCCAGTTCCAAGACTTACTGTTCAATCACCACCGCGCCCCCATCCCCACAACCCCCGAGAAGGTGGGGAGACTCACCTGGAGGCGCCAGGACGGCCAGGTCAGTGGCACAAGCTCCTCTTGTCGTTGGAGATCACAAGTTCCGGGGAGAGGTCCGCTGTCTGAGAGAAAAGATAAAAGAGTTAAGAGGTAAGCATGGCACTTGGGAGTTCGAGGGGTCCAGCAGCATCCCCAGCCCTGGACCTCAGCCCTCTCCCTGCTCCCGCGCACGCCCACGCATACCTGGATGGGAAGATGCGGGCCGTCTGGGGGTCCAGGGGCGGGCTCGGCCAGGACCACCTGCAGGTCGAGGATGTAGTCGATGACACGCTGCAGGATTTCCACCTGGCTAAGCTGAGTGCCTCGCGGGACTCCGGGTACCAGTTCCCGCAGGCGCGAGTAGCAGTGGTTCATGTCATCCAGCAGACTCAGCGGCTCCTCGGCTGCCGGGCCCTTGCCGCGGCCCCGCGCGATGGCTAGGCTCCGTTCCGACAGGCAGCACACCGCCTCGTAGCAGCCGCGCACCGGGCTTAGCGCCTTCATGTTGAGGAATGAGGTTGGAAGTGCCCAAGGTCGGGAGAGCCGAAGAAATTCCTACAGCAGCTTGCTCAGTGTGGACGCTCGCCCTGGCCGGTACTTATAGAGCCCGCCTGGAAGCCACGCCCCTTTATGCAAAACAGCCCGCCGAGGCCCCGCCTCCGCCGACCCTGGGCGTTCACAACGCGGTTAAATTGCAAACAGGCTTTCTTCGGCTGGTCTGACGCCGAATACCGCGGAGTCGTGGATTCAAAGAATGAGGAAGCGCTGATACTGGGGAGAGGCGGGCCTCTTTGCCAGCAAGGATTTCAAAAATCACTTAAAACCATTAACTTTAAGAATTTGCCTTTTCCTGGCAGCGCCCCAGATTCTTTGAGCTCCCCTGCCCCCCTGCCAGTCCACCCACAGCCCAGCACTACTTCGAACCCACAGTTCTTCCGAGGTCATAAATCCCTGAACAGCAAAGAAGCTTTTCTTTCTTTCTTTTTAAAGCAAAAGATTTTTTCAAGGGAAACTTGTAAGGAATTAGTGCCGCCTTGTTCCCCAATTTGCTGTTGTCTGACCTCCAGACTCACTGGCGTCAGGAATTATCTTGTGACCAGAGGGGAAAAAAATTAATTGCGGTGAAGCTGAGGTTACAATGAAGAAAACAGATTTGGGCTAGGCGCTGAGATTACAGAAGGAGGAGGGAGAAGGGGTTTGAGCAAAGAGGGGGGGGGGGGAGAAGAAGGGGGGGAAAAGCCTGAATCCATGTTTTTTGCCTGGGGAAGGAAAAGAACTCCCATCTTCTGGCCCCATGCACTTCATAAGGAGCCAAATATATGCCTAGTTATGTGTTGGAAGTGAGTTTGAATAAAATTTTGGACAGGGTTTTGAATGGGTGTGTGTGTGTGTGTGTGTGTGTGTCAGAAGGGATGATTTCTATATAACCTTTTAGGAGCCCCCCATGGAGTCAGCAAGAATCTCTTAACTCTTGCTTCCTCCTTTCTCCCCACTCTCCAAACAGCTCGATGCAACGCAGAAAACAATAGTTTGGTGATACCATAAGCTCTATTGTCTACCCCTTTCTGCTATGGAAAGGCAAGCCACCTGGACTTGATTATTCCAGGCCTTGCTAAAATAGCTCCAGCTCTATCTGAGAGCCCAGGGAAGGAACCCGAGGACGGGCAAGTTCAGCTCTGTGTTGCAAAAGGACATTCCATTCAGTGTTCTCTGCTCGTCTTCTTATCACTTCCCAAAACTTTTGGGAATTTGCAGCCTTAAAATGCAGGTTTCCATCTTGACACTGGCCAAGTGGGATCTCCCCAATGGTTGCTTCCTTAATCAATCAGTTGGAAGCAGTGGCTCCTGCTCTCAAGAATGTCACAATTTGGGGAGACCAGATTAACACAGGAAGCAATTAAGAGTTCTATAGTATGTGGCACTGATTAACAGGACAATGAAAGCTCAGAGCTAGGAGAGTCTCAAAAGAGTCATAGTAAAAAGGACATGGGACTGGAAATCAGGAGCCTTAGGTTCAATATCCCAGCCCTGTCAAAAATTTGTCATGTGATCTTGAACAAGTCCAGCTACTCTAGCCTAATTTAATAATATAAAGGGGGGGGGATGGTACTAAGTGTTTATTTTTAATTCTTTCCAACTCTAGAAGTCTAAGGCTTTATGATTTGGGACGGGCAGGTGTGGAGTGATAAAGGGTAGAGAAGGGCTATAAAGCATGTCCAATGTCACACCACAAATAATGGCAGAGCCAGACCTGAAGTCTTGCTCTTTGCTGTCATACCACCGGGCTTGTATGCCAAGAAAGATCTTTGAAAGATTGAATATTTTCAAGGTTAACCTCTTTAATATAAGAAAAAGGAAGAAAATAACCAGTGAATGGACAAATCAATCTATATGTACTTACAGACATGAAATGAAGAGCATGTCAGCTATTTGGTCACAGAAAGGGAAAAGGGTGGCTTTGGAAATTCCTGAATGTCCAAATAGAAAGCCCCCTTCTTTTCTATCATGCAGATTTCCGTGGTGTGTGCAAAATGGCAAAGCCCAGGAGGTTCTGGAAAAATCATGGTCTTCAGGGGCAGGCAGATTTATGTTCAAATCCCCATTGGCTTTTACTAATGATGTGAACTTTGGGTAGGTCACTTCTCCGCGCCTCCATTTCTAATTTATAAAATTGACCTAATTAGACCAACCTCATTCCTTTCAACAAATAATTGTTGAATGCCTCTTCTCTGAGAGGCGCTTGGCAGGCTCTCCCCATCAGATCTGCTAGTCTCCTGGGTGCCTGGGGACTCGGTATGGGCCAGGTGTGTGGTAGGTGCACGGTCCACAGGTCCTCACAGGTTCTCCTCAGGCTTGTAAAGCCATTTGCAAAACACCTTCACATTTATTATTTCCCAAGATGCTTTCAGACCGAAATGCCTTTGGGCTGTGTGACATAAGGCAAGAGAGGGACGCAGTGGGGGTAAGCAAGCTGAATTCTGTCCTGGCCATGCCAATTGCTTGCAGTGTGGCCCTAGATGCATGTCCTTCCTTCCTGGGCCTCGCTTTTTGTAAAATTGGGGGTGGGGGGAGCACATGACCTCCAAGGGTCCTTTCCCTCAAACATTCTAGTTCTGAACAAGCAGGTTAAGGTTGGAGCACTGAATGAAGTTTGAACCCCGAAGACTTCTTGTTCCCAACAGCAGGCTGGGGGGCTAGCTCAGGCCTTTCTGCAAACTTGTTTAGCGGTGGCGGGGCCTCAGCCGCTTATTCCAAATGTCTCTGAACTCTCTGTTCCCAGTTCTGCTTCTTTTACCAGCTTTTTCCCCCCTCTTGCATTTTTTATTTTTATGAAAGGATGTCATTAAGGCTTTTGTCTGCACTGTTTTTGTTTCAGAACTTTTCTCACAATCCTATTTTTTGTTGAGGAATCCGCTCCTTTGCCCAGCTGTGGGTCCCGGTCCCACAGCTGTGTTGATCTAAGACTCAGCCCCAGACAGCCTGGCGCCAGGGTGGGACGTCATGCGTTCACACAGGGATGCGTGTCCCAGGCAACCTTTCCTCGGGCAGTCACCGGCCGGCGACGGCCTCCCCCACCAATCAGCGTCCGACACCCGAGAAAGGGGCGGAGTCTGCGCCGCCGGTCGGGGAGCGGCTGGTGAATCGCAGATGCTGAGAACTTGATAACGTTCCTTGAATTGGTGTCTTTTAAAGTCTCTCCTCCCCCCCCCCCTTTTCTTTTCTTTCTTTGTTTATTCTCTTTCTTTCCACCGTCTTTCTTTATCTATATATGTATATAGTTTTTCGTAGTCATCATCTTCTTCCGTTTTTAACTATCTCCTCCCAGTGTCAGGAATTATTTTGTAAGCATTTCCAGGAACCGAATCTTCCTTTGCCAAAACTTAAAGAGAGAGAGAAAAGGAAAAAAAAAAAAAAAAAAATCAGTGTTGTGCTCTCTGCTTTTTTTTTTTTTTTTTGAAGCGTTGGCAGAACTATTAAGTTATACTGTTTTGTCTTTTAAATTTTTTAAAGTGGTGGGGGGTCTCGGAGCTGGCGATTTCAAAGCCAAAGTAATGATGATGAGAGTTGCAGATGTCTTTTTACCTAAACTGAGCTTCTATCTACCTATCTTTTTTTTTTTTTTCCATTTATGTTGAAAGTGAGGATCAAGGAAACATCAGAAACTTGCCCAAGGTTACGTGGGATGTCAGCTGCCCACCTGTGGCCAAGCCCAGACCTCCTCCTCCTCCTCCTCCGGCTCCCTGTCCCCTCTGCCCTCTGCCTCTCATTAGCTTTCGAGTGGTCTGCTGTGGTCTCAACATCCCCAGACTCTGCATCTCCCAACATGTGCCGGTTTGCTCACAAAGTGCCTGTAAAGGTTTGCGGAAAACGTCCTAGCTGCATGCGTAGAACTTATCCGTACCTTCTCACCCCAGCAATGCTACACCTCAAAGCACTGCTTGAGAGGAGTGCTACACAAGAAAGCACAGGGAATTCAGAAGCCAGGCCAGGCTCAAAGCCTCGCATGGACTGCCTTCCCTCGCTGTTCCTCAGTTGTCCCCTCTGTAAAATGGGGGGAGGGGAATAAGATCCATCTTTCTCACAGCTGGGAGGGTCAGAAGGGACAGGGGATGGAAAGTGCTGTGGGAACTGTCATTATTTTTATGTGTTATGATGTAAAGTGGTCCCCTGGTGAGTGGGATAGATGGTGCCAGGTGAGTTTCATGGTTCCTCCCGAGTTTTCAGGAATCTGGGCCATACTGAGAAGGAGAGTGAGTGTGGGGAGCATCTGGAGCTCAGGCATGAGTCCTTTTAGGGGTGGGGATGTCAGGGGCCTCCAAGATGGGCTACTCTACAGTTCAGAAATACTTGGTGCCACCATCATCATCATTATACTTTAGTGACTCTTAACTGTTTGCCAAGTTCTATTTGCCTTCTCTCACGTTATCTTATTTCATTGACCCATTTTATGGACAAGGAGACTGAGTTTCCAAGAGGTTAATGTGCTTGACCATGGTCTCAGAGCTAGAAAGTGGCAGATTTAAGGTTTGCAACCGGGTCTGCCTGACTCAAAGAAGGTCCTCTTTTGTGCCCAAGCTGCTGCTGCTTTTTTAAAATCTTTTTTAAAATTGATTTTTAGGGAGAGAGAGACATCAAAACAGATTTGTTATTCCACTTATTTATGAATTCATTGGTTGATTCTTGTATGTGCCCTGACCAGGATCGAACCCAGAACCTTGGCATATTGGGACGATGCTCTAACCAACTAAGTTACTTGGCCAAGGCCAACATTGTGTTTCTTTTTGTGTTTTTGTGTTGTTTTGTTGTTGTTGTTTTTTGATGCAGAGACTCAAAGAAAGTTGAAGTTAACAAACCCCTTGCTTCAGCTGGTAGGCAGTGACCATGGAATGTGCAGGAGCTAGCTTGGCATCTGGGGTGAGGTGGGGGTTGGCCACCCACAGGGAAGTAAGAAGGGAGTTTATTTTCTGAGACCCTATCCTGTGCTGGTGCTTTATACCTTCTATCTTGTATTATCTTCTCTAGAGTCTTTAGGGGTAGGTATTATTATGAAGTTCATATATACTGAAGTTCAAAGAGATTTTTCCCACACAGCTGGTAGGGAAATAACTCCAACAATCAACATTTGAACCCAGGCCTGTGGCTGAAACATTGACACATACCAGGATGGAGACTGACATCCAAACTGCACAGTATCCAGACACACAAGGACTCGTTCCTGCACCCTAGCACTGCTAGGCTAAGGAGGACACACCAGGCAGCCTCCTTTCTCTGTTAAGGGAAAAGTTTGGAATTTCTAGACTCTGGAAAGCATCAGTAGGTTACGTGGGAGTTTAACTCTAACTTAACAAGAATATATTGCTATAGAAAGTGATCTTGCTATTTCCAAAGCACATACATTCATGGTTTCATTGAACACTCCCAAATACCCTAAGGAGCAGAGAGCTCACCTGCTTAGTAGTCAAGTCTTGTCTCCCCGCTCTCAGTGTCACAGTGCCTGGAAAACGTACTGAATTAAGTTCCACCACAGTAATCACTTTGGGGAGACCACTGAGAGGGGGATTTAAAACTCAACTACAAGTTGTGCCGGATGACTCTGATTGTGACTCTCAGGCACAGCGTTCTTTGCTGAAGACAAATGCTGACGTTTGGATCTGGACTCCCACTAACAGGTTTTAGGAAACGCTTTAGAAAGATGATGGAGTCCAAGGCAAGAAAAGATGGAAGGCAAAAAAAAAAAGGGGGGGGGGGGCTTGGAAAGCAATGTTTACCCTGCCTAGATATTATCTTGTGTTGGCCTAGGTCCCAGCAGCAATTCAAAGGCTTGGAGGATAGTAGGTAGGGAGGTAGTGGGGGAGGGATCTGGCCTGGGGACCCAGCTGACCCTGCCAGAGAGGAAAGGGCTCCTCCACCCCTAGCCTGGCCCGAACTCTGCGGTGAGTTCTGCGGGCCTAAGCTGTCCTTAAATGTAATCATGACAGCGGCCAAGCATCAGCGAGCTTGTCAAGGATCACTTTTGCTGAGTGCCAACCATGAGCCAGGCATCTCACGGGTATTATCTCCCTCAATCCTCACGTCGATCGGAACAGAGTGGTGAGGTGACTTGCCTAAGGGCACACAGTGTGGAGAGGCAGGGCAGGGCTGCCTGAGTCCAGAGCTGGTGCTTTGCAGCCGGAGCAAACGCTGGAGAATGGGCGACTGTACGAAGGAGAAATTGGAGCTGGAAGAAGAAATAAATTCATATGGGAACTCCATTTTGCTCTGATGGTGTCAAGCAGTGTGTGTGTGTGTGTGTGTGTGTGTGTGTGTGTGTGTGTGTGTGTGTGTTCCTCCCTCTCTGAGTGGGGAACCCTCGCTGAGGCCTGTGAGCGTCTCTCCCTGAGTGTTGCAGTCTAGTTAAAGGCGTGGGGTGTCTCCCCAAGTGCTGCGGCCCCTGCCCGAGTGTGTGACCTCCTCCGAGTGCGCTGCCTGGGCACCCGCTGCAGTGAGCGCGCATCTTGCCCCCATCTCCGGGCCAGGTGCAGAACAGGGCCACGAGGACAATGAGCTTGTGCGCCCGGGTGGCCTTTTCCTCCACTCCCTCACCCAACGCGACCCTCCCCGCCCGCATCCCGCGCCCCGCGCCCCCCACCCCCGGCGGCCCCGGGCGCGCAGCTGCGGGACACACAATCGCGGCGCCCCCTTCCCGCCCCCCGCGCAGCCCCTCGCCCAACAAAAGCCGCTTTCTTTCCCCACAACAGATTAAAGACCAGGAGGGGGTGAAAAATAGCTGCTCCGGCCCTGGCGGGGGAGGGGCGCGGGGAAGCGGGGGCTCTGGGGCTCTTTGATGGCGAGTGTGTGGGAAACCCGGAGGAATGCGGCTGCCGGGACCGGCGCGGCGGGGCGAGCCGCCGGGACCCCGAGTCCCCCGCGGCCCCGGCGCCGCCCGGCCGCGCCCCCTGCTCGCCCAGCCTCCCCTCGTGCGCTGGTTCCCAGTCTCTCCCTCCGCGACCCTGCTCTCTCCCCACGGTCCGTTTTCTGACTCTAATTTCTCTCTCTTCTTCCTATTTCGCTTCTAATTTTCCTTCTCGCGAGCCCCCTCTTTTCCTCATTTCTGTTCTTTTTGTCCGTCTCTTTATCTTGATCTAAACACCCATCCTTTTCTCCCCTTTGTCCCGGACACACTCCCTGCCTCTGTGCGCCTGTCTCTCGGCGGCTCCTCCCGCGCCCCGGCCGCGGTCCTCCTGGGCGGGCTCCGGGATGCGGCCGCTCTCCGCGCCTCTGCCCGCTCCCTCCCGCCGGGTGAGGGCACCGGGGATGTGGGCGGTTTGTTGAAACATCCCTGGCTCTGCACACGTGTGAGTGCAGATGGGAGCTGGCAGGGAAAGTCTGCGGGGAGCCCAGAAAGCCCCAGGGAGACTTGGGGAGGCCTGGCCCCCGCCCCCCCAGACCGGGGTTGAGTCGAAATAGGGGCTCTGGGAGGCCTCCAAGGGGTCAGAATTATTTTCGGCTCCGTTGAATTCAGTCCCTGAAAGGAATTCCTGGCCCAGGACCGGATGGTGGCCTTGGGACCCTGATGGGAAATGGGCTGGGTCTCCTGGGCCCCTCCCTCCTCTCTAGTCCTGGGGACCCGCCGGCTGGAGGGAGGAAGGGGGCTGGTTCCAGACAAAGGGCTTCCAGGTGGCTGGGGGCAGGGACCATCCCTGCCGAGACAGCGAGGTCCACGGTGGGGGCTCAGCCCGGGGACCCAGGAAACCAGCGTTTGCACTCGGCGCTGCCACTGGCGGACAACCCTGGGCACCGGTGTCCCCACCTGTAAAACGAGGTCGTTGTTTACATCAGCAGTCGCCCTCAACCTTTCCTTCCACCCACAGATCCCAAGAACCGATTTATTCCGAATGTGTTGCTTATATTAATTAATCTGCCTTCTCGTTTTGTGTTTATAAAAGACAAGCATTCAGTCAGAGCTTCTGATTAGCATGATTCATTACCATGCAGAGCTGTTCTAATTCCAGCCAAAGTCACCTCCCAGGGAGACCCCCCAAACCATGGGTGCCTTACTCCTCTGTGCAGCAAACTCCCATGGAAGACTTGCATTTGAATCCCGAATCTGCTGGTGTCCAGCTGTGTGACCCTGAGGAGGTCACAGCTTCCCGGTTTCCTTATCTGTAAAAGGGAGATATTCAAAATATCCACCCTCCCGAATTGTGCTGAGCATTATGTCAGATAACAGGCATAAACGTGTAAGGAATAGCCTATGAACCAAGAGGTCACGGTACGATTCCCAGTGGGGGGCTTGCAGGAGGCAGCCAATCAATGATTCTCCCTCCCTATTGATATTCCTATCCCTCTCTGCCTCTCCCTTCTTCTCTCTGAAATCAATAAAAACATTTTTTAAAAAATTGTAAGGAATGGGTACCTGATAAATAGCAACTTTAGCATGTTGGTGATCTATCTATACAGTGATTTTCAACTGGCATACTACAATGATTTTTAAAACATGTAATACCTGACTATTTAGTTAGGGGCACTTACCACTTTTTCCCTACATTGTCAAGTAAAAATAAGAATAACCGCCAACACAACAATAGCCATCTGGTGTGAATAAATCAAAATTACAACTAAGTCATCAAAATTTGGAGTGTATTTTATTTTTATTTGAAAAAAAAAATTATTTAATTGCTTATAGAGAGAGAGGAAGTGAGAGGGAGGGAGTGAAGGAGGGAGGGACATCGGTTGATTGCCTCCCACGTGCAACCCGATTTGGAATCAAACCCACAATCTGGGTATGTGCCCTGACTGGGAATCGAACCGGCAACCTCTGGTGTATGGGACAACACTCCAACCAACTGAGCCACACCAGCCAGGGCTGGCGTGTATTTTATTTATTTATTTATTTATTTATTTATTTATTTATTTATTTTTAAAGCAGAAAATGTACTTTAATTTCTAGAGCCTCCCTTAATTTTATGGTAATGAAATAGCCTTCTTAGCTAGTTTCCCATGTGCATAGCTCCACAATTATATTACACGGCACCCAGAAATACAAAGAAATTGCACCTTTCTTGCTAGTCTAGGTGAGGACGATCCACTGGCGTGTGTTTTATACATCAGCACGTCTCCGGAGGTTCAGACTAGCCACATTTCAAGTGCTCAGAAGCCATATATGGCTAGTGGTTACTAATTGGACAGTGCTGATCTAGTTAGTTAGGAAGCCAAGATAGACCTTAGGAAAGGACGTCGGAGCTTAGTCTTGAAGGCGAGGTGAGATTTTAACACATGAAGTCAGGAGGAAGGCAGAGGACAGAGAATGGTGTGAGCAAAGATGTTGATCAGCGTGGTTGGGCAGAAGCTAGAGGGTGGGGTGGATGCTAGCCAAGGCTGGGTAAGTAGCTGGAGGTAGGGTTGGTGGAGAGCCTTGAATACCAGGCTAAGAGCACACAGAATGTGGGCATCAATTCTTCAGAGTGACTCTCTCTTTGAGAGCTCTCTTTTCGGGAGAGGAGGCAGCAGTACTGTGGGTACTAGCCACCATTTATTGAAGATTCACTAAGACCAGGCACTGTGCTGTTATGTTAATTATCTCATTTAAATGTCTCAACAAACCCTCATGCATTGCTGAAGGTAATGGAAAACAGTCTGGCAATTTCCTAAATAATTAAGCATAAAATCGATCATATGGTTTAGTAATTATCCATCTAGGTATCTTCCCAAAATAAATGAAAACAAATGTCTACCTAAAGAATGTACAGAGATGCCCTAACTGGTTTGGCTCAGTGGATAGAGTGTCGGCCTGAGGACTGAAGGGTCCCAGGTTCGATTCCGGTCAAGGGCATGTACCCTGGTTTGGGGCACATCCCCAGTTTGGGGGGGGGGGTGGGGTGCAGGAGGCAGCTGATCAATGTTTCTCTCTCATCGATGTTTCAACTATCCCTCTCCTTTCCTCTCTGTAGATAAATCAATAAAATATGTTTTAAAAATTTTTTTTAAAAAGAATGTACATAGAGCCCTAGCTGGTTGGCTCAGTGGATAGAGCGTCGGACTGAAGGGTCCCAAGTTCGATTCTGGTCAAGGACATGTACCTTGCTTGCAGGTTCCCCAGCCCTAGTTGGGGTGAGTGCAGGAGGCAACCATTGATGTCTCTCTCTCACATCGGTGTTTCTCTATGTCTCTCCTCTCCCTTCCACTCTCTCTAAAAATCAATGGGAAAATATCCTTGGGTGAGGATGAACAACAACAACAAAAAGAATGTGCAGAGAGATTCATGACTGCATTGTTCATTATAGCCAAAAGGTAGAAACAGCCCGAAGCCCCCTTCACTAATGGATGGATAAACAAAATGTGGTCTATTGCATACACTTACCTATGCAACACATGGACGGACCTCAAAAAGTATGCTAAGCGAAAAGAGAAAGAAACAAAGGACCACATATTGTAAGATTCCATTTGTGAGAAGTTTCCAGAAAAGGTAAATCTATAGCAAGTACCTTAGTGGTTTCCCAAAGCTGGAAAGAAGAAGTGGAGTGACTGCTAACGGGTAAAGGGTTTTTTGGAGGAAAGGGGGGGTGATAAAAATACTCTAAAATTAATGTGGTGATGGTTGCACAACTCTGTAAATATGCTAAAAAAAATCATTGAATTGTATACTTAAAGCCGGTGAATTTATGATATGTAAATTATATCTCAATGAAGCTCTTTAAAAAAAGGAAGAGAATGCTCCCAACAACTTTCGCGCTGGATACTATTATTAACCCACTTTACAGCTGCAGAAACCTCAGAAAGGTGAAGGCCAAGGCTGGGGCATGGAGGAGCCAGGTTTCAAACCTGCAAAGCCGGGCTCCTGGCCTCTGGGCTCTCCCGCTTCCTGGGAGAGGCTTGGGCAGTGCCCTCTCTTTCTGGGGCATTTAGCTCACAAGATTGATGCCAGACTTGTCTTCAAGCTGCAAGGACTGCTTCTTAGATGCCGGGGGTCAGGGGGAGGTGGCGGGGGGCCTGGGACACTGGGGGAGCCTCCTTCGTGAGAAAGCTCAGGCAGCAGCTTGGCCAGGGTCATCCCAGCAGCCCCCGAGCTCTGACACCCCCTCCCCAGCGCTGTCTCCGTCCCAAGGGAAAAGGAACTTGGCTCCATAGCTGAGGGCAGAGTGTGAGCCAGAGCCCTGACCTGACCCCCACCTTGGAATCTACTGGATCTGAGGCCATGAAGGAGGAGGGACTGTCCCCAAACCAAACGAACAAACCAAAAAACAACTCTCCCACTCAACCCTGTTGTTTTTACTCACACCAGAGGACAGGCCTGAGTTGAAAGTCGTGGGACTTAGAGTCTTGAAAGCCTGGTTCAGGCCCCTATCTGATCGCCAAACTCAGCGTGCTTGAACAGTCACGGACCTTCTCCAAGCCTCAGTTTCCTTATCTAGGAAATGGAGACAATGATACCCTCTCAAAGGGTGGCTGCCAGGAGTTAGGGCACCCGAGGTGAAATTCACTTCATTTTATGCCACCTACATTACATGTCTTAAGTTGTTACCGTTGTAATAATTCCCCCACTCAAAAGAAACGAAGTTAAACGGGAATTGTTAAAAATAGTTGATAATAAGAGCCAGCATTTATGGACACTGACTTTGTGCCATTTCAAGTACATTAACTCGTGACTCTTTGTAACAGCCCATGAAGTGTGGGTATCATTATTACCCCCATTTTACAGAGGTGAAAAGTGAGGCTCGGAGAGGTTAAATAATTGCTCCATGTCACCCAGTGTGGAAGGGGCAGGCGGACTGACTCTAGAACCTTAACCTTTTGCCATTAAGAATGGAATGGAATAGAACTCAAGAAGACATCCATCTGATTTATTCAAGACCTGGAGTGTGAGGATAAGGAAAAGAAAATCAGTTAAGAGAACAGATCCAGGCCCTGGCTGGATTGCTCAGTTGGTTAGAGCAGTGGTCGGCAAACTCATTAGTCAACAGAGCCAAATATCACAGTACAACGATTGACATTTCTTTTGAGAGCCAAATTTTTTAAACTTAAACTTCTTCTAATGCCACTTCTTCCAAATAGACTTGCCCGGGCCCTGGTATTTTGTGGAAGAGCCACACTCAAGAGGCCAAAGAGCCCCATGCGGCTCGCGAGCCGCGGTTTGCCGACCACTGGGATAGAGCATCATCCCGATATGCCATGGTTGCAGGTTCAATCCTCTGTCAGCCACATAAAAGAATCAACCAATGAATGCATGAACAAGTGGAACAACAAATTGACGTTTCTCTCTCTCTCTCATTAATAAAAAAAAAAAGTCCCTTTTAAAAAATGATAACAGACCCATAGTAATTGGCCAAATTTATTAACATCTCACCATTTCTAAACCGCCCTGCAATGACCTCTCAGACTACACCCTCTTTATGGAAGTGCAGTAGAGTCACTATAACAACTGTTGTATGTATGTTGACTGTAAACTGTTGTAGTTTAAAATGTTTCAAAATGAATGTAAGGATTTCAGTTTAATGTTTTAAATAGGTAACTCCTTCACATGATTCAAAATTAAAAAACAAAACACAACATAAAAAGGCATAAGGTGAAAACCTCCTTCCCACCCACACCCAGACCTCCCCCAGCCTGCCAGGCTCCCCACAGCCAGCCAATATTGCTAGTTTTTTCAGGGTGAAGGGAAGAACCGATACTTTTTGAAATTAGAAAGGCTGTGCTTGATTTGTTCTGGAGCCACCAGGCATAAAGTCTCCCTTACTCTGGTTGATTTCTGCAGGTTGGCCTCTGCCTGGTTTCCTGTCCCCGTGAATGCATCGCTGCTTCCTGCAGGTGATGCTCAGTCCCGTAGGGAAATGGTTGGTCCCTTCTCCCTCTAAACTTTCCCCCAGGAACCCCCTCCAGCCCCCATTATGCTCCTGGCCACATGCCCTCCTACCTCCAGGCCCTTGCTTGTTCCTCATGCCCCAGGGCCCACAGACCTGTAAATGCCACAGAACATCTCATCATCTCACCACGGCTGATGGGGTGGAGGTGGACCCAGAGGTCACACCTGGGTGGCCTCAGGCCAAATCTAGTCCATGAGAATTTTTTTTTTTTTTTTTGCCAGGGGAGGGGGTTGGCAGCGGGGAAGCGGGGGAGGGGAGCTTTGCACAGTGATTTCAGAATGGGAAAACTTCCCCCGAAAATCCGATTTCCCAGCTTCCTTTGAAATATTGGCAGATCCAGCCCACTGACCCTAGATTCATGCCTGATGGAGCCAGCTGGGGCTGAGTGGCAGTTGTCCCCTCGAGATGGAGTATGTGCTCTCTGGTCAGCCTCCATCACCCCGGTCAGTCAATGTGGTAGGCACATTAAGGGCCCCTCCAGAGATGTCTGCATCCTAATCCCTAGAACCTGTGAATGTTGGGTTACCTGGCAAAAGGGGATTAAGGTTGCTAATCGGCTGATCTTCAAGTAGGGAGCTGATCCTGGATAAGCTTGTTGTGTCCAATGTAATCACCAGGGCCCTTCAAAGGGGAAGAGGGAGTCAGAAGAGGGTCTGAGCGAGAGATGTGACTATGGCGACGGGGTCACAGATGTGCCACGTTGCTGACGTTGAAAATGGAGAAGGGGGCCAGGAACCAAGGAATGTCGGCAGCCGAGTCTAGAAGGTGGAGAAGACAAGGAGCCTCCGGAAAAAGCCACAGCCCTGCGGACAGCTTGATTTCAGTTCAGTGAGATCTGGGGCGAGTGGCGTACAGCTGGTGAGAACTGTTGTATGTAAGACTTTTAGCTTAAAATGCTCCATACATGGCACCTTCTGTTATAAGGAATAGGCGTGTAAGGCAGGTCCCAGGCAGAGCGAAGACATGGGTGACTTCTGCTTTGGCTTTTTTCTTCCCTCTGTTCTCATAACACCCCTCTCCCTGGTTTCCTTCCCAGAGCCCAGGGCTCGCTGGGAGAGCGGGGCTGAGCAGTTAGGCCTTGGGGGCTGTACCCGGCAATCGCTCAGAGAGGTGGCAGGTGTCAGCAGGCAGTGGAGGAATCTGAGCCCTGATTGAAGACAGGATTAGAGGGTCAAAGCGGAAAAGCAGGAACAGGCCCCAGGCTGGGGATAGGGCTATCAGATCTGCAGGTGGGAGGATCCGGAGCAGGTCCTGAAGTGAGCGGCAAGGTGGGCAGGGCACGTGGTTGGTCCAGGCTGTTTTAGGTGGTGCTGGCTGGTGTGGGCATGACGGATGGGGACGACACTCTAACCAACGGAGCTACCTGGCCATCGCCTGAGAAGTGATTGATGACGGATAGTGGCTTATTGGGGCACACTTGCCGACGTTATTCATGTTTAACAGTTCGGCTTTAACATAAAAAGGTGCCGCGGACAGCATTTAAGGTAGCTCTGTCCGAGAAAGAAACCTCATGGCCAGGGGCTGTAGGGTGTTTCATCACAGCCACATGCCTCATGCTCTCAGGCCCCCGCACCCCCCGAAGGTCTCCCATCTTCCAGGCCCTGGGCCCTTAAATGTCCTCAGGCTTTCATGACAATTCTGCCACTTATTTTTCTGTGTATTCTGAGCAAGTTTTTTTGTTTATTTTTTATTTGTACCAAGTCCTCATATAATACTTAATATGTGCTAAGCACTGTTCTGAGTGCTTTACATATATTAATTTATTTAATCCTCACGACAGCCATTGACAGTGGTAGCTACCTGCATTTTATGGATGAGGAAACTGAGGCTCAGAGAGCTTAAGTCATTTGCCCAGGACCTCATGGCTAGGGAGTGGGTAGACTTTCGGAGCCTGAGCTTTCTCAGGCCGTTACATTGGGATGTATATAAGAATGCCCTCCATCTAGCAGGATTTCTCAGCCCCGGCACCGTGACATTTAGGGTCAGATAATTCTTTGTTATGGGGGCGGTCTTGAGCATCATAGGATGGTTAGCAGCATCCTGGCCTCTACCCATTAATGACAGTAGCAGCCCTCCCTCCTAAGCCGTGACCAAGAAAAATGTCTCCAGACTCTGCCAAATGTTCCCTGGAGGGTCAGGTTAACCCTGGTTGAGAGCCACTGCTCTAACAGGATCTGGGGGAAATGAAATGAGGTAACGCATATAAGTTGGCTCCATTCATTCCTTTCCCCATCCTTCTGTGCCCGTATTCGGTGAATTCTGACTCCTCAGAACGCTTTTTCTCTTTCTGTTCCTTTTCTGACCTTGAAGGTGGGCCCGGCTAACTGTAGGCTGGGTGCTTGAGAGCTTCCCGCACCCCCGAAGCTGGCTCCAGGAGTCAGACCTGAATCTGGGTCCCATCACCCCCACTCACATGCTGTGTGGCCTTGGCGGAACCCCTTTCCTCCCCGAGCCTCAGTTTCCCCACGTGTACAATGAGGGGGTTGGCCGAAAAGCTTTCCAAAAAGTCTTCTCCCTGCAGAAATCAGTGCCTGGGTGATTCATACCACATACACATTCCCCTCACAAAGTCCAAATTCTTTCAGAGACTTAGTCATTCCAGGGTTTGAACTTTCTCGCAAAAGCCATTTGAAAAATTCTCCCAGCTTATGAAAAAGGCTATTAAAAGAAAGTAAAAGTTTCAAGACCAAATCCTAAGCAAACACCCTGGAAACAATACACACGCGCGCGCGGACACACACACACACACACACACACACACACACACACACACACACAGCACCCAAGGTAACTCTGAGAACAGGATATGAAACCTCGCAGGCCGGCGCTAAGAAATGATTCACAGGCCTTTTGAGATGCTTCTATTTCAAGGCATGATCCGCCCACTGGATCTGGTGGCTCCAAAAACAAATAAACCTTAAAGAAGCTGCCATTTCTTATCTCAACACAGAGCTAGCCTAGCCAGCATCCCCGGGTCTCCAGGGCTCCGGCCAGAAGACAGAGCTGCGTCCTGTGAATTCTCTTTCTGTTCCATTTCAAGTCTCAAGCTGCTGGCTTGTTCAAAGAAAGTCTTTTGCATCTACCTTTGGTTGGCTGACCCGGGTTTAAAGCAACAGAGCCTAATGGGTTTACAACACAGACCTCGACTTCGTAAGTTTTGTTTAGCAAGGCTCTGTCTTACTAGATTCCGGCCTGGAGAGTCCCATAGCTGTCTCCAACTAATCAATCCTACCTGGCTTGTGTACTGTGCATAGCAATATTGTACTTGCCCCAGGCCAGGAAACACAAATTTTAGCGCACCATTCAAAGTGTTGTGCTCTTGTGTAAAACAGAAATATAAAAGTGATTGATTCATTCAATGCAATGCGTACTGAGCACTTACTATATACCAAGCAATGGGCTAGGCACCAGAGATGTACTGTTGCTAAGATACAGCCCCTGCCTTCAAGGAACTTGGAATAGGAATTGAATAGGAAAAGCAGACAAGTTAAATCTCGTAAAAGCATATGAAACAATTCCCTATAGGAAATGTCCTGCATAAAAAGTGATACCAAATTTGGAGCAAAATGTAAAGAAATGCAAACGCTTGTGATATTGTTAAGTATGTTCTCATCTGTGCTTACCCTTGTTTTTTGTTTTAGATTTAGAAAATTAAAAAATATATATTTTTAGCCGAAACCGGTTTGGCTCAGTGGATAGAGCATCGGCCTCCGGACTGAAAGGTCCCAGGTTCGATTCCGGTCAAGGGCACGTACCTTGGTTGCAGGCACATCCCCGGTGGGGGGTGTGCAAGAAGCAGCTGATCCATGTTTCTCTCATCGATGTTTCTAACTCTCTATCCCTCTCTCTTCCTCTCTGTAAAAAAATCAATAAAATATATTTTAAAAATATTTTATGTGTTGATTTGAGAGAGGGGGGAGGGGTAAGAGAGAGACAGAGAGAGAAACATCGATTTGTTGTTCCACTTATGTATGCATTCATTGTTGCTCCTTGTGTGTGCCCTGCCTCGTGATCGAACCCGAAACCTTGGTATATGGGGCGACACTCTAACCAACGGAGCTACCCAGCCGGGGCGCAGGTTTAGAGAACTTCTAACTTTCACTGATGCTTCCGTTCGTTGCTCCCTGGCATCCTGCAGAAAGGGTCCCCAGTTGGCCCACTCCTATGTTCACACCAGGAAGCCTACCTGGCCTCTTCCCTTTCTCCTGCTCTGTCCTCCAGGGTCAGGTTCGAAGCCCGTTCCCCCAGGACGCATTGGCAGCCCGCTCTGGCCACGCTCTCACTCGTTCCTTCGCGCACGGAACTCGTGCTCTTTTCTTGGCTTTTCGCCTGCCCTGCCTTGTGACCTCTCTGGCATTTCTGTCCTGAACTTTTACCTAACTTGTGAATTAGGGGAAAGAGGATAAGAACTGACATCTATTACGTGCTTTCTTGATGCCAGGCCCTTTGCTCGCCACTTACTGTACATTGTGTACCTGGCACACAGAAAATGTTCAGTAAGCATTCGCTGGCTGAATGGTTGGATGACTTCGCTTCAACCCGGTAACAATTCTTTGAGGCAAATGCTCTTTGTGTTCCCATTTTAGAAGTGAGGAAACTGAGGCACAGACAGGTTAAAGCCTGAAGTTTAGGTCTTTCTGTCTCCAAAGCTAAAGTTCAGGCTCGTTCTTCTACTCTGTGCTGCTTCTTTCCAAGTATATATATGCTTCCCTAAAGTATCTTGCACATAGTAGGTGCTTAATAAACAGCTAGTGATTGATAGGATATCCATCAGGCTCCCTACTTCATCTCTTCCCAGATATTATTCGCTCTCTTTTGTGGCTTCATATTCTTTATTAAAACCACTCCACCATTACCTGTACTGTCCGCCTCTCCCGCTGGAGTGTGGGCAGCATTCAGGTAACGTGCCCACCATGTCCCTGGCTGGCACATTGTTCATGCTCCGTGAAGATGTGCTGAATGGACTGGCGATGTAGTGGGTTGAATTATGCCCCCTACAGAGATATGCCCAAGTTCTTACTCTGGTACCTGTGCATGTGACCTTATTTAGAAACAGAGTACTTACAGATGTAATTAAGTTAAGGCCCTCAAAATGAGAACATCCTGTATTTAGGGTGAGCCCTCCATCCAAGAACTAGTGTCCTTATAAGAGAAAGGAAAGTGAGATTTGAGAGACAGAGAGGAGAGGCCAAGTGACGACAGAGACAGAGATTGGAGTCTTGAAGCTCCAAGCCAAGGAACACCAAGGACTGCTGGGAGCCACCGCGAGCCAGAGGAGGTCTGGGACGGGCTCTCCCTCAGAGCCGCCAGAGGGAACCGGCCCTCCTGACACCTTGATTTTGGACTGCTGGCCTCCAGAACTGTGAGAGGAGAAATTTCTGTTGTTTTAAGCCCCAAGTTTGTTACGGCAGCTCTAGGATACAGGGGTTGAGCAGGAGGATAATCCTGGCTAAGACATTTAGGGCTTGCCTGGCCGGTGTGCCTCAGTGGTTGAGAGTTGACCCATGAACCAGGAGGTCAGGGTTTGATTCCCAGTCAGAGCACATGCCTGGGTTGCAGGCTCGGTCCCCGGTGGCGGGGAGAAGAGGGAGGTGCAGGAGGTAGTCGATCGATGATTCTCTGTCATCATGGATGTTTCCATTTCTCTCCCTCTCTCCCTTCCTCTCTGAAATCAATAAAAAAAAAAATTATATATATTTTAAAAATAAAAAGAAATGCAGGGCTCAAAGAGAAACAGCTTTGACTTTGGGTCACAGAGACCTGGCTTGGGCACCCACCTGTTCTATGGTCTCGATTAAGGAACTTTGCTCCTCTGAGCCTTAGTTTTTCTTTGTAAGATGGGGAGAGTCATAGTCATACTAACATCTGTAGAGTGCCAGGCAGTGTCCTAAGCCCTTTCCATTCGTCCTGTGACTTGGTCTGGATAACAGGCCAGGAATCACCAGTAATTTTTTGAAACCCGGGTTTGAAATTTACAATCACCTTGCCATGCATGAAGAAAACGCCACCTGGCATTGTTTTGCTTGGAATCTGACAATGGGATAATTCACGAGAAGAGCCTAGGCCGCGTCCGACAGAACCAGGGCCGATCCTGGCTGTGGCGTTTACCAGCTGGGTGAACTGTGCCATCTGTCTTGCTCCTCTGAGCCTCAGGTTCATTGCCTATAAAATGGGGATGGTACTGTCCCCTACTTCCTAATGTTGATGTGATGCTTGAACAAAATGATAAAAGGGAATGCATGCAATTACAGGCCGTTCCATAAAGGACAGTGCAGTCTGACACTTAGTAGGTTGTTAACGAGAGGAAGTGGCGGCTGCTGCCAAAGATGACTCAGGAGGGGACAATCCAGAGCAGCCATCGAGTGAGGAGAGGACTGCAGCAGCTGGTGGCTGATTTTCCCAGAGAAGGACTGAGGGACAGCGAGGGCCTCTCAGGCAGCTGCTTCCTGGGGTTGTGATGTCACCAGCCTGTCCAGGAGGCCAGGGTACCAGCGCCTGTCACTGCCTCCCAGCTGGCCGGCTCTACTTCCTGCGCCCTGGGCCTGCCCTCGCCTTCTTTCTCATGACCCTGGGGACACAGCTGGACAGCTGCTCAAGGAACAACTCCCATCTGCAAGTTGGGGGAGCAGGGGCCCCCCACCATTCCCCAGGGCTCCTGCACCTTGGGAGGGACCCTAAAGAGTGACTCTGTGTCTAGTGGTTTTCAAACTGGGTTCCTCTAAGCCCTGGGATTCTGTGGGAGTGCCTCAGGGACCTCTGAGGGTGTGGATGGGGGAGCACGGTGGGAGAAAGGGGTACACTAAGCAGGTGGGGTTCTCAAGCCACCCCCTCCACTCCTCCAAACAGCCCCTTTTATCTGGTTTACAGACTGGATCTTCCTATAAAATTAATTTTAGAAAAAAAAAAAAGATTCTGCAACTAAAAGGAAGTTTTAAAAACCTTGATCTTTTATGGAATGTGAGTTGTATCTCAGTTAAAAAAAAATCAAAACAGCCCTAGCTGGTTTGGCTCAGTGAATGGAGCGTTGGCCTGCAGACTAAAGGGTCCCAGATTCTATTCCAGCCAAGGGCACATGCTCGGGTTGTGGGCTCGATCCCCAGTAGGGGGGGTGGGGGGTGGGTGCAGGAGGCAGCCAGTCAATTAGTCTCTCTCATCATCGATGTTTCTGTCTCTCTCTCTCCCTCTCCCTTCCTCTCTGATATAAAAAAATATATTTAAAAAACAAAAACAAAAACAGCCCTGGCCAGTGTGGCTCAGCTGGTTGAGCCTCATCCTGTGCAATGGAAGGTCACTGGTGTGAGTCCCGGTCAGGGCACATACCCAGATTGTGGGTTCAATCCCTGGTCAGGGTGCATGTAGGAGGCAGCCAATCGATGTTTTTTTCTCTCTCTAAAATCAATAAAAACATAATTTTTTTTCAAAAACAACAACAAAACCCTCCGATCTACACTACCTCTTTCATTTCCTAGATGAGCGATTGAAGCTAAACGTCAGGACAAGCAGCCCAATGCATCAGGGATACAATTAGGAACCAGGCCTTCCGCTACAGCAAGATGCTGTTTCTACGCCAGGAGCTGCCAGGAGCGCGGGGAGGGCAGACAGTTCTGACTGCCACATCTGACAGTCCCCGCCTCAGCCCGTCCCGTCACTCTCTGGGGCACAGCTCAGATACAAAGCAGAGCCAACTCAGTGACTAAAATAAGCAAGCTGGAGGCTCAACATCCAATCACCTTGTCTCCCTGAGCTTCTGTCGCTTCTCTCTGTAAAAGGAGGTACTGATGCCTAAAGAGGGATGCTGGGACATCAAATGGGTAGTTGTTCTTTAAACAAGTGTGTGTGTTTTTAAGAGCCTACTATGTGCCAGACATAGTACTTGGCTTTGAGAATTGAGGAGAGCCCAGCCGGTGTGGCTCAGTGGTTGAGCATTGACCTATGAACCAGGAGGTCATGGTCCCATTCCCGGTCAGGGCACACGCTGGGTTGCTGGCTCCATCCCCAGAGAGGGGCCTGCAGGAGGCAGCCGATCAATGACACTCTCTCATCATTGATGTTTCTGTCTCTCTCTCCCTCTCCTTTCTTCTCTGAAATCAATTTATATACATATATATATATATATATATATATATGTAATTTATATTTATTATTTTTATTTTTTTTAAAAGAGAGAGAATTGAGGAGGGACCAAGATATCAGGTTTCTGCTCTCATGGAAACTTACATTTTTTATGAGAGAAGCCAATCATAAACAGGTAACAAGTCAATAGGAAAATTGCTGAGAATGATAAGTTCTTTGATGAAAATAAAAAGGGAGGTGATATAGAGACAGAGCACATGTCTGATTAGATTGGGCGGTTGGAGAAGATCCTCTAAAGAGGCGATATTTGAACTGGGATGATATCTGAACAGAGACCTCAAAGAGGTGAGTACCTAGCGGAGTGATGCTAATGAGGGTGCTGTGTTAATGCTGAAGAGCAGCACGTGGAGGATTCAACCCATTACGATGTGCATGAGCCTCCACCGTATTACAACTGAATTACTATTATAACTCTACAAATGTGATGTGTGCATTGTCGTGTGTTATTACCCGTAGGTAATAACATTTTTTTGCTCACTCACAATGTGCTGTGTTCTTTTCTAAGCATTGAGATGCATTGTTTCGCATTTAGATGCATTGCTTCATTTAACTGTCCCAGCAACCCTGTCTGTGAGGTAGACATGATTGTTTTCCTTATTACACATAAGGGAACTGAGGCTCAGAGAGGTGAATAGACTTTTCTGAAACCACACAGCCGGAAAGTGGAAGAATTGGAATTTGAATCCAGTCGATCCAAGGTCTGTGGTTCTAAATATTGCCCAATTTTGCCTAATCCACCATCTGCACCATTTCGTAGGTGCTCAACGAAATGGATGTCTGCATGGGTTGGGGAGCAGGAGCTCTGACCAGCTGGTCAGCCACTCCAGACCCTTGGCACGAATGGCCCTTGAGTGGCGCATGGGGTCTTGTGCTTACCTTTCCCTGCCTTGCTCCTATCCTACCAACCTCCCAAAAGAAACCCCCCATGTCCCAATGGGGGTTGGGTACGGGGAGTGGGGAAGACTGTTAAAATGTGCTGGCAGGAGACAGCATGGTGTCTGCAATCATCTGTGTAGATTGTGAAACCTAGACAAGTTCTGAGGCCATGACTCACAAATTTTACGTCAAGAAGGAAATTACAAACAAGTAATAAGTAGGAGCATCGTTTCACAGAGCGTCCTTCCCTGGCTGTGTCACCCTGGGCCCTGACCCTATATTTGAGTCACTGCAGGCATCTGGAATACAGATTGGAGCCTTGCACACACCCCACCCCCCGGCCCCCAAGCTCAAGGCATCCTCCTCTCTCTATGACAGTTCGATTTGCCTCTTCACAAGCTGCCACTTGATCCTCCTGTAGTTTTCTAAGATGATGCTGGGAAGCCTGGGTTTGAATCTTGGCTCAGCCACTTACCAGCTGAGTGCCCTTGGCAAGTTTCTGGACCTTCATTTCCTTGTTCAAGAACTAACCAGGGCTGTCTGTGGTCTTTATTGCTGCATCCCCAGCGCTTAGAACAGTACCGGCATATAGACCCTTAATAAATATTTGCTGAATGAATGAACAAAAGCTCTAAAGCAGTGCCTAGACACATAGTAGGTGCTGTTATTATTACTACTAATTCCTGAGAACCTCCTGAGCAGCTGACCTCAGGATTCCTGCTGGCCAGCCTGCATCTCCCTCAGGATCAATGAAGATGCGGGTTTCAGTTGGTCCTGGATGAGTTCACTAGTGTGAGTCAGGACACCTGGGCTAGTGGAAGGGGGTTGGGCGGATAAGACCCTGATCTTGCGAAGTTCAAGAGGAAGATGCGGGCATCAGGGCTGCACCCTGTGGGGCTCAGCTGGGCAGGCAGCCCTGTAGACACCCTCTCCCAGGCCACTCCTCTCAACTGGGGTCTTCCTCCAAGACCTTCAGGGACCTTCTTTCTGCAGCTGGGTGGGGTGAGGGACAGAAAAGAACACCTTGATAAAAATAGGGACACTGGCTCCTTGCTTCAGTCAAGGTTCCAGCAGGAACCAGATGGCTCATTGGAAGAGGCAACTGGAGAGAGAGTTTAGTGAGGGGCCTTCATCTCTCGAGGGATTGGCAAAGTAAAGGAATGGAGGGGCACCACAGCAGGAAGCTCTGGCCACTCTTAGCCTGAAGGGCGGGGGGGCGGGGGCAGGAGTGGTGAGAGCTGTGGTTCTAGGGGGAAGGTGTGGCCTTGGGTAGAACTGCACTCCGTCAACCCAGCCCAGAGGGCAGGAGGGAGCCAGGGCAATAAAAACCTGTCCCCTCTCTCTTCCTTTACACACCAGCCTTTTGCCAGTGTTTCCACTGAACAAATCTGAGTGGAAGCCAGAGAGCAGAGAAGCCCAGGTGCTTCCCCAGGGGGAGGAGGGGGCAATCTGGAGGGGCACGTGGATAATACACAGCAGGCTTTGTGTTTGTGCTTAGCACCTGCGTGTGCGAAGGGCTGTACATACACTATTAGATGATACGTATGACATGTATTCTGACAGTTGCTCTGGGAGGGGAGGAAGCCAAGACTCACTTGCCCCTCGTCACGCAGACAGATCTTCTGACCCCCAAATCCATGTTCTTTCCATGCAGCCAACTCTGACGAGGCTATGTTCTACTTCCCAGGGACATCTCTCTGGACTGGGTGATGCTAAGTCTCAAAGCGGGGGAAACTCAGGGGACAGGGTGAACTGATGACAGGGAAGATGTCTTACACCACGGAGCCTCTTGGGTGCTTACCAAGCCATTCCAGGACCACCTCTGAGGGTGTCTCATTCGCTCTGTGATCCAGTAGCTGTGAACCCCATAAGGCAAGGGGAGCAGGGGCTGGGCGGGGCGGGGGAGGGGCATCGCCCATGGAGATCAGTGAGCAATTAGGTAATTACCACCTGGCATTCCACCTCCTGGAGGAACACACACACAGACACACACACACACACACACACACACACACGTACAAAGAAGCATATATAGAGATGATCATTGCAGCTTTTTCTGTAACAGAGAAAAATGGAAAACCTCTAAATGTCCATCATTCAGTGTTTTAGCGGTATCTGGGATTTAATCTATAGAGGTGACCGAGTGACAGCACAGTGAGGCCGATGACATTGAAAGAAGTTTTATTGCTTATAGTTCTCAAGAGGAGGGGCGTCTCCCATCACAGGAGGCCACATGGGCAAGCACCGGGTCGGGTCAGGAGGCAGAAGGAGCCGGGAGTGGAGGGAGGGGTGGGGAGCGTGGCCTGGATGTGGTTTCCTCGGCAGAACAGGCCAGGTAGGGTAGGCAAGTTTAAACAAGTTTAGGATTGCATAGTTTGAAAATGTCAGCCGGCTCTGGCTAGAGGGGTGGTCTCAAGCTCTCCAGGACCTGGCTGGGGTGACTTAGGGCAGGGGAAATGCTGGCTTGGTGCACGGAGTTAGAGAAAGGAGGTGGCTGGGATATGGGCTCTGAATGGGAAAGGTGTGTCCTCAGGCAGTTGTTTACTATCCCTAGGAATTAGCTAGCCCTGGGAGGGGCAGTCTCTCCCGGATCACCAAGGCCCTACGATGTGAAACCATCAGAAAACAGAGAAAATTAAAAACAGGATTAAAACATTTGGGGAATGACTACAAAATAACAGTACATTCATACTTTGGAACACAATACAGCAGTTCTGACATAGATGATCTCCAAGACAAGAAAAGAAGTTGTGAAACAGTAGTTACCTATATGATTCCATTTACGTGTGGAAAAAAATAAATCTCAAACTTCTGTACATCTATATGTATGTGTGCAATGCACCAAAAAATGTATGGATGAATAGACACCAAATTAGCATCAATGAAAAGAAAGTCTTTTATTCTACCTTTATGTTTTTTCTTTTGTTTTTTTTTTAAATATTTTTATTGATTTCAGAGAGGAAGGGAAAGGGAGAGAAACATCAATGATGAGAGAGAATCATTGATTGGCTGCCTCCTGCATGACCTCTACTGGGAGTCAAGCTCCCAACCCCAGGCATGTGACCCCAGTAGGTGCCCTTGACCAGAATTGAACCTGGGACCCTTCCGTCCGCAGGCCGATGCTCTATCCACTGAGCCAAACAGGCTAGGGCTATACCTATATGTTTTAAACATTTTATAAATTTTTAACTATTCATGTATTACCTATGTAATTAAATGGAAAAGAATTGATTTACAAAACCTCCCAAGGAGGTAGGGGAAACTGGGCGAAGGTGGTCAAAAGATACAAACTGGGAATGGAATGTACAGCTTGGTGACTATAGTTCATAATACTATACTGTATATTTGAAAATTGCTAAGAGAGTCGTCCTTAAAAGTTCTTATTACAAGAAAAAATAAATTTGTGACTATGTAAGAGATTCATAGACAGGAAAGAGATTAACCAGAGAATGGGGACAGAGATGAACCCGTGGACACAGACAATGGTGTGGGGAAGGCCTGGGGCGGGGCGGGGGCTGGGTGGAAGGGGATAAATGGGAGGGGGGAAGGGATATCTGTAATACTGTCAAGAATTCTTTAAAAAATTAATCTTCAGGAAGGCAGGGTCTATCCCTGGGGGCCTAGGACAGTGCTTGGCATGTAGCAGATGCTCAGGAATCATTCATGAACTTGGAAGTGGCCAGGGTGGGTGCCCGCAATCTAGGGGAGTCTGCCAGGGCTCGGGGTTCTGGTGGTGGAGGTGTTGGTGATGGACACCAGAAGGAAAAGCTGTTGGGATATTGAAATGAGCTGTTGACACAGGTTAGAAAAACTCATCCTCTTTGGGGGGAAGGGACAGGGTGGGGTGAGAAAGAGTTTAAAATAGGCGACCTTTTCAAGCAGATGTGGGAGGAAGGAAGGGCCCTGACATCACAGCTGAGAGGCCCGGAGCTGTTGTGGCCCAGGGACCAGGGCCACCAGGGCAGGCCCCCAGCTGAGTCACCCCCACCTGTAAGTCAGGTGACCAGGCCCAACCTGGGGGTGGGGGGTGGTCCTGGGAGGGGTGGGGAGGGCAGGGGGAGGGTAGCTGCTGTTCAACCTGCCTCTTCTTTCTTCCCTCTGCCCTGCGCCAGCCCACTGCAGTATGGAGGCCTGGAGGCCCGGGGGCAGCACCGGTCCTCAGTTTCCTTGTCTGGGAAGTGAGGGGAGGGGGAGGAAGGATCAAGTTCACTGCTTGTCACAGATGGCCTCCCCAGCTGTTCACCTCCACTCATTGCACCCACATTTGCCTCCAGTTCTGGAACCAGTCCTGCCGCAGGCCCCCACCCAACACCCACTCTAGGCCCTCCTCCCCTAAGCCAGTGCTCCCCATCTTTCGGGCGCATGGGTGCTGGGTGCAGGCAAGACAAGGGTGAATGCCCTGGTGAATCTTGGCCGTTTTTTGTTTTTATTTGTGGTAAAAACACACACATAAAATATACCATCTTACCCATTTTTAAGTACAGTTCAGTGGCATTAAATACATTCATAATGTGCAACCATCACCACCATCCATCTCCAGAACGCTTTTCAATTTGTAAAACTGAAGCTCTCTACCGATTAGACAATAACTCCTCCTGTCCGCTCCCCAGCCGCTGGCAACCACCATTCTACTTTTTGTCTCTATGAATGTGGTTACTCTAGGTCAGTGGTCGGCAAACTCATTAATCAACAGAGCGGCAAACCGAGGCTCGCGAGCCGCATGTGGCTCGCAAGCTGCAGTTTGCCGACCACTGCTCTAGGTACCTCAGATAAGTGGAATCAAACAGTATTTGCTGTTTTGTGACTAGCTTATTTCACTTAGCATAATGTCCTCAAGGTTCACCCATGTTGTAGCATGTGTCAGAATTTCCTTCCTTTCTGAGGCTGATAACATTCCGTTATGTGATATGCCACCTTTTGTTTATCCACTCAGTTGTCAGGGACCACTTGGGCTGCTTCCATGCTTAGTTATTGTGAATAATGCTGCTGTAAGCATCGCTGTAGAGCAATCTCTTTGAGATCCTGCTTGCAGTTCTTATACATACATACATACCCAGAAGTGGGATTGCTGGATCACATGGCAATTGCACTTTCTTTAAAAAATATATTTTTTATTGATTTCAGAGAGGAAGGGAGAGATAGAAATATCAATGATGAGAGAGAATCATTGATTGGCTGTCTCCTGTACGCCCCCCCACTGGGGATCGAGCCCACAACCCAGGCATGTGCCCTGACCGGAATCAAACCATGACCTCTTAGTTCATAGGTCGATGCTCAACCACTGAGCCACGCCGGCCGGGAGGCAATTGTACTTTGAGTTGTTGAAGAATCACTATACTCTTTGACCCAGTAATCCTACTTCTAGGAATCTTTCCCAAGAAAATAGAAACACAATCAGAAAGGATATATGCACTCCTATGTTCATAGCAGCACAATGTATAATAGCTAAGATTTGGAAACAGCCTAAGTGCCCATCAGCAGATGAGTGGATTAGGAAACTGTGGTACATCTACACAATGGAATAGGAATACTACGCCACTATAAAAAAGAAGGAACTTTTACCACTTGCAACAGCGTGGGTGGACCTGGAGAGCATTATGCTAAGTGAAATAAGCCAGTCGGAGAAAGATAAATATCACATGATCTCATCATTTGTGGAATATAATGAACAACATAAACTGATGAAGAAAAATAGAACCAGAGACATAGAAGCATCACAGACTGTCCAACCTATGAGGGAAGGCGGGGATCAGAGGTAAGAGATCAACCAAAGGACTTGTTTGCATGAATATGAGCGTAACCAATGGACACAGATAGTAGGGGAGGTTAGGGCATGTGCTGGGGGGGTGGGGACGGTGGGAAGAGGTCAATGGGGGGGTGGGGGAAGGAGACATATGTAATAATTTAAACAATAAAGAATTTAAATTAAAAAAAAAAAAGAATCACTATACTCCTTTCTACAGTGGCTGCACTGTTTCACATTCTCATCAGCAGTTCCTTTGCCTTTTTTCCCCCTTCAGTTCCAACTACTGCTTCCCTGAAGCCTTTCAGAATTTCTCAAAAAGATGAATTCCATTAGCACTGACAGCCCTGGGGCTGGCCCACCAGAGAGCCCTGGCCCCCAGCCTGGCTGAGAGCAGAGACCACTTCCCTCACCACCGCCTCTGCCCCAGTCCCTGGCTCAGAGCTGCGGGTGGGCGGGAGGGTTTGCTGAACACCAACCACGCACCACGGACCCTCCTAGGTCCTTCACATGCTTCAGCCTCCTCATCCTGGTTTATGGCCTCCAGGGGAGTGAGCCTGGGAGGTATCCTGACTTGGCCAAGCAAAGGCTGCTGAGCAATGAGAATGGAGAAGTGGGCAGAGCCCAGCTGACGAAGGGCCTGGAATGCACTTTATCTTGAGGGCGACGGGGAACCACTGTCAGTTTTAGACAGGGGGGCACTGTGATAGACTTGGGCTGAAAGCTGAGCAAGGTTGAGATAGGCAGGGAGGAACGGAGAAGGCGTATGGTTTGATTTCTGCTTCCCAGAAAGGTAAGAAGGCAGGCCTTACCTTGGCAAGGTGGGAAGGTGATGCAGGCAGGGCAGATGGGAAAAGACCTGGCATGTGGGACCTGGAATGAGCCATTTGAGCTGGGTTTGGGTGGGGAACTTGAGGTGGGTCCGCGTTGCCTAAATACAGGGGCTGTGCGGTCCTGTGCAAGTTACGCTGTTTTCTCTGCGCTTCAAGTTCCTCATCTGTAAAACGGGCTTGATCACATTACAACCTCCTGGGGAGCTGTGAGAGTTCAATGAGATCATTAAGACATGCAAAGCACTGACTCAGGCCAGTGCCTGGCACACAGCAAGGGGCTCAGTAACCACCGAGCCTGGTGGGGAGGGAGGCACCCTCATTACTCTTATTGTACCCATCACAGCTCCTCGGACAGCCTCCCAGATGGGAGCCTTCAATTCCTGGGAGTATCCCCAAACCTGGCTATTTGGGGTGGGCTTTGTTGGATGACATTTCTCTACTTCCTGGCAGGGAGGGTGGGAACGGCAGCCACGCGTGCAGGTGCCACCTCCCTGCCCTCCCCGGCTCCCGCTCTCTGCCCCGTGTCTATTTCCAGCAGCGAGGCTGCCTGAGGCCAGGGCCAGGTGTGGGTGGTGAGTCAGAGCCAGGCCCAGCGCACATGGTGGCCCCGAGGGCCTGAGCTGTCACAACCTCCCTCCCTCAATGTTTCCCAGCAGCCTTACAGGCGCTCCGAAGGGGGCCGGGGAGGCTGGACCAGCGGTCCCCAAGAAGACACGGAGACTGAGCCCCAACAGGCCACAAATCTACCAGGTTGCTGGCTAGAGGTGGGGGCAGTGGCCCCGTCCCGTTCACCTCCATTCCCATTAAACCTAGGACGGGGCCTGGCACATAGCAGGACGCAATAAAGCTCAGTGTCTGGAGGAGCCGACATCTGCACAGGACTCTGGAGAACAGGATGGGCTGTGTGCAGGGTGTTTGGGAGGACAGAGCTTGGGTTCCGGAGACAGACAGAGACAGAGCGGATGTGAGCCTGGGCAGGCGAATTTGTCTCTCTGAGCCTCAGTTTGCTCCTCAGTGACACGGGGATCACAATGCACCCCATGTAAAGGGCCACTGAGAGGTGAGGATGAGGCTACGTCAGAGGCCTGTCCGCTGAGCCGCAGACTCGCTCTTATAATGTAGCCAAGAACTTCGGTTACACGTGCACTACATACCTGCTCCGCCCAGCATGGGGACCAGCGCCTGGGGCAGGGCTGGGTCGCATTCATCTATGCCCCCCATGCTGGGCACTGGGCCTGGCACAGAGTCAGGGCTCCATCCATGCCTGTCGGCTGTCACGTGGCTGGCTGATTCCATCCCAGGGCTGGAGCCTGTGGGAGGAAACAGTGGTGACCGTGACGGCAGGCGCACCCCATTCCCACCCGAAGGAGAAGCCGGCTTCGGCTCACCGTTTTTTAAGCACCTGCAGGCAAAGAACTTTGCAGCGTATTTCCTCAAATCCTCGCAGCACCACCTCAGCAGATTCTATTATTGTCCCCATTTTACACGTGAGGTGACTGAGGTTCAGGGACATTGAGTCACTTGCTCACTGTCACATGCTGACCCCGACCAGTCTGGCCTCATGATGTTCTGAATGGTCCCTGATCTCTCTGGTGTCGACACAGAGGGAGTCGGGAAGGCACTGCTGGCCTTCCTTGCTGATCTGTGCTGGCTTCCGGTGGCCGGGATTGCAGGCACGTCTGCAGGTCGGTGTGGCCCCCAGGACTGCGCACTTTTAGGGACAGGACGAGGTCTCCTTCACTCCAGGGCTCAGCACAGGGATTGGCATCCAGAGGTGACTAATATGAGGTTCCAGAGTGAATGATGGCCTTTGGCCTTCTCTGTTGACTGGGTCCCATACTGTTGAGATGGCACAAATTATTCCACTCGAAGGCACTGAATTTCTGGGCTCTAATCCGACCCCCCACTGGCAACAGTAGGCACATAAGCAGGGTTACCACTCCCAGCTAAGCTGGTTTCTTTCTTTCTTTCTTTCTTTCTTTCTTTCTTTCTTTCTTTCTTTCTTTCTTCCTTCCTTCCTTCCTTCCTTCCTTCCTTCCTTCCTTCCTTTCTTTTTTCTTTCTTCCTTTCTTTCTTAAATATATTTTATTGATTCTAAACAGAGAGGAAGGGAGAGGGACAGAGAGTCAGAAACATCGATGAGAGAGAAACATCGATCAGCTGCCTCCTGCACACCCCCCACTGGGGATGTGCCCTCAACCAAGGTACATGCCCTTGACCAGAATCGAACCTGAGACCCTTCAGTCCGAAGGCCGACGCTCTACCCACTGAGCCAAACCGGCCAGGGCCTAAGTTGGTTTCTTAGTCACAGTCAACGCTTTCCTCCATTTTAGATTTTCTCTGTCCAGCCACAGATCAACTCTCCCTCTCTCTGCTAAGACTGGAGTTCTTCTTCCCTCACCCCATGCCTAGCTCTCACACTTGGCCAAGCGGGCACTTGCTTTCAAGGGCACTGAAGTAGCTTCCTGTCAGGTGGGCTGGGCCTCTCAGTCTCTGAGTCTGTCATCGTTGTCATAGTCCCAGTTCCTAGTACCATGCCTAGCACCGTGCCGGACACATAATAGGTGCTCAATAAAAAGTTATTAACTAAATGAACAGATCTCGGGGCTCAACATACCTGCGGCTCTATTGAACTCTCCGCTGGCAAAACTCTAGATTGGCACATGTGTGACCTTGGCACTTCTGGGACTTGGTTTTCCCATCACTGAAATGGATCGTGTGATGGAAGCAGCCCTGCCTGCCCCAGTGTTCACTGTAGCCTGCTGGGCAGGCAGTGGACATTCCCAAGTACAGCCCTCCCCCCGTACCCGCCCTCCCCGACACAGTGCACACCCAGATTCTCATGAACCTCAACAACTTTTGCTGGGGAAGCAAAGCTCTAAGATGATTTGCAGTTGCCACCAGTCATGACCTGGGATCTGGCCGCTCACAGGGCTTAGGGCTTTACCGCTTGGGGCTTTACCGTCCTCAGCACAAGGGCAAGATTCCCTTTTGTTCTCTTCAAGGAAGCAGATTGCAGAGCATCTGGCGCGAATGACATTATTACAGGGACTCATTCGTCCATCTCTTCTCTCTTTAACAACTATTTCGGGAGCATCTTCTGAGCATTGGCTCCGAGGCTGTAACAATGAACAAGAAACTCTTTTGGAGCTTACAGGCGGGTGGTTGAGACAGGATGTTAAAAAAAATAAAAATAAATAAGGATACATGTTAATCAGAGGATTTCTCATTACAAAAAGTGCCCCAAAGGAAATGGGCAGCGGGTCAGGCTGGAGAGGAATGAGAAGGTGCTGACTTAGCAGAAAGCAGAGGGAAGAGCATGCCAGGCCGAAGGAACAGGATGTGCAAAAGCTCCGAAGGAGGAAAGGGATCGTTGTGGTGCCTTTAATTTAAAAAAGAAAGAAAGAAAGAAAATCGATATAAAACCGTAATTTTTTAGTTATTAGTAGTGCCAGATTAAGTTCTTCCTTCAACAAACAAGCCCCTCGTGTGTAGCTGGCCCTGTGCTTACACACAGCAGACCAGCAGTGATGCATGAAACTGACATTCTTGTCACACACATCCTGGACCGGGCACCCCTTGGAGCTGATGTTTGGGAAGGGCTCCCAGCTTGCATCCTTGGGGAATCCAAATAAACCCCGCAGGTTCTGGCATCCCAGGCCTCCCGCCAGCCGCTCCTGGCCGTCCCGGGAGGGAGGCTTCTGTTTCCTGCCTCTCCCTCCCCCACCCACCTGGGCACAGAGGGTCTTTCATCCATTGTTACTGCTTCCTGCCCATCCATCTCCAGCTGCTGGTCTGAACCCAGCAGATTTACACTGACAAGCGGATGCTTTTACCGGGACCCTCCAGGGGGGATAAGGAGGGGAGTGGTCTGGGGTGGGGAGCAGAGGGGGGAGGGAGGCCTTCAGCTCCGTGACAAGGAAGAGTTTCCTGTCCCTGCCCCGAAGAGGTGTCAGACCCCAAGGGCTGAGTGGATGGGAAGCCGGCCTCTGTCCCCAGACTCCTCCGCGCTGTGGGAGGGAGATGAGTGACCCCTGACATGGCAGGCCCTCCATGCCCTTTGAGTTGGGTTTGGAACCACTAGACCCGATGAGAGGTAGGGCTGGGGGTGGGGGAGATAACCCTGTACATTAAAAGAGAAATGATCATATTTTTAAAAAGTGATTATTATGGGTACTGGTGAAGTCCACATGGAGTGGGAGGAGCGGCCTGAGGGCTTCAGAGCACGTAAGCACTGGAGTCTATGAAAAGCTGAGCATTACATGCCAAGTGTGAAGGAACCAGCGGCAGGGAGGGCACCCCTGGCAGAGGGCACCCCTGGCAGAGGGCCTGGCACGAGCAAAGGCCTGGAGATGAGAAATAGCATCAGCTGCTCCAGGGAAGAGCAGGTGAAGATTCAGATGAGGCCCAGAGGGAGAGGAGGCCGAGGGAGGTGTTGGGTCACAAGCCCGCAGTGATGAGAGGGCTTTAAGGGAGGAGGGACAGATCAGCTTTTGATTCTCCTCAATCCGGAGGATGGGCTGGAAGGGGGCCGTCTAAAGCACTGAGGTCACACAGGAGGCTGGTGCGGCGGTGGCGGAGGGTAGTGAGGCTGGAGGAGCTTTCTTGCCCCTTTGTGTTGTTTTGAAGGTTAAACGAGAATACGACTCATGAAGGGCCTAGTGCAGTGCCGGGCACATAGTAGGTTCTCAGTTAAAGGTCACCGTAAATGTAGTTAATGCTGAGGTCTGAGTTAGGGCAGTGGTAGCAGGGATAGAGTAGGAGACTGGTCTAGTAAGTCTGCAGGAATCATTGATTGACTGCACATCGGGGTGAGAGGAGTCAGAGGATTCCTTAAACATTAAGCACCACGGCGTCTATGGGCCAGTTCATTCAGCAGGTCGTCCAGCTTCATTCATCTAGCTTCTTATTGAGCACCCACTATGGGCAAGGCACCTTCCTACGTGCGGAAGCTACAATGCAGAGCAGAGCTGGCCCCTGGTCCCCTGGAGCTCACTGCTCACACGTGGCTAATGATGGAAGGACCAACTGCCTGCTTTCGTCACGTGTTCTGAGGTAGCTAGAGCCTCGGGAGCTGCCTCCTGGCAGCTTCTCTAGGAGCTCTGCAGACGCCTCAAACCTGGCCTCCCCCACACTGGGTCCCCACACCTGCCCCTCCTGCCTGCAGGTTTCCCCACCTCAGGAAATGGCACTGCCACCCACCAGGCACTCAGGCCAGAGACGTGAGTGTCGCCTGCAGGGACCTCCTCCTCACCACCATCCACCCCGCCCCCATCCAGTCCATCTGCAGCTCCCATGAAGTTAATTTCCAAAACAGATTTGTACCCATCCGGTTCGCTCCTTTCCCCTTTCCCATCTTAGTGGAGGCCACACGGGCACTCACTGGCCTCCCTGTGGCTTGGCCCCACCCTAACCCCCATCATTATCCCACACAACAGGCAAGAGGAAGCTTCCTCAAAGGCAAACCAACCACACCCCACGCTTCCACTACTGCAAACCTGGCTTCTGTGGTTTCCCACGGACCTGGAATCCAACCCATAGGGCTCAGCGGTCCTCAAAGCCAGCACAGACCCGGCCCCGCCCCTTCCAGCCTCCTCCTGCCCGTCTTCACCTCTTCCCTCCCCACGCACTGGCCTTTCTTGAACCACCACGCTCCTTCCTTCTCACCTTCTGGCGATTGTAGGATGGTACGTGCTGCTCTCTCTCCAGGAGAGGCCCTGCCTTCCCTTCTTTGCTGGGCGGCCTTCTCACTCTCCAGGTCTCAGTTTACATGGTCCCTCCTTCCAGGGGCCTCCCTGCCCAGCCTGGTCCGGGGCCCCCTAAGTCTGTGCCTTAGCCCTGCTTGTTTCCCTCGGAGCCCTTATCCCAATTTGCTATTGCTTTGTTGGCTTTCGTTTTCCGTCTCCCCCTCTGCAGACTGAAACCTCTTGAAGGCAGCAGCCAGGTGTCTCTTAGTCCTTTCCTTGCCATTAGCCACGGACGGAGTTTGCCGAGTCCTGCCGGCTCATCCATATTCAGCAGCCTCTCCCAGCAACCTTTGGGCTCAGACAGAATCGCACGCTCCCCCCTCCCCAGCCTCAGTGGAATAACTTGTGGGTTATTTTGTCATCTATCAATCTCTAATAAACCTGGTTATTTTTAGAACAGGTGAAAGCAACGACCTAACCTCTCTGAGAGGATTTTCCACTCCCATCTGCCTTTCGACTGCACTTTGGTTTCCTGTAGTGGTTGCGGAGGCTGCCAAGCCAGCAGGCTTTGTTATTCTGGGGTGCGAAGAAGGCCCTCAGAAGAAAACGAAGCCCCCCTCTTTGCCCCTTCTTCCACCCTGCACGGAGAGAGGAGCGAGGTGCCTAGTGCATCCCCCTGGCAGATAGTGGGGAGCCTGGGAGGAAGCCCGTTGCGCCACCCAGGTGCTCCTCCTGGTGGCCTTGGCCTTGTCACTTTCCCTCTCTGAGCCTCCGTTACTCATTTCTAAAAGGAGGGGGTTGGAGGGTTCATTGCTAAAGGCCTCTGTCTGCTGAGATTTACGTGGAACCATGAGCCACTGGGTCTTTTCCATCCCTGGACATCAATTAGATGGCAGTCTCAATTCTTTCTATGAATGAAATGTAGTCAGTGCCTCTTATAGCACCCATGCAAACGTATGCAAATTAGCACAAAAGAAAGGACCCTAGACGCTCTTGTTTACTGGACCAAGGTCTGGCCAGACCCTCAGTGGAGGGAGAAACCTGGCTCAAGCTTTCATCCTGTTTGGATGTCTTTCCTCCTATCCCACGCTGCAGAGAGGAAACTGAGGCCCAAAGAGGAAAAGCGACTTGCCCAAGGTCACACAGCAAAGTATGTTACCGGCCAGGTTTCAGATCTTGTAGTTTTCTTGCCTGTTCTCCCTGCCCGTCGGCTGCTGGCCTGGGGCTAGCACCTAGCTCTAAGGGAAGGGAGGTACACGGGCTGGACTGGAATACGCGTCCGAAGGAGGTTTATTGAGAGGAGGGAGCAGACCCTTTGGTTATGTGATCAGGGTGAATATGTCCTTCGAGTCAGATGTTGAAACACGGAGATGTGGAGAGAGCATTCCCTGTGGAGGGCACAGCATGTGCCGAGGAACAGATGCAGGAAAGAGGAAAGCGCAGCCGGCCATGCTCAGGTGTTCCTGCTAATAGACACAACGTCAAGACAAGCCCCTCCTGCGTCCCCTTCCAACCAATATGCACCACCCCAGTCTCTTTTCAATGGAAATTCCGGAAGCGCCATTGCCTGTAGGACAGGGCACATGTAGGGAAAGAGTGAAAAACAAATCTGGGTAGCTACCTGGAGACCAACTTGTACAAGGCCTGAAATGGCAGGCTGAGGAATCTGGACTTTATTCCGAGAGCAATAGGGAGCCATTGAAGGTTTTATGGCAGGAAGAGCAGTCATCAGATCCATGTTTACGATGACCCAATTAGCTGCCAGTGGCAGGCAAATCAGTTTGGAGGGGAGGGCCACAGTCCCGGTGGTAAAGATAAAGGCCTGGAGCAGGTGGAGGAGGCAGGGGTAGAGCTGGGACATTTTTCTGGATGGAGCAGTCTGAGCCCGTTTGGATAGGGAAGCAAGGGAGAAGGCTGAGAACAGTGCCTTCTGCTCAATCCAGGGAGGAAGGGGGCCGAGGCCTCTCTCCTCTATCCTTCTCACGCTGGGCTGTGCCCCACGCGGGTGCCCAGGCAGGAGGGAAGGAGGTGCCCAGGTCAGTGGAACAGCTGCCAGCCAGGAATCCAGGACAGAGGGCAGCTTGACTTGGTTCTCTGGGGACTTTGATTCTGTTTCTCTAACGTGTTAAGGAAAGACCTGAGGGCCTTAGGGGACCACAAGTCCAGTGTTTCTCAAACATTGATTTTGTACTCACTAGGGCAGAGGGTTAGTGTGGGGGACAGATACGCTGAGGCCATATTTTCTGAATCTCAAACTGTATATTCAGATTCCAGATTTATCTATATGACAACACTTTAAGGACATGTTCTGGGTTGAATGGTGTCCCCCCCAAAAAAAATATGTTGAGGTCCTAACCCCCAGGACTTAGCATGTGGCCTTCTTTGGAGGTTGTTGCAAATACAGTGACTTAAGAGGAGGTCATACTGGAGTAGGATGGGTGGGACCTTCAGCCAATATGACTGCAGTTCTTACAAGAAGAGCAGAGAGGCCCACAGCGAGATCACCGGGCGGCTAGCGTGAGGCAGCTGGAAACCAAGGCGCGCCAAGGGGTGACAGACACTGGGAGGAGGCAAGAGCGGTTCCTCCCCAGAGTCTCCGGCAACATGGCGCCGATGACACGGATTTCATTCCCCTCACCTCCGAAGGCGACAGGGCACATTTCATTTCTTTTTTCTTTTTTTTTAAAATATATTTTTATTGAATTTAGAGAGGAAGGGAGAGGGATAGAGAGATAGAAACATCAATGATGAGAGAGAATCACTGATCGGCTGCCTCCTGCACACCCCCTATTGGGGATTGAGCCCGCAACCCAGGCATGTGCCCTTGGCCGGAATCGAACCTGGGACCCTTCAGTCCTCAGGCCGACGCTCTATCCACTGAGCCAAACTGACTAGGGCGCAACAGGGCACATTTCTGTTCTCTTCAGCCACCTGGTTGGAGGCGCTTTGCTGCAGGAGGCCCAGGAAAGGAAAACGCTGAAATAAATCACATTTCACTTCTGTCCATGGAGGCCCCCGCTCACACCACTTTAAAGGAGGCCACCTTCCCAGGACAAACATGTCCGTGTCACTCCCTTGCTCAGACTTTGTCCAGAGCTGCCTGGTGCCTGGGCTCTTGGCTGCTCCCCGGCCTCCCACTCAGCGCCTGCCCCGCCCCTCTCAGCGCCAACACACCCTCTCTGTTCGGGCCTGTCTTCTGGTTGCTCACTCCACATCCTGCCCCCAACACCTGCTCCCTCTTCCCTTTCCTCAGTGGAGCGGTTAAGAGCAGGCCGCCTGGTTTCCAGTCCTGCCTCTGCCGTTTCCTAGCATCTAGCAGTGAGACCTGGGCAAGGTCTTACCTCAATGCCTCAACCTCTTCCTGTAAGATGGGAAAACCAGCAGTTGCTACCTCTCAGAGTGGAAAGGTGTGAAAGCCTGCCCGGCCGGTGTGGCTCAGTGGTTAAGTGTCGACCTATGAACCAGGAGGTCACAGCTCGATTCTCAGTCAGGGCACATGTCCGGCTTGCTGGCTGGGTCCACTGTGTGGGGCACTCAGGAGGCAGCCGATCAATGATTCCCTCTCATCATTGATGTTTCTATCTCTCTCTCTCTTTCTCCCTTCCGCTCTGAAATCAATAAAAATATTTCTTTAGAAAAAGAGAAAGGCATGAAAGGGCAAAGCTTGTGGTACGCACACGGCAGAGCGGCTACTGTTACCTCCCTGACGCTCGGCGTGCTGCCCTGCGGGAAGCCTCCCCGCCTCCTGTCCGGGCCCTCCAGGTCTCCTGTCTCAGCATGTCTCTGTCTCCACCAGAGACAGAGCACCTCTCCGGGTAGGGAAGGGGCCATCCAGCATCCCTGCACCTGGGCACACAGCAGGTGCCCAATACATGCTTACTGCATGAACTATTGAGCAGAGCGTTGGCAGGGGCCACGGCGAGCTGGGAGGCAGAGCCTGGCGACAGCTTTCGTAGGACGGTCCGCCCGTCCTTCTGGAAGTGAAAGTCTCCCCGCTGGTTCTGAGAGCAGAAGAAAGAAAGTGAGAACCAGAGAGAAAAGGCACAGCCTGAACCCTGCTCCAGCACCCTGGACCGTGCCCCCCAACCCCGGCACATCCTGCCCCCCATGGCACCCCTCTACAGGCTGTCACCCACGCACCCCTCGCCCGTCCCCAGCCCGGCAGCTTCCTCTGACACACATTTTCCATTGCTGGGTGGGGCAGAGCAGGTTACAGGTGAAAACAATCTCCGAGGCTTCCTTCCCAGGGTCCTTCCCCCATCTCCCAGCCCCCCGCCCCGGCGTGGTTCCTGTCCCTGCTGAGTCTCTCGGTCCACAGCCCCTGACTTCAATGGCACAGGGTGCGTCGGGGGCCAGAACACTCAAGGCTACGAGAGGTGGGGTGTCACCTGGTGTCTCAGGTCAGGCACAGGGTGGGAAGTCAGGTTGCTGGCTCTGCTGCATTAGAGCTGGGTGACTCTGAGCAAGTCCCTTCCCCTCTCTGAGCCTCCTTCCCCCATCTGTAGGAAGAAGCAGGGATTCAGTCCCCTGGGATTGTTGTGGGAATTAAATGGGACAACGGAGAGAGCATGAATGCGTTCTACCAATCTGATTCTTTGTGGGGACAGGGCAGAAGCCTCGTGGCAGCAGAGAAGGTCCCTTCTCCAGGCCCAGAACTGGGCCAGGCTTTGAGGAGTTGCAAGTGCTTAGACTCCCATGTTGTTGAGTGTGTGTGTGTGTGTGTGTGTGTGTGTGTGTGTGTGTGTGTGATGGGAGGGGTTTGGGGGTTGGGACCTAGACTCTAGTGGAAAGAAGACCAGAATGCATTGGGGTCAGGGATCTGGGCTGGGGACCCCCTCACTCTCTACGTGACTTTGGCATGTCCTTCCTCCTAGATTTCTGTTTCCCCAACTTACAATAAGGGAACTGACTCAGATGCTCTAGGTCTGCGAGCTCCGACACCCCAGACCCTATGCTGTGCTAAGAGAAGGCAAGACCCGGTAAGGCTGGTGCAAGCTTCCGAGTTGGCACCGTTTTTAAGCCCCTCCTGAGAACCTGGGTGGGGTGAAATCTTGGCTCGAGGCCAGTCCTTCATTTCCTCCCACCGGCTTCTGTTGCTGGTCCTCCTGTGGCGCTGCCCAGCCCGCATCACTGCCCATCTCATCAGCCAGGCTTCCTCCTTCTGGCTTCACAGGCCCCTGTTCCTCTTTCAAAACCAGCTCAGGTGTTCCTTCCTCGAGCAGCCTTCCCTGACCCTCCAGGGCGCAGCGGGGCCTCTGCTCCTTGGAGCTCCCGCGGCGCCTCCTGGAACCTCCATCACCACACTTACCTCCCTTGCTGAGGCCTCGTGTCCTTCGCCCTCCAGGTTTGGGGGAAGATCTGAATCTTACTCATTGTTGCACGTAGAGCACCCAGCCCAGGATTGGGTGCAGAGTTGATGGGAACAGACGGGTAGATGAAAGGATGTGGAGAAAATGAGTCCATGGCTGAAGAAGGAGTGAAGGAGAGAGGGGTACATGGATGGGTATACCCTGGACGGTTGGATGGATGATTCTGTGAGTGGGTGGATAATGGATGAATAGTAAATAGGTCAGGAATACTCAGCTACTGATCATTATTTTTAGCATCACACAACCCCCCTGGAGTCACCAAACACACACCTTGGCATGCCAGGGAACTCACTCCCCTTGCTTCCATTACTCCCCGGCCCTGGTTTCTCCTCCGAAGCAGGGATGTGGGTCTGAGAATTCTCTCTCCTACGACTCTCTCCACATGGAGCGGTGGGTGGGTGAGGGGGGTGGGGGCGGGGGGTAAGCTCCCATCAGAATGTCTTACCTTTGTCCTCCCATTTTAATTTCCAAGCATCAGGGTGAAGCGATGGTGACTAACTCACTGTGACCTCCATGAACTCCACTAGGCAGGTTGGGGGGAGGAGGGTATTTTGGGATAATGCAGTGCGCGGGCTAGGAAGCAATTGCTGACTGTGGCCTTGGCAAAGATGCCAAGCTGACTTCTCAGTGTGCCTAGGCTAGTTGCCACCCTCCCCCTCCCCATCAGGACGGTGTCTTCCGCCATTAACAAGCTCCACCCTACCAGCCAGCCAGCCTCAGTTCTCTTCTGCCACCATACCCCCACGCCATCTGGATGGGGGTCGGATCCCATTTGGGAGGGTTGTTAGCCTCCCCCAATCTGTCCCATAGAATCAGCTGAGGTAGAACCATGACAGGATTGGGGGTCAGAAGGCCTCAGCTGAAGTTTTGACTCTTCAGCCCTGTTTAGCTGCTTCTCTCTGGGGGTGGGAAGGTCGGCCCGAGACAGAGCTGGGCAGCAGGAAGAGACAGGCTCTGGAGCTACAGAGATGCAGGTTCAAATCCCGCCCCACCGAGAGCCATTGCAGCCTCAGGCAAGTGCCTTAACTCCTCAGAGCCTCTGCTTCCTCGTCTGTAAAAGGGGAGAGACTGCACCAGTTAGCTCCCAGGGCTGGTGTGAGGATCAAATGAGATGCTTGCTCGGCCCCTAACCCGTAGGTGGCTCCTGAGCCCTGAAACGCAGCCGGCTGAACTGAGATGGGCCTTAAGTATGAAACATACACCAGAAATTGGAAGACTTAGAAAAATATATAACAAATCTTAAGAACTTTTATATCCATTTTCATTGATAATATGATATGTGGGTAACATTTTGGGATGCTGGTCCACAGTCCTTCTCCTGCGCAGCCTTCCCAGCTTTCCTGAGTGTGATGGTGTCTGGTCGGCCTTGCCACGGGCTTTGCACACGCCTCTGCCATGGCTTTGACAAGCGCTGGGGTTATCCCTTTAGGTGTCTGTCTCCCCAACTAGCCCATGAGCTCCTTGGAGTCAGGGACTCTACCTTGGTCATCTCTGCTCCCAGCTCCCTGGCACACAGCAGACACTCAGCAAAAGGCCTTCGAGTGGGTAAATCCCTGCACGTAAAAGCAGTGTGATGTCTATGATTCTACCACACCTGAGGCCCTGGGACCCGAGGACAGCAGAATACAATACGGTCGGGGCTCTGGCAGGAAACAGATGGTGCACTCGAGTTGAGTGGTGTGAAGAGAGTTTCAGCAAGAGATTATTAACAAAGACGTGGGCAGGGTTTAGAGAAACTGGGAGGGATGGTGCTGTGTCCCGGAGCCGGCATGGGGAGCTGTTACCACGCTAAGCGTGAAGGGTGGGGAGGGAGAGGCTACCTGGACCCAGGCCCAGAGTTATAGGCATAGTTATATGCAGGAGCTGTAGCTTTGGGTGAAGGACGCAGCCAACCTGTGGCAACCCTGCAGGAAGGGGCTGGGAATTAAGCACCCAGCCTCGTTCTCCACCTGCCCTCGGTACCCCCGCCCCCCTGCCCCACCCAGCCAGAAGCCAAAGGGCAAAGGACACCATTGATCCCACTCAGAAAGGTCGCCTACCAGGGCACAGAGCAGGATGCAGAAGGGCAGATGGGGAGTTCTGGAGGGGCAAACAGAGACATAAATCATCACTAGAGAAAATATCCTCCCCTTAGGACCTTTGAGGGGCTCCAGACATCCTGATAAAGTACAAGAAATGGTCACAGACAACTACAACCATTAATTAAACAACTGCTGGGTGTTGGGTGCCATGCTAAGCTGTTTCCCAGCTTCATGGAGTATAAGCAACTTGCCCAAGATCACACAACAGGAAATGGCATAGCCAGGACTGGAACATAGGTCAGCCCCAAAACTCAGGTTCCGGTCACCTCTCTGAGGCTGCATGCCAGCTACTGTGCTAAGCACTTATCTACATTATCTCTAATCCAACAGAACTCTGCAAATGTGTATCCTTTTCCCATCTCAGAGAGGTCAAGTAATTTCTCCAGAAGCACACAGCTCATGGGAGGTGGGGCTCGGGGGAGGGAAGCAGAGTGGGAGAGTTTGCCATTAAATGGGGCAGGTATCTGGCAGAGTGCACAGTGGCCGCCTCAGGGATTTTTTTTTAGCCCCAATGGGTGGAGTCACCTCTCACCAGGTGCCTCCTGGAGTCACTACCCAGCTGCAACCACGAGTTAGATTTTCAGAGCTGGGCAGGGCCCTCAGCATCCTCTAGGCTGGCGCTCGCCTGTGACTCTAAAACTAATAATAATTACAGCAGTGACAGCCATGGCTTCCTGAGCAGCTGGTATAGTCATTCACTGTCTTTCTCCACGTTGTCACTAAATCTGACCACAGCTCTCCCGTAGGGTTGTACAGTATCTACAGGCAGGCATTAGGGGCTGCTCACTTTGCAGATCAAGAACCGAGGCTGAGCTCTGGCTGGTTTGGCTCAGTGGATAGACTGAAGGGTCCTGGGTTTGATTCCGGTCTAGGGCACATACCTTGGTTGCAGGTTCCTTGGCCCTAGTTGGGGTGCATGCAGGAGGCAACCAGTCGATGTGTCTCTCTCACATAGATGTTTCTCTGTCTCTCCTTCTCCCTCTCCCTTCCACTCTCTCTAAAAGATCAGTGGAAAAATATCCTCAGGTGAGGATTAACAAAACAAACAACAAACAAATGAAGAACTGAGGCTCAGAAGGGTCTCAGCAAATCAGCTCCTACACAGCCAGGCCTGCCCCGGGGCAGGGTATGCAGCTAAGAGCACTGCCTCTGGACCCAGACAGGCTGGGTTCGCCCTGGCTCTGCACCAACCAGACATGTTCACCTTGGGCAAGTCACTTTTCGGTCTTAGCTTCCTCTTTGTAAAACCAGGGAGGCCGTACTATCTACTTCATTTGGTTGTGGTAAGGATAAGATGAGTTATACATAAAGCGCTAGGACATACTAAGGGTAATTCTACCTACGAGTCCCCTGAGCCTTCCAACCACAGCCATGAAGGCTCTCACAACTGTGTTCCTGCAGGATCCCGGCTTTCCTAGTAACTGGCTGAGAGCTGCCCCGGGCCCTGCACTGTGCTCACCTGCTGCTCATGCTGACCTCATCCAGCCCTCCCCATCCCCCCATCACCATTTCACAGACAAGGAGACTGAGGTCCAGAGAGAAGTAAGGACCTGGCCAGGCCTCCACACCTGAGATGCAGAGCCAGGACGGCCACTGCCAAGTTGAAGCTGCGAATTCCCTCTCTCCCAGCCACAGGAAACGGCAGATTGTTAGGATTATTGGTATTGTTGTCCAAAACAATACTTGAGACAGTCACAATACAACAATCACGAAGGGGGCTTATTTCCATTGGCTCCACCGTCCTCCCGCTGCCCACGGGGCGGGGGCGGGGCTTTCTGAAGAGGCTCCTCGAGGCAGGATGAACAAACAAGCAGTGAAAACCTCGCAGCTGGGCCCCAGGTGCTGGGAGAGAGAGTGGGGCAGGAAGCGGGCAGGCCATTTCTTTCTTTCCTCTTCTTTCTTATTTGTTTGAGAAGCAACTTTACTTTCTAAATCGGTCATTGTCACCCGTTGGCCCCCGCCCCACCTGGGCCAGGGCCTCTGATGACTGGGGCTCAAGAGGAAGCGCTAGGGAGCAGAGGGATGAGGGTTCTAGGTGTGGCAGGTTCCCCAGGCCCAGCTGGACTTGGGGGGGGGACCTCATGAGCCACGTTCAGATGACCAGGGCCTGGCAGACAGTGCCTGCCTGAGGTGGGGCCCGAGTCCTCCAGGTTCAGCTGCCAGAGGCTTACGTGGGAGGCAGTGGTTGGGGGCAGGGCTCTGGAGTCAGACCTATGTGACTTCCAAGCTCTGTGACCTCATCTCTCTGGGCCTCTGTTTTCTCACCTGTAAAATGGGACGGGTGGTTGTGAAGGTTAAACATAAATAAATAACACGATGAATGTAAGGCATGTAGCACATTTACAACCCTTAGCATCTATACTAGCTGGAGATTTACTTAAGAGGCCAACGTTTATCGGGCACTTACTATATGCCAGGCACTTTGAAAGCATTCTACACGAATGCATGCATCTAATCAGTACAACACTCTCCCAGCTCCCACAGATGAGAAAACTGAGGCCAGTGCATTGCTCAGACAAGGGTGGGTCCAGGTACTGCACGACGTCAGTAGAGCTTATACAATATTGGGAGGCCCCTTTAAGAAAAATAATATAAAATTATAAATACAAACTGAGCTACACAGCCATGCCAGGAGGGACCCAAAGCTTAACCTTCACTCTCTCTCTAAGCTCAAGATCACCTTCCTAGCAAGTGGCAGAGCCCAGGTGGCCAGCGACAGAGCCCACAGTGTTATAAAAGCAGAACTGATGGGCAATGAGGCAGTCACTGCAAAATGCCATACAAGGTGCCGGTAAGGGGCCACACTTCCATTGTGCTTACCCTGTGCCACGCTCTTCTAATTTAAGGCCCCCCAACAACCCAATAGCGCTATCACCATTCACATTTCACAGATGAGGAAACTGAGGCTCAGAGAGGAGCAGTGACTTGCCTGAGGACACAGAGCTAAGACGTGACAGGGCAGGATTCAAACCCTGGACTTCAGCAGCTAAATGTTTAACCACTACACTCACCGGACCTGCCTCATGACCAGGGCTCAGTGCCTCTTGCCATCACCCCTCACCTCCCTGGGCAGGTCCTCTCATCTCTTATCTGAGAGCAGCTTGGGGTGGGGACAAGACACCCTGGCTCTGGAGTCAGAGGTGTCTGGGTGCTAATCCTCACCCTGTTGCTTCCTTGTTGTAGTCCCCGAGGCAGACTTCTCACATCTCTGAGCCTCAGTTTTCTCATCTGTAAAACAAGATTGTATACTTTACAGGGTGACCCTAACGTCTGGATGCTTTGCTTATTGTTTTACATGTTCTGCAATGAATGTGCCATCAATAAGCCCTCGGTTATGTATGTACATGTGTCTCTGTTGCCAGACCTTATGGTTGCCCTGGATAACACCTCACAGGGTGATTCGGAGGGCCAGAGAAAAAGGAAGGCGAAGTGCCTGGTCCATACTAACTGTTGGGATCGGTTAAGGCTGCTGTCATGGAGGTGCAGTGTGAGGTCATGGGTGAGGAGTGGATTTGGGAATGGAGGAAAAGCCCAGGCCCCGGTGTCAGGAGACCTGCATTCCAGATGGAGGTCTACCGCCAGCTTGCAGTGTGACCTTGAACTAGTCACTCATCGTTTCTGGGCTCAATTTCTCTATTTGCAGGTTGCATGCATTGTCCCGACAATGCATGAATGTCATTGTCTCTAAGGTCCTTAGGATATTGAATTTTTGTGTAAGAGCACAGGAGTGTCTTCTGGGACCCTCTACGGGCTGCTCTGTGGAGGCTCTCCCCTTCTCTTGGGGTGCTCTTTGTGGCTACCGCCCTTGAGACAGGGAGGAGGGTTTGCAGGGAACTCTCACACCTCATCTGCTCCAGCAGCGCCAGAGGGCCTTGATCTAATCTCCGCTTCCTCCGCTTCCTCGTCTGTAAAATGGGATGGAGATAACAGACTTCCTTATCCCGTAGAACAGATAAGGACACAGATTCCAGGAGCACAGGACTCTCTGGAGGTCGTAGCTCCCATCTTGTCCTTATCCTGCTGTTCCTGTCGCAGCCTCCCACAGGCTTCCCCAGTTTGGAAACCCTGGCTCCTCCTCCCCATCGCAGAGGGCTGGGTCACATGATCCTCTTCTCTCTGCCTTGCATCCTGCTTCTCCTCTCTTCTCCACCTGGCAAACTCATCCCGTGGAGTCAGGTCCCTGGGCCAGCCCTGGTGCCCCCACTTACAAGTGTGGTGACTCTGAGTAGGCCACCTGTCCTCTCGGGGCCCCCATTCCTTCATCCACGTAACGGGGACAACAGGTGGAAGTGCGCAGTACGCCAGCCCCGCACCATGGTGAGCGTGCACAAAACGTCAGCTTTTTGGGTCTTCATCAGTTGTCTCACCTCAAATGTTGCCTTCCCAGGGGGTTGCCCTGTTGCCTCCATATAGACCAAGTTTGTGTGGGCTCCCACAGCCCAGTCCCCATGGCGTGTATTGCTTGTATTGTAACTATCTGCCATCTTATCTGTATCCCACACATTGCAAACTCTTTTTTTTTTTTTTTAATTTTTAAAAATATATATATATTTATTGATTTTTTTACAGAGAAGAAGGGAGAGGGATAGAGAGTTAGAAATATCCATGAGAGAGAAACATGGATCAGCTGCCTCCTACACACCCCTTACTGGGGATGTGGCTGCAACCAAGGTACATGCCCTTGACTGGAATCAAACCTGGGACCCTTCAATCCACAGGCCAATGCTCTATCCACTGAGCCAAACCGGTTAGGGCACATTGCAAACTCTTGTGTTCTAGTCTTCACATCGGTTGTATCTGACGTGGGGACTGGCATACAGCAGGTGCTCAAAGATTGTTCAATGAATGAATGAATGAATGAATGAATGTTGCTTTAGTAGTGCATTTATTAGCTATACTTTCTGCCCTATCAGGCATCAGGATTCTGGGTGCTATTACTACGACCACCGCTACTATTTCTTCCACCAGCCCTATAAGTAGCTCCCATTTATTGAGCATTTACTATGTTCCAGGCATTGGAGTAAGCATTTCTTGGTAGCATCTTATTCACATCTCTCTGTCACCCTTTGGGGTGGTTGTTCTGTTAGTATCCTCGTTTCACAGACAAGGAAACAGGCTCTGCTGGGGTAGATGGTAGAATCTGTACTGGCCCAGCCAGGGCTCATAGCCTTTCTACCCCAGGTGAGGGGGGATGGCTGGACCCAGACAGTAGAAGCCTGTCACTCCTTCCAGAATTTGCCTTCGACAATTCTCTCCTTGGAGAACTTCTCTCCTCCCTTGAAGACCTGGTTTCTCCCAGATCCTCCCTCACACTCCCCAGTCTCCTTCCCAAGCCCTTAACTGTTGGTGTTCCCAGGGTTCTGCCCTCAAATCTCCTAATGAGTCGCGTGAGTGGTGAATTTAATTTTGTCTGTCTGACATATTCTTCTATCCGCTCCCATTTCTTGTCTGTGGTGGGGTGTGCATCAGAAGGCCCCACCCCCTGGGGAGGGCAGGTGGGCCAACCACAGTGCCCCATTCTCCTTGACACAATGACCTGGTTAGGCCTGGGCACGTGGACGGAGGCTGGGTCATTCAGGCCCCGCCCAGGGCCTGGGATGGAGCCCGTGGGGACCCTGGCTTTCTCCTTCTGAAGTGTTAGCTGATAGCATGTAAATATGTGAGTATCTTCCCTGGGACTGGAGCGGGCCTGCCTGCCATGGGAGAGAAGGAGGTCCATTCTTCAAGCAAACAGTACTGACTGAGGGGGGTCGTGGGGAGATAGCCCAAAGACAATATTGGGGATCCTGGATCCAGCAATGCCTGAAGTTGACTCACCCTTGAGACCAAGATAAAGGAGCCACTCAATTCTTAATTTCTCTTTTCCTTTTTAATTTTTGTCTCCAACCTAGTTTGAGTTGGAGTTTCTGTCATTACAACCAAAGAGTCCCAACTCATACAATATTCTCCTCTCTCTCGATTCTCCCTGGATGGTGTTGGGTCTTATCTACAGGATCCTCTGAAACTCAGTGGCTAGATCTAGTTCAGTTCTTGACTAATCCTCGATCCCTTAGGACAAAGAGGCGCCTGAAAGAAATCCTAATTACAGTCCTTTGCATGCGGACAGCACTTGAAGATTACAGAACGTCTCCGGGTGTTTTCCTCATGTGGTCTTCACAGTCTCGGTGGACTGTCAGGGGACGTGTTATCAACCCCATTTTACAGAGTTTTCCATCTCTGAACAGACCCCCCGCCTTGGGCAAGCCCCCAACTCTCAGACCCTCAGACTTTTCTGATCCGAGCCTTCCCCAACCTCCCCAGTCCCCAGATGGAGCGGAGAACCAAGGAAAAGCAGAGAACCCGAGTAAGAGCGAGAAGGCGGGCTCCCGCCGGCCCAAGAGCAAACAAACCACAGAGGTGAAACGACTGCCTTACTGTGGACGTGTTCTAGGAAGAGCTCATCCTTCCCACCTTACAAACGCGCCGGCTGAGACACAAAGCAGTTAGGACAGTGGTCGGCAAACTCATTAGTCAACAGAGCCAAATACCAACAGTACAACGATTGAAATTTCTTTTGAGACCCAAATTTTTTAAACTTAAACTACATAGGTAGGTACATTGTTACTAACTTCATTAGGGTACTCCTGAGCTGGCCTTTGCTAAAAACTCAAGGGGCCAAAGAGCCGCAGTTTGCCGACCACTGATTAGGAGCCCGGCCTCTCCCGGCAGGTTCTCCCTGGCGCCTCAGTGTCGGTAAGCACTGGAGAGCGCATGTCTCTCCCCCCATCCCCAGCCTGAGTCTCCCCCATTCTGCACAGGCGGCGGAGGAGGCTTGGAAATCAGTGGCGGAGCCGGGAGATGGGCACTAGGTCATCTGATGTGGGGAAGCAAGCTGGGAGCCAGGGGGCTCGGCTTGGGTGGGGAAGAGGGGCCTCGGCAGGGCCACGAGTGGGCGAGTGGGCGTCTGCGTCACCCCCCCGCCCCCCCATTCCGCAGGCAGGCGGAGCCCTGCTCCCCTGCAGTGAGCAGCCAGGTGCGCTGGGCCGGTGGCCCTGGTGCGCCCGCGCGAGCGTGGGCGAGGGACCCAGACAGGCGGAGCCCCACGCCCATCCTCCCTCCCACCCGCCCTTTCTCCCGTGGCTGGTGGCAGGTGAGTGGGTGTCGAGGAACCGCCATGCAGCGGAGAAAACAGGACGCCGCAGAAATCAGATTACTCACCTGCAGCTGCGAGTACCCAGGGCTAATAAAAGCTGAGCTTCCTGTTGTGACTTTATTACCACCCTCTGCCTCCCCAGCCCCGGGCGCTCCCAGCTGCAGCCCGAGCCCTAACTGATCACCAGAAACCAGTCGCTTTGGGGGCCCAGGACCACTCGGGGCCTGAGATTCCACCAAGAGTGCAGCACAGCACCGGTTGGAGCTGCCTCAGGGCGGCCCTCCGTCACCTGCATGGGGGTCACCTGGGGTGCTGGCTGACAAAATAGGGTGCCAGGCAGTGCCTGAATCACAGTCTGCAGGTTGGGGCCTCAGACCTGAACTCATACCAGTCTCTGGTGTTCGGTAAGCAGGCTAAAGTTGAGAACCTTGCAGTTCGGGTGTTGGAGGTGCAAGTGATGTGAATTTGTTTTTCCTGACTGCCGCCTGCAAGCTAGAGATGGAACCCATCCCCAATGTCGGCCATGTAAGTCCCTGACCTCAGGGCCTCAGCTTGCTCACCTGTTTAGTGGGGATGAATATTTCTTGGGACGTAAAGGAGGCTCAGATGATATAACAAGTTTAGCACGATTCCTGCCGGTTGCTCCTGGAGTTTACAGACCAACCAGGAATAGACATTGACAAATATGACAAGGAAGACCTAAGAGGCAGGCAGAATGGATGGGGCCGTGGGGGACAGTGGAGGGGTCACAGATTACTCTGGGGACATGGAGACAAGCCCTTCACCAGGCAGCTTCCCCGAAGTCCAGTCCCCAACACACCAGGAAAATGTCCCTGCCCAGAGCATAGACAACCCGTGAAGGCCAGGTCTGGAGGTTCTCAGCCTCTGTGACATCTGACCTGGGACGGGCCACACCCTCCTGCTCCAAGCTCCCCCCTCCCTCCGCTTCAGGGAGGCCTCATATTCCTATTTTCCCCCCAACAGCTCCTTTTCGGCCACCCCAGCCCCTCCTCCTCCTGCCCCTGGGGTCACAGGCATTGTGGCCGGCTGCACACCCTCCACACCCTCCTGGGCAACCTCACCCACTCCCAGCTACGGTCTCCAAGCTGAGCTTTGACCTGAGCTCCCAATGTGCAAACGGAGCACCTTATAGACACCTCCACTTGTTAACCCCCAAGCACCCCAACTCAGCTTCCCCAACTCTGAACCCATCATCTTGATCGCTCCTCCAACCTGCGTCTCCTTCTGGGTTCCCTGCCTCTGGGCATCACACCTGGATATTGTCCCAGGTGGTTTCTGCTCCTTTGCCCCCACATACAGCCTCCCACTCCAATCAATTTTCTCTCTAGAATCTGTCCCCTTCTCTCCAGTCCTCCTGTCCCTGTCTGTTCCTGTGGACTCCAGATCCCTAGTTCAGGACTGAATAATCTCTCACTTAGATTATTTTTTTAAAAATTTTTTTTATTGATTTCAGAAAGGAAGGGAGAGGGAGAGAGAGATAGAAACATCAGTGATGGGAGAGAATCATTGAGCAGCTGCCTCCTACACACCTCCTACTGGGGATCCAGTCTGCAATCCAGGCATGTGTCCTTGACTGGAATCAAACCCGGTACCCTTCAGTTCCCAGGCCGACACTCTACCCACTAAGCCAAACCAGCTAGGGCTCACCTCGATTATTTTAACAGCTTCTTAAACAGCCTTCCTGGCTCCAGTCACTGTAGCCAGGGCATCTTCCCGAGACACCAATCCCACCCCTGTCTTGCTCCAAACCTTCACTGACCCCTTGGAGCCTTCAGTTTACAATCCGATCTTCAGCATCCAGTCCCCCTCTTCCCATGTAAACTCACCTGGGCAGAGTGGCACCCTCCTCCCCACTCTGCCTCCTCAGCATGGAGCACCAGCAGGGACATTCCCTGAGCTCATACCAAGTGCTCCATATCATGGCAAGCCAGTGTCTGTACAGCTTTATCTCAGCCTCATGGCGTTCCCGTTCCTGATATACAGATGAGAAAACGGAGGAAGAGGGAGGTTGGGTAACTCGCCCAAGGTCACACAGCTAATAAGAAGCAGAGCTGAGATTTGTACCCAGGTCTCCCTAGCTCCAAAGCTGGTGCTCTTCACTGCTCTGACCTTGAGCCACCTCCTCCCAATTGGATCGTGTTCTCATTCTTGTACCTTCCCTGGTGTCTAACAGGGTGCCTGTCATATGGTGGGTCCCATTTGATTCTTACAACAACCCTGGGAACTACAGAAGTTTAAATTTTGTATTATGTAATATTTTTAAACAATATATGTTGATTGATTCCAGAGAGGAAGGGAGAGGGAGAGAGAGATAGAAACATCAATGATGAGAGGGAATCATTCATCTGCTGCCTCCTGCACACCCCCTACTGGAGATCAAGCCCGCAACCCGGGCATGTGCCCTTGACTGGGATGGAACCTGGGACCCTTCATTCCGCAGGCCAATGCTCTATCCACTGAGCCAAACAGGCTAGCACTTATTATGTGATATTTGGTGAATATAAAAAATGTAGGATGAATATCTTGTTTATGAAAATAAACATCCATGAACCCACTGGCCCAGCTTAGGAACCTGAACTTCAGCCCTGTTGGAGCCACCTGTGTGCCTTCCACTTCTGTTCCTTGCCTCACTCCAAAGGCCACACAATCCTCAATTTGTGGTCCCCACTTATCGCTTTGGAAAAAAATACTGTCACCATGTGGGAATGAATCCTATACAACATATTGTTTTGTTTGCTTTTTGACCTTCACATAAATAGTATAATGCACATGCATTCCTCATTGGCTTGACTTTTTTTTTTTATTAAAGCATTGCTATATTTTTAAATACATACACAATTTTGCTTTTTGTTTTTTTTAATATGTATTTCTTTATTGATTTCATAGAGGAAGGGAGAAGGAGAGATAGAAACATCAATGATGAGAGAGTATCATTGATCGGCTGCCTCCTGCACACCCTCCACTGGGGATCGAGCCCGCAACCCTTGGCCAGAATCGAACCTGGGACCCCTCAGTCCACAGGCTGACGCTCCATCCACTGAGCCAAGCCGGCTAGGGCCACAATTTTGCTTTTTAGTTGTTACTCATTTTTTCAGCTGTCTAGTACTCCATTGTCTAAATAGACCGCTACTTTATCCTTTCTCCGGTCAGTGGGTATGAAGGTTGTTCCTAGTGTTTTACCATGATCATTCTACCATGTCTCTTGGTGCACACACTTACACACACACACACACACACACACACACACACACACACACAGGACTTTCTCTAAGCTATATACCTAAGATTGAAATGGTGGGTCATCAAGTCGGCTCTCGTTTAGCTTTACAAGTGCGGCCGATTGCTTTCCTCCGTGCTCGTACCCCGGCACGCTCTCCCCTTCCTCTGCCACAGTGTGCGAGAGTTCCGGTTGCTCCACATCCTCACCAGCATTCAGTATGATCAGACTTCTTCCTCAGTCTTCATTTGCATTTCCCTAATGAGATGGAGCATCTTTTCATTTGTTTATTTTGCATTCTGGTTTCTTTTTCAGTGAATTTCCTGTTCAAGCCTTTTGCCCACTTTTTTTTTTTAAAAAAAAAAAGGTTTTTTACTTATTTCTTATTGCTTTGAAGTATTCTCAGGGAAGTATTTTGTTTCTTAATAGAGTGAGAATCTGAGAGCCAAGTTCACAGGAGACAAAGCTGGGTCCCAAACCCACATCTATCTGATTCTAGGGTCCTTTACACCAATCCCTTTGCCTCTCATTCATTCATTCATTCATTCATTCCTCAAATGTATTGGAGAGGGAGTAGAGAGTTATGGTTAAGAGTGTAGACTCTGGCCCGGACCAGTTTGGCTTAGTGGATAGAGTGTCAGCCTGCAGACTGCAGGGTCCCAGGTTTGATTCCAGTCAAGGGCATGTACCTTGATTGCGGGCACATCCCCAGTAGGGGTTGTGCAGGAAGCAGCTGATCGATGTTTCTCTCTCATCGATGTTTCTAGCTCTCTATCCCTCTCCCTTCTTCTCTGTAAAAAATCAACAAAATATATTTTAAAAAAGAGTGTAGAATCTGGCCTGGCCGGCGTGACTCAGTGGTCAAGCATTGACCTATGGATCAGGTGTTCATGGTTCGATCCTCAATCAGGGCACATGCCCAGGTTGTGGGCTCGATCCCCAGTGTGGGTTGTGCAGGAGGCAGCCAATTGATGATTCTCTCTCATCATTGATGTTTCTATTTCTCTCTCCTTCTCCCTTCCTCTTTAAAATCAATAAAAATATATATTAAAAAATAAAAAAGAGTGTAGACTCTGGCCCTCTCAGTTTGGCTGAGTGGATAGAGTGTTGGCTTGCTGACCAAAGGGTCCCCGGTTTCATTCCAGTTAAGGGCATGTACCTTGGTTGCAGGCTCCTCCCCAACCCAAGCCCTGGTCAGGGCGTGTGCAGGAGGCAACCAATCAATGTCTCTCTCACAGCAATGTTTCTCTCTGTCGTTCCCTCTCTCTTCCACTCTCCCTAAAAAAAATCAATGGAAAAACATCCTCGGGTGAGGATTAACAACAACAACAAAAGAGTGTAGACTCTGGCCCTGGCCGGTTTGGCTCAGTGGATAGAGCGTCAGCCTGCAGACTGAAGGGTCCCAGGTTTGATTCCGGTCGGGGGCATGTGCCTTGGTTGCAGGCATATCCCCAGTGGGGGGTGTGCAGGAGGCAGCTGATCGGTGTTTCTCTCTCATCGATGCTTCTAACTCTCTATCCCTCTCCCTTTCTCTCTGTAGAAAAATCAATTAAAAAATAAATAAATAAAAAATAAAAAAGAGTGTAGACTCTGGAGCTCCCCTCCGCCCCCGGATTTTAAGCTCTTCTCTGCCACTCACTAGCTAAAACTGTGGGTAAATTTCTAGCAAATTGTACATTAGTTTCCTTACCTCTCCTACAGGGTTAATGTGTAGGGACTGAATGAGTTAATTCATAGAAAAGCAAGTAGGACTTTATCCAACACAGTCCACGCTGAACAAATAGTACATGCCAGGCACTATGCCAGCAGGGGACTTGTTCTGGGGACATGGGGGTGAAAAGACAGACAAGGACATTGCCCTCATGGAGCTCACTGTCCAGTGGAAGAAGTGGACAGTAAATAAATAAATAAATAAAATAATGTGGCTTGCGATAAGGGCAAGGAAGAAAACCAAACGGTGACACGATAGACTGACCGGGCACTGACTCAGCTGGTGGTCATGCAGGGAAAGCCCTCTGAAGGAGGTGACATTTAGGCTGCGGTGAGGAGGTTGAGAAAGAGCCACTCAGGCAAAGAGCAGGGGAGAGTAGCCCATTGGCGTAAAGGACATGTGCAAAGGCCCTGGGGCAGGAAGAGGGTAGCGAATCCAAGAGACTGCAAGGAGAGCAGCCTGGCTGGAGCCAAGTGAGCAAGGAGGTGAGAGGCAGGAGGGGACGGTGCGGAAGCCGCCGGGTGAAGAGTCTGAGGTTGGTGCTGAGGGCAGTGAGTGAGAGGGCTGGGACCGTAGAGTGCTGTGATCTGGGTTATGTTTTTAAAAGGTCACTTCAACTGCCCTGAGAGGCTCAACTATCTATGAATTCATCTAACTACTTCTCATTACTACTAGTATTTTTAGTCAGTACCCCTTCTGTGCAAAGCAAAACTTCCCTTTATTGATCTTAAATTTACTGCTTTTGAGTTTCAAGAGGAGCCCCCTTCGGCCTCAGACCTGAGGGTTATCGGCCCCATGTGAGGTCTCTGGTCAGTATTTTTACAGAGGGTGAGAGGACCTCCCAGGTCACACCTTACCTGCTCTGTGATGTTTGCCACCGGCAAAATCCTCAGAGAGGCCTGAGCTTCACATCAGGGAGTGACCCGCGCAGGCACGCTGCCATTGTGATGGTGATGACGGTGATGACGATGATGACGGTGGGGATGACGGGGCTTGTGCTGCGTGATCACTGGACCTCTCCAGCCTGAGCTGAGAAAGAAAATAAACCTGTCAAATAAGGTTGTTGGACCCGATGACTCGTGGGACCTGCCCGGCTCTGATGTCCTGGGATTCTCTGATTTAGACTCTCTCTTTCTCCTTTCGACCTATCCAGGTCACTCGCTTTCCTGAAATGTTGTTGGTCCCTGACTACACAGGAGGAGACACGGAGGAGCAAGGTAGCGTGAAAACTAGGAGGCCTGAGGTTCCGGCTGTGACACTGACAGCGGGGTCCTCGTCCAAGTGCATTTACGAACACACGTAAGCACAGGAGAAGGAGAGAAGAGAGCGCTGTGCGTGAGTCACTGCTGCAGAGTCACACTCCCACCTACCCTGTGAGCTCTCACACCCTGATGGGGACATGATGTCATGTGACCTACCACAGTTCCCCCCCCCCCTCCAACCCATTGGTCCCCAGTTTCCCCACGCCCAGCAGAGTGTGGGCTCTTTCCATGCCCAGTGTGATTCAGGGATTCCAAGGTTTTTTATACTGTGTGCCTCTAAATACAATACAGCTGTCCGTAACACCACCAGAGAAAGGACCTGCCGTAGTCACGGCCAGCTGATGGGTAACCCTGCTTCCTGCTTCACTGGGAAAACTGAAGCAATGGGAGGAAACTGCCCCGCACTCCCACTCACCCCCCACTCACCTGCCACATGTGTGCCGGGTTCTCTGCCTCCCGCCCGGTTTACTGCTAAGACCACGCCCTGCGTTTGGCGCTGCACCGGGTCCCCTGGCTTACTCCAGGCCATCATCCAGCGTGCCCCCTCCGTCCACAGCATTGGGTTTCCTCCCCTTCTGGTTCATTCCCATCGGCACACAGTCATGCGCAACTCATCCCGCCTTAAACATACCACACACGCGTGCGGTCAAGGACACTTTTCTTTACTTCCCTTTACACCAAAACTTGTCCAAGAGCTTTCCTGATCGACAGTCTTTTTTTTTTTAATTAATATGTTTTTATTGATTTCAGAGAGGAAGGGAGAGGGAGAGAGATAGAAACATCAATGATGAGGGTCACTGATCGGCTGCCTCCTGCACACCCCACCCTGGGGATCGAGCCCGCAATCTGGACATGTGCCCTGACCTGGAATCAAACCATGACCTCTCGGTCCATCAGTCGGTGCTCAACCACTGAGCCATGCTGGCCAGGCCAGATGGACGATCTTAATTGTTCTTTTCCCTTTCTCTCTTCAACTCACTCTAGTTGGGCTTTCACCTGCACCACTCCACTGAGACTGCTCTCGTCAGGGTCATCGATGACCTTGTGCTGCCCGATGTAACGGTAACTTTTCGGTCCTCAGCAGCAGCATCTGACCAGGTGATTGAGCCCTCCTACACGTACACGTCCTTCCTGTATCTTCCTGGACCCCACTCTCTCAGTTCCCCTCCCACCTCACAGGACCCCTGTCTGGTCTCCTTCTCCCCCATCTTCCTGGTGTCCACATGCTGGCATTCCCTGCAAGTTGGCCCTTGGACCTCGCCACTCGCCTTTCTCCCTTTCCCCGTGAGCTCCCATTGGCCCCAAGGCTTTTCATATGTCTTGTACACTGATGACTCGAGATTTGCCTCTCCAGCCCAGACCTTCCCACTTAATGCAGCCAAACTGAACTCTTAAATATATAACTAGGTGGGGGTCTCTTGGCCTGACCTGCGGGGATCGGGCTGAAACTGGCTCTCTGACATCCCCCAAGGGTCCCGGATTGTGAGAGGGCAGTTCTCGGGTGACACACTCCAGAATCGGGCTCCCTCCTCTCTGGTTCTCGGTGTGTCATCCGAGAACCACAGCTGCCAAATCACCGTAGCTCGGCAGCTCCTGCATTGAGCGTCTGCCCCCTGGTGGTCAGTGCAGGTCATAGCTACCAGTCAGATGGTCGAACGGTCTGCTGGTTGCTTAGGCTTTTATATATAGAGATTTTAGAGAGGAAGGGAGAGATAGAAACATCAACGATGAGAGAGAATCATTGCCTACCTCCTGCACGCCCCCCACTGGGGATGGAGCCCACAACCCAGGCATGTGCCCTGAGTGGGAATTGAACCATGACCCCCTGGTTCATAGGTCGATGCTCAACCACTGAGCCACACTGGCCTGGCTGAACTCTTAATTTTTACCTGGTCCTCTCTTGGTTTTCCCATCTGGGCAGATGGCAACTCCATCCTTCCTGTTGCTCACACCACTACTCAGATCGTCCTTGACTTCTCTCTCTTACCCCCATATCTGATCCAGCACAAATACCACCAGCCCTGCCTCCTAAAGATGCCCCTAACCTGACCCTCGCCACCTCCATGGCCTAACCTGTGTCCGGGACCATCAGTTCTTGCCTAGATTTGTGTAACAGCCTCCCCACAGAGCACCCTGCTTCCGCCCTTGCCCTGCCCTCCATGTTCTAGTCTCCATCTCATAGCCAGCAATGCCTTTTAATAACATGAGTCAAATGACTTTATTTCTTTTTTTCAAACCCTTCAGTGTTTGAAAAAAGAAATAAAGAAAATCCTAAAACTTTTCCTTAAACAAAATCCTAACACCTTCCCATTTCCTGAAGGTCCTCCATGAGCTGGGCACACCCTCCTTCCTTTAGCTCCTCTTGCTTTCCCTTCCCTCACCTCAGCTACATTGGCATCCCTGCTGGTCCTTGAGCAAACAAGCACAATTGCACCTCAGGGCCTTTGCACTTGCTGTTACTGCTGTCTACAGAGGACTACTCTGGCTTATTTATCCATCCACAGGGCCCACCTTTGCTTTCCGGCCACCCCACATAAAATAGCATCCCTTCCCCTCTGCCACTTTCTAGCCTCTCTCTATATATAAAAGCCTAAGCGACCAGCCGACCGTTCGACCATCTGACCGGTAGCTATGACCTGCACTGACCACCAGGGGGCAGGCACTCAATGCAGGAGCTGCCGAGCTACGGTGATTTGGCAGCTGTGGTTCTCGGATGACACACCCAGAACCAGAGAGGAGGGAGCCCGATTCTGGAGTGTGTCACCTGAGAACCACCCTCTCACAATCCGGGACCCCTCAGGGGATGTCGGAGAGCCAGCTTTGGCCCTGCTTTACCTTTCTTCATCGCACTCATCATCGTCGAATGGACATACTAAGCATTTTCTCGCTGATTTGTCTATCGTATTTCTCCCCTTAGAATGTCAGCTGCACCGAGGCAGAGGCTCTGTGACATCCTGTGCTGTGTTGTCCAGAACAGTGCCTGGCTCCTGGTAGATGCTGAATAAATACATGTTAAATGAATGGAAGAGTTTGAATAATTGGGAAGCTATTTGTTGGTATCGACTGTGGCATCTTCCTTACAGGGTTTTCAAACATTTGCTCATTCAACACATAATTTATGGGGTATTTTATTTATGTGCCAACTTTAAAACCGAATCCCCAGTGAGATGAATTTCCACTTCACTCTCTGGGTCACACCCCTCTCTGGGGTCCGGCTGTGAGATGGAGCAACCACACATTCAACATACATTTTTTTTTTAGTATCTCATGTGCCAGCTGTTGTGCTAGGTTCTGATAATCCAAAAGGAGCAATCAGAATAAGGTCATCGCTGGAGAGAAAGGCAGAGATGGGAATATGTAATGTAAACACACAATTGCTCGGAGCCTGAGAGCTTTGGTGAGGATGTGGGAACTGGAGCGTCTCCTGCGTTTTCGTCACAACCATTGTGGAAGGCGTGTCCTCCTGCCCCCGAATCTCCCTCCAGTCTAAGCAGTTTGTCACCCAAAGGCAACAGGAACCAGGGACGTTCATTGAACTTGTATTTTCATTGCTAGAGGCCCAGCGCCTTGTGCGCAGGTAGGGTCCCTAGGCCTGGCCTGCAATTAGGGCCATCTTCTGCCCGCTCGCCAGTCCCCAGTCCCGCCCCGCCACCGCCACCCACCCGGTTCCCCTCACCAGTCCCCAGTCCCACCCTGCTGCCACCCACCCCGGTTCCCCGTTCGCTATCTGTCGATCGGAGCCTGCGGGCCGGGGGGCGGGGGCAGACCGAGTGGTGGTCAATGCACCTCATAGTGACTGGTCAAGCGGTCGTTCTGGTCGTTACACCATTATGGCCGCTGGGCTTTTATTATACAGGATCGTGAGAAGTGGGAAACATCCATGCCCAACCAGAGGGGGTTGGTTATGAAGATGGTCATAGCTCCATACAATGGATACTAAGTGGCCATTGGACATGACGCTGTGGAAAAACATTTAGTGAAACGTGAGAAGATATTTGTGATGTATGATTAAAAATAAAAAGTTTTTAAATTGCCGAACAACATGTGAAGTTGTGACGCCGTTCTTATATCTACGTATCTGTATGTGTTTATATCCAGGAAGATGTTTAGAAAGAGGATGCCAACATGTTTAAAATGTGGTGGTTTCAGTTGTTGACTCAAGGTGGTGGGTGTATGAGTGTTTACTGTGCTAGTCCTTAACCTTCCCATGTGTTTGGGGAAAATACCTTACAATTAAAAAGTTGAAAGGAAATGTGGTTATTTTGGGGTAGAATGATTTGAGGACTTTTCCTTCTTTACACATCATGCATTTTCTTTCATTTTCTCCACTGAGCATCTACTGCTTTGACAAAAAATAATGAAGTAGATTTCAAAATAAAATACAGCTCTAGTCACACAAAATGTTTAAATAAGTAAATTATTTACTTATTTATTCATTTAATCCTCACCCAAGGATATTTCTCCACTGATTTTGAGAGAGAGTGGAAAAGAGAGGGAAAGACAGAGAGAAACATCGATGTGAGAGAAACACATTGATACGTTGCCTCCTGCACATGTCCCCTTGACCGGAATCAAACCCGGGACCCTTTGGTCCACAGACCAACGCTCTATCCACTGATCCAAACCGGCTAGGGCTAAATACATTTTTAAAAAGTACCCAGATAGTTTTTTGTTTTTTTTTTTAAAGGGAAGATGACACAAATACCTATGAGTAGAGAATTAGATACATGAATTGTGGTAGTCATACAAATACTGGGCTACTGTTTTAAAAAATAAGTGTTATAGAAAAGATGGGTATAGTCCTTTGACAAGTGAAAAAACAGGCCGTAAAACAGTTTGCACAGGATTAAGCCATGTTCGAAAAGAGGAAAAGAAAGAAAACAACCATAGATAGTGCCCGCCCATAGGGAACACTGGAAATAGCCACGCCAACATGTTAGCAGTGGTTTTCTCTGGGAAATGGAAGCGCAGGTGTTTTCCCCTTCCTTTTGCTTGCTTGTGTCATAAATCAGTGTGTCCCCCAGGACCTTCTGCCCGATGGGAACCTTCTCGCCGCACTGTCCAGTACGGTGGCCACGAGCCACGTGTGACTACCGGGCACTGTACTTTTGTTTAAATATGTTTTTATTGATTTTTTTCAGAGAGAGAGGGAGAGGGATAGAGAGATAGAAACATCATTGATCGGCTGCCTCCTGCACGCCCCCCACTGAGGACTCAGCCCACAACCCAGGCATGTGCCCTGACCGGGAATCGACCCAGTGACCTCTTGGTTCATGGGTCAATGCTCAGCCCCTGAGCCATGCCAGCCGGGTGCTACTGAGCACTCTAGAGGTGGCTAGTGAGACTGAGGAATTGACTTTTATATTCCATTTACTTTTAATTAATTTTATTTTTAAAAGCCACGTGCAGGCCCAGCCGGTGTGTCCTATGAACCAGGAGGTCATGGTTCAATTCCCGGTCAGGGCACATGCCCAGGTTGTGGGCTGGATCCCCAGTGTGGGGTGTGTAGGAGGCAACTGATCAATGATTCTCTATCATCATGGATGGTTTCTCTCTCTCTCTCTCTCTCTCTCTCTCCCTTCCTCTCTGAAATCAGTAAAAAGTGTATTTTAAATAAAATAATACAATAAAATAAAATAAAAAGCCACGTGCAGTAAGTGGCAACTGCATGGGGAGCACAATCTAAGTTGTTTATAAAGAACACACATTGCTTTGCAAAGAGGGAAAAAGCTTGTCGTTCTTTTTCTCTTGTCTGTCTGTCTGTCTGTGCTGCTGCGTGCAGCGCGCCTTTGGGGTCTCAGGTGCAGCCTGTGGGTGTGAGGGCTTTGCGAACTGTCAGGTGCTGGAGAGCATTTATGACCTTGCTCCCTGGCATATGTCATCAGTTTGGCTCAAGCAAATTCTTACAAAACAACCACGCAAAACTGTAAAATGCTGTACTCAGGAGGTGCTGCTGTGTGTACTGTTCCTCCTCTTGCCCTGGCCCTTTTTCCTCCTCCATCCTGGGCTCTGAGAGAGAGCCCTGACTAGAGAAAGCATCTCTGGGGGGTTTCTGGAAGGAGGGGGTGGCCTGGGGCCGTCATTCCCCCGTGCATTCGTTCAGCAGCCCTGTGAGCCCTTCCCCTGACAGGGACTGCACCGGCCACCAGGTACCTTGGGCGACAACGTGCGCCCTGCCAGGCGGAGCTCAGCGTCCAGGCTGGGGAGGCGTGGAGGGGAGAGTCACAGGCGTGGACAGAGGAGGCCTGCGTCTGAGCTCCAGCTCACGCTCCCCTGGGCATGCCATTCATCTTCCTAATCCTCCAGTTTCTCTTCCGTAAAAGGGAGAAAATAGTGACCCTGCCTGCCCATCCCTCAGGGCTGGGAAAGTCTGCAGAGATGTTCGTGCTCAAAGGACATGCTCTTCTGGGAGAATAACAGGGAGTGACAGCCAGTTCCAATGCCCACCGCAGACATTAGCTTAATAGCATATCATAACACACCATCGTTTCTTTTTAAAAAATATATTTTATTGATTTTTTATAGAGAGGGAGAGAGATAGAGAGTTAGAAACATCGATGAGAGAGAAACATCGATCAGCTGCCTCCTGCACACTCCCTACTGGGGATGTGCCCCCAACCAAGGTACATGCCCTTGACCGGAATTGAATCCGGGACCCTTCAGTCTGCAGGCTGATGCTCTATCCACTGAGCCAAACCAGTCACGGCCACACCATCGTTTCTTGAAGCATCGTTAAAGTATCGACCTTAGAAGGACCCGAGAAAGTTATCATTCATCCATGTGACATTTGTGGATCCCCTACCCTGTTCCCGGCCAAGGTGAGGTGGGGGGTCTGTCTGGAAGTACAGACATGGATTATGGCCCTTCCCTTGGTGCCTGATACGGGAGCAGAGGGGACACGTAAGAAAACAGCCAACTGTGACGAGAGTTAGGAGGAGGAAGCACATGGTGCTGTGAAAGCTTAAATGGGGGACCTTGATTTAGTGGTGATGGGAGGGTCAGAGAAAGAGCTGAAGGAGTTTAATAAGAGGCGGAGGGGTGGGGAAAGAGAGTCCAGGTGGGAGAAACGGTATGTGCAAAGGCCCTGAGGTGGGAGGGGGAAGAGCACGCCTGGGGCCAGTGTGGCTGAGACCCAGTGGGTGGAGGGATGGGTCTCTTCTGTGGCTGGGGAGGGGGCAGAGCCCGTGGGGTCTGGTGGGCCCTGCTGGGAGCCAATGAAGGGCTGCAGGGGAGGGGCGGTCAGAGTGGGTGTTCATTCTGGGAAGAGCACTGAAGGGGCAGAGAGGAAGCAGGTTGACTCAGTGGTGGCTGGTGTAAGGGAGGTGGCCGTGGGGATGCGGGAGAGGAGGCGGAGTTGAGAGCTGGAGGGGAGGTGGATTTGCCCTGGGGGAGGTGGCAAGAGGGGTGCTGGTGTGACCAGCTCTGTGAATGAGGAGGGTCTGATTCCAGCTGACTTGAGGGGCCTGGGGCAGGCCTTCCGATGGAGCAAATCTCCCCTGGGCTGTGGAATGGGTTGCAGCCCCCCCTGGTGGACAGAAAGGAGGAAGACAGTCTCTATAGCTGAACCCGGAGGCGCAAAACTGTGTGCTGGGGAGCCCGCCGTGATAACGTTGGTTGAGTCCTGGCCATGTGCCACGTCTATTCCAAGTGTTTTACTTCATCATCTCATGTGACCCCACAACAGCCCTACGAGGTCGGCGCAGTCATCACTCGCCTGCTACGGATGAGGAAACTGAGGCTCAACAGGGCGCTGCTGTGGGGACAGGAAGGACAGGCAGGCGGCCAGACCTGCCCTTCAGCCACGGTGTCACACCGCTCTGAGGTCTGGGTGACCAGAGTCTGGAAGGGTTGGAGAGGGGAGAGGGAAAGGCCAGGCTGGAGAGATGGGCTGGGACCACGTCCTGCAGGGCTGCCGTGCCGGGATGGGGATCCAGACTTCATCACAGCAGAATGGGTAGCACTTTCTTAGGGGGAGGGGGATGAGATCGGATGTGCTTGTTTGAGAAGCCACTCTGGGACGAGATGGAGGGAGAAAGCCAGAGTGGGGAGACTGAGGCAGGGCAGGGGGGAGGGCAGGGGAGAGGCCGCTGCCCCCGCAGAGGGCAGGAGTGTGAGGCCGGAGCAGAGGGCTCCAGGCAGGGTCAGACTCCAGGCAGACAGTTTAAGATAGAGTCGTCGGTGGTTGGCAGGCAGGAAGTGAGGGGTGAGCAATCACACTTGGGTAGCGGGATGATGCTGTTTCTTTCATTCATGCAGAGAGCATATTTTTATTGAGCATCTACTAAATGCCATGTCCTGGGCGAAGTGCTGAGAACACAGGGAAGAAAGATAGCATTGCTAGCCTGAAGAAGCCCAGAAGGGAGGTGGGACTTGCTGGGAGAGAAAGGAGGGGAAGAGAAGGATGCATCTGGCTGGGGGTGTATTGAGTCAGAGGGGCCAGGGGATAGCCAGGTGACAGTGTCCAAGGGGCATTGGATAAAGGGTCTGTACTCTGGAGAGAGGTCAAATTTAAGATACAGGATTTAAAAAATCAAGTCTTGCCCTGTCCAGTTTGGCTCAGTTGATAGAGCGTCAGCTTGTGAACTCACGGGTCCCAGGTTCGATTCCAGACAAGGGCATGTACCTTGGTTGCGGGCATATCCCCAGTGGGAGGTGTGCAGGAGGCAACTGATCAATGTTTCTCTCTCATCAATGTTTCTGACTCTCTATCCCTCTCCATTCCTCTCTGTAAAAAATCAATTAAAAAAAAATCAAGTCTTGAGCACAATTTGGTACTATTGAAAAGCATTGAATAGTACACTCAAAATGAGTACATTTTTATAATATATAGATTATATCTCATTAAAGCTTAAAATGCAATTAGAAAAAAAAACCAACAGGTCCCAAATTTTCTAGGAAATCATGAAACAAGGAGAAGAATATTCCAGACAGAGGAGAGAGGGCAGGAGTGAAAGCCTGGTGACAGGAGTGGACGTAAGGGAGGTGTAAGGGCAGCTTACACCAATTTGGGCAGCTTGGGAGGGATCGGAAGGAGATGTTGCCTCGCTCTCTCAGGCCAGTTGTACCAGTCGCTGACCCCCTGCAGGTGTTGCAGGGAGCTTTGTATCCCAGATCAAATCAAGCCTGCCGAACTCCAGAAGGGGAGATGCCAGCCTCATTTTACAGACGGGGAAACTGAAGTTCAGAGAGGTTAAGCAAGTTACCTAAAGTCACATTGCCTTTTCAAGGGGATAGAATCAGTCCAGTTGGGTCGACTGACTCCAAAGTTTGGGCTCCTAATTAACACCCCATGAGTTTTGCCACATGCAACAAATGTCCCCATCCAAGCACCGGCAGGCAGCGGTGGGTTGGGACCTGGGTGTAGGGAGACCTGGGGCTGAGATACTGGCGTCACAATAGCGCCATCTGCTGGCCAAGAATGGAAAGACGCTCACTCCCCAGCTTGGCACACACAATTCTCTTTTTCTGCCTCTTTCCTCGAGCCTGTTTCCTCCCAACAGCCCTGGGAGGCTAGTAGGCAGGGATTGTTGTCTGGCCTCAACTTACCAATGAGGAGACAAGGCTCAGAGAGGAGAAGATTTCTCCAAGACGATTCAGAGAAGCAGAATGTTTGCCACACCCCACCTGTCCCCAGTGTGGACTCAGCCCCCCCTGAATGTCCCCCATGGGCATTTTAGGGGCATCTAGGCCAACGCCCTCCCTTTCTGATTCAGAGGTGGGGAACCAGCTATCGGTAGTGGCCTGACCTCCCCAGGTGAGTCTGCGTGGGTTTTGACTGGCAGAGGACCTGCACGGGGTCATGCTGGGTTCTGGGCTGGGCAGGAGCCCCTCCCCACGGGGGGATCTCAGCCAGGTGGCATTTCTCTTTGAGGGATGCTGCCCTTTCTCCTTCTCCAACCCCTCGGGTACCTGGGTCTCGGGTTCAGGAAGGAAGGAGGGTTTGAGAAGGAGAAAGGAGGCCCAGGTAGAAGGGAGACAGTTCGCCGGAAGAGGCGAGGCAGGGCCCCAGCAGGAGGCAGAGGTGTGGGGTCAGAGCGAGGCCAAGGTGGATGTGAATGGTAATGACGGCTGAGCTCCCGCTGTTGAGGGGCAGACACCGGGTAGGCAGGTGCTTTGTAGCGATGTCACCCTTAACCCTCTCCGCGACCCCCGGAGGTGGGAAGGCTTGCGACCCTCCCTGACGGTTGAGGAGCAGCATCAGGGTTGGAGTAATGGGGCCAAGGCCAAGTGTATGAAGCTGGAATCTGAGCCCAGGAAGTGTGACTCCCAGGAGGAAGGGACTGGTGGAAAGTGGAAAGAAAGGGGCAGCAGGATGTTGGAGCAGACAGGGGGAGGCGGAGCAGAGGGGCCTGGGGCCTGGTGTCGGGCCTGGTGTGTATGCGCTGTGTATGTGCGGCAGGGAGGGTGTCTGAGAGTCTTGATCGCGGCCGTGGGGCAGGAATTGTCTGACTCTGGCTGAGTGAGCTGGGGTTGGTGGGGCCTGGTTAGTGGCAGGACCTCACACCCAAGGACTCTCCAACCCTCCCACCTCCCAGGCACCTGTGAACCCCTGGAGCGCAGACACACCGCCTATGGCGTCCTCAGCACCCAGGTGCCGGCGGCTAACTCACAGGCACCTTCAGCTGGAAGCACGTCCCGGACACAGGGCTGTGGGTCCCCTCCCTGCTCAGCCTCCGGTGCCCTCGGCACTGGACAGGCCTCAGCCGCCTCGTCCGCCTCCTGCCTGGCCTGGACCCCCGGGGGTAGGTGCCCACCTCCGGGAGCCTTTGCTCAACAGAAGGGGTCTCCTTTCTAGAACCAAACCCCAGCTCCCAGCTCTCACTTTACGGAGACGCAGTGGCAACCCTTCAAGAAGACTTTTTTTTTTTTTAAACCGGCGTTAAAGATACGCAGTATGGCGGTACAAGTTGGTCAACTACAAAGATATTTCTCCTCCGGTTGATAAATAGCAGCTGCCCCACACCCTGTGAATGCCCCGGCCCACCCAGAGACCCTCCCGCCACTGTAAATAATTCTAGAAAGGACACCCCTGTCATTCTATTTCCTCTGGACCAACACCTGGAATTGAGTTACTGAGTGAAAAGGGCACCCACTTAAAGGCTTTCGATTCCAAAATGCCCTGCAGGGCAAGTTTATTGAAAGTCCCACCAACAAAATATTCAAGTGCCTTGTTTTCCCATATCTTCTCCAACCGTGGTCTTTACAGTTCTGTACGGAAAACCTGGAAGGTGAAGAAGTAGATGTTGTTTTAGTTTGCATGTCTTTGATTTAGAGAAATGTTGAATATCCTTTTTCGGTTTGTTGGCTCATTTGTGTATTAGCAGGGCCTCTTCTTATTGATTTGAAGGAAGTCTTTGCACATGAAGATGATGGAACAGCAAAGTGGACTCTGGATTCCAGACCTGATTTGCCTCTTCTTCTCGTACCCGCTCTGACCTCCTCCGTGGATCCCGGAGGAGAGGAACAATGTTTACTCAACCCAGGAAGGCGTTTTAGAGGAGAAATCCCGAGAAGATGGAAAACACTGGCTGGCGTGGCTCAGTGGTTGAGCTTCAACCTATGAACCAGGAGGTCACAGTTCCATTCCCGGTCAGGGCACATGCCCGGGTGGTGGGCTCGATTCCCAGTAGGGGGCGTGCAGGAGGCAGCCGATGCCTGCCTCAGCTGTGGAAAGGTCCAGTGTCCTATTGTGGCCAGAATAACTGAGTCACACCTCGTGACAAGGTGTGATCTTTCTGGCTTGCTACACCCAGGGAATCTCCTCGCTCGAGCTGCGCTGACACAAGTAAGACCAGGCCCCTGCCGTCTCACCAGCCCTGGTTCACGTCATCTCTGCTGCTCACCAGCTGTGTGTCCTGGCACAAGGCCCTCCACTTCCCTGTGCCCCAGTTCCCTCATCTCTGACATGGGAAGTCATTCCCCCCCCCCCCACCCACCCACCAGTTGTTGTGAAGATTAGATGAGGTCATTCATGTGAATAACGCACTGGGCACAGTGCCTGGCACGGAGTAGGTGCTCAAGAAACATGTGTCAAATTCCTAACTGGTGGCTGTTTTTCTTTCAGTTTGTTCTTGTTGTGGGGTGTGTGTGTGTGTGTGTGTGTGCGCCCCCTTGTTTAGTTTTCTGTTTTGTTTTTTTAACTGAAAAACAGATTTTTTTAAAAAAAAATATTTTTTATTGATTTCAGAGAGGAAGGGAGAGGGAGAGGGAGATAGAAACATCAGTGATGAGAGAGAATCATTGATTGGCTGCCTCCTGCACGCCCCCTACTGGGGATCAAGCCCGCATCTTGGGCATGTGCCTTTGACCAGAACTGAGCCCAGGACCCTTCAGTCCACAGGCCGACGCTCTGTCCACTGAGCCAAACCAGCCAGGGCTGGAAACATGTTTGACTTTCAGGAACAATAATAAACCAGACCTCTGCACTTCAACCTGTGCGGGTAGGAACCTCTGGTGACAAGGAACACAAGTGAATAGAAAATAAGGAAATGGGGAGAATTCATTACAAAGACTCACGGACTCCAAGGGCTTGGACTGGGGTTCTTCTCGCTGCTTCTTCCTGGAGGCTTGCTGTGTCCCCCTCTCTGTCTTCCTCTCCTCCCCTCCTTCTCTCTCCCTCCCTCCCTCCCTCCAGACGGGCTTTCTCCACCCGGGTGGCCACCACCAACTCCTGCTTCTCCCAGTCACAATCTCAGCTACGTGCAGAGACTCACCATCACGGACCCTAAGTCCCTAAACCAGGTTCCTGTTAGAGAAATTGTGAGCTGCCGGGTCCAATAAGATGTTGACTCTTTTTTTTTTTTTTAATAAGATTTTGATTTGGAGAATAATTTTTTTTTAAAATATATTTTACTGATTTTTTACAGAGAGGAAGGGAGAGGAATAGAGAGTTAGAAACATCGATGAGAGAGAAACATCGATCAGCTGCCTCCTGCACACCCCCTACTGGGGATGTGCCCGCAACCAAGGTACATGCCCTTGACCGGAATCGAACCTGGGACCTTTCAGTCCGCAGGCTGACGCTCTATCCACTGAGCCAAACCGGTTTCGGCAGATGTTGACTCTTAAATATACAGTAAGGCCTAGCTGGTTTGGCTCAGCAAGTCACCGCTCACTGGAGGGTCAATGAGCTCATCCAAACTCCTCTCGTAGGCAGGGAAAACGGAAAGAGTTGAGAAGCTTGAGTTTTCTGAGAGGTGGGGGTGGAGGTGACCGGAAATGGAATTCAGAGCGCACAGCACTGACCCCCGATGGTCAGAGTGTGACCTTACCTTGTCTGATCGCTGCCCACAGTTCATAAAGGAGAAACACAGCCCAGAGGTCCGTGGTTTGTCCCGGGCTGCCCCGCCCATCAGTGACAGAGCTGGACCCAGAACTCAGGCCTCCCGGCACCACGGCTCAGCCTCCAGGTTTCAGAAGGCCAGACCGGCTCCTCCAAGAGCAGTGCTGTCCCCGAGAACTTCCTGTTGATGGCAATGTCCTAATCCGCCCTGTTCCGGATGGTGGTTACCAGCCACGTGGGGCTCGTAAGCACCTGAAATGTAGCTATGGTGGGTGAGGTACTGGGTTTTAAATTTTACTTTCTTTAAATTCAAACAGCCCTAGCCAGTTTGGCTTAGTGCAGTGGTCGGCAAACCGCGGCTCACGAGCCACATGTGGCTCTTTGGCCCCTTGAGTGTGGCTCTTCCACAAAACACCACGTGCGGGCGCGCACGTACAGTGCGATTGAAACTTCGTGGCCCATGCGCAGAAGTCGGTTTTCGGCTCTCAAAAGAAATTTCAATCGTTGTACTGTTGCTATTTGGCTCTGTTGACTAATGAGTTTGCCGACCACTGGCTCAGTGGATAGAGTGTCCGCCTGCAGACTGAGGGGTCCTGGGTTCGATTCCAGTCAAGGGCACGAACCTCGGCTGTAGGTTCCTAGCCCTGGTCGGGGCGCATACAGGAGGTAACCAATCAACGTGTGTCTCTCACAGCGATGTTTCTCTCTCTCTGTCTTTCCCTTTCTTCCACTCTTTCTAAAAATCAATGGAAAAATATCCTTGGGTGAGGATTAAAAAAAAATTTAAATAGCCACATGCGGTTAGTAGCTACCATATTAGACAGGGCAGCTCTAGAGCTGGAAACGGTTGGTTTTCTTGGAAAAGGAGTAGAACCTGGCTGGTGTGGCTCAGTGGTTGAGCGTTGACCTATGAACCAGGAGATCAAGGGTTCAATTCGCGGTCAGGGCACATGCCCAGGTTGTGGGCTTGATCCCTAGTGGGGGGGGGGGGGGGTGTGCAGGAGGCAGCTGCTCAATGATTCTCTTTCATCATTGATTTTTCTATCTCTCTCTCCCTCTCCCTTCCTCTCTGAAGTCAATAAAATAATACATATACTAGTGTATATATAAATTTTAAATATATCTTTCTAGTTTTTTAAAAATATATTTTTATTGACTTCAGAGAGAAAGGGACAGGGAGAGAGAGATAGAAACATCAACTATGAGAGAGAATCATTGATGGCTGCCTCCTGCACACCCTCCACTGGGCATGTACCCTTGACCGGAATTGAACCTGGGACCCTTCAGTCCACAGGCCAATGCTCTATCCACTGAGCCAAACCAGCTAGGGCTATTTTTCTAGTTTTACTGCGAATTGAGGCCACAATCCAGGCATGTGCCCTGACCAGGTATCAAACCATGATCTCCTGGTTCATAGGTTGATGATGCTCAACCACTGAGCCACTCTGGCTGGGCAATAAAACAAAAAAAAATGTATTTTTAAAAGCTGCCATAAGCCTCTTGGTAAATGAATCTTTGCATGTGTTCTCAATACTTTAATTAGAATAGGTTCCTAACGAGACAAAGGGTAGACATTGTTTTGGAATCTTCTGACACGTACTGCCCAATTGCCCTTGAGAAAGGTTGGAGCTGCCATTGGCCTGTTCCGTCGGATGGCGTTGGAACATTCGCACGCTGGGCACTGTCCTTGGTGCTGAGGGTTCTGCAGAGGCCGATGCGGCTCTGCTCGTGGCACGTGGTCTTGCTGGGGGAGGGCCGGGTATAACAGGGTGGATGGCGGCAGATGCCAAGAAAACGCTAACGAAGGGTGAAGGCGTGACCCGAGAGAGTTACTTTCTATCAGGTGGTCCAGGGGGCCTCTCCCATCATGACATGAACACAGAAACCTGGAGCGTTGGTGCCCAGTTCCCCAACCCTAAGTAGCATCACCCATTTCAGTTAGCGAGGTAAAGGGGTCTGATGGTTATGTCCTTTTGAGAGTGTATTAAGCACCCACTATATTCTGGATGCTGGAAAGGAAACAAAGCATCCGGTCAGCGGACTAGGTAGAGTTGGGGTTTAGACTCAGCTCTCAGGAGAGGCCAAGTTCCTCAAACGAATGGAAGAACTCATTCTCGCGGAGGAGGCCCGTGTTCGAATGGGGAATTGGCCGCATCATCAACTTCTGGCTTGGGCCTTGGGCAACCTACTTCTGACCCTCAATTATCCTCCCTTAAAAAAGAGGAAATACTCTCCTTTTTTCTTACAAGTTTGAATTATTTATCTAAAAATGCTTACTAAATTTTTCCAAGGCCTATCTCCCCCCTCCACACACACACACACACTTCTGAGAGTTGAGTATTAATAGAAAGGGCAGCTTTATTCTTTGGGCCACCAGTTTTTGAGTCCACGAGACCAGAAGTGTTGTGTGTGGTTTCTGCACTGCACAGTCTGCTTCTCTCCCAGGGAAGAAGGTTTCCTCTTCTGGAACCCTGTTCCCGGCCACCACGGCCTCCCTCACCTCCCTTCCCAGCCCTTTCCCCACGGCAGTCACCGCCCCGCCCTCCTCAGAGGCCTCACCCAGGACTGAGTGAGCACCCCACCCCTGTGGGTTTGCTGTGTGGGGCCCAGGACACCCCTCCCAGTTCTGCCTTTAACTTCTAGTTCTCAGGAAGAGGCCGGTGGTTCCCTTGGCACTGATGGGAGACGGAGGTTCAAAGCCGAGAGATTTGCTCAAGGACCTATGGCTGGAAAGGAGACACTCCATCGGGATTCTGATAGTCTGCCCGACCCAAGGCCCAGGTGCTGACCGGTCCTGCTGCTCCGATGGTCTGGCCACCCTCTTGGCCCTTAACTTCAAGCACCTTGATCCTTTCCGTACCTCTTCTGTCCTGTATTTCCAGTGAACGGATATGCCATCTTTCAGGGTGAAGATGATGTCTCTGATGGGCTTTGGCTGGGGCTTTCAGAGGGATAAAGACAGTGTCTGCTTTAAAAGCATGCATATTGCCCTGGCTGGTTTGGCTCAGTGGATAGAGCATCTACCTGCGGACTGAAGGGTCCCGGGTTCGATTCTGGTCAAGGGCACATGCCTGAGTTTCGGGCTCCATCCCCAGTGGGGGATGTCAGGAGGCAGCCGACCAGTGATTCTCTCTCATCATTGATGTTTCTATCTCTTTCCCCCTTTTCCTTCCTCTCTAAAATCAATAAAAATATATATTTTTAAAAATAAAATAAAAGCATGCATATTATGCACTGTCCTACTAAACGTCATTTCCCTGGATTCTAAGAGATGATGAACCAGGTCAGGGACTTAGGTTTTATACTCAGTGATGCTGCCCTGTTTGCAGTCTGCTTGTCCAAGGGCACATCGCTATTAGCTGGCCAAGGCAGGGCCACAGCTGCCTTGAGGAAGTCCTTATAGCCCCTCCCCTCCTCCCCCCTACCCCCCTCCCCCGGCTCAAGGAGACGCCTTGGAGTTGCTCTTGTGTTGCCTGATGTGTCCCACACCTGCCCTCACTAGTGCGTTTTTCTTTTTGCTGGTGAGTTTGCATCACGAGAGGAAAGCACAGCAAGTCTTTTTGCCTCTGCCTCTCTGGACCTGGATGTCTCAAGCGAGGAAGGAGCGGGAGCGTGCTGGGGCTAATTCCGCCCCCTCTGCTTCCTTTCGGGGACCTGACTGGTGCAAGAACCACAGAGCTGGGCTCCTGGGGAGGGAGAGGTGCAAAGGGGGAGCCCTGGGGCCGCTTTTGGCCCTGACCTGGTTCATCCGCTCTTAGAACCAGATGGGACTCTGGCATTAGCCTGTAGACTTACACGGCGTCTATAAAACTCACTAAACTTCGGTGTGCCTTGTTTGTTCATCTGTAAAATGGGAAACAACAGTACCTGACTCCCGGGGATGGTAAAGGTCGAGTGAGTTGGTACCTGCTGGCCGTGGTAAATTAGCTATTGATTAGTATTCTCATCAACGCAGTGTGGGTACTGGGTCAAGTGAGAGCTATTTGGGGGAAGTTCAGTGGAGAAAGTTGGGGGGCAGAGAGAATAAGACTGAACTTTGGAGGATGAACTCGTTTTTTATCTTTCTAAGGGACATCTTTCCCTCAAATTTTTTTTCTTTTTTTAAAATATATTTTTATTGATTTCAGAGAGGGAGGCAGAGGGAGAGAGAGATAGAAACATCAATGGTGAGAGAATCATTGATGGGCTGCCTCCTGCAGGCCCCCTACTGGGGACTGAGCCCACAACCCAGGCATGTGCCTTTGACCGGAATCGAACCCAGGACCCTTCAGTCCGCAGGCCAGCACTCTGTCCACTGAGCCAAACCGGCCAGGGCCAAATTATTTTCTGAACTTCACTTTGACAATTTGAGAGTCACAGAGAAGTTGCATCAACTCCCATGTATACTTCACTTAGATTCCCTAAATCTTAAATGGACCACATTTGCTTTATCCTTTTCTAAGTACAATATGTTTTTCGGGACCATTTGGGAGTAAGCCACAGTTATGATGCTCCTTTACCCCAAACCGAATGTGTGATTTTTAAACCCAAGGACATTCTCCTATGGAACCAAGGCTAAGGAATCAGAAGGAGGGCTTTACTGGTAAATTAACATGGGTACATTGTGAAGTCTGCAGACGTCATTCCGATTTTGTCAGTTATCCCCAAAACATGCTTCACAGCAAAAGAAAACCCAGGGTCATGTGTTTGCGTTCAGTTGCCTCTTTATTCCAAGGTTTGTAGCAGCCCCTCCTTCGGCTCTGCCCTCTCCCGGAGGTCTGGCTGAGGCCCCGGCCCTGGGTGAGCCAGTGGCTGCTTGAAGGAGGAGGCTTGAAGGGAGGCCTTTTCCCTCCTCCTTCAGACCAGCTTCCCAGAGTGCCCTTTTGTCCCGACGGATGGAACAGAGAGAGCCTGGGGGCCTCTATCTCCCTCTAGCGACTGGAGAAGGAAATGATGGCAGCTTAAGGAATCGGCTTGGCTGCTTTCCCACCAAAGTCCTCCTGGTTCTTCTCTCCCCGTTAGTTAAAGGAACTGGCTGACTCAAGGTCAGCTCCTGCCTGGGATATGGATCCTGGCAACCTCTTGGGTCCTGCTGCTAAGGATTTAGTCTAAGTCAGGGAGCCCTCTCACAGTCAGATTTGGAGACCTCATCTGTCAGAGACTGACCTATAAGCAGTCTTGGTGTCTGCAGGTGACGCTCTCTTAACTGTATACCATGTCTAACACTTTTTGGGGGGTTGCTTGGATACAATAGGTTATAGTAATAACAAAACTAACCACTTATTGTGGACTTACTATACGCTCTACACAGTTACCTCATTTAATGTTCACAATATCATGTACCCATTTTAAAGACAAGGAAAACTGAGGTTGAAGGAGGTCTAATTAGTAACCTGTCCAAGGGCATCTAGCTTAGCTAGCCAAGACAGAACCACATCTGCCTGTCTTCACAGCTCAGGACTCAAGCCACTCTGTTCTAACTGTATAAATGTTATTTGTTGCAGAATAAATTATTTGCTTCATAATTTGTGTAATTGATTTAATGTAGTTCTGGCTGTCTCATCACGGAAGACCCCCCCATGTCCTGCGACTGGGCCGGGGGAGGAGGAGGGCCGGGAAGCTCAAGTAAAACCCAGTCTGGAAGCTTTCAAAACGAGAAACTCGGGTCCTGGTGGCCCGCCAGCGTTGCCTGCAGTTGCTAGCAGTGCCCACAAGGGGGAAGCCGACGCCACGCCGCGCCTCTCTCTCTCCCTCTTCTCTCTGGTTAGCGTGGGAAAGAGCCCGCCTCCTGTCCCATAAGGCCCTGCTCCGGAAACTTCACTCTCTCTTCCTGTCTCTCATCATGGCGGTGAGTAACCGAGGCCCGGGTTAGCTTCCCTTCATCCGCCTCCATCCGCGGCCGGCCGAGCCCCCGAGGGCTGCCTCGCCCGCAGCCCGAGGAGGACGGAGCCGTCGCTGCTGGCCGTCCCGAAACTTCGGAGCCCTGCGGGCCGAGAGCGCGGAGCCGGCCCCCGGCGCCTCCCTCACGTCCTCCTCAGAGCGAGCTGGGGCAGCCGCCCGGAGGCCCCGGAGCACGGGCCCTGGGCTGCAGCGAGAGCGAGCGGCTCGAACGAAGGGGTCCGCACCCGTCTCCGACCCCGAGGACCTGGGGCTTGGCCGGTGCTGGGGAGCCCCGGCCGGGACCTCCGCACGGGAAGGGCCGGCCTTTTGCCGCAGTCTCCGCGCTGCTTCCGAGTGGGATGAGGGACGCGGCACTAGCACGTGCTTCCCGTTTCCTTAACAGTTAAATTCTGTGTTTCCTTCCCCCTTATCGGCCTTATAATGGGGCGCTCCCCGTCACCCTACATGTTGAGCCCCTGGGGGTTCATCCTCAGTGTCTGTAACCTTGATCCTCGGGACCTGCCCGACGTCTCTATTCCCCTCTTCCGCGCGGGGAGGAAGGCCCAGGATGCCGAGCTGTCTTCCTCGCTGCCTCCCGGACGGGCGCAGGGACAGTTGCTCCGTTCCTAGGGCTTCCGGTCGGAGGTGGGCTGAGCAGAGATGAACGCGCCATGTGTAGGGGGAGCGCTCGCAGCTGTGTCGGCTGCGTGCGGTGACCGCTGCGCTCCCTGTTCACAGCAGGATCAAGGGGAAAAGGAGAACCCCATGCGGGAACTGCGCATCCGCAAGCTCTGCCTCAACATCTGCGTGGGGGAGAGCGGGGACAGACTGACGCGGGCAGCCAAGGTGCTGGAGCAGCTCACGGGCCAGACCCCTGTCTTCTCCAAAGGTGAGTGGCGGCACGGAGGGGGCTGCAGGCCGGCCAGCCTGGGCGTTCAGCTCCCCTTCTGCCTAGCCTGTTGAGCGCCCATTTTGAAAGTGACAGATGACAGCCCTTAAAAGCATTAGCTTTTTGGCCTAATTTCTCCCACCCCCCACCCCCCCAAGAAGTATCTTCCTTTTAGGGTTGGTTGTGGCTTTTGGACTACAGGGTTTTAATGTGAGCAGAGATTGGGACTAGCCCAAGCAAAGAATTTCCAAGAAAGGGACGGGGCCGAGGGGAAACGCTGGGGAAGTAGTAAATGGTATTAGGCCTGACTATATAGGCGACATTGAGAACAGGGTAAAAAGTTGTGTTGGTTTAAGATAGTGGAATATGGCAAGTCCTTGGGTTCAAATCCCGCCTCTTATTGGCTTGTGATCATAGACAAGTTAGTCTCAGAACCTCATCTGTAAAATGGGGATGACAGTCCAATAAGATTTTGGCAAACATTAGTTATTTTTGTTCTAATGTTTTTTTGTTTTTTGTTTGTTTTTTTACAGAGAGGGAGAGAGAGTTAGAAACATCGATGAGCTGCCTCCTGCTCACTCTATACTGGGGATGTGCCCGCAACCAAGGCACATGCCCCTGACCAGAATCGAACCTGGGACCCCCTGAGTCCGCAGGCCGATGCTCTATCCATTGAGCCAAACCGGTTAGGGCTGTCCTAATGTTTTTTGTAGAACACAGTGGTCACCTTCCTTTCTAGGGGCTTATTCTGGTTGTGAACTTGCCTTCCCGAGACCTTGACATTACCACTGAGCTCTTAATTGCTTAAGTGTGGCTGAGTGACCTGGAGTTGGAAAAGTTTCTGTGTTTCAGATGAAACCAATTAAAAGATGGAGGTGACACTGGTTAGAAGACCACCACTTAGAGTGTGGCTAGATCCGTAGGATCTCTTTGGAGTTGGGGAGATGATGTTCTGGGGAATAGGCAGTGGGAGTGTGACAACAACTGACTCCTGTTACTCCCCGGCCTGCAGCCAGATACACCGTCAGATCCTTTGGCATCAGGAGAAATGAAAAGATTGCTGTCCACTGCACAGTCCGGGGGGCCAAGGCAGAAGAAATCTTGGAGAAAGGTCTGAAGGTGAGGCCCATCCCGTCATGGGGTGATGCTAACGAGCACCAGTTTAACACGTGTACCTTTTTTAAAGTATAATTAGCATAACTTGGTATTAATTTCATGTGTACAGTATGCTATTTATTGAAATTATCACAGTAAATCTGACTAGTTACCACCCGTCACTGTACAACATTAAAAAATAATTTTTTCTTGTGATGAGAACTTTTAAGATTTAATGTTAGCAACTTTCAAATGTGCAATACGGTATTATTAACCATGCTGTATGGTACATCCCCATGGCTTATGTTATAACTGGAAGTTTGTCCCTCTTGACCCTCTTCACACATCTCTCTCACACACACATACAGCAACCACCAATCTGTGTTTTGTTTTTTTTTTTTTTTTGGCATCTAGGAGTTTTGTTTTTTAGATTCCATCTGTAAGTGAAATGATGGTGTTTCTTTCTCTGTCTGATTTATTTCATTTAGCCTAATACCCTCAAGGTCCTTGGCATTATTGCAGATGGCAAGATTTCTTTTTTTTTTTTTTTTTGTGGCAGAGTAGTATTCCATTGTGTGTGTGTGTATATACCACATATCCATTCATCCCTATTGAACACTTAGGTTGTTTTCATATCTTGGCTATTGTAGATAATGCTATAGTGAACATAGGGTTGCATGTGTCTTAATTTTTTGGAAAACCTCCATACTGATTTTCATAGTGGCTGCACCAGTTTACATTCCCACCAACAGAGCACAAGCTTTCCCTTTTCTCCACATCCTGACAACACATATCTTTTTTATAATAGCCATTCTGCCTGGTGTGAGATGTTATTCCATTGTGGTTTTGATTTGCTTTTCCCTAAAGAGAGGAAGGGAGAGAGAGAGAGAAAAAACTAAACTCATCAATTTGTTGCTCGACCTATTCACGCACTCATTGATTCTTGTATGTGTCCTGACTGGGGATCGAACCCGCAACCTTTGTGTAAGGGGTCGGCACTAGAACCAACTGAGCTGCCCAGCCAGGGTCCTCTGTATGTCTGAACTTCTAAAGGATTCTTCCTGCATTTGGCAGAGTTAAACTATACTCTGATGTTTCCCTGGTTTTTTCCCTGCCCTTGGGAAGTTGGGAAAGTTCTGTGAAATCCATAGTTGGGGTGTGATTTGGTGTAGTGGAGAAACCGGATTTTGTTTCTGATCAAATTGTATTTCTGGAGTGCTGAGTGGTACAAGCCAAGGTCGTTATTTTGGGGAATTTGAGTTGACAAGGAGTGTGATTGGTACGTTTATCTCCTCAGGTGCGAGAGTACGAATTACGAAAAAATAACTTCTCGGATACTGGAAACTTTGGTTTTGGGATCCAGGAACACATCGATCTGGGGATCAAATATGACCCAAGCATTGGCATCTACGGCCTGGACTTCTATGTGGTATGGATATTTGGTCTTTCCCACTTCTTACCTGGGAGGAGCGTGGAATCAGCTGCTCCTTCATTTCCTGTGTGCTGTTTTGATGTTCAGATGTTGGATTGAAACTTTGAGTGTTGTCTGCCTTTGTCTTCTTTCCCTTTGGAAGATGTGCCTCATTTGTGCCGTGTTTAGGGATGCAGCACTGAACTAGACAGACAAGGTCATTGCTATTGTGAAGCTTAAAGTCTAGGATCTAGCAACCACCAATATGGCTGTAAGATGGAGCAAGAAACAATGTCATCCAGCCACTGGGTTGAAAATTGGAGAGCGAGCGCTGGGCGCCTCATTTGGCATTCGGGTTGGCTGCACTGAGGCTGCTCTTTGCAGCTCCTCCCCCAGCCCCTGCGGGAGGGTGGCTTCCATCCAGAGCGCAGGTTTGTGATTGGCTGGTTTGTCAGATGGGGGTTCCATTGTAGGAATGACCATTGGTGGTACTGTTATGCTTTGGTCCAACCGTCAAACTAAATAGCAAAAACCCGAAGTCCTGACCAGTGTGGAACCTGAATGGTGGCAGCACCCTTGTCCGACTTGGACATCCAAACCGTAATGAGAATCGGGTGCTCGTGGGGAGTCAGGGAACAGCAAGCCTAATTTAAGAAGGACTTTTTGTGCTGGAGTGGAAGGAGAGAAATAAAACTATTTCTTTGTAACTTCTCAGAATTTTAAATTCTCTACAATACACATGTAGTAAGATTGTTCTTAATATCACTTTTAAAAATTGAAAGTCTTTGGAAATTGGGAAGCAGTGGTGGAGAATCCTTGCTGCCACTGGGAGTGAGGTGGGGAAGAGGGCAGGTGCAGCCAGCCCCACCCTCCAAACCAAACCTATAGCGTGTGGTGTGTGTCCAGGGTGTGGTACCAGTTCCATCAGTCCCAGAATTACTGGGCCACCGGATGACTTTTGAGGATGGATCTCCAATGTGTGAGTCTTGTCTGTCTGCTGTTGACTCTGAGCTGGCTGGGTGACTGTTGGTTATTCCTGGGACAGGTGCTGGGTAGGCCAGGTTTCAGCATCGCAGACAAGAAACGCAGGACAGGCTGCATTGGGGCCAAACACAGAATCAGCAAAGAGGAGGCCATGCGCTGGTTCCAGCAGAAGGTAACGCTGATTTATCTCAGGTGAAATGGTGGACTGCGGTGAATGGAGTTGGGATTTGGGGATGCAAAATCTACCACCAATTGGTTGGTGGCTTCTTTGAAGATAGAATATTTGAGCAGCTTGGCAAGTGGGGGCTTCCAGGGTTAATGGTTTAAAGAACACCCAGAACCAGGCCTTTCTCCGCCCCCATCAGTGCTAATAGCTCGGAGGGTGGGAAAGCGGCTCTCCTAAGAGCCCCCTTTTTCTTGGGGTGCAGTGCAGTTGAGCTCAGTGTAGCAGTTGTTAAAACTGGCCAGTTTCCTGTTTAGTTCAGAATGGGTATGGGATTCAGAGCCAAATTCATGTATCAGATTTGACTTACCAAATGAAACATTAGCCATTGCTGCGATCTTTGCTGTTGCCTCCTGTTCTGAAAAAAAAATCTCTTCTCTTTCAGTATGATGGCATCATCCTTCCTGGCAAATAAATTCCCGTTTCTATACAAAAGGCCAATAAAATGTTTTCAGTGAAATGTACGTTACTGTGTGTGTTCTGTGAAAGGAGCCTGGCCATATTCAAGTCCTTGGACCTCAAGCCATTAACGCTTCGATGGGAATCGCTGGTAACAACCCCGTCTTCCTGAGCGGATGCCAGCGTTTCCTGGCCGGTCTAAGCCTGAGCTTCCAGCATTGCCTGTGCTTGCCACACCCTTGTTGACAGGCTGTGGTGCCGCAGTCACAGGAGACTGATGTTAGAGGGGAAGGACGATTGGGGCTGGGGTTCGAGCCTTGGTTAAAGGTAGGGTCAGCGTTTCCATGTTCCGGGAGGCTCCCCCTCACTCAGTGATTCTGTTCTTCTCTAGGGATTTTACTGACACTGATGCCTGGTGAAGGGGTTACAGGCTTCGGTGTGACGCTTGGGATTAAGTTTTGGTTTAACTGTTCAGACTCTGTTTTCCTTTAAAATGGGAGTCTCTAAGGTTGTTAAGAGGCAATATAAGTAGAGAAGAGGGTGGCCTTTGAAGCAAGTTTCCTGGATTGATTCCCACCGTCTTCTAGGTGTGTTAACCTTAAGCAGGTTAATCCCTGCCTTAGTTTTCTCATCTGTGTCATGGAGGCAATAATAGCACTGTCCCTCAGAGGCTAAAACGGGTTAGTACTTGTAGAATGTCTAGACTTGTACCCGGTATGTGGTGCTCAAAAGGGATAATGTTGTGTTAATGTTTCTCATAATCAGTTTGCTCCCCCTTTAGTGTGAAAGTGGAACTTTCTTGCCTATGTATTTCCAGGTCACTGAAGCAGTGACATTCAAAAGCCACCATTTCTCTCTAACTTACTCTCTTGTGACTAACAAGTTCAGTTGTCCTCGGACCACCTTTTCATTGCTGTTCATGGTGCTGTAATGTTAGCTGTCTTCATAGGTATTTTAAAACGCAGAGATTAGTTGGTGTGCCTAGTTTTTTATGAAAATGTGACTTATTTTGTCTTCCTGATAATAAAAGTCTTCTTATCCAATAAGACCAGATCCAGTTGGCTACAGGGACGAATCATGAAATATGTTGCCATGTACATTTTATTTCACTTAAAATATAAATGTTCAACCACTTCTCAATCTTTTACTGTAGGTCCAGGGCTATCACCTTGTAAACAGAATGAGAACTTATGAAGGGGTCTTGATTCTTGTAATTCAGCTTCATTTTTTTAGGGGGAGCCTCATTCATTTTAACTTCTGTAATTATAGTAACAATTACTGGAATGAATATTTTTATTTTATTTTTTAAAATATATTTTATTGATTTTGTACAGAGAGGAAGGGAGAGGGATAGAGAGTTAAAATCATCAATGAGAGAGAAACATCGACCAGCTGCCTCCTGCATACCCCCCACTGGGGATGTGCCCGCAACCCAGGTACATGCCCTTGACCGGAATCGAACCTGGGACCCTTCAGTCCGCAGGCCGATGCTCTATCCACTGAGCCAAACCGGTTTCGGCTGGAATGAATATTTTTAGAACAAACTTCTTGGTGAATAGCTAAGGTGTTGGGTGCTAGCTGCTGTGGGAAGTTGCATGTTGTACAGAGGAGATGGAGAGCATTTGCTAGTTTTATCTAAAAGCACTTCAGAAATACGGACAGTGGCAGTCCCTCTACTGCTGTCCTTGTGCATGTTAGTGATAGTACTTTGCTCTTTGCTATGTATCTGTATGTGTTTATGTTTGTATTACTATTTAATTTTAACAGTATAAACCTGCCTACCCTTCATTTGGTCCTGCTGTATTCTCAGTTGAGGTAGTTTCTCTGTTTTAAAATTAAACTTCCTGGGCTCCTGGCTCATTGAAAAAATAACTCTTGGGAGTTCAGAGATCTAACTGGGTTTTAGTGCTAGCTCTAGCTATAATTTAAGTGAGTCATGAAACATCTTGGGGACTGGAGCAAGTGGGGGTACTTCCCTGTCCAGTTTAGAGCAGATAGTACAAGGAAGGCTTACCTCTGTTCTGGTTAGGAGCTTGGTTCCAAAAAGATAGAACACGGGGCTCTAAAGCATTGATATTTTGGGTTGAGCTGCTAGAAGGTGGATGGGATCACTTGGGGAATTGTTGAAACTCTTGGGCCCTGCCTCAGACCTCTACTGCATTAGGACTTAAAAAATGGTGTGACCATGCACATGTTGTTTTGAACTGTTTGGTAGGAAATATCACAAGAATTTTATGCCAGGTTACTATTTTAATTTTATTTATAGATTTTCTAGCAAGGGGAAAGGAGAAAGACATCTTTTTTTTGTTTCACTTATTTATGCATTCATGGTTAGATTCTTGTATGTGCCCTGACCAAGGATTGAACCTGCAGCTTTGGCGTATGGGATGACACTAACCAACTGAACTACCCGGCCAGGTTGCCAAATAACTTTAATCAAAAGTCACACATGATAGACAGGACTAAGGACAATAGGTTCTCCCCCATTGGAAACACTTGTTAGCAAACATGGCTAATTTATCTTCTAGGCTTTTTTTTTTTTTTTTAACTTAATTGAGGAAACTTGCTATAATTTTAATTTGCCTTTTTCCCTTTTAATTATGTTATGGTACAGTGGCTTTATAACATGCCATCTAGATGTGTAGGACATAGAGCCTTATCTATGTGACCAGCACTGAAGGTCAGGAATGTCCGTTCCATAGAACTGCCCCAGTAGAGACTCGTGTGTGTGTGTGTGTGTGTGTGTGTGTGTGTGTGTGTGTAAAACATTTTTTAAAAATATATTTTCTTATTGACTTCAGAGAGGGAGAGAGAGAGAGAAACATCAATGATGAGAGATATTCATTGATTGGTGCCTCCTGCATGCCACCCACTGGGGAACTGAGCCCCCAACCCGGGCATGTGCCCTTGACGAATAGAACCTGGGACCCTTCAGTCTGCAGGCTGATGCTCTCTATCCATGGAGCCAAACCAGCTAGGGCAAGGCTCTTATTGTCCTGTTGTCCTGGTCCTCTGTCCAGTATCTGTAAAATCCTTGCATAATATCTTCAAGCTGTAAGGCGGTGTGGTATAGTTGAAAGAATGCTAAGCTGGAAAAGTCAAGAGTTGTTTTCACTTCTCTGTTTCCTCTGTTAAAATGGTGACAAGGAAGTTAAAGCAAATTACAGCTTTCCTGGTTCTCCAGAGCAGGCTGGACTATTGGGTTTTGTGTATAACCCTTTTTCCTGCAGTTTAACCACCTGCTAATCCCAATCTGTCAAACTCTACACATGCTGAGGTGCTTTAGCCAATGGTGGGTAAGGACCACAACGATTGGCTGCCAGAGGTCTGAGTCCTGAAGGGTTAAGGCCCAGGCTTCCTAGGTGAATGGTGAGGTCGGGGCCCAGAAAACACAAATAGTTTAAGCTGCCAGCCGCTAGGGACCTAACTGGTGCCTGGGGTTACAGAACCACTTTCAGAGCAGCTTGTTATGGAAACCTCAGTTTGTGGTTGTCAAAGGGGAGTCCAACCTAAGGCACCCGGGGGCACCGGGAGGACTTGAACTTGACTGTGTTCAAGATGTAGGTACGGGAAGCTTAGGATACAAATACAGATTGATCGTTTTCACAGGTCTGAACAAAAAGGAGTTGTGATTGCACCAATTGAGGAACTTAAGTAATTTGCTTTTAAAATGTGTAACTATATTTGTCACCTGCTTTTACTTGCTCTGCTGTAAATGTCCCTTACCTAGTCTGAAAGTAGCTTGAAAGGCAAAGGCATTCAACAGTTTAAGCAGAAATGATGTCCTAGACTCCCTCAGTGACCCTGGTGAACATAATGCTTTGACAAGTCTTTCAAACCTTTTAACACCATGTTGATAGTCTGGAAGTGTTTTCCTATAGTGTATTTATGTTTTTTTGCTTTTAAAAATTGGTTCTGCTCAAACATATGGTATATCATAGTGGATAAGATCACAGCGTTTGAAATTTAGACTTATAGGTCCCTGGCAGGTAGGATTGGCTTATAAATTCTATGAAGACTTCCACTAGCTGCCATCTGGCCCTTCTTCCAACTCTGATTTTAGGAAATAGTTGCACAATGGTGGTTACTTCCAGGGGACAAGTATACTCTCCTAGGTGTTGTTTGGAACTCTTTCCTGGCATATAGTTTTTATGGCTACGACGTGTTAAAATGATGACACCGAAAGCACAGAGAAGGCAATGAATGGCCCAAAGTCATCGTAGTGGTGGTGGAGCCAGTCTTCGAACCGAGCTGGTCAGATTATAGAACCTCCAGACCTGCTGTCTTTTTTGGGTTTGTAGCTCTTCAGTAATGAGACGGAACCACACATCTGTTCCTTGAAATAAACTTCCAGCAGCTTTTCCCTGACATTAAGTTGACCAATCTACAAAATGCTGTTTTATCATTTTAACTCATACTCCTCAAGTCCCGAAGGAGGACCGGCAATCATAGAAATGGAGTTGGTCTTAACTTGTCAATATTGAGTCTACGCTGCCTGTTCTGGGATGCGACTGTCCTTTAGGAGATGACACCGGGTGTGGGGTGAAGGAGACACTTGCCACCTATCCCTGACAACCCCCAACCACACCCCATGCCTTCCCTCTTTAGCATCACCACTTCTAAACTCCCATTTCCTTATTTTTGAGAGCTTTTTTTTAACGAAACAGAAAACAAGTGTATAGCAGGGGTCCTCAAACTTTTTAAACAGGGCGCCAGTTCACTGTCCCTCAGAGAGAAGGAGGGGAGTCGGAGAGTGCGGCGCACATTCCACACATGGGCACTGTGGGCCCGGGACGAGTCGGCTGCTAAGCAGGACAGGCAGCGGCGGCAAAAACACCCAGTGGGCCGGATAAACGTCCTCGGCGGGCCGCAGTTTGAGGACCCCTGGTCTATAGGGACAAACACCCAAGTGGCCCCCAATTATAATTAAAGACAGTACCTCCAAATGGGAGGTGTGTGCATTTTTAAAAAAATATTTTTTTATTGATTTCAGAGAGGAAGGGAGAGGGGGAGAGAGAGATAGAAACATCAATGATGAGAGCAAATCATTGATGGGCTGCTCCCTGCATGCCCCCTACTGGGGATTGAGCCCACAAGCTGGGCATTTGCCTTTGACCGGAATTGAACCCTGGACCCTTCAGTCCGAAGGCCGAGCCTCTGTCCACTGAATCAAACCAGCTAGGGCAGACTGTGCATTTTGTAATTGATGTTCTGTAATCTCAGTCACAAGGCTGCCTCTATATGTTCCCAGTGGCTGACCCCCAAGACCAGCTTGTTTCTCAGATTGGGCATAGACAGCAGTACTGCCATCTACTACCTGGGTGAGACCTTAGGCAAGTCAGCCAACCTCCCTGGGTCTCAGGACTTGTGTAAAATAGGTCACAAGGATTAACGGTAGTATATATGTAAATCACTTGGCACTTAGTAGGACCTCGAGATAGAGATTATCCTGGATTATCTGGGTGTGCCCAACATAATCACAAGGATCCTTATAAGTGAAAGAGAGGGAGAAGAATTAGAGCTGTGACTCAGAAGCAGAGGTTGGAGTGATATGCTTACTGGCTTTGAAGATGGAGGAAGGGGGCCAGGAGCTAAGGAACATGGAAGCCTCTAGAAGCTGGGAAAGACAAATCATTTCCTTCAAAAAGCCCCGTGACACCTGAATTTATAGCCCACTGAGACCCATTCTGGACTTAACTTCAGAAATGAAAATAAGTTGATGATACAAATCCAAAGTCATAGTCCCACAAACATCTGTTCCTTTGCCACCCCTAGAGTTGCACACAGCAGTGTTCTCTGGAGGGACAGGGAAGAGGCTCTGCTCTGGAAGAGAGGCTGGGACCATTTGAGCAATAAAATGTGGGGTTTAGCACTTACACTGACGGTATGGTCTAGGGATTAGGCTGTGGGCATCTTGGGGGGAAAGGGGCATTCTGCTTTCCACAGGTGGGAAGAAAAGGGTTGGTCAGAGGCTAGTTTTCCTTATACCATTCTATATCCAAGAAAGAATTCTAAATTCAGTGTGGCATTCCAGGTTATTATGAAGATACATTTGTCAAGGTAGGAGAATAGGATAGAAACTATATTTAATGGTTTATTTTAATTTATAACATTTATTTTCACTCAGTCCCCCAACTGCCCTCTCCTGGCAACTATCTGTATCCATGAGTCTGTTTGTGTTTTGTTTGTTCATTTATATTTTTCTTTTAATTTTTAGATATTTAGACATATGGTGCCTCCATTTGCATTCCTCCCACCAGCCCTGCAAATATTAGGGGTAAGCCTAACCCAAAGTCACCATACCACAAGTGAGTTCCCAACTTAGAACATGGATCATCTGTTTCCACCACACAAGGCCACGTCTTCAGAGAAGGAAGACAACAAGCTACTACCATTGACTGTTTTACTCTGTTTTGATGCTGTGTTTATCCATCTGCCTCCCAGGCGGTCACATTATGAGTTTTTGAACCTCCTATCCAGCACCTTGCTTCATGAAGCTTCTAAAGCTGTGATTCTCCTCTAACTAGTTTCCAATCTGGTCATACCTTGCTCGTCTCTCTATATATAAAAGCCTAAGTGACCATTCGACTGGTAGCTATGACGTGCACTGACCACCAGGGGGCAGATGCTCAACACATAGGCATGGAAACAGAACAGACTGATGAATCTCAGAGGGGAGGAGGCAAAGGGGAGGGCAGAAAGAGATTAACCAAAGATCTTATATGCATACTAGAGGCCCAGTGCATGGATTCATGCATTGGTGGGGTCCCTCGGTCTGGCCTGCGGGGATCTGGCCAAGTCCGTGCACCGGGCCTCCAACATCCCCTGAGGGGCCCTGTATTGGGAGAGGGCTCAGGCCAGGCTGAGAGACCCCACCAGTGCACGGATTCATGCACCGTGCCTCTAGTACTAAGTATTGTCCTGTGTGAGTACTTCTTATCCAGACCCTCCTCTGTTTCACTCAAATTCATTCAAGTTCAGCCCAGTTGATTGTGTCTTCCTAAATCTCAAAACCTACTTGCTTCTCCACTTCCTTAGCTGAGGCTCTCCTCCTCTCACCTGGATCACTAAAACCACCCCCGCCCTCTGCACCCAGCCCCACTTGTTTCCCACAGAGCTGCCGGTTCAGAATGCTTCTAGCATGCAAGTCTGATTTTGGGTAAAACCCTCCCATGGACTCCTATGGCCTGCAGCCCTGGCTGAAAATTAGAATCAGCTAGAAAAAGAAAAAAAGAATCAGCTAGGGAGTTTTTAAACAATGCCTCCATGGGCACACAGAAGTGGTTTAGTCACTGTCCTGCCCTCTGGAGCTCAGTCTAGTGGAGGTGCCAGACAATGATAGCAATAGGTAGAGTGGTAGGTGTGAGGATAAACGGCAGATCTGGGGTTGGGTTAAGTAGAGACTTTTCAGAGGAAGTGGTTCTCAAGCTGAGTCTTAACTAGGCCAGGAGGCTGAGGACTAGAATTTTGGGCTGATAGAGCGGCATATTTATAGGTCCTGATGTTACAGCAGTGAAAGTTGGGGGAATCCCAGATCGGTCATAATGACTACAACAGGGGAAGAAGGCAGAAATAAGACTTAAAGTACTGCGACCCTATTATTCCATACACTTCATGAGGGGCCTAAATGTTATTTATTCTTCACTTGGCCTCCATGCCAGCAAGGTGTCTGGTACATGGCAGGTGCTCAGTAAATATTTGCTGGAAGATTGAATGATACTGAGTTCCTGAATACCATACAGAGGAACCTGCACTCTATATCCTGGAGACCAGTGGTTCTCAACCCTGGCTGCACATTAGAATCACTTGGGGGAACTTTAAAAACTAGAAATCTGGGCCACACCCCAAACCAGTTTCTTCTGAATCTCACAGGCTGTGGGGACTTGGTGCATTGGGATCATGTTTAAAAACTCCCTGATTCTAATTTGTAGCCAGGGCTGCAGGCCACAGGAGAACATGGGAGGGTTTTACCCAAAGTCAGGTTTGCATGCTAGAAGTGCTCTGGACTGCCAGCTCCGTGGGAAAGGAGTGGGGCTGGGTACAGAGGGGGTGGTGGTATAAATAACTTAAAAAAATAAAGTGTACAAATTTAGGTGTACGAAGATGTTTGATCCATCAATTTTTTAATAAAACAAGGACAAACGAGACAACCTAAATGTTTTTAAGGAGATAAGTTGAGTAAATTATAGTGTGTCATAGACGAGAGTACCGTGCTGATAGGGAAAGTGCTCCATGGTGTGTTAAGTGAGGTGGAAGACACACTGCAGGGTGGTATGTGGTACCCCACTTTGGTGTTAAGGCAAACAAAATGCTTATGACTTGAAAGAGTGGCACTGAATTGTGAACTGGTGATGACGGAACTGTTGAGTCCAGGAGTTGGGGACATGATCTGCAGAAGCTCCAAAGGCCTGCCAATGTTGCACTGAGATTGAGGCTCAACAATGAACTGCGGGGTTCAAATCCCAGTTCTGCTTCTTACTAGCTGTGTGACCTTTGACAAGCCATTAACTTCTGTGCCTTCATTTTTTCACAGGTAAATGGAAATAATTGTTCTTATAGGTTGAAGTGGGAAATCGTTTAGTTCATGTACAACACCAGTGCTTAAGCATATGAATGTGCTTAATATTAGCTAAATCCAAGATTCATGAGTTGCATACCAACCCTTGCCACTCATTGGGCAATTTCTTAACTTCTCTGAGCCTCGGTCTCCTGCAGGGTTGTAAGGATTGGGATAGTAGTGTGTAAATACCTTGCTGAAGAAATTGTGTCTGGCTATAGTTCCTGGCCTCATTGCAGAGTTGGTAACACCAGTCTCTGGATTTTATCCCTGAGAGTAGATCCCATTAATCTCCAATTGGGGGGTGGGGGGACCGGAGGGCGCACACTTTAGTGCTCCCAGGCCTATAGGGAGAATGGAAGACCCAGCACGGAGGGTGGGCCAGTGGTGCAGGTATGGTAAAAGGCTGGGTTCAGCGCCACTCAGCTCCAGCCACGTGTTGCCCCATGGAGACTGGGTCAAGAGCTGCCAGATTTTACTGTTTTCCTAGGGAAAATTGTGAAATCTCTTGATTTTTAACTTTTGGCAATTAGTTCAATTTTGTAAACACTGTGAGAGCAAACAAAAATGTGGCAGCAGGCCATATGTAGCCCTTGAGCTGCTAGTTTGCTGTCTCTGCTCTAGCCTTTCTATGCTTGGGTGAGCAAAATATTTACTAAGTGCCTGTTGCACCTGTCTGTACTCCTTCCGTGCTCGGTGAGGTTTATTGTTTGGCAACCTTGGGCCTGCTGGCCCAGTATTCCTATCAGGTACTAATTCAGTCTGCTGGCTTTGAAATGCTATTTAATTGCCATTTTACTTTTCACTTCCCTGATTACTACTGAGATTGAATGTCTTTTATGTATCTATAGACGTTTCCTCTGCCTCAGTAAAATTTTTGTTCCGAGTCATCCTCTAATTGCTGATAGATTTAGGGCTTTCCTAATGGAATTTATCTTTTGAATAACATCACACCCACTGGACTAGACTTCTTGCCTGCACACCTTAGGAGGTCCAGCAACAAGCACAGTTAGCACAGAGTAGGGGCTTGATAAATATTTTGAACCAAGTGCTGTTTCAAGAGCGTATTTATTTAGCAGTTCTTGGCACAAGTATTAGTGGTTTAACTATGAACTTATTTAACAAGCACAACTCCCCTACTTTGATGAGAAAACAGACTAAGAGAGATTTGCCTGTATCTTGCTCCATTGAAACCAGGAAGTCAAAAGAGGAACTGGCTGGCTGTAAGAGAACAGTGATTCTTTTAGGTGATTAGGGAGGTATCTACTGAAAGGGGTATTGGAACTTGAGAGAGGGCAAGATTGGAATTCTGATAGCCAAATACACAGGTTATCCTAACAGGAGGCTGAAGAGGATAAGGCCGAGCTGTGAGAGCCCTCTTGCTGGTTTGTGTGTATCATACTAATACTGGAATTGAATGTGCCCCTTTCCCGTGACAGAGGGTCGACCCTCCTTCAGTAGTCAGTCACAAAACGAAGCCTCTCTTGTGGTGAATGGGAAGAGCACTGTTTTTCCAGCCAGAGACCTGGGTTCCAGTCCCAGTGGTTCCCATTACCTCAGCAAATCTGTTTCTTTTTCTGTACAGTGGGGACAATAATACCCACCTCATTAGGCCCTCCTTTAAATGAGAAAATAGTTAAAGCACCTATTTCTGCTCACAGTACTGAGCATCATTTATTTTTGTTGCTGTTGCTACCATAACTACCCTGCCTTCATACTGGTTAGAGGAGCCTCTTATCTCGTGGGGAGGATCTATCTGCCTGTCTTAGGCAGTTGTGCTCCCATGAGTGGCCTTCCTGTGGGTTTGCTGATCAAGCTTGGTCTTTATCAGTGATGACAGTTTCTCTGATTCTTGGTTACACAGCAACTTCTCTAGAGAGTAAGTTCCTTGAGGGAGGTCACGGTGCTTGAACATGGTGGTTCTGTGCAGCTGAAGGTCACGCTGGTTTGCACACAGTGGTATGGCTGGTTTTGCATCTGTGTTCAGATAGAGTACCTGCTTTTTGTCTTCAAGATAGAAGACTATGCCATCTTCACAACTTATGAAATATTTGTGGATGTGTTTATCCGTTTCAGGGGGCCTTGAACAGGATTGGGGGAGGGGGCACACTGTGAGCATTGCCTTTTCCCTCGGCTCATTTTCATCTACCCTGCTCTCAGGCCATGCTTCCATGTTCTCCAGTCCTGCAGACTCGGGCCTCCACTCCTTTACACCTCCTGCTGCCTCACCTGGAGTGTCTATCCACTCACTTCTCACCTGGAAAGTTCTCATTCCTTCCTAGATCTAGGACAAATGATCATTTTCCGAAGCCGCCTCTCACCCTGGCGGCTGAATTAGGCCTTCCTTCTTTGTAGATCTTCATTCTCTCGCTCACTTGGTTAGCTAAGCTTGAGGGTTATATTCTGTGCCAGTCAGAGGCTACTGACATTTATTTTTTAAAAAGTGGTCCTGCCTTGCTCGCTGTGGATCAGCTGGCTGAGCATAGTCCCATACACCAAAAGGTCGCCAATTTGATTCCTGGTCAGGCCACATGCCGGCTTGCAGGCTCTATCCTCATAGGGGATGTGCAGGAGGCATCCAATCAATGTTTCTCTCTTACATTGCTGTTTCTCTCTCTCTCTCTCTCTCTCTCTCTCTCTCTCTCTCTCTCCTCTCTCTCCCTTCCTCTCTCTCTCAATAAAAATAAAAAAAATCTTTTTTTAAGAAGTGTCCTTTCCTTAAAGGAGTTCATAGGCGTGTAGAAGGGACAGACCCAAGCGTGCAGACAGACATGCTGACTACGTAGGGAAGCTGTGAGGAGGAGCACCTCACTTGTTTTGGGGGATAGATGACAAGGAAGGTTCTTGAAGGTGGTGACACTTGCATCCTAAGAATGTGTGGGTATCCAAGTAGAGGGATTGGCTTTGGCAAAGGCACAGAGGAGAGAAATAAATGTGGTGTGTGCAGGACAAAGGCAAACAGTTGGTTTTGCTAGAACGTAGGCAGGGGTCAGAAAATGTAGGACTTTCTAGTAGGTTGAACCATATGAAATGGTCATTTTTGTATGTTAAAGCAAAAATGATCAGATATCATCCATTTCTTTTGGTTCAAGCTAATATGTCACCCTAAGGTTCTTGGATCATAGTGTTTCCCAAACTTCTGTCATTCCTGAACCACTTTTATGATTTTTACCTTATATGAGTTTCTACCTACTAAGCATCCACTTATTTTTATTTAAAAGGACTCACTTGCCCTACCTAGTTTGGCTCAGTAGTTAAGAGTGTCAGCCTGCCCTAGCCGGCGTGGCTCAGTGGATGGAGCGTCGGTCTGCGGACTGAAGGGTCCCATGTTAGGTTCCGGTCAAGGGCATGTACATTGGTTGCGGGCACATCCCCAGTGGGGGGTGTGCAGGAGGCAGCTGATCGATGTTTCTCTCTCATCGATGTTTCTAGCTCTCTATCCCTCTCCCTTCCTCTCTGTAAAAAATCAATAAAATATATTTTAAAAAGAAAAAAAAAAAAAAAGAGTGTCAGCCTGTGGACTGAAGGATCTTGGGTTTGATTCTGATCAAGGGCAGGTACCTCTGTTGCCGGCTTGAACCCTGGCCCGCGGCAGGGCGCATGCGGGAAGCAACTGATTGATGTGTCTCTCTCACATTGATGTTTCTTTTTCTGTCTGTCTCTCCTCTCCCTTCCACTCTCTCTAAAAATCAATGGGAAAAAAAGAATATCCTCAGGTGAGGATTAACAACAAAAGGAAGACTCACTTTTTTTACTGAAGTAAATTTATTTTAAAAGGAAACTTTATGTCATTGTTATTATTATTACTTTGACTCATCAATCCTCCTCAGTTAACAAGTGAGGTACCAGATTCTCTTTTTTTTTTTTAATTAATCCTCACCTGAAAATATTTTCCCATTGATTTTTAGGGAGAATGGAAGAGAGAGGGTAAGACAGAGAGAAACATTGATGTGAGAGAAACACATCGATTGGTTGCCTCCTGCATGCGCCCTGACCAGGACCCGGGTCAGGGAGGAGCCTGCAACCAAGGTATGTGCCCTTGACCGGAATCGAACCCAGGGACCCTTTGGTCCACAGGCCGATGCTCTATCCACTGAGCCAAACCGGCTAGGGCAGGTTCCTCATTTTTGGTTTGTCATTTACATTTGAGCTAGAAGCTCAAACTCTCTGAGCCTTGGGTTCTCATTCTTAAAAGGCCCTACAAGATTGTTGGGAGGTGGAGAGATGACATATAGAAGGTGGCACAGAGCTGAGCATTCTAGAAGGCACAGGGCAAGTGGCTGTTATTCTCATTCCCCTGTGGTACTTTCTTAATCTTCTCTACTTAACCCAATGGTTTTTAATCTTTTTTTTTTTCCCCAATGAGAGGAGGGAGATGTGGACACCCAAACTCGGATGGTTCAGAGACCTCTTTAAGAATGAAAACCCAAGACTGAGAGAAGTTGAGCTACTAACTCAAATGTGGTAAATGAGCATCGACCCATGAAAACTTAATCCAAGATGAATCGAATCAGTCTTTCTCTCCTCCCTTCCCCTCCTCCTCTTACCTGTCGAGCCCCATCAGCTCCCAGCTAGCTGCCTTCAGTTTACTACTTCATTCCAAGGGCACTCCCAGCAAAGACCACAACTACATGCTGGGTTTCTGGAGCTGAGGGCATGCTATCACTTAAGTTTCCTAAGCATCAATTTCCTTCTATGTAAAATGGACAGTGATGCCCTAACCCAGTGGTTCTCAACCTTTCTAATGCTGCGACCCTTTAATACAGCTCCTCATGTTGTGGTGACCCCCAACCATAAAATTATTTTCGTTGCTACTTCATAACTGTAATTTTGCTACTGTTAATAAATTGTAATGTAAATATCTGTGTTTTCCGATGGTCTTAGGCTCTACAGCAGCAGTTCTCAACCTGTGGATCGCCTAAGACCATCGGAAAACACAGATATTTACATTACGATTCATTAACAGTAGCAAAATTAGTTATGAAGTAGCAACAAAAATAATTTTATGGTTGGGGGTCACCACAACATGAGGAACTGTATTAAAGGGTCACAGCATTAGAAAGGTTGAGAACCACTGCCCTAACCGGTTTGGCTCAGTGGATAGAATGTCAGCCTGCAGACTGAAGGGTCCCAGGTTCTATTCCAGTCAGGGGCATGTACCTTGGTTGCGGGCACATCCCCAGTAGGAGGTTGTGCAGGAGGCAGCTGATTGATGTTTCTCTCTCATCGATGTTTCTAACTCTCTATCCCTCTCCCTTCCTCTCTGTAAAAAATCAATAAAATATATTTAAAAAATAAAATGGACAGTGAGGATTAAGATAACATAATTGGTTGATAGCACTTTGCTGTCAACACACATAATCTCATTTAATCCACACAGTAATGCTGTGAGGTAGATTTTCATTCAACTCAGGCAATATTTGTTGAGCACCTACTATGTTGTAGGCAGTTTTAGCCACAGCAATGCCTCATGGAGCTTACATAATGAAAAGAGAAGTTTAAAAACATGAGCACTAAATAAGGTCATTTCAAACTGATAAGTGGTATAATAAAAATAAAACAGCCTTGGCTGGGTAGTTCAGTTGGTTGGAGTGTCATCCCAATACACCAAGGTTGTGGATTCAATCCCTGGTGAGGGCACATACAAGAATTAACCAGCCCTGGCCTGTTTGGCTCAGTGGATAGAGTGTCGGCCTGCTGACTGAAGGGCCCCAGGTTCGATTCTGGTCAAGGGCACATGCCTGGGTTTCGGCCTTAATCCACACTAGAGGGGTTTGGGGTGCAGGAGGCAGCCAATGTGTGATTCTCATCATCCCTTCTCGCTCTCCCTCTCCCTTCTCTCTGAAATCAATAAAGATACATTAAAAAAAAATCAACCAGTGAATGCATAAATACGTGGAACAACAAATCGATGTTTCTCCCTCTCAAAAAAAAAGCCCAAAAATCAAAAATAAAGAGCTAAGGAAAATCATTTAGGTCAGTGATTTTCAAACTTTTTCATCTCCTGGCACACATAAATTCATCACTAAAATTCTGCAGTGTCCGGCCAGTGTTGCTCAGTGGTGGAGCATTGACCCATGCCCCAGGAGGTTGCAGGTTCAGTTCCAGGTCAGGGCATATGCCTGGGTTGAAGGCTCATTCCCCAACTGGGGGTGTGCAGGAGGCAACCGATGGATGTTGATGTGTCTCATCCATGTTTCTCCCTCTCCCTTCCTCTGTCTCTAAAATTTAATAAAAACATTTTTTAAAAATTATGTGGCACAACAAAAAATAAATTTTTTTGCTGATCTGACAAAAAATAGGTATAAATTTGATTCATTCACACTGGATGGCTATTGTCATGATTTTATTTGACAAAGGGAAAAGAGGTCAGTGTCCCTGACTAAATAGTCATGTATTGCGTGTTTTAAAAGTCTTGCTTGCAGCATACCAGCATGCCACTGCTGATTTAGGTTATTACCTGGATACAGTTTACAGAAATTCACGATATAAAGGTATTAAAGTATTTACTCACTACTCTGATTTTTATGATAGCATTTTTCCTGGGCTGCTTCTCCATGGGCATTGTAGAATGCTGCTATTTAGATAAAGGACCTCAGAGAATTTCTAGGCCTTTTAGATATCCTTAAATTGTTAGTGGGGATTTCATCCAACTTCGAGGCAGTCTGAAAGATGGGGATTTTGAACCTCAGACACCATTCGCTGGAGCTGGCAGTCTCCACTTGTATAACTATTTTTAAGGAGGGCAAACCCAGCCTGAGAAACCCAGAAAGATGCCATCCCTGAGTAAATAATCAACTGAACATGTTTGAAGGATGTGAAACAAAGATGAATAAGTCAATTCAGAAAAATGAGCCCATTGAGAGAACAGTGGCTACAGCTGTGCAGAACAAACTGCTCAGATGGAGTTTCATAGTCTCCTTCACAGCAGAACACAAGATTCCCTTTACCAAGGCAACGAATCTTCCCTAATAACTGCTGCTGAAAAACACACACAAAGCACCTACTGAATGCTAGTAAATTAATATGACATGAATAAGCGTCACAAGAAATCTGTTAAGTAGGAGGAAACAATGTCAGTGGATTTAACGACCTGGAGCCACGGTTAGCACTGGTAGAATTGAGTGTTGGAGCTCAGGTTGTTACCGATTCCCCAACCCTGTGTCCTTCACACCCATCATCCAGCCAATCTCAGATGCAGCCTACCTGGTGAGATAGCGGAGCGGCAGAGCCAGACCAGGAGAGGCCCAGGGGAAGCCCTCCACCGCCAGTGTTCCTCACTCAACACGCTGTCCAGCCACAGAATCACACTTGATCATGCCGTGAAGGGTGAGGGCTCCATTTTCTATTGAGGACAAGATGGTTGGTAGCTTTTTCTCACTTATCTTGGTTTTTTAAATGACACTAGCACCAGCCAAACTGGGATTGCTCTTCTCCAAGATTAAAATAAGTAGCCCATATTGGTTGCAAACACTCAGAAGTGTGTATAGCGGAAGGTAAGAGCTTCCTGCCCATCTTTCCCCTTTAGTGTAGCCTCAAACATGCCTTCCCAGCTAAATGAGATGGGTGTGTTTTTTTTTTAATTTATTGATTTTTTTACAGAGAGGAAGAGAGAGGGATAGAGAGTTAGAAACATCGATGAGAGAGAAACATCGATCAGCTGCCTCCCGCACACCCCCTACTGGGGATGTGCCCACAACCAAGGTACATGCCCTTGACCGGAATCGAACCTGGGACCCTTGAGTCCGCAGGCCGACGCTCTATCCACTGAGCCAAACCGGTTTCGGCTAAATGAGATGGGTCTTAATTCCTCCCACAGGGGGCCCTATATAGTGCTGGAAAAGAGCTAGGGAGTCCTCAGGTTTTCAGATAGTACTCTGGGCTAGCCTTAAATGTAATAATAATTAAGTTTTCAACAAACCTTCACAGAGTGTCACCTGTGTGCTAGGTGGTGTTGATCCAAGATGGACAAAACAGCCTCTGACCTAGGTGTTGAACAACCTTGTGTAAACTAAGGATTATAGTGGTAATCCCCTATATTCAAAGGACCATTTTAAGAAGTGGCTAAAATTGTCTTTTTAATCAGAAAGAAAGACATAATTAACTGATCAGAGAAGTCTGAGTTCTTTGCAGTTAACCCTTTGCACTCGCTTGCTTTTTTCTCGATTCCTTTATTCTACTCGGGATTTCATTTTTTAAATAACCCAGATTTTACAAAGCGGGGCAGTAGAATAAAAAACTGGAGTTTCTTTTCATACAAACTTATTTGGATTTCTTATATTTCAAATTATTGATACATTCAAAGAGTAATTTTAATCTCGATGCTAACCATGTCGAGTCACACTCGATATCCGAGTGCAAAAGGTTAAGCCTACCTCGGGCTGACAAAGATGCAGTGGAAGGGTAGGGTGGATCCTCTCCAGAAGCCCCTAGCCGCGTGAGTTGTTTCTTTTCGTTCTGGTTGGTGAGATCTCCCTGGGTACCGTGTGCAAAATGATCCACAGCTTCCCAAGTAGATGCCAGGTCAGTTAGCCAGCAATTCTGCTTCAAGAATCTGCTCGTTTTCCATCGCATAAATGCTACATTCTCAACATGGGAGGAATTTAACATGTAAAAGTATTTGCTGTGTAAAGAAGGGAGACTCTAGGACTGGGACTAGAATCTGCTCCCCTCACACCCAATTTGATGCCTTTTCCATTACACACCGTGATTGAGTTTTACAGCACCAAGTGAGTGGTCATTAATCTTGTATGGACTTATCCAAGACTGATGATCGCAACTGGATTGTGCCAGCAGCAGAGATTTAATGTTGGACAGGTCTGTCACTGCATTTGATAAGCAAACAGCCCAGTGACAAGACAGAAAAATAGAAAATTTATCTACACATTGAAAAGGGTCCATTTCAGAGGGAGAGGCACTAAGCAGAGGGTGGGAACACAGGTGGGAGGGCTTCTCAGCATAGTGAGTGAGTGAGTGCATTTGAAGAAACATACTGCTTCCTTTTCCAGATTAAGGAACTAGAAGACTGTGCTTTCCCCCGCATTGAGAGGACAGGTACATTGCCAAGTTACTCCTGGAGATCTGACTAGGATCTAACCTTATATAAGCAAATAAGATGTGATCATTGCTGGTATTTTTTCAGTTGAATTTATTGGCGTGACATTGCTTAACAAAACCCTACAGGTGTCAAGTGTGCAACTCAATAAAACATCTGCACACTGCACCGTGTGCCCCAAGTAGTCTCTTTCTGTCCCCATTTACTCCCCCTTTGCCCTCTTCCACATCCCCCTTCCCCGTCAATGTTGGTATTTTAAGTCTCTTTTCAACTGTTCAGTTCTTTTTATTTTTTAAATATTTTTATTGATTTCAGAGAGCCAGGGAGAGGGAGATAGATAGAAATATCAATGATGAGAGAGAATCATTGATTGGCTGCTTCCTGCACGCCCTCCACTGGGGATCAAGCCCACAACCCCGGGCATGTGCCCTTGACTGGAATCGAACCTTCAGTCTGCAGGCTGATGCTCTATCCGTTGAGCCAAACCAGCCAGGGCATTTAGTTCTTTTTAGTATTAATAATAGTAACAATAAAATTTAGTGTTAGGATAAGAGTAAGTGCCCTCAAGGATGGTGTCTTGGGTTGGTCTGATTCAGGTCCTACTGCTTCAGAGGAAACAACCCCATTCATTCGTTCGTTCGTTCATTCATTCATTCATTCATTCATTCATTCATTCATTATTTGGTGCCTATGGTACCAGACAGGGTTTGGGAGGAAATGGAGACACAGGCTAAGCTGTTTGATTTGTCACAAATCCCTCTCTCTCTGGGCCTCCATTCCTCGACCTATTGAGAGATGTGTGTTCACAGTGGACCTAGACTATTTAGATTCAAATTCCAGCTTCACCTCTTTCCTGTTAGGTGATCCCATGCAAATTAATTTGGTCTCCGTGAGCCTCCATATCCTCATTGGAAAAGTGGGGATAACTAAAGTTTCACCGGGTTGTATTGAAGGTGAAATTAAGGTGGCACTCAACCTAGGGTGGTCGGAATCGTTAATCCCTGCTGGATCCCTGAGCGGCGGACCCGCCCGCCCGGGAACCTCTGACAGGTGTTAATTAGGGCGTGGCTCACAGTCCCCCACCCTGATTAGGATTAGGGTTGGGATTTATAAAGCCAGAGTCTGGGGCTGGGGCCTCTTTCCGTCTTAACTAGGCACGAGACAGCCTGCCGGCCTTGGCTCTGTGCACCGCGGGCTGGAGCGGGCGGCCCGGAACGGCCGACAGAGACGGCGCGCCCGGCCCCAGCGGCCCAGCTCTCGGTGCGCGCGGCCGCGGAGCGCGCACTGGGGCCCGGCCCGCGGGGCCTGGGGGCGGGGCCTGCGGCCGCCCGGCTCCCCGCGCCGCCCCACCTCGCCGAGGCCCGGAAGGGGCAGTAGCGCTTCCGTCTCCGCCGGGGATGCACGGAGGGCGGAGCTGCGGCCCGAGGACGCGACGCGAGCCCAGTTCCGGCGAGGAGGCCGCGCCAGTGACAGCGATGGCGGCGGAGTCGGCGCTCCAAGTTGTGGAGAAGCTGCAGGCGCGGCTGGCCGCGAACCCGGACCCGAAGAAGGTGAGCGAGTGGGCGGCGCGGAGCGGGCGGGCGTTGGGCGGACGCGGCCCCGTAACGGTCGTGGGCCCGAGCGCGGCCCCTCCAGGTCAGCCGGGGCCGTGGGGCTCGGACCCGGAGCCAGGCCCCGTCGCGCTCGCTGCCCGGAGTCGGGAAGTTCCGGCCCTTGGCCGCTGCCCACGCGGAGGCATCCGCACGTCAGGCGGCGGGTCTCGGCGGCCGGGCCTCCCTGCCTCCCGGCCGGCCCGGGGCGCCTGCGGCGGCGGCGCGCACCGTGCGGACACCGCGTGTCCGCGGGCTCCGAGCCTCCCCGGCGTCCCGGGCCAGCTGTTTCCTGTCGGGAGCGCTCGCCCCGAGTTAACTGCTGCCCGCCCCGTCCCTCCCGAAGGTTCCCAGTCTCTGGTGTTGGCTGGGGGAGGAGGTGATTCTGCCTGTGCACCGCGGAGCCTGGGCTTGGTGTGTGGTCCTGCGTCTCCGAGAGACGTTTTGATACTAGAACTTGGACCTTTTCACTTTCCGAGTAAATCCCTTAAAAAACGAAGCAAAATAAACCTCACGTCTCCTCTGTGTACAGAGCCTAAAAACTTAGGTTGTGATTGGAAAAAGAAAAAGAGGTTAGAAGTTGGGGGTAGATTTCCTTCTGGCCTCACTTCATAGAAAGGTAAGAGCTAACGTTTCTGTTTGCAGTGAGTGATGGGCAACCATTTTTAATTGTATTCAGCTAGTTTTGTTTTCTTTTTTAAGCTTTTTTAAGTTAAATGCATTCTTCTCCCCCTCCGACTTTCTGTTATCCATCTTATCCGTGTCTGGGAGCGGTGGATGTTAGAATTTTTAAAAATTTAAATACACGGATGAAAACACCTCGGTGTGACATTCTGTCAGCATTCTAGCGAGAGTGCAGTTTCTAGGAGTTGGGTCTCTGCCTCTGAAGAGGAAGTGATCGAGGAGGCGGTGGAGATGAAGGGGTGATAGTCTGGTTCTAAACCCTTTCCCAGCCCTGGACGTCGGGGCATTCTTTGCTCAGCCTGCTTCCTCACCTGCTGCTTCCCCAGACTAAACCAGAAGGCCCAAGTGCCAGGTTCATGGGCAGCGCCCAGTAGATGCTGATCACCACCCTTCAGTTTTTGTGAAGGCCCCTTTCTCTTCGCCTTGTTCCCAGCTTGTCAGAGATGAGGGTTTTTCTCCATGTGTAAAGGCTGCATACAGCATCTCACCATCAGGCCACTTTTTAACTCTTCCAATTCATACCTAGCTCAAAGATCCACTTGTTTAGGAAGCCATTTTAGTTTTAAATCTGTGAAAATGTAAATGCTTATAATTGCGTTATTTTCTATTGCGGCTTCAGTACTTAGTGGCCAGACATATTTACAAGTTTCTTTTTATAGTAACCCTTTTTGGAAGTCTGATAAATGTTCATTATTTTTTAGTACCAGTTTGTTTTCCCAAACTCTGTAGGTTTGGGACTGATCTTTAAAACCTTAAAGCAATATTATGTAAATCCATCTCCCAACCCTAATTTTGGTCTTTCTGTCAGATTAAAAATATGCACCATGTAGTATCTGTAGTCATTCTTCCACTAGAATTTAAATTTTGAAGTAGCTTTTCTAGGAGTAGATGTGAACGAAATTTCAAATTAGGAAAAGGTTTGACTTCTTGCCCTATTTGAACTGTTAGAGATTATTGCCAGTATTTGGGCTTTCTCTTCCCAGTTAGGAAATCACCCTCAACTTCTGGCTTTGTTCTGAAGTGAACATTAAGAAGACGAGAAAAGCCCTGGCCAGTTTGGCTCGGTTGGTTGTCCTATACACCAAAAGGTGGCAGGTTCGATTCCTGATCAGGGTACATACCCCAGGTTGCTCTTTGATCCCTAGTCGGGGTGTATGTGGGAGGCAACCTGTGGATATGAGGTTGTTTCTCTCATATCAATGTTTCTCTCTCTCTGTCTCCTTTTCCCACTCTTCCCTTCTCCCCCTCCATCTCTCTAAGATAAAATTTTAAAAATTAAAAATAAAAGAAGATGAGAAAATGTTGGGAGATCATTTTTGCAAAGGACACGTTAGCTAGCGTTCAGCAATGAGCTAACTGCAGGGAAAACTGCAAGCTGGCACAATGGCCTTTTCCTCACCCTTCTGTCAACCCAACAAGCTCCCACAGGTTGTTCTTGAAGTTGCAAGATGATTATATAGCAACTCAATCCTGATTTCAAACCATTATTACCCAAAGGGTGGGTTCCATGCATATGTTCGTGGATTTTCTGGTATTAATATTGGTGTTTAACTGTAACTTTTCACTTTTTTAAAAATGTTTTTGTTTTTTTAAATATATTTTCATTGATTTCAGAGTGGAAGAGAGAGGAGAGAGAGATAGAAACATCAGTGATGAGAGAGAATCATTGATAGGCTACCTCCTGCATGCCCCCCACTGGGGATCAAGCCCACAACCCCAGCATGTGCCCTTGACTGGAATCGAACCCAGGACCCTTCAGTCCGCAGGCCAACCAACACTCTATCCACTGAGCCAAACCAGCCAGGGCTATTTTCACTTTTAAGGCCATCTATGGTCAAGGTTTACTTGGTGCAAAGGTGTCAGGCAGAGACCAGGATCACTTGATTCCTACTATTGTATGGGAAATAATTTTTATGGCTGGTAAAGTTACCTGTCCATTGTTACATTTTGAATGTGAGACTACCCAGAACACAGTTTTATGGCCAGTGGAGACTTAAGGAGTCAACTTTATGAACATATTTTGTTCTTTGGGTTTGAAGGAGTGTGCAGAGGACAACTGAAATTCCTAAGCATGTATTGTGCAAATGTTTGACATTTCTCAGTTCTCAGTGATCTGTTATCAGTTCTTGCAAATTCTACAATGGTCTGTTGCCTTAACAAGTTTCCATCTATCCGAGGATGCCCAAAGTGCTTTTACCTTGTTAGTGTTTTGTGTGTGTTTTTTCTTGAACCTCATTGACAATAGAGGGCTCTGAAGTTCCTTTTCTCTCATTTATGGAGCTAAATCATTTTGAAAATCTCCAGGGCTTTAGCTTTGTTTGCTTTTAAGTCGCCCTTACCAAAAAGCAAACCAGGAAGGTAGCATTTACTCCTCCAGTTAGTGCGAGGCTTTGAGATGGAACACACCCTCAGTGACTTCTGACCCATCCTTAACGTTGCTTCTTAGGGGTCCTGAGGATCCTTTGTCCCCAGGGTGACCTTTATGCTGTGGACTCTAAACTGTCGGACAATATGATACTATAAGGAGGAGCTTTTTGCTTTGGGGTAAGCTACAGCTGTTTTCTAAGGGCAGTATTGTTTCTCCTGGCTTTGTAGCACATGCTGTGGTAGGTATGCTTGATTACTAGCTCATTAGGTAAGTCTCCACATCTATAAAATGGGGAGAATAACACCCACTTTATAGAGGTGGTTAATGAAGATGGAGTAAATGAGGTGACACATGTAAGAACTTAACATAGTCATCTAGACACAGTAGATGGTATATAAAATGCCTTCCTGGGAATGGTATTAGGGGAGACAGCCTATTTCTAACCTTTTCAATGCTTCTAAGTTTTCCTTTAAGGAAAGGAATTGTCATTAATCTTTGTACCCATAGCTTTGATGGCAAGAAATGCACGTAAACTTTCTCCTAAGTTGGATGTTGGTGGTGATCAGATTTGAAGTGGAGTATAATTTTCACTCAACTATGAAGGTGAAACTCCCTAGATCCACCACTTGCTTCTCATTTGTTCCTCGTCACACAGTGTTATTACTTGTGATCCAGTTGCTCTGCCTACTGACCATATTCAGTAATTATTGAAGTAGAGTGACTAGAAAAACATACTTGCTCCTCCACCTATAGCATTGTGACATACTTCCTGTGTCCGGGACTACACGTGGAAAAAGAACAGATTGTGTTCTCTACGATGTAAATGAAAGGTAGTCACCGTTCTCTATTTTGAACTACTTGTAATTTGCAGCTTCTTGAATGGTAGTATGTTTACATGTACACATATATTTTCTAGAGAAAGACTTGACTAGTCATGGCTTTTGGTGGAAATAGAGCAAGTAGAACTTTGAGTTGGCTGGGGACTATCTGGTTGAGGTCAAGGGTAGGCATTTAAAGTTCTGTTGGAGCCCTAGCTGGTTTTGCTCAGTGGTCTAGTGTCGGCCCTCAGACTGGAGGGTCACGGGTTCGATTCTAGTCAAGGATATGTACCTCGGTTGCAGCCCCCAGTTGATGTATGTCTCTCACATTGATGTTTCTCTCTGTCTCTACCCCTCTCTTCCACTCTCTCTAAAAATTAATGGAAAAAATATCCTTGGGTGGGGATTAACAAAAAAAATAAAGATCTGTTTCTTGACGAAGGAAATGATTAATTATAAACACTTATTGAGCTTTTATAGGATTCTATGGCTAAGGACTACTCATGGTTGTTTCAGTGAATCCTCACACTTGTGAAGTAGAAATAGGATCCAGTTCCTATTTTGCAGTTGGAGTGAATGGGGTGCAGAGAGGTTATTGACTTATACAAGATCACCTGGCAAGGAGGTGACAGGGCCAATATGAAGCCTGTCTCTGACTCTGGAACTGTCTTAACAGCAGCGCTGTCCTGATTTTGACCTAGTTTTAGGGACTACGGGAAGGAAATGTGACCAAACCCAGATCACTTTTCTAATATACCCAGACATTGTGTGTTTACCATTAATGGCCAAGCTCTGACTCTGCAACTTGAAATTGGTCTTGCTTTCCTATTGTTTCCAAAAAACAGTTCTGTTAAACACTGCTGACTCTGCCTGGAAACATGATACCCTTTCCCTATGGAGACTTCTCCTTTTCCTTTTCCTCTGTGCCAAGTCCGTGGGTAATTTCCCTAAAATCAGTACCTTTGTTAGAAATTCTCTCAAAATGGGCAAAGTGATAGTTGATAACTTTTCTTAGAGTTGGTAGGTTTGATTCTCTTTAAGTCTCATTTCCTGTTGGTGTAGCACAGTGGTTAAAAGCCGGGAACCTAAGCCACAGACCTGAGTGAATCTCGCCCTACTTGCATCCTAGGGCAGGTAACTTACCTTTTCCGAGCCTGTTTTCACACTTGTAAAATTGGGATAATAACCATACGTGTTACTGTATAATACTTAGACTAAGTATTTAACCATCAGATATTATTCTTATTTGTTCCAGTGAATATTTATAGGAATTAATGTTTATTTTATTCTCTCTATAGCTATTAAAATATTTGAAGAAACTCTCCGCCTTGCCTATTACAGTAGACATTCTTGTGGTAAGAACTGTATACCTTTAGATCTTATATAAAACTATATCCTTTCCCCCTCCTAATGAGAGAGATTGTACAGTAAGACAAAGAGCATGGGCTTTGGAAGTGAAGGAAAGGAAACACAAGATCATGTATTGTATGATTCCATTTATATGAAATGTTCAGAATAGGCAGGTCAGAGGCAGAAAGTAGGTTAGTGGTTGCCAGGGGGTGGGGGCGATTGGGAGGAGCAGGGTTTCTTTCTAGGGTGACAGATGTTCTGGAATTAGACAGTGGTGGTGGTTGCAAAGTATTGTAAATATTCTGTAAACCACTGAACTATACACTTTAAAATGGTTAAAATGGTGGATTTTATGTTACATGAATTTTATCTCAAAAATATTTTTCTAAAAATTGAAAGAATATTGGCTTTGGCATCAACTAGTCCCGAGTTCAAATCCAAGTTCTGTTACTTTAGCCTGTTCTGTGTAAAATTGGGTAGATTCCTGTCTCTCAGAGTTGTTACTGTGAGGATTGATTGGGATACAGTATGCAAAGCTGTTAGCTCAGTGTCTGGCACCTGCCAGAATCACTGGTTATTGTAGAAGTGTTTTAATTCAGTATCTCTTCTTCTGATCTGGTATGCTTTGTTTGCTACTGTGTGTCAGGGGTTTGGGGTATAGAAACAAACTAATTTTGTACTGAGGCTTACAAGGTACATTTTAGGAAGGAAGTTACTGGTTTGTTGAAAAGCAAGAGTCTGGTTTCTTTGAAAATGGTGAGCCTATTTCCACAACTCTAACAATTCCTGTCCAATCTGCAGGAGACCGGCGTTGGGAAGACAGTAAATAGCTTCCGAAAACACGAGCACGTGGGAAGCTTCGCCAGGGACCTCGTGGCCCAGTGGAAGAAGCTGGTTCCTGTGGAGCGGTAAGAACGTGACTCTGGGTTTGTTCAGTTTCATGGTTAAATCTGGCATTTGGTGTGTTTACAGACAGAAATGCCTGTCTTTATTATTCCTCTCTGCCTTCTTATTTAAAATATTTTGCCTCAAATATTAAAATAATCCATGATTATAGTATTAAAAAGTACTTAAAAATAGAAATAAGGATCAAAATTTCTTAAGTCTACCACCCAAAGATAAGTATTAACAGTTTGATGTTTCTAATGTTTTCTTAAAAGGCTTTTTATGTAGTTGTGAACAAACTATATATAACAGCCCCTTTGTTTTTATGTAACAAATATGTCCCTGTATTAAGCATTTTCATGTCTATAAGATCTTTGTGTCCTATAGTTAAACTCATCATTTTCCATTTATTAAATATTTGAGTTCCCATGTTTTGTGTTTTTTGTTTGTTAATCCTCACAGAAGGATATTTTTTCCATTGCTTTTTAAATTTTTTTAGAGGGTGGGGGGATGGAGAGAGAGAGAGACATCAGTGTGAGAAAGATCAATTGGTTGCCTCCCACATGAGCCCCGACTAGGGCTGGGGATCGAACCTGCAACCAGGTACATGTCCTTGACCAAGAATTGAACCCAAGACTCTTCAGTGCATGGGCTGATGCTTTCACCACTGAGCATGCCGCCGAGGGTATGAGTTCCCAGTTTTAAAACTTAGTTAAATGTCTTTGAGCAGAACACATTTACTTTCTTCCCAAGACCTTATTTCTAACTCTTGCCTTCTCTGTGGCTCTTTTGTGAGTTCAGGGTCTGTGACTGTGTCCTGAACAAGGATAACGCTGAGATTTTTAACTGCTTGATCTGTATATTCTTCTATTTAGAAACACTGACCCTGATGAACAGGACTTTGAGAAGAATGATTCCCGAAAGCGCCCCAGGGATGCTCTTCAGAAGGAGGAGGAGGAGATAGAGGGGGACTATCAAGAAAATTGGAAAGCCTCCGGTAGCCAACCATATAGTCCTGATCATAGACAGAAAAAACACAGAAAACTCTCCGAGTTCGAAAGACCTCACAAAGTGTCTCACGGTCAGGAGAGACGAGATGAGCGGAAGAGGGGCCACAGGGTTTCACCAGTGTACTCTTCAGACCATGAGTCTTCCGATTATGGCCATGTTCAGTCCCCTCCATCATCCAGCAGTCCTCATCAGATGTCCGTGGACCATTACAGGTCCCCAGATGAGGATCACGAGCCCTTTGTTCCACAACAGAAGCCTGGAAAGGGCCACAGTAATGCCTTTCAGGACAGACTCGGGGTCAGCCAGGAAAGACACCTGGGTGAGCCCCGGGGGAAAGGGGTTGTGAGTCAGAACAAGGAGCACAAATCTTCCCATAAAGAAAAACGAGCAGTGGATGCCAAGGGAGATGAGAAGTCGCCTTTGAGCAGAGAAAAATCCCACAAGGCCATCTCCAAAGAGGAAAACCGGAGGCCCCTCTCAGGGGATGGCACAAAGGAGAAAGCGCCCTCTAGTGGTATCAAGAAAGAGAAGGACAGAGAGGGCAGCTCCAAGAAGTTTCTATCCCCCTTGGAGACTGCTTCAGACAACCACCGCAAAAAGCAAAAGCACAAAGACTCAGAGAAAACTAAATCAGACAAAAACAAGCCAAGTCTAGACAGTCTAGACAGAGGAAAGGGGGCCGGAGACCTGCTGCCCAAGGCAAAAGAGAAGGTTTCTAACAACCTAAAGACTCAAGAAGGGAAAGTGAAAACTCACTCAGATAGAAAGTCAGGGGGCTCCCTCCCTCGAGTTGAGGAGACAGATATGGATGATGAATTTGAGCAGCCCACCATGTCTTTTGAGTCTTATCTCAGCTATGACCAGCCCCGGAAGAAAAAGAAAAAGATTGTGAAAACCTCAACTGCGACTGCTGGAGAAAAAGCACTAAAAAAAAATGATTCGAAAAGCACTAGTAAAAGCTTGGACGCAGTTCAGAAATCGCCTAAGGTGAACGAAAACAAGTCAGAGAAGCATCAGGTGGCTGGAGCCGATGCAGCCAAGCCGAGAAAGGTAACCCCTTCAGCCCCTTGGTGGCTTCCCATTCAGAGCACCTGGCTCTGCGGAGCTCCTGGGACCCACCCTGCTGCTGTTGGCTTGGCTGGCTTTTGTGTGGCTGGTTGAATTTCAGTTTGAAGTAATTTCCTCCAGGCCTCTCCCTGCCAGGGGGTGGAGAATACCCAAGAAAAGTGCTTGCTGAGGTGCCCTGGGTGCTGGGCTCATCTGTATGTATTTCCTGACCTAGGTAGTCAGACGTGCCTGTTGCCCTCCTCCAGCCTGGATCTGTCTGGCCCACTCTGCAGGGTATGGACTGGAGGAAGGGAAGCTGTGCCTGTAGAAAAGGGCACTCCAGTCACTGGTCTCTCCTCTCCAGGTCCCCACCGATGTCCTGCCAGTGTTGCCAGACCTCCCATTACCTGTGATACAGGCCAATTACCGGCCACTTCCTTCCCTCGAATTGATATCCTCCTTCCAACCAAAGCGAAAAGGTAATTTTCTGTATCCGTTTTTTTAAGTGGAAGATTTTAAAAATCATCATCTGCCATCAGATTTTGGTGACTTTCTTAATTGGACAGGCTCTGGAGTTTGATGTCTTGGGTTTGAATCCATCTCTGCCTTCTACAATTTACATGAACTTGGGTAGTAACTTAATTTCCTTGGACTTCAGTTTCATATTCTATAGGTGAGAATAATAATGGTTTGTTTCTTAGGGCTGGTAAGTGGATTAAAAGCTGATAAAGCTCTTAGCTACCATGTTTCTTTCTTTTTTTTTAATTGATTTCAGAGAGGAAGAGAAAGGGAGATAGAAACATCACCAAGGAGAGAGAATCATTGATCAGCTGCCTCCTGCACGCCCCCTACTGGGGATTGAGCCCACAACCCGGGCATGTGTCCTTGACAGGAATCAAACCTGGGACCCTTCAGTCCATAGGCTGACGCTCTGTCCACTGAACCAAACTGCCAGTTTAAAAATCTTTTAAAAAATGTGGGAAGTCTATGTACTGACATGGAATGATTTCTAAAATGTAAATGAAAAAAACGATGATAGTAGTGAGTAATGTTATCAATTGGTTAAAAAAAAAACAATTCGTATTTGCTTACTTTTGCATAGACTCTCTGGAAGGACACAAGGAACTGGTAACATTGGTTACCGCTGAGAAAGGGAACTGGGAGGCTGAGGAATGGGGTGGGAAGGAGAGTTTTCACTAGATAGCTTAGAGCCTTTTGTAACTTATGTTCTGCTTTTCTTGCATTACAGCACACTCTTCTTCCCAGGAAGAGGATGAAGCTGGATTCACTGGACGGAGAATGAATTCTAAGATGCAGGTGTACTCTGGTTCCAAGTGTGCCTATCTCCCCAAAATGATGACCTTGCACCAGCAGTGCATCCGGGTACTTAAAAACAACATTGACTGTAAGTCACATGCTTCTCTCTAGCTCTCAAGCACGTTGTGCCGCTAGGGCCATATCACTGGGTGGCTTGGCTACTACTCAGCGCTTTCGCCTTTGATTCTCTGCAGCAATCTTTGAAGTGGGAGGCGTCCCGTATTCTGTTCTTGAACCTGTTTTGGAGAGGTGTACGCCTGATCAGCTGTATCGCATAGAGGAATACAATCATGTGAGTATCCTGTTTGGGCGGGAAGAGGGCAGTTTTCTGGCTTGTGTCTCCAAAAAATAGCATTGTCTCTGAATCGGCTGAAGCTGAAGGGTAGGCCACAGGTTGGATCACTGTTCTGGGCATGTTTGTTTTGCCAATGGGCCTTTAAACAAAAATATTTTTAGCATCTGTCTCTGGCATCTTAAGTGGGCCTCTTGGGCTAGAATCTTAGGTGGGATTCAAAGGGAGCAGGAAAGCACTTCCCACACCTCCTTTGAGCTTAGCTGGTCACAGAGGCAAAGAGAGAGTTCTGGCGGCACCACCCTGGGATCCAGGCCGGGGACAGAACTTTGTGTTGACACTCAGGTGTCTGGTGAATTTTTTAAAGAGCACAAGGGGCTGGGTGTGTCCCAGGCACATTGAGATCGATCCAGAAATCCTTTTCCTTTTCCTAATGCTGGGACACACTTATCTGATTGAATCCTGACATCTCCTCCTCAGATGGCCCCTCGCCATTACAGTTCAGTGTAGTACTTGGGAAATGCCTGGATTTGACTTCATTCTGGCTTGACCCTTCACTGATGTTTCTAAAGGAAAAGAATGATCTTAAACTAATTTTGTGTTGTCTTATCTCCTAACCCCCCAAAAGCAGCTAGTATAGTGCATCACATTTAACTTTAATTTTGTGATTTGATTTTTTTTTTTTTTTAGAGCCATGGTATTTTAATATTATTTCTATATAGACCAAAAAATCATTAGGAAACCTAGGTGATGAAGGATGAAAAAGAGATACATAAGAGTGCCTGGTTCTGGTTTTAGGTATTAATTGAAGAAACAGATCAATTATGGAAAGTTCATTGTCACCGAGACTTTAAGGAAGAAAGGCCAGAAGAGTATGAGTCATGGCGGGAGATGTACTTGAGGCTTCAGGATGCCCGAGAGCAGCGGCTACGATTATTGACAAAGAATATCCGATCTGCACATGCCAATAAGCCCAAAGGTAGGCGGGGCAGGGCGGGGCCTGGCAGAATAGTGAGCCCTGTGCTCTGGTCCAGAGCAGGGTCTTGTAGGCCCCGCTGATGTAGGGCCTCTGGCCCCTAAATCTCTTGTATTTGCACAAGTGGGGCAGAGGTGGGGTTTTTCTACCACTGCTTACGCTACCCTACAAAGCAGTTTTCAGGGTTGGTGAACCCTCAGCTTTGGGGGCACTTGATAATCTTTTTATCTGGCAGTAGTGTAGATCATGGAAATAAAAGTAGCATCTCTGTTCCAGAAGGCAGGTATTAATCTCCGTATTTCTCCACAGGCCGACAGGCAAAGATGGCCTTTGTCCACTCTGTAGCCAAACCACCTCGTGATGTTCGAAGGAGGCAGGAAAAGTTTGGAACAGGAGGAGCAGCTGTGCCCGAGAAAATCAGGTACCATCTCTGCTGCTCTGTGGTTTCTGCAAGCTCAGAGAAGAGGGTCCACGAGCTTTTCCTCACTCTGAGAAGGCAGCCCAGTGCAAGAAGCAATTCATTTTGTGGGGAAAGCATGGCAGTGCAGAGTGGGTTCTGGAGCCCCAGCTTCCTTGACTGCAGTGCAGGGTGGGTAATTATTGCTGACTCTCAGAGAGGTCAAGGTTAAGTAGAGAACAGGGCCTGACTTCTGGAAACACTCACTTATGCTTTCCCTTTCCCCATTTAAGCAAAAATGGGTTTTACTGTATGACAGTTTTAATACTAGTGGCCCGGTGCATGGATTCGTGCATATTGAAAGGAAATTAATTAGAAGGTGGCCAGCAGGGTGGGACTGGGCAAGACAGCTGAATACGCCCTGGAGCCAATCTCCCACAGTCCCTCCCTGGCTGCCCATGGCGCTGCAGCTCGAAGGGAGTCTGCAGTCACCGGTCACGGTTACCAGTCACCACAGCTCAGCAGTAAACTATATTTGGGGCCAACAGTGCCCTAGCAACAACAACAACCCACAGCCGAAGGTAGAATCACACGGCCCGACGAGGAATCGGGCTCCCTCCTCTCTGGTTCCGGGGTGCATCACCCAAGAACCGCTGCTGCCAAGTCACCACAGCTCGGCAGCTCCTGCATTGAGCATCTGCCCCAATGGTCAGTGCACATCATAACTACTGGTCAGATGGTCAAACGGTTGGCCGGTCACTTAGGCTTTTATATATATAGATTTTAGAGAGGAAGGGAGAAGGAGAGATAGAAACATCAATGATGAGAGAGAATCATTGCCTACCTCCTGCACAACCCTCCCCCGCCTCCTCACACACACACTGGGGATTGAGCCCCCAACCCGGGCATGTGCCTGACTGGGAATTGAGCCATGACCTCCTGGTTCATAGGTCGATGCTCAACCACTGAGCCACACTGGCCTGGCTGAACTCTTTAATTTTTACCTGATCCTCTCTTGGTTTTCCCATCTGGGCAGATGGCAACTCCATCCTTCCTGTTGCTCACACCACTACTCAGATCGTCCTTGACTTCTCTCTCTTACCCCCATATCTGATCCAGCACAAATACCACCAGCCCTGCCTTCTAAAGATGCCCCTAATATGACTCTCACCACCTCCATGGCCTAACCTGTGTCCGGGACCATCAGTTCTTGCCTAGATTTGTGTAACAGCCTCCCCACAGAGCACCCTGCTTCCGTCCTTGCCCTGCAGATTTACACCTAAACAGTGAAAAGTTAGTTGAGGCTATCATTCCTTTTGAAGGGCTCATGCTCTCATCTCAGAGCCACTTCCAGAAAACCTGGGGGTAATATAAATACAATCTGGGGCAATATTTGTTAATTAAAACTATCTTATAGTTTACAAAGAAGCTAAATAACAACAGAAGTATAATTGACCTTAAAATGCTCAGTGAGACAGGCTTCACATCTTCTTCAGAGTTCTGAAGTGTTCTCAGGCAGGAGGCACTCGTCAAAGCCACGAAACTGAGTCTTCCTCAGAGAGGCCGGCCAGCTTCAGGCTGCTGGTGCTGCGGGTGGATTTCTCATGCTCATGACTAACCAGCTTTGTTCTGTGTTGCAGGATTAAGCCGGCCCCATACCCCATAGGAAGCAGCCAAGCTCCCTCCAACAGTGGCAGCAGCAATAGCTTTACTGCCAGCCCGGAAGAGCCCGCCTACGATGGCCCCAGCACCAGCAGTGCCCACTTGGCGCCTGTGGTCAGCAGCACTGTTTCCTATGACCCTAGGAAACCGACTGTGAAGAGTGAGTGACTTGGGGTTTCTGCTCAGATATTTCAAAACTAGTGTTTGAACCCCTTTAGTGTCATTTCCCTGCATCATTTTGTGTGCTCCATGTAGCGTATGTCTGATGCCTTGCACATAGCTGGTCTAAATGTCAGTGCCTCTTTTCCCCCGCTTTGTTCATAATGCATGTGTATCTTTCAAACAGTGATCATAATGAATGTTCATTTTCACAATCTGCCCGTTTTTTTATTTAATCTAAAACGCTCTCCATGCAATAACAGGGTTTATAACCATTATTGACAGCAACATGATCGTTCATCTTATGAGGTTTTTACAACCTTAAAACCCCAGCTTCCAAGTATTTATTTATTTTTATTGTTTAAAGTATTACAAAGAGTAGTACATATGTCTCCTTTTTTCCCCCATTGACCTTCCCCCGGCCCCAAGTATTTATTTATTTATTTATTTATTTTTTTAAATATATTTTATTGATTCCTCACAGAGAGGAAGAGAGAGGGATAGAGAGTTAGAAACATCGATGAGAGAAACATTGATCAGCCGCCTCCTGCACATCCCCCACTGGGGATGTGCCCGCAACCAAGGCACATGCCCCTGACCGGAATCGAACCTGGGACCCTTGAGTCCGCAGGGCGACGCTCTATCCACTGAGCCAAACCGGTTTCGGCCCCAAGTATTTATTTTTTATATCTAGTTGGGTCTGTTTGTATTTTATTAACTTGATTACCATAGATCAGTGGTCTGCAAACTCAGTCAACAGAGCCAAATATCAACAGTACAACGATTGAAATTTCTTTTGAGAGCCAAATTTTTTAAACTTAAACTTCTTCTAATGCCACTTCTTCAAAACAGACTCGCCCAGGCCGTGGTATTTTGTGGAAGAGCCACACTCAAGGGGCCAAAGAGCAGCATGTGGCTCGCGAGCCGGTTTGCCGACCACAGCCATAGATGATGCCCAGTATTCTAAGGAGGTGTCTTAACTTAAAAGCATTATTCTGTCTTCACTTCAGAGCCCATGGGAGAGTAGGAATCCTGGCTTAAGCTTTGGCTGAGCGCAGGTTAACCAGTCCTTAGGCGTATTTGCATTTAGCTCGTGTTAGGCCTGTTGCTACACTGGGCAGATGGGTGGGAAGGGAATGCTTTTTGCTGGCTTGGGTGTTATGAGACAGAGTTAAATTATGGCTCAGCACGGCCTTTAGAGTCCGGATTGAATTCCAGTTCTGCCACTTACTGGGGCAGGTTGGCCAGTGTCTGAGTCGTGGTGAGGTCGTCAGAATTAGAAACAGTTATTGTTCCAGGTCTGGCAGGTGCTCAGCAGGTGGTAGCTCTGTGCTGCTGCTTCTGTTGTGATGTTAGCCACCAGCTACTACTTGCATCCATTTTCCTGGTGGTGCAGAACCAGGAGCGGCAGACTTTGGCTGACTGTAAACTGGTGTTGTTTGTCTAAACTGCACAGATCTGAAACAATGGCCTTATTTCTCTTCCCACAGAAATTGCCCCCATGATGGCTAAGACAATTAAAGCTTTCAAGAACAGATTCTCCCGACGATAAACTGAGGACTTGCCTTGGAGATGGATTTGGGGGTGAGGAAGACAAGGACAGTGGGGTTGGGGAATGGAACTTCCAAAGGAGACCCAAGTCTTCTGCTTTGTGGCAGCTTTGGTCTCCGAGTCCTGCACAGTCCGCAGGTGTCGCATCTGTGAGCCTGCGCCGCGCCACTGCCTCCTGCCTGAGAACACTTCAGAACTCTGAAGAAGATGTGAAGCCTCAGTCTCACTGAGCATTTTAAGGTCAATTATACTTCTGTTGTTATTTAGCTTCTTTGTAAACTATAAGATAGTTTTAATTAATAAATATTGCCCCAGATTGTATTTATATTACCCCCAGGTTTTCTTTTTTTGTTTTTTTGTCCTCTACTACATACTTAGCCTTTATGTTCAGGTCCTTTATTAAAGTTAAACAAAGGCCTAATGAAAGCCATTCTCCTGTCCCAGTTCAGCTCTCCTGAATGGACTCTGGTACGGAGGGCGGACTGGGCATCCCCAGAGCCTGTGTGGTGCCCACTCCACATAGGGTGAGGAGTGGGTCCTGGGCTGCCTGTCCTAGAGGGGCCTCAACAAGCAGACAGGAGCATCCAGGTCAGACCCCTCACCTCAGACCCTGCTCAGTGTTGCTTTGAGTTCCTCTGCAGGTACAACTCTTTATTATTCATTAAATAGTATTTATTAAGGGAGGTTATTTGTAAAGGTCTAGAGTCTTTCCCCCCATCCTTTTTTTGCAGTTCCCAATTATTTTTATTTTTTATTTTTGAGGCTCACTAGAGGACACAGACCCTTGGGAGAGCAATTTGCACAGAATCCCAGCATTTTTACAATTTCCAGTGTCTGATTCAAAACTTTAGGGTTGTTTTTTTTCCTTCCCTGTTTTTCCTTCTCCCATTAGCATGGGAGAGAAACACAAATACATGGCAGGGCTTTCGGTAGGGTCCCCCCACCCCCCAGATACAGCATCAGAATTTTAAAAGCCAGCACTTTAATCTCAATCTCTATGAATTACTACTAGAAGTGAATGGTTTTAAAAGTTGTAATGCTATGTTGGGAATTTTGTCTTTGCTTTCTTGAAAAGTAAGATCATGTGATTGAAAGAGCACAACACTTTGCTATGTTTTGTAGAGAACTTTGCAGCTGAAGCTCTCTCTACTTTCCGAGTGTGGAAGCCAGAATTTGGAGGGAAGGGCCAACGTAGCAAAAGTGTCCAAGCTGTAGCATCAGGGTGGGAGAGAACCGCAGGGCGTCCATCTGGTTTGGGAAGGGAGGGCCGCACTTTTGAGTTTACTAAGGAGCAAGATCAGTGCTTTGCTGTACAGGCGCCTGTTGTGATGTGACATAAGTATTGCTCTGTTTTAATTTGCTGTTTTTTAACTGGGTGAAACATTATTTCTCTTAATGGATTTTATTTCTCTTGATTGATTGTATTGCCATTCCATCCCTATCCCCAAATCTTAGGAATATTAGGAAGCCTCTTCCCTAAAACCAAATGAACATCTGGGTCAGGTGCCCAGAAAGCTTCCTCCAGGTGTCCACCTTAAGTCTGTCTCTCAGCTGTGTGTCCAAGTCTGTCATTGAGACCAGTTTTTCACATTTCAAATTCAGTTGTGTATGATTTAATTTCCTTTATTAGGAGTCTTTAGACAGGGAGGGGAAAACACATTTTCATCCCAACATCACCTCCATAAAGGTTTTTAATCACCCCTGTTTGCATAGAGCCAGGTCTTTCCTCCTCCCCTTCCAAGCATGTCTGCATCGGGGATGTGACTTGGTGAAACCAGGAAGGACGGAAGAGGAGAAACCAAATTTCTAAATGACCTCCTCACCTGGGTGCTTGAAATGGCTGCAGAGCAGACATAGGATGACGTTGAACTTTTGGTCTCATTTGTGAAAACGTGTGCAATTTTTCCCCCCTATGCTACACTACATACAAATCAGCAAATTACAAATTAACCCTTTGTGATCGTTGATATAATGAGCAGTTTCTTTAGGGCTTTCTCTTTCTTTCCGGGAAGCGGGAGGGGAAGGAGCAAGGTGTCATCCTGCTCTTCATTTGTATTTTGGTCCCAAAATGTAAATATAATTTTCTATGTTACTTTTTTGTGGTAACTACTAAGATGAATATTTTAATTAGATAAGTTATATGAAATGAAAGAAAAATTCCATGTCTAAATAAAAAACAAACAAAAAATCCCATATACTGGTCTTTCTCCCTTATTGTGTCAAAGAATGGAAGTTGGTCACAAAAGGTCTGGTTCCTAGCTGTGAGGCAGAGATCTTAATCCCTGGGCTGGATAAAGGGGGGTTGGATTTTTGTCTGTAGCATAGCAGGCTGGGAAAGCGGGGAGAGCCCTGTAGACAAAGGGAGGGACTCAGGTAAAAAGGAACGAGTGGGGACCAGGCACTGTCCTTTGTTATACTTGGAGCCCTGGACTAAGCTATTAATCCCATTATAGTTGAAGCTGAGGTTCAGACCATGAAGCAGCACAGCCAAAAGCCGTATAGCTAGGAAGTAGCAACAGAAAGGATTTTAAATTCAGATTCTCTGACTGCAAAGAATGCCCCTCCACCTTTTAGTCACTTCTTGTGGGTGTGAAAGACAGAGGAGGTCTCCTCAGTCCTACACTGGCTTCCTAATGAGAACATAATGAACACTGAAGCGGACAGGTCATGCCAACAAGGAATTAATGAGAACCTGCCATGTTGGCTGAGCTACTGGAGTTTCAGCAGTTGCTAATGGAGCCAAGGGCTTGGTTTCAGCCCCTGCACACATCCAGTGGGTTGGATCTTCCCTTAAACCTGCATCTCACAACGACACAGTCTTACTACCCCTTCTCTCCTAAAGAAGGCATTTTGGGTGTATATATGGTCTAGACTTATTTTCTCCAATTCTTTATTGGATCTAATTCTCACTGTTAGAAATTACTATGCATTGAAGTTAATTGTGGAACATGGTATCTGATGGATGACTTTATCCAGAATTTGTAAGTTAGCCCTTAGTCCCTTATTTATTCAGCATTTGCTGAGCCTGGACCTGTATTAGACCCTGGACTACAGACTAACACAATCAAGTCTGGCACCCAGGTAAGAGTAACTGACTCTGCTGGTTATGCACCTACTATGTGCCAAGCAGCACTCTGTCTTGTATACATTGTCTCCGTTATCACAATGATCCCACAAGGTAGGTGGTCATGGCCCCATTTTAAAAATGAGAAAACAAGCACAGAGCAATTAGGGGCTTGCCCAGGGTCACACAATCAGTGAGCAGTGATGCTGTGTGTTGGCCTGACTCCCAAGCACACATTCTCAGTCACATTTAACTATCTCATAATCAAACATATATACCCAATGTAAGGCTTCTGCAGCAACGCTGACTCCAATGCAAAAGATGCCGGGCCAAGGCCCCAGTCATTTCTAAGAATGACTTCTTTTGTCTGCTGCACCTAACTGATGCCCAGAAGAATCCTCAGCATCTGGCTAATTACCTTGACAAATGCCTCCGTCACAGGGCTTCTCCACTCGCATTCCACATCCACTGTGTCTCTCCCTGGTTATTGGCTAAATGGTGACAGACAGTTTGTCTTCACAGGTCCACAGACTTCTCTTGCTGTGATGCCTACTGTCTTATTTTAAAAATTTTTGAGGAATATGAGGAAAGTTCGGGTCATCAAGATTGTATATAGCTATCTATACCTGTGTTTCTCAAACATAGAGTTTCAGGTTGGCCCCTAAGCTATGTCCAGAAGTGACATCCATCATTTCCATGCTGTATCATTGGCTGCACCTAAATTAAAGGGGACAGGAAAGGACAGTTCATCCATGTGCCTGGACACAGAACTGATCTGCTAAGAGCACCAAAGACTCCAAGGGCAATCACAGTGCCCTGGGTAATCCACAAGGCCACCCAGTCTCCAATCCCACAATTCCTAGATGTGTGCCCTTGAGCAAGTCACTTAACCTCTCTGCGGATCAGCCTTGCAGAGCCATCGTACAATGATCTGGGTCAGGCGTCCTCAAACTACGGCCCGAGGGCCACATGCGGGTGTTTTTGCCATTTTGTTTTTTTACTTCAAAATAAGATATGTGCAGTGTGCATAGGAATTTGTTCATAGTTTTTTTTTTAAACTATAGTCCGGCCCTCCAATGGTCTGAGGGACAGTGAACTGGCCCCCTTGTTTAAAAAGTTTGAGGACCCCTGATCTAATGAGTTAAGAGAAACATGTAAAGTGCTTAGAAAAGTGCCTGGCATATAAAAAGAGCTCAGAACATGCTAGTCAGGATGCTGGTGATGAATTAGGTGAATTAGCCAACATGGAATGGGCATTTATTAAAGGATTGTTATAACTGAAGTTCTGAGGAAAAAAGACTTGTCCAAGGTAACCCAAATACAACATGGTGGTTAAGAGCCTGAGCTCCAGAGTCTCAACTTGGCACACAGTAAGTACTCAATATTATCTTTAAAATTTGTTTTTATTGATTTCAGGGAGAGGGAGAGAAAGAAACGTCTATGATGAGAATCACTGATCAGCTGCCTCCTGCACACCACTTACTGGGGATCAAGCCTGAAACCCAGGCACGTGCCCTGATTGGGAATCCAACAGTGACCTGATTCATGGGCCGATGCTCAACTACTGAGCCACACTGGGCTGGGCCTCAATATTAATTAATATTTGGAGGAGGCTCACTGTGGTAAGAACACAGACTCTGGAGGCCTACTGCCTGTGTTCAAATCCTAGTTCCACTATTAACCAGCTGTGTGACCTCTTGTAAGTTACTTAGCCGTCATGGGCCCTGGTTTTCTTATCTATAAAGTGGAGATAATAATAGGACACTTGTAGTTGTAAAGATGAAAAAATACACGTATAAATAAGGCCCTTTGGACAGTGCTTGACATATTATTAGTACCATTTGCATACTAGCTATTATCATTATTACATTCTTCAGTTTGCCACAAAAGTGTTTTAGCCTCATTGAGATAAGCAATATGGGAAAATAGATACAAATTCAGTTTTTTGGTGTTTTGTTTTTGTTTTTTTTAATAATTAGTTTATTTTTTTGTTAATTCTCACCCAAGGATATTTTTCCCATTGGTTTTTAGGGAGAGTAGAAGAGAGAGGAAAAGAGAAACATCAATGTGAGAGAAACACAGTCATTGGTTGCCTCCTGCATGAGCCCTGACCAGGGCCTGAGCCTGGGAGGAGCCTGCAACCAAGGTATGTGTCCTCGACCAGAGTTGAACCTGGGACCTTTTGGTCCACAGGCCAACACTCTATCCACTGAGCCAAACTGGCTAGGGCCAAATTCAGTTCTTTAAAAAAATTTTTTTATTGATTTGAGAGAGAGAGAAAAACATTGATTAGCTGCCTCTTGCACGAGACCTCCCCCCGCAACAAGCTGAGCCACACATGCCAAGGCCAAATTCAGTTCTTGAATAAGAAAATGTTTGCAGATGGAGCCTGGAAGTAGGAGAAAGAAAAAAAAAAATGGAAGCTCTTCCCATCTGCCCCAGACTAGCCCCAGAAGTCAGTGAGATTCCCATTTGGCTTCAGACAAATATAGGAGTGCAAACCAAGCAGCAGGCGGAACAACAGAGGCTAAGGCTGATTCCCAAATCAGCTAAGTGCAGTTTTTTCCAAATTCAGCCTTCTAAGCAATTGCTGTTTTCCATCCAACCAGACGGGGGCGCTGAGTTGAAAGGCTTGCTTGGCAATAGCAATAGACAACTATTTAACCTTTTCCCATCAACCCAAACATTTTTCATGCATTATCTCATATTACCCTCCTAATAAAACCCTTCAAAGTAGGTACTTTTACTCCCATTTATGTACCACAAATCTGAAGCTTAGAGAAGCTAAGCAACTTGCCCAGCAGGCCATTCCTAATATTGTGGGATTGGGTCGAGAGTACAAAAGGAAGCATACTTAAAAGGTTATAAATGGAGCTAATAAAATGTGAAATAAAATACTGCCTATTCTGCTGCCTTGACAATGAGCTGGAAGGCCACATTCACATTTCTGAGTCTCATGGAACTCTGTACTAGAAGACAGTGGTGAACGGGGGAGAGCAGGGTCCTTGCCCCGCCCCCTTCTCGTCATATCCCTAAATATTTCCCTGCAAGGGGTCTTGTGCACATGCAAGCAGATGTCCTAACCTGTATGCCCACGTTCTGTACTAAGAGTTTCTAAACTGAAAGGGCCCATTAGGTATCGGGCACAAAATGACAGAAGAGCCACATCATCGCGTGTCAGAATACTAGGTTACCAAGAGAAGATCTTAAAAGCTTCTAGAAAGAAACTGAGGGGAAACCCAGACAAAGAACCAGGAATCAAAATAACATCGTACTTATCAAAGCTAGAAGAAAACAGAGAAATCGCTCAAAATTCGTAGAGAATTGAATCCTCAGTCAAATTACCAAATAAATATGAAAAGAATGAAGGCATTTTTAGGTGTCACTTAACATGTAGGTAGAGTGGTAGCCACCACTAAGGTGGCCTCCAGTGATTCTACCTCCTGGTGTTCACACCCTTCTGTGGTTCCCTCACACCTTGAGTATGGCTGACCTGTGGGACCAATGGGATACTGCAGAATTGCCAGTATGTGACTTCTAAGACTCGGTCATAAAAGACCTTGTGGTGTCCCTTGCTCTGCTGAAAGCCAGCCACCATGTCCTGAGGATACTCGAGCAGTCCCAAGGAGAGGTTCATTTAGCAAGGGACTGAGGCCTCTTGCCAAGAGCCTGCCCCAACTTGCCAGCCATGTGGGTGCACCGTCCTGGAAGTGGATCCTCCAGCCCCAGTCAAACTCTCAGAAGACTTCAGGCTCATGAGCGAGCAGAGCCAGAACCACCCAACTAAGCCAGAAATTGTGAGACAGATGTTTTCAGCCATTAAATTTGGGAGTAATTTGTTACACAACAAAAGATAACTCAGGCACCGCCAACAGTGGTTGAGCGTCAACCTATGAACCAGGGCACATGCCCGGTTTGTGGGCTCGATCCCCAGTGTGGATGTGCAGGAGGCAGCCGATCAATGATTCTTTCTCCTCATTGATGTTTCTCTCTCTCCCTCTCCCTCTCCCTCCCTCTCTGAAAGTCAATTAATATATATATATAATTTTTTTTAAGAGAACTCAGGTATACTGGGGTGGGCAAAGTCACAGTGTTTTGCAGTTCTTCCACTCAAAAGGTGAAGTCTATCCACCCTTCAATTTGGATTTTGCCAATGAAACTTGTTTTGGCTGAAGGGACATTAGCAAAAATTATAGAAGCCGAGAGTTAAAAAGTGCTTGTGCAACTGGATCTCCCCTCTCTTGCTCCTGGAACTCTGATACTGCTGCCATAAGCTCAGGTAGCCCAGCCTGCTGGAGACATGTGGCCCATCACCTCAGGTGACAGCCAGTATCAACTGGATATGTGAGTGAGGCCATTCCAAACTACCTAGCCCACGCCACCTGGCTCAGAAAAGAACTTCCCAGGCAATCTACAGAATCATGAGAAATAAATGCTTGTTGTTTAAAGCTTTTAAGTTTTGGGGTGATTTGTTACACAGCATAAACTAATTGATACAACATATTTACTTCCTGGGAATCTTTTGTTTCAGGAAACTATAGGATGTGCTCAAAGCCTGGTTAGTTCCTCAATTTATCTGGTTTGGGGCAAGTTAATTCACCTGTTTCACCCTCTGTTTTCCTCATCTTCAAATTGGAGATAACAGTGGGTAACACCACCTATCAGAGTTCATGTGACAGATAATTGAGATGAACTGCATAATGTGCTCAGCACAACGCCTGGCCCATCATGCTCAATAAATCAGTCAAGGATGACAATGATGCAAATGACAAAGAAGCCAAAAGGGAGAAGTCCTCAGTAAGGCCTGGGTTAGTCCTGCAGGGGGACACAATATTTCCAAAGAAAGGCTACTGAGTGTATCATTCAATTCAACATTTACTGAGCTAACACATGCCAACCCCCTTGCCTGAAACTGTGATGTGACAGCAGGGATAATTCGTGACATTGAGCTATGTTGAACCAGAGCCAAGTTTGCCTATTTCACAAGGAATTGAACTAGGACATCAAAATATTTCTGAATGAAACGCGAACATTTGGATATTTTGGTTTGTATTTCACCAACCTCATCTTGTCTGTATGCTCCAGATCCAGAAGGGGAGAGCAGGGGAAATCCAGCATATCCCATCACTCTCTACATCCTGTGTTTTCTCACACACACACCCCGTTTCTCTATCTGCAAAATGGGGAAACTCGGTCCTGTTCGGCTCCCGAAGGGCTAGCAAAAGATGGGCACGGGAAAGCGCTTCAAGGGGGAAGAACACATTCTATCCTGAAACCAAAATCATTTCAACTCTAAACAGCGGCTTTCAATTATGTTGACTTCAGTCCACAACATGAAAAACATTTTAAGCTGCACGTGGGTGCACAAACCCAAAACGGAAACAAAGTTCCATGAACTGGGACTTAAAATGAGTGATACGTTCTGACTTTCTTATTATATTCTATTTTACTTTTGGAATACTGGTCATATACCTCTAAATGGACTTTAAACCCCTTTAAATGGGTCGCACCCAGCCCTTTGAAAAAACTGCTCTGAATTATCCCCCGGGGAGGGAACTTCAAGGTCTAGCTCCAGGCCAGGCCTTGCCCCGCACGGCACAGGGGGTAAAGCGAGACCCTGAAGCCAAGGCCACGCCGCTGGAAAGTGGCAGCGCTTGGATGTGAATGAAGACTTGGCTCAGCCATTGAATTCTTATCATGTGTCAGCCACCGGGCCGAGTTCTTTTCAGTGCGTGATGTCGTTTAATACTCACTGCGATCCTACGAAACAGACATTATCATTCCCACTTTACCGATGAGGAAAGCAAGTCTCGGGATGGGGAAAACGACTTGTTCAGAGCGTCACCCCGTCAGGAGCAGACTCGGGCCTTGTCTCCAGGTCCGGCCCTCCATCAAGCCCAGGCTCTCGCCCGCCGAGCCCACTGCGGAGAAAGTGGGGGTGAGATGGGTTTGTAACGTCTAAGCGCCCAAACGTGCACCTGTGAGGCGGCGATAACGTCGTCTCCCCGCTCGCCGGGGCCTTATCACTGCGCACGCTCCCCTCCGCCAGCTCCCGACACGTCGGCGGTAAAAGAAAAGCACCGGCTTGAGCCTAAGCGGAAGGAGGACTCGAAACCCAGCACCGCCATCTACTCGGAACGCCGGCTTCACGTCTCTGCCCTTCAGTTTCAAGTCGGTGAAACGGGGCTGGCAATAGCATTCGTCCCCAGGATTAAAAAAAAAAAAAAGGCAACAGGAATTCCCAGGCACCTGGAAGCGCGGGTCGAACGTCAATCCTCTCCGAGCCCGCCCCCTGCTCCCTGGACGCATGCGCCGCACAGGGGCGCCTTTTACGACGCGGCGGCCGCGGTGCGCTTGGCGGCCGGTGCGGAGGGAACGCGGGGCGAGCGGCGGCGACGGGGCTGAGAGGACGCGCGGGGCTGCGGCGTCGCCATGTCGCACGGCCACAGTCACGGCGGGGGCGGCTGCCGCTGCGCCGCGGAGCGCGAGGAACCGCCGGAGCAGCGCGGCCTGGCCTACGGCCTGTACCTGCGCATCGACCTGGAGCGGCTGCAGTGCCTCAACGAGAGCCGCGAGGGCAGCGGCCGCGGCGTCTTCAAGCCGTGGGAGGAGCGGAGCGACCGCTCCAAGGTGGGCCTTCCAGGGCCGGGGGCGGCGAGGCGGGGCCGCGGGCCGTCCGTCCGCTCTGTCAGCCTCCTTCCCGAAGTTAGAAATAACGACAGCCCGATTGCTGAGCGCTTTCCGTGCCCATCTTCTGCTAGCCCTTCGGGAGCCGAACAGGATCGAGTCTCCCCGTTTTGCAGATAGAGAAACGGAGGCCCAGAGAGGGAAAGGGGCGCAGCCAACGTTCGGTGGGTAGTGAGGGGAGGTGGCCATGAGGTTCCTCCCCTCCCCTCCCCCATTTGACCACTGGTTCCAGTGGCTGCCTGATTGTGTCACCTGGAGACCAGCCTAGGGCGATGAAGCTTGTGACCCATTCTAGAGCGTTTCCCATTGTGGGGTCACGGAGCCATTTGAAAGTCGTGGGCCGCATAGGCTCAGATCTTGGCGCACAATTTCGGGGGCTGGTCGGCCCTGGAAGTTCATTCAGGGGCTCCCCATTAAGAACCCTTTGATTGGATGGTCTGTGGCTATCAACTTTTTAATATTAAGTGCTGAAAAGCCAAAGGAGGTTAACCATTGTGCACTGCACTCTGGTTGTAGAACAGGGTCAGATAACCTGAAATTGTAGGCTCTCAGCAAATGTTTGTTGCTTTCTCCTCCCTCCTCCCCATCCCCTCCAGTTTGTTGAAAGTGATGCAGATGAAGAGCTTCTGTTTAATATTCCGTAAGTATCTCCTTGGTGCTTGCCTCAGGCTAAATACCCAGTTGCCTTATCAGGACTCATTCATTGGTTTTGTCAAGAACCATCTGTGTCTAGAAATGGGGTAAAGGACCGTGGTGGGTTTGAGGAGGAAAAGCGTCATAGATTTCTTGGTGCAGGCGAAAAAGATGTATTCGTTGAAAGATAACTGAAAAGTCAAGGTAAATTTCTTGGAGCTGCACAATGCCAGAGGCAGACAGGATCTTAGGGATGACCTAGTACAAGCTGACACTTGAACTGAAGCCCAGAAAGGGGAAGGGTCTTGCCTGGCGTCAGCCGAGATTCAAACCCAGGTTGACAACCTTCTCTTTTGCGTTCTGGCAGATTTACAGGCAACGTCAAGCTCAAAGGCATCATTATAATGGGAGAGGATGATGACTCACACCCCTCTGAGATGAGACTGTAAGTGTTAAGGGCTTATGCCCCCAAGAAGCTGCTAGCTCTCTCTTTTCTCTGGTATTAACTTTATTCCAGAATAATATAATTCTTTCTTTTTACTGGCTGAAATATCCCCTCCCCCCCTTGAAATAATGTTAGTCTTGTTCTGCATCAGAATATACTTATCTCTTCCTGAATTAACGACTTTCTTAGTTAAGCATCTTTAAGACCAACAGCTTGTCTCTTTTTCAAAGTGCTTCCGTGGCACCACTTATTCAGAGAGATCCTATTAAACGCCAATTGTTGATGACTTAGCAGTTTTCTTAATGATCCAGCTGCAGATCTCAAATGATTCTACTCTTTCGGTTAGCTTCAGAATTTCCCCTTGCTTTTTCATACAGTTATATATAATCTTTCCGTGTGTTTCGCTGACATGGAATTACTCCATTTGAGTTTGTGTGGCCTTTAGTTAGTAAAATTATATATACCTCTTGGAACACTGGATCTGTTGCCACCAGAGCTGGCAATTCCCCCCTCCCCCGTTTTTGTTTTGTGTTTTTGTGTGTGTTCCCCCCCCCCTTTTCTTTAAATATGTTTTTATTGATTTTTAGAGAGAGAGAGAGAGAGAGAGAAACGTCAGTGTGAGAACATAACATCGAGATAGGCCACACACATCCCAACAGGGGATTGAACCCTGACAGGGAATCAAACCCTGACTGGGAATCCAACTGGCTTCCTTTCAGTTCACAGGACAACACTCAACCAACTGAGCTACATCGGCCAGGGCTAGTACTCCCTTTTTAACAACTTGCCTAAAAGAAGAGAAAATTGCTTTTGGAGTATTGAAGAAACAAATATTAGAAGAATTTTACAAAAAATTGCTTCTGGCCCAGCAGGTGTGGGTCAGTGGTTGAGCATTGACCCATGAACCACGGGTCAGGGCACTTGCCTGGGTTGCCTGCTCGATCCCCAGTAGGGGGCAGCAGGAGGCAGCCTGTCGATGTTTCTCTCTCGATATTTATATCTCTGTCTTCCTTCCTCTAAAAAATCACTAAAAACATTTTTTTAAAGAGAAATATGTTTTTTAAATAAAATTGCCAAAACCGGTTTGGCTCAGTGGATAGAGCGGCGGCCTGCGGACTGAAAGGTCCCAGGTTCGATTCCGATCAAGGGCATGTACCTTGGTTGCGGGCACATCCCCGGTAGGGGGTGTGCAGGAGGCAGCTGGTCGATGTTTCTCTCTCATCGATGTTTCTATCTTTCTATCCCTCTCCCTTCCTCTCTGTAAAAAAATCAATAAAATATATATTTTTTAAAAAATAAATAAAATTGATCAATATAAAACATATTTAAGAAATTAACACTATTTTTTAATGTTAGGAACATGAATTTGAAAGAAACTTCACATATTTAATCATTTTAGGAAAACAGTATGTTTGAGTTAATGCTTATGGATTGGATTGAGAAGACTAGACATTCATGTACTGTGATTAGGAATGGGCTCTGGAATAAACTGCTTGGGTTCAAATTCTGTTTGTACCACTTGCTAGCTGCATGACTTTGGTACTTGTCTTCTCTAAACTTCAATTTTCTCATATGTTAAATGGCAGTAGTAATAGTATAAATCTCATAAGATTGTGGAGAGAATTAAATGGTATAAAACATATAGAGCTTAGAATGAGTCATTCATCAGTTGTGTGCCTCATGCACCCTGACCAGGAATCGAGCCTGCAACCTAGGTGTGTGCCAGGTTGGTGTGTGGGACAACGCTCCAATCAACTGAGTCCTGTAGTGGAATTTGGACACAAAAAATGCTTGAGCAGTGGGTTGCCTGATCTTATCTCTTAACTGTTCAATATGTTTCTGCCAAAGTATTTCCCCTCATGAGTAAGCTGTTTTATTGAAACATCCTCGGCATGGCCTGAATGCGCTGAGTCGCTTATTTTCTCCATGCTTTTGCTGCATGTGACCTAGTTTGAGCTATCTCTTTGTGTATGCTTCTCATGTGATCCTAACCCACTCAGAGATGCCATTGGTGTATGTTGCAATTTTCAGCTCTTGTCGGATTAAGGTATTGGTGAAAAAAAATGCCATTTCCAAAATTTGATCTCTTTGGTAGAACCGAAGGCAGTTGTCAGTAGTAAGTTTTGAAAAACTTAAAAATATGGTGATGCACATTTCTTTATTTTCCTTTCTCAGGTATAAGAACATTCCACAGATGTCCTTTGATGACACGGACAGGGAGCCAGATCAGACCTTTAGTTTGAACCGGGATCTTACAGGAGAATTAGAATATGCTACAAAGTAAGCACTGGGCCCATCTTCCATTCTCTGTGGCTTCTTTTCTTTTTGAATTTTAAGCTTTATTTATTTTTTAAATTGAACTTGTTAAAGCGACATTGGTTAATAAAATTATATAGGTTTCAGGTGTTCTGTGGCTTCTGCGGACCAGCAGGCGCTCCCTCATTTACAATGAGCATATGTGCATTAGTGCTTGCTGGGCTTGCAATTTAGTTTTGGCCCATCTCCTGCTCGCTTAGCATCAGAAACAGGTTAAAACAGTGGAGGAGATTTGATCCTTGGCTTGGTCAATTTTTGGCAGAGATTCGATGCAAGCCACAGATTTGTTAACTTGTAAGCAATTGGCAGATCTGAATGAGCTCCTAGGATGGCCTTAGGAAAGATGCTTTCAGAATTCCTCTGCACAGTTGGCTTATAACAGGTCAAGTTACATGTGACCACCTTATTTCTTATTTCCTAAGGGGAGGTCAACGCTGAACTCGCGTTATCATCTCTGCTTGGTCATACAGCATTTCTTAATCCTCCCTTTGAGGACAGGGCCAGTGTTGGCTCACTTTTCTATCCCTATTGCCTTAGACAGGATCTGGCAAATGCGAGGTAAATGTTCACGGAATTAATTGCTTGTCCAAAGGAGAAGAATGAGACATAAGACCCCAAGAATGTTCTGTGACATTTGCCTAGGTTTTACCACAAGTTAGAGCTGGGATTGTTGCTTTTAACATTGTAGTGAGATGCTAATTGAACTCTAATCTATGTCTTCTCTCCCCACTCCTTCATCCTCTAGAATATCTCGTTTTTCAAGTGTCTATCATCTCTCAATTCATATTTCAAAAAACTTTGGGGCAGATACCACAAAGGTCTTGTATATTGGCCTGAGAGGAGAATGGACTGAGGTAAGATGGGACAGGAAACGTTGCCCTCTCCATTATGTGTACATACGTATATATATCTTCATGATGTGGTAGTGAGAGCTTTAAGAAAAGGAAAAAGAGCAACTTGAGACATTGATTGCTCTCAGTCTGTTTATAATTTTTCTTGGTTTCATCACTTAAACTGCCTTTGTCATTTGAGAGGCTATATAGATAGGTATTTTTAAGAGGGTTGAAATAAAACAGTTGATATCAATTCAGTTTTTCAGTTTAAAATTGTTTCAGTATTATTTTTGTTCAACATTTTTAGTATATTATGTGCTGAACCAAGCATTCATTCAACATTTCTGAGAGTCTTTCTTATTCCAGGCAGCAGAGATAAGATGATAAAAAAGAGAGAGAAGGTCCTTTTCTCAGGGTGCCTCCAATATAGTGGGGGAATGAATCTTCTTAGTTATGGGGTGAATTATTGATAATGATCTTTGCAACCTTCTCAAGATAAAAGGTATCAGAACGGGGAAGAGATTAGATGATGACTTCTAGAAATGGACCTGAATAAGGACTACTGAACTGTGTCATCTGGAAAGTAGCCAGCTGACCTAGCATCTCAATTTTCTTGCAGTTTCGCCGACATGAGGTAACCATCTGCAATTATGAAGCATCGGCCAACCCAGCAGACCACAAGGTCCATCAGGTTACCCCACAGACACACTTCATTTCCTAGGGGCTGGCCAAGGCTCCCCAGAGGCTCTGTGTCAGTGAAGATGTGTGACAGCCTATTGGGAAGGACAAAGAGATGGGGCTCCAGAGAGAGTTGACTGCCACAGACTCTGCCAAGCTTTGTCTTTGGGGCTTACTGCAGAAACCTGGCCCATGGAAGACACCACACCACCGGGAGGGTTGTGTGGGTGCCCGGGGACAATCATGGTTCTCTAGGGCCCTGTAGGAATTGGGTCTTGGTTTGGTCAGTATCTGGCAGTCATGGATAATGCCTGCCTTTCCAGTCAGTGTGGCCATGGGATTTCAAGTGTCTTACTTTGTGGCAGGATTTTTGTGTGACTTTTTTTTTTTTTTTTTATGGCAACTATTCCTGGGTTGCAGTAAACTTTCTGAAGCCTCAGCATTGTGTTCGTATTAGCCATCAGGAAGGTCTCCAACTAGAAATACTTGTCCCTGCTTGCTCCTTCTCCCTGTCATCATTTAGCATTCTTGTCAAGTTGCTCAGCTTGGAGTTGTCTGTCATGCACTAGTGTGCCATGGTTATAGCTGGAAGAGCAGGACTCTCCTGATGATGCTTAATTAATAGCTTGAGGAGAAGGTCTTCTTTCCTACTGCCTAGGTAAGCAGTCTGGGGAGAGCATGGGCATCTCGTTTCTATGTTTGTGGGTATCTGGCCCAGGTAAGATGGGGCCTTAGGTAAGATTCCCCTCGGGACATCCTCACTGTTTATTAGCTTCTAGCTAGTGTTGTAAGGCAAGTGCCAGAATTTGGAGATCTCAGTTCTTGTCATGGCTTTTTATTCACTGTGACTAATAAGCTTCCTAATAAATCCTTGCCAAACTTCTTGCTTGTGTATTCTTTTGAGTTCTTGGTAATACTGATGAAACTTTTACTCTACTGGGAACTGTATATAACTTTGAAGTTTGTTGTTTTGGACCAAGTAGATAAAAATGCTACAGTTATATCAAGACTAGATCAGTTTTTCCAGGAAAGGTTGAGCTTAATTTTGTACAGTAGACTAAAAACACTCCTGTACCCACCGACCCACTCAATATTTTGTAAAGAGGAAGATGAGGTTAACCTTTATTCCATTTCTCATGAAAGAAAACTGTATAAATGAGGGAGACCAGCTTCTGGAGTTCAGAAGAAATGAGGGCGAGGAAAGTAAGTGAGCAGCACCTACAGTCCCAAGGTGGACCCAAGACTTTGGACTTAAAATTTGAAACTCAGGAGAGAATTGAAGTTATCTACAAAGAGGATTTCGAATGGTCAGTATTCTCTCACTTGCAGAAAATAGAAACAATTGCTCATGGGAATTAGTATTGAATCTGATCCATTCCTCTAGGGCAGGGTTAGAGAATCTTTTTTTCTGCCAAGGGCTATTTGGATATTGCAATCATTCATGGGCCATACAAAGTTATCAACTTAAAAATTAGCCTGCTATATTTGGTCAAACAATTAACTCGCTCTAATGCCTTGGCAGGGCCAGATTAAATGATTTCTCAGGCCTTACACAGCCCGCATGCCAGACATTCCCCACCCCTGCTCTAGGGCTTTGGCCCACACTATGAGGATATACCCACTGTTTACCCAGGCCATCGAATGTAAAGCCTGCCACCACTAAACTCTGTCGAGCCTCAACATTTCTAAAATACCGCCTGAAACCAACCAGAAGAAAATGCAGTTATTGATGAACTAAGGGTCCTACTCCTCAGTTGTATCATTTTGGAGATAAAGGACTGCTTTAATTTGGAGTATGGAGAAACAACATGAGAAGTCTTGGGACAGGATAGCCCTTCATTAATCCACTAATTAAAGCACAATCACAGGCAGCCTCTGGGACTTGGCCTCTGAATTTGAGATTTCACTCTGAAGAATTTGCTCAAAGTGCCACAGTGTCTCAGGAGATTAGGAGTGCGGAAGGAATTGTTCATAACATCCAGTAGGGATTCTGTCGAGGGTGGGAGTAGCTGTGTAGTCTTCATCCGCTCATCCCCTTTCTGGTCCTGGGTCTTTGGCTTGCTGTGGTCCTCTGGACCTGAAGCTTTCCTGCTCTGGGGAATCCTGGTATTTTAGGTTGTCTCTGTGACCTGTTGAGCACTTAGACCAAACTGCCTCTTACCCTGGGAGAAAATGCTTGGTTGAGCTTCCAAGTTTACTCTTTTGTTTTTTTCAGTTCCAAGAAAAAATAGTGTAGGTTTTGCTGAAAGAAGGAGTCCTGAGCTGCCGAGGGATGAGCACTACTCATTGTTTACAGGTGGCCACAAGTTCTCTCAGGGACATCCTTCAACTCAGTCTGCATCCCCTTCCAGCTTTTCCGTGGACCCTGATCCCCATTTCCACTTCACCAGTGCGGCAAGGAGCAAAGGGTGACTCATTGGTACCCAAAGGAAGCCCTTGTTGTCCTTAATAAGAGCTCGGTGATGGTGGTATTTGTGCCCTCTGCACGGCATGGCTTGCCCTGGGCAGAGCTAAGACAGCACTGCGCAGGCCCGTCCAGCTGTCCTGCTATGACCTGTGTCATTTTCCCAGGGTCGTTTTTAGAGTCATTAGGCCTCACACTGGTTTTATGATGTATTAAGCATTTCTCATTTGAGCCTGCCAGCAAAGCTGTGAAGTAGGCAGGGTGGTTATTATCACCATTTTACAGTCCAGAAAGCAGTGCAGAGTGTAATCCTGAGATTGCTGTTTACTTCCGCTCCCTGGGCCTCAGTTTCCTCATTTTAAAAATAAGACTGGAGGACTAGAAGGTCTCTCAGGATATTTAAGGATTCCACCCACGATCCTGGGCTAGGGCAGGAAAGCTTGTGGTGGACAGCCAAGACCATCCTGAGGGGTGGACCTGGGCGCGGCGCAGGGCGGCGGGGAAACTTCCTGCCCTGGTGCGGAACGCCTCCTTCCGGACAGCTTTCCTCCGGGGGGCGCCTGGTGGCGGCAGCAAAGGGGCGCCTCGGATACGCAGTCTGAATTCTTCAGGTGACTGCGGGCTGAGTGGCGGGGAGGGGCCCCAGGTATCAGCAGGGCAGCTCCCGTCTGGTGAAGGCCCGCCGCCCACTTCCGGGTTCCGTACCCCTGGCCAGGCTACTTCCGGTACCGCGATGGCCGGGTTCCCGGGACGCCAACGGAAGTTCCGGCGGGGGCGGTGGAGGGGGAAGAGTGTGTGTCTGTGCCGGAGAAAGAGGAGAACCGCCCGAGAGGTCTCCTAACCCCCAGGGAGTGAAGGTACCCAGTCCCGGACCAGCGGGCGGAGGAAGGGCGCTGCGGGGGGGTGGGGGGGGCGGGGGGAGTCGGGCCACACGGGGGTCCCGGTGAGTGGGGAGGAGGCGCCGCGGTTGTGAGATGGGGGTGGGGAGTAAGGTGCGGAGAGGCGCTGGCCAGGCTTGGGCACTTTGGGGATCCAGAGGGGTGAGAAGTGGGATCCGCGCGTGATGAGAGGGACTTAAGGTCGGAAGTGGAAGATCCCATTGTGAGGCGGGGGCTCCCCGCGGTCAAAGGTAAAGCGACCCTTTGTGGGCAGGAGCGGGTCCTGGGTCAGGGTAGAAAATGTCCCTGGAGGCCGGGGGCGACCCTCGTTCAGAACGGAAGTTCTCATTGTGGGGAGTGGGAAACCCTGCGTCGGGGTGGAAGTTTTTAGGGGAGGGAGGGAGACCCCAGGCCGGGGGTGGGGCACCATTCTGAGACCGGAGGACTCTGGGGTGAGAGGTGGAAGGAACCCCAGTTCAGGGTGAAAGGTGTGTTCCCTAGGGTGACGAGGTGAGGGACCCCACTGTGCAGAGGGCACTGAGTGGAGGGAGAGCTGGGCACCGCAGGGAAGGGCAGGCACTTGGGGGCAGGTAGCAGAAGCTTCTGGGGAGTTGGGAGGATGCTCAGGGTGAAGAGGAGCCAGCCTGACATTCTTTTGTGTGTCTGGGAGTCTCAGAGCGCGGTCAAGCTGGGGGACCCTTCTGGAGTCGGTGGGCAGCAGCGGCAGGTTGCCCCATTCAGGGGAGTGTGGGGCACCAGTTAGCGATGGGTGGTGGGCTGGAGTCTGTGTGCCTTGGGGGACATGGGCAGCCCCCAGGAGTTCTGGAAATGGCCAAGCCAGAAACTGCTGTGAAGGCTGGGTGGGGGCTGGATGGGAGGGAGGTTGGAGAGAATATGGGGGGTCCTGGGGCGTAGGGGCTGGAAGTTTATTTCCCTGGCATTTCCCTCCCTTCGTTTCCCAGTAGGGCTAGGAGTTGGGGAGGAAGGGACTCAGGGGCGCTAGAGGAGGGGACCATTGGAGAGCACTGAGAAGGCAGCTACGGGCTGAGGGCTGTTAGTGGGGGAAGGCTGCAGGGGAAATCCCTCCTCCCACAGCCCCCAAGCTCAGCCTTTGCCCATCTCTAGCAAGCTCAGGCTGTGTGGTGGCCAAAACCAGGGCACTAGAGGGGGCAACTCTGCTTCTCATCCCTAGAATGGAGGCAAACGTCCTACCTGCTCTACCCCAGGACTTCCCCGCCTTTCTGTGCGCTCAGGACAGAACCTTGGGTGCTGTGTGGGGCCGATGGCCTGAGTGGGCCCTGGGTTTGAGGCTCTGCCCTGTGTCAGGAGTCTGTCCGCTGCCGGAGCTTGCTCTTGACCGCTCCCCTGAATTTGCACAGGCCCCAGCCTGGAGCCCTGCAGTGTATGTGTGGTAACACCATGTCTGTGCCCCTGCTCACCGATGCTGCCACTGTGTCTGGAGCTGAGCGGGAAACGGCTGCGGTAAGGGTCCTCGCGCACCCACAGCAGCTCCCGGGCCAGCTGGGGAACTGGCTGGAGGGGGCGTGGGAAAATGGAGGTGGCAGTGATGAGAAGGGAGAAGCTTGGAGGTCGGGGGCTGGATAATAACCTGTTTGGCTGCTACCTTGGTTCCCCCAAGGGGGAGGGGGAGGAGTGGCCAGAAGTTGGACAGTAAGGAATGATAGCAAGATGATGACTACCCTCTGCCCATCTGTCCACTTCTGATCCTTTTCCAGGTTATCTTTTTACATGGACTTGGAGACACAGGGTGAGTGAGCTGGGGAGTGGGTGTGCCCAGGGGAGGTGGGGACGGTCCAGTTGGCAGGGCCAGAGCGGCCTGTGCCTCCCTCCCTTTCTCCGTCTCCACATCGGGGCCTTGTCTCCCCTCCCTCCCACAGGCACAGTTGGGCTGACGCCCTCTCCACCATCCGGCTCCCTCACGTCAAGTACATCTGTCCCCATGCGTGAGTGTCACCCTAGCAAGGGAGGGGCTGAGGGAGGAATCAGCTAGGAGGGCGATCCTGTGGTCCTGGGTCTGTTCTCTCCTGCCCGCGGCATCCTGGGGCCTGGGCAGGAAGTGCCATTTTCAGCCTTTACTCCTGTGGAGCCCCAGGAACGGAGTCCAGCCCCAGCCCTCAGCCCAAGGCCTCCTAGACCCGAGCTCTCCTAGAACCAGGACCCCCTGCTCCCCTTCCCCAAGTACTCACCCGCTGAGCTGGAGCCCCGGCAAGCTGAGCGCTGGGCTCTGCTTCTCCATCTCTACTGCTGATGCTTAACCACAGCTTCCAGCCCCACGTGGTGGCAGGTTGCCTGGCAACACCTTAAACACAGGCCCTGCCTGCTGGGAGGGGCCCCCAGGGGCTGCTCTGCCCTCTCCTGGGATCACGGCGATGGCTCTCTCATCCCTCTGGGGCATGACGGTCCTTCTTGTGTTCTCCCCAGGCCTCGGATCCCCGTGACACTCAACATGAAGATGGTGATGCCCTCCTGGTGAGTGTGGAGACGGGCAGCGGGAGCTGCGGGAGTTGTAGGGGGCTGGCTGGGGTCTTCCTGTAGCTGCCAATGCCTCTGCTTTCCCAGGTTTGACCTGATGGGGCTGAGTCCAGATGCCCCCGAGGACGAGGCTGGCATCAAGAAGGCAGCAGAGAACAGTAAGGCCCCGCCCCTCAGCATGCTCGCTCTCCCCCACCCCACCTCCAGGAAAGCGCTGGGCAGTGCCTCTGTCTGGTTCTTTCCTGGGGGCCCCTCCAGCAGCTTTCCTCACCCAGTCATGCCCCCTCCCCCAGTAAAGGCCTTGATTGAGCACGAGATGAAGAATGGGATCCCTGCCAATCGGATCGTCCTGGGAGGCTTTTCACAGGTGAGGGGAGAGGGGGTGGTGGGTAGTGGGTAGGTGAGTTGTGCCCTCATGACTTACTCTCTCCTTCCTTCAGGGTGGGGCCCTGTCCCTCTACACGGCCCTCACCTGCCCGCACCCTCTGGCTGGCATTGTGGCGCTGAGCTGTTGGCTGCCTCTGCACCGGGCCTTCCCCCAGGTGAGTGTCTCCATGCCCCCGTCCTGCCCTTTGCGGCTCCTGGGGGCATGGGAATTGTGCTGAAGCACTGAGTCCTGTCTGGCCCACAGGCAGCCAATGGCAATGCCAAGGACCTGGCCATCCTTCAGTGCCATGGGGAGCTGGACCCCATGGTTCCCGTACGGTTTGGGGCCCTGACAGCTGAGAAGCTCCGGACCGTTGTCACACCTGCCAGGGTCCAGTTCAAGACTTACCCAGGTGTCATGCACGGCTCCTGTCCTCAGGTCAGTGGTAAAGGGCCGCTTCCTGCTCCTACCCCTCTCCTTCCTCCCTCCCTCCACCCGGAGCCTCTGACAGTGCCCCTCCCCCCAGGAGATGGCGGCTGTGAAGGAGTTTCTGGAGAAGCTGTTGCCTCCTGTCTAACCAGAGTGGCTGGCCCCCAGCTCACAGGGGACCCAGCACGTGTGGCACCATCTTGGATCTGAGCCGGTCGAGCCCCGGTCCCCACCCTCCCTGACCCATCCTCTTCCCACGGGCCTCTGAGGCAGGCGGGCCCAGGCTAGCCAGGCCTCCTTCCTGGCTTTAGCCACCTGGCTTCTGCAGCAGGGGCTGGGCTGCTTTCTCCCCTTTTCCCGGAGGTGGGCCCCCTGGCAGCAGTATTGGAGGGGCTGTAGGCAGCGGGAGAAGGGGCCCAGCCGCTGACCCACTCACTCAGGACCTCACTCACTAGCCCCGCTTTGGGCCCCCTCCTGTGACCTCAGGGTTTGGCCCAAGGGGCCCTCCCAGGCCCCATCTACCCCTCCCAACTGATTTGCCCAGATAATCGTGCGTCTCTCCTGCCTCCACTCCAGCTGCTTCTCAATCATGAATGTGTCCATGGCCCCAAGCCCCTTGCTGCTGTGGGCTACTGGCCCGGGCAGGAATGTTGGCGAGGGGCAGAGTCCTTGGAGGGGGCCTTTCTTCAGCCCTTTCTGGTTTGGGGGCTGGGCCCTGCCTCCCCATTACCTTCCTCCCCCACAGGCCTGGAGCCTGCAGGGCTGGACTGAGGCTCACGGTCTCCCCCAGCTGTGTCACCCCATGTTGTCCCCACTCTAGGGCCAGGGGAGGTAGGGAGAAGTTGTGTCTCGTCTTCTGTCTCCATGTGGTTTCAGGTGTTTTTCTTGTTGTGTCCTGGATTCCGATAAAATTAAAGAAATTGCTTCAACTCTCAGGCCTGTCTGATTCTGTTCAAGTGGTAGGGAGAGACCGTGTGTGAGAAAACGCTCCAGTGTAAGAAAACTTTATTTTAAATACTTTGGAGAGTGCCTTCACGGCAGTATAAATTAGTGCCTGGGAGGAGGGTGTTAGTCTCACGACCCTGCCTCCCCCACTCGCTCTTGGTGGTCCCGATGGGTTCCCAGCCCCTGGGGAAGAGAAGAGTTAGAGACCATGGACTCCTCATCAACATCACCGGAGCCCTTGGCCTCATGCCTGTGGGCTGGGCGGGCCTGGCTGGGGTTTGAGGTAGGGCAGGCTCTGAGGCCCCCGGGGCCTGCCAGATGCTGGAGAGCAGCAGTTGTGTCTCTTCCTTTTCTGTCCGTGGTAGGAGGGTCTCAGGCCTGTGCGCCAAAGCCGGAAGGGTTCTGCTTCTGCCAGCGCCACAGGTCTTCACCTGTGATCGGGCGAGGCGTGTGGTCAGGTCCACAGTGGAATGCAGGGCCCCCACCCCCTCAGGTAGCCCAGTGTAGGCATCACCCAGGCCCAGTCGGCCCCTCCTAGGCCCGAGCTCGCTCCCACAGGGCGGGCTAGCACTCACACATCCTGTCTAGCCCTAAGGCTGCTGTCCAGCCCAGCTCCTGGAGGGCCAGGCTCGGGTTGGCGTAACAGGCAGCCACGTCACCTTCCCGCCGTGCCACCACCTTGTACGGGATCTGCAAGACAGGGGAGACAGTTGTAGCTTGGCCAAGCTAGCCCTGGCCTCACCCAGCCAGCTGCTGACCTCAAGAAATGGAGGTGCGGGGTGCAGGGCAGGATCTCTCTCGAAGGCACATAGCACTAAAGCAGTGCCCCTCGGGTAGGCTAGTGGGAGGGGCCAGGCCTACCACGGAGAGTCAGGTGGGACGGGGCAGGGCAGGTGGTCTACCTTCCTCCCGGAGGCCTTCTCCATGGCCTGGACCATCTGCAGCACCGAATAGCCTGTGCCCGTTCCCAGGTTGTAGATCTGCCCAGGAGAGAATAGTGTGTGGAGGGGGCGGGACTAACCACCGCCCTGTCCCCATTGCCCAGGACTCCACCTCGCTCCCCTCCCTCCCGTCGTCTTTCTCCCTACCCGGCAGCCACACTGATCCTTCAGTTTCCTCAGGGCTGCGATGTGGCCCTTGGCCAGATCCACTACGTGGATGTAGTCCCGGACGCCTGCAGAGGAGGTGGGGGGGCGGTTCAGTACAGTCTATCCCACTTCAGTCTCCCTCTTGGCTCCCACCTGAATCCTCCTGATCCTGGCTCACCTGTGCCATCCTCTGTGTCATAGTCGTTGCCAAAGACATTCAGTGCCTCCCGTCGCCCAATGGCCACCTGGGGTGGAGGTCAGGTCAGCTCTTCCCTCAACACCAGTTGCACCCCTCACTCTAGGGGTTGAGGAAATGCTCCCCCCGCCCTTCTCCCTTACCTGGGAGACATAGGGCATGAGGTTGTTGGGGATGCCCTGGGGGTCTTCACCAATGCAGCCCGAGGCGTGGGCGCCCGTGGGGTTGAAATATCGCAGCAGCACTGCATTCCAGGTCTGCGGGACACGGGTCAGATGATGGGGAGTGAGGGTACAGGCTGTGTCCCAGCTCAATGCAGAGGCCTTTACCTCTGATGTCCCCCTGTGCCTATTCTCTGTCCCTGGAAAGGAGCAGGGGGATCGGCCCTCCCCAGGTGCTGTGATCTAGCGCAGTCACTGCCGCTTCCCGAGCTCTAGCGTCCTCCTGGGTGGGCGGTGCTTAGAATCCCATCTGTAGGCTCACAGTAGGCTCATGGGGGCAGAGCCAGGGCTGGGTCCAGGGGATCCCTCACCTTGTCTGCCTGGCACAGGTCCCGGATCATTTCCTCGATGAAGTACTTGGACTTGCCGTAGGGGTTAGTACAGCCACCCGTGGGGTGGGCCTCGTCCAGGGGCAGGTACTGGGGGTTCCCATACACGGTAGCCGAGCTGCTGAATACCAGGTTCTTCACCCCGTGCGCTCTCATAATCTGGCCGTGGGGGGGAGGTATCAGTTATTCCCAGCCCCCATACTCCTTCACAGGTGGGTGGGGCTGAGGTATGGGCACTCCCATGTACAGATGGGGAGACTGAGGCAGAGAGGTAAAGAAAGACGTGTCCAAGATGGTACAGGTTTGGGCCCTGCCTGACTCTACCCCCCTTACCCACTGTTTGGCACTGCCCACCAGGCCCTCCCAGTGTCTGTCCTTGCCCCATGTCTCACCTCCAAAAGTTGGATGGTTCCTGTCAAGTTAACTCTGTAATAATCCAGAGGCTTCTGCACTGACTCGCCCACGGCCTTGAGCCCCGCAAAGTGGATGACCGCCGTAAAGCTGTGCTGCAGGGACAAGCAGGGTCAGAGCTGCTTTAAAAGACCCGGCCCTCAGCAGTGCCCCTGCCTAACTTCCAAGCCCCCCACCTTTTTGAAGAGACGCTCCAGGGCTGCCTGGTCCAAGATGTCCATCTCCTCAAACTCCAAAGAGCGGCCTGTCAGCCCCTGAACCCGCCGCAGGCTCTCAGGCATGGACCCGCCTCCTGGTTGAGCACACACAGGCCATCAAAATCAGAGATGGGGTCCTGGAGACTAGCCAGACACACACCCCTTGGAGGTGGTACCCAGGGTTTTCCTTCCGTCCCCCCCAGAAGCCCAGCCCCCACCCCACACTCACCGCGGATGGCATTATGGAAGTTGTCGATGACCACAGGGGAGTAGCCCGCCTCCAGCAGCTCCAGCACCGTGTGGCTGCCGATGTAGCCAGCCCCGCCGGTTACCAGCACCTTTTCTGCCATTGCACCTGGACCAGAACACAGAGCCTCAGAGGTGGCTGAGGCTGGGCACTCAGCTCCTTCCAACTGGAGTCTGGCCTCAGAGGGAGGCAGTAGTGCGTCCTAGTTAATAGGGTGGCTCTGGTGTCAGGTCTGGGTACCATCATGTTCTGGCCTTAGGCCTTGGAGATCCCTTATGTGTAATCTGGCTCCTGGGCCCTCGCTGTACACAGCCCCCCGACTTACTCCCTCAGGGGTCAGCTGGGAGGAAGCAGGAAATTACCAGGTGGTTTCAGGGTGGGGTCCTCTGCCAGGCAGGCCGAGCCCAGCTCTGGGGCTGCAGCACTGCTGTCCTGGCATTGGCCCCACCCCACCCCAGGCCAGCCAGGGCCAGCTGGATCATTGGGGTTTGGAGCTAAGGATCCCGCCCAACTCTAGTCCTCACTGAGCTGGCCGGTGTAGACGTGGCCTTGGCATCCACTCCCCTGCAAGGTGTGCACCCCGCCCTGAACAAACAGCACAGAGGGGATGGAGGGAGAAGGAAGCTCCAGACACTGAGGCCTTTCATTGGGGAGGCCTGGCCCGCAGCCGCCTCCTGCCAGGCTGCCTCCAATGCCTCCTGGGCTCATCCAGCTCCAAGCAACTTGGCTAAGCGACCTCGCTGTACCGGGCGCATTTTTGCATTATTTTCCTGAATTCTCCCAGCATCCTGATGAGGCAGATATTATCACTGGCACTTTACAGACAGGGATAGTAAAGTCAGGGAGATGAAGTAATTTGCCTGCGGTGACACAGTTTGTGGTAGCTGAGCTAGAATCCGGATCTCCAGGCTCCCAAGCCAGCCCCTCGCCCAAGCATTTAGCCCTTTACCCCACTGCTTCCCGCTGGACTCTGCCCTGGATGCCGAAACCTCCCCACCCCCACGCCACCGAGGTCCATGCACTGTGCGGATCCCCAGAAAGTTGTCTCCCTGGGAAGTAGAAAGGTTGGTGAAGCGGTCAACCCGTGCCGGCCGGCGGGGCGACCCAGCTCAGCTATCGCGTCCTTGGCTTCCCCAGTCTGCATCAGGGATGGGAGGGGGCGCTGGGTCTCCGGCAGGAATCTGGGTCCCGGCTAGGAGCCGGCCGCGCCAGGAGTCCCCAGGCTGGGAATGAATGACCCCTGGCCACCCCAGCCACGGCAGCGGGAGCTGGGCGCCACGGGGGCGAGCCCTGGCGGTACAGCCCGGCCCCCGAAACTCTCCCTCGCTCCCCGCGGACCACCGGCCCCTCGCGAGTCCGCCCATTCGGCCCCACACTCCCTTCCCGAACCTGCCTCGGACCGCGCGTCCCGCGCTGCCTCCAGCGGTGCCACCTCCCGCACCTCGGTCCCTTTAAGGGCCCACAGCCCACCTAGCCCCGCCTCCTCCACGCCCTCAGCGAACGTGTCAATCGGAAACCAAACTACGGGGCGCCGGGAGGACCAAGGAGCTGCGGTTGTGCGCCGCGCGCTCCCACGGAGGCCAGCAGTGGGCGGCGCAGCCCGCGCGGGAGCGGCTGGTGGAGGGGGGGCGTGCGGCCGGACCCGGGCCCGGGAGCCGAGCGGCGGAGGTCCGCCCCGTGGTGGGTGCCCGGGTCCCGCGCCAGGCGCGAGCGCTCGTTTCGCCTGGGAGCGGCGAGGGCAGCGCGCCGGGAGAGGAGGCTTGTGGGAGCCACAGGCCGGAGCGGGGCCGACCAGCCCCTCCTGGCTCCCCCGCAGGTGCTCCAACCTTTTGCATCTGCCAAGCCCTTTCTTCCGTTGTGTGAAGACACAGCGCGTGGAACCAAGGCGAGAAGGGGCGGCGCCGACCGAAGGGAATGGTGCACGTCGCCCAGAGGCCCGGGTGCTGGGAAGTCTAGTTCGAAACCCACTAAACTGGAGGGACCTCTGAACCTGAAGTAGGGGTTCCGCGCCGATTGCGCTCAGCTGCTAGTTCAGCCTTCACACAAACTAGTCCCCCAGCTGCTGGGAACGGTCCGTCTGCACCTGCCTCCCACAGTGGGTTAAAAAGTGGTTGTTTCTGTTTAAGATGAAGGTAGGGCTAGGGAATGATGTGTATGAAGGCGTGACATACTGAGTGATGAAACCCGAGCAAAGAAATAAATGCACAAGTAGGAACGAAGGTACCCAGACTTGCTCTAGCCCAGACCCAGAGGAGCACCCGGCCACCGCTGCCTGGGGGAGCTTGTGCAACAGCCCTGGTCAGAGCCAAGAGTAAGCCCAAACCACCGATTTCCAGTCACTGCTTCTGAGGCTCAGGTGGAGAAACGGAGAAAAATCCAAAGATTAGTCTGCGTTTTCCTCTCAGAGTGAGAATAAAGATGTTTTATTCCTCTGCTCTCATATATACACACATCTGCAGAGTCCTGGAATGGTTCCATGTCATTAAACCTTTAATTACAGAGCTGTTTTCAAAAATCATGTTCAGAGTGGAGATTTTTTTCAGAGGTGCTAAGTTGGCAGCCCTCAGCCCTCCAGCAAACGCCCTCTGCCAGCTCAGGGAAAAACCGTCCATGCCTTTTGTCCTACAAAGTCAGAGAGCAATGGCGCCAAGGCCATGGCAGGGTTGCGCTGTGTAGCCACCTGGCAGATGTCACCCAGAGGTAAGACTTGAGGATCAACCCAAGCCAGGGAATTGGGTCCCCAAGTGCCCTCAACTCCTGGGTCCAAGGTGAAGGGAGGCCTCTTACCCCCAAAGCCTCTCGGTCATACTTAGGTGTCCTGGGGGTGAGGAGCCTGTTCCTGTTCATGTCACTCCCATTTCCGTGTGTCCATCAGTGAATCCTCCGACGTGCCCCTATTCCCACAGTCCCTGGAGCTTCAGGTGGGCAAGGGGCTCACAGCTTACACGTAGCCTGAGCCACTTTGGAGCTGGTTTTTCTGTTAAGGGCTTGACAGATAAAGGTCCCAGCTTCCAGGAGCTTCTGGAAGTTCACACCCTTTGAGAAACAAGTTGGAAGATGCAGTAAGTCATGACATGCCCTCAACACCCAGGGAAACATCAGATTGGACAGACAACTGTGACACTAACAAAGAAAAGGTGGCCCTGGCCGGTGTGGCCCGGTTGGGTGGAGCATCCCTCTGTACACCACAAGGTGGTGGTTTCATTCCCGGTCAGGGCGCATACCCGGGCTGCAGGTTCGATCCCCGGTTGGAGGCAACCGATCAATGTTTCTCACATTGGTGTTTCTCTCTCTCTTCCTCCCTAAAAAAAAATAAAAAAATTTTTTAATGAAAAGAAAAAGTGAAGGTGCAGACAGACAGGCTCTTGTTCCTCTGATGATGGACACCAGCAAGCTGCCTGAGGTCATGTCCTTCTGGCATCGGGCCCCCTCTGTGTCCCCTTGTTTAGGATGCCTCAATCTGCCAGGCCACCACCGGAATAGGAATCTCTGTCGTCAGTCTTCCATCTCCAGGGCCTAGCACAGGGCCTGGCCCACAGTGGTCAAAAAGTACCTATTGGAGCAATGAACTGTGAGGCAGAGAGTGAAAACACCTACTGAAGGGGCCACTCCAGAAAACCTGTTCATACAATAGCTCCTACTGACTGAGGTGTACTGTGTGCTCAGTTCTGGGCTAAGCAGTCTACGTTTTCTCAGTTAATCTTCATAACGGCCCTACAGGATAGGTGCTGTTATCATTCCCATTTCTTAGGCCCAGAGAGGTGAAGTAATGTGTCAGGTCACACAGCCTGTGAGTGGCAGGACAAGGTTTTAAACCCAGGTCCGTCTGATCCCCAAGCACGGCTGCTGCGCTTCCAACCCGCACTGGCTGCCCTTACCGACCCTGACAGAGCCCTGGGGCTGTCTAATTCTACAGAGAACAAAACAAAGGTCTAAGACCACTGACGCAGTTCAGGTCACACACCTGACCCCTTTGGGGGGCTCTTTCCTTACACCCCGGTGCCTCCTTAAACTAAACTGTCAAACTCACACTGAGAGCCTGGCCTTCTCCGGGCCTGGATCACCCACACTCTGCTATCTCAAAAGTACACAATAATCCCCTGGCTCCCTTCCCTTCTTAACTGCTCCTCCTTCCCTCCTCCACTGACCCCCCAAAAAACAGTAACTACACAAGCCCATCAGCTTCTGTCCTCTGGTTAGTTCAGGGCTGTGGCCACAGGGGCGGACAAGCTTACCGTGTGAATGCCCAAGCCCTCCAGCATGTAGACCAGGTCCTCGGTGGCCAAGTTCCCCGATGCCCCCTGTGCATAGGGACAGCCTCCAAGTCCTGCCACAGAAGAGTCCACGACACTCACTCCCATCTGGAAACAAGAGGGTGGGGGCACAGGGCTGTCACTGTGGGGGCCAAAGCCGACAAAGCTGGTCCTTATAAACCTCCCAACTGCTGCTGCCTGCAATTCCATCGCAAGTTATTCGTCCCTTTGGTTTATGATTCTGTTAAAGTGAAAATCCCACTGAAAAGGAGTGTTTCTCTCTTTAGCTCCAGGCCAGTGAGTCTTTTTGGTGCTTTCTCTTGTTTCGGTCAGACACTGAGGCCTTTCACTGGGGAGGCCTGGCCTCTGCCAGGAACATCCCCACTCAGTTCCTGCAACGGTTTCAAGGTTCCGTCTTACCCTTAAGGTCTCAGCCTACAAGTCACTTCCTCAGAGAGGCCCTTCCTGATCACGGACCTAAAGTCACCGCCTCCCACTGAAGGGATTTCGGGTCCCTGTGGTTTACTGTGATTCGTTTATGCACCCTCCCTCACAAGGCTGCTCTCCAACCCCGGGACCCAGGCCATTTCCCCAGGTCAGTCATTTCCTACTCCCCGAGATGACTGTTCCCTTTCTCCTCCTTAGGCTTCTAACAGACCCTAACAACCTTGACAACCACAGCTCTGAGAAAACAGACCCAGGAAGTAACAGAATCGCCTGAGGCATGAGCCTCTCCTAAAGACAACAGCAAGGTGGTCAGACACTGAGAACGTTCCTTCTAACGGGCAGCCAGGCCATGGGCCCCTCATACAGGACCAGCCCACAGGAAGCAAGCCTCAAGGGAAACCCCATCTGAAGTTCCGCTCCGGCCTCGGGAAAGCAGCCTTAAGGCTCCCCCTCTGACCTCTGCCTACCTCTCTGCTGCCTGCTGCTCCCACAGAGGCTCGCACACTCAAACCCACATGCCATCCAGGACCAGGGCACAGCAGTCCTCCCCGGACCCTCCCTCAGTCTTACAACGCAGCGCTGCCAAGCCGCCTCTGCTCCCCTTGTTCAGCTGCTGAACTTCTTCAGGTCCTTCAGGCCTCACTCAGGCCTCTTCCGGCAAATCCTCTCTGACCTCCCAGCTGGGGCGGGGACCTTCCTCAGCCCGTGCCTCCTTCGGGCATTTGTCCTAATGCATCAGGGTTATCCCCCAACTCCCGCGCTGTCGCCCCTCACACACAGACGTAAGAATTTCTGGCTCAGGGTCACATGTCTATGTCCATCATGGTGAGCCCAGGGCCTGCCATGCAGGTACCAGCATCCAGCACAGTGAAGGCTCGCACAGACGACACACAGCTGTCCTGCCGCCACGTCCTTTGAGAAGGGACCCATGCCTTTCTCCTGGGACATGCCTGGATTACCTGCAGGGCCATCAGGGTGTTGGCCAGGGCCTGGCCATAGGTGTCATGACAATGGACAGCCAGGGCAGCCACGGGCACCTCGTGCATGACGGCCGACAGCATATCCTTCATGATCCCGGGCGTGCCCACGCCGATGGTGTCCCCCAGGGAGATCTCATAGCAGCCCATGGAGTACATCTTCTTGCTGACCTGGGACGACAAACAGGCAGTGGGAGGACATCAGCTTCCCCAAGCCCAGGGTCCCGGGCTCCGAAACAGGGGTCCTCGGCCTGTCCAGAACACCTCCACGTCTGAGCACTAACCCAACCGGGCCACAGGCCCCTTACCACTTTGAGTGGAAGGATATGCCTCATTCTTCTCGTCAGGACGCCGGGACGTCAGGGGCAGGCTCTGGGCTCCGACCCCTGTGCTTTCCCCGCACCCGGGTCTCAAACTCCAGTCCTTCCCTGACCCCCTTCACACACTGTGGCAGACCCAGCCCTGGAATCAGTAACTGACCCCTTCTTGTAGTCTGATCCTTGGTGGGGAGATCTGTGAAATCATGGGTCAGAGGTGCCCGCTTTGTATTTTAACAGAAGTACATAACTACTTAAATGTTTAGAAGCCCATTTACAAAGCCCTAAAATCACTGCAAAACCAGAGCAGTGTGAGCCCGGCCCAAGGAGATGCTTCCCTGCACCGTGCTGCTGAGAAGGTGGAGGAAGGATGTGGCGGGGCCCGCACTCAACAATGGTCTGCGGCATAAAGGAAGTGGTGAGCGGAGTGACAGCAGCCCGCAGCCTGCGGGGCAGAGGGACGGCGGAAGGAGCGGCTCTGGAGTGAGAGACGCTGGAGTAAAGGCCCAGTTCTGCTGCTCACTAGCTGTGGGACCTTGGCCAGGGGCTTAACTTCCCCGAGCTTCAATTTCTGCTTCTGAAAACAGTGGCAAGCCTTTGAAGGGCTTGGTGACAACAGGGCTGAGCCATGGAGCAGAGCAGGCACTCTCAATCCCAGGTGCCACTGCTACCATTCCTCACTTTTGGGTGCCACATGGTTTTGGGGAAGAGCAAGCAGGCTTTGGAGGTAAACGAGATGGGGGTGGAGACCTGGTGGCACCACTGGCAACCTGCATGCAAGTTAGTCAGTCTCAACAGTAATAGTGAGTTTGCTGGGTGGGTTTGAGGACTAAATACCATGAGCTCTTGTGTCGCTCACGCGCAAACTCAGTTTCCACACTGTGTCCTCAGGGCTGACTTGGTTGCTGCTCAGAGGATGTGAAGTGGCCTCTGACCAAGACAGGGCACCGCAAGAACCCTGGGGCGGGGGTGGGAGCTGGGGAAGGAGCCTTTCCAAAAAGGATTATCACCTCAATTATCGCCTGTCCACTAACCAGACTGGAAACTCAATTGGAGGCATTTACTCCGCCCACCCGGAGGGCAGGAGTGTTAACAAGGAAGTCAGTGACCCATCAGGAAAGGGTGTCAAGAGGAACCTACACACTCAGGGGCAGGCAAGGAGGCCAACCTCCCCCCACCCCCCACCCTGACACTCACACACACCTCAGCTACTTTGGCCGGGGAGATCTTCCCTTCATAGGGACATCCAAGCACACAGGAGACGTACCTGTGGGAAGACAGGGGGATGGTGTCAATGCCCCCGGTTCTTTGGTCAGCAGGGCTGAGGCAGGGGGCGGTCTGACACATTCCTGGTTAGCCCGAAATCAAATCCCGAACCTGGGCAGGAGGCCAAGTGCCCGGAAAGGCGAATTCAACGATGTGGAGCCAGAACGAAGGTCGTGCTGCTTAGTGCCGGGAGGGGGCAGTGGAGAGCCACCGCAGGGAAGGGAGGGACTAACAGGCCTGTAGTCCAGGAAGCAGGGGTGGCATAGGTTCTGGGGAGGCAGCCTGAGACCAGCAGGGAGAAGGAGCTGGAGAGGGCACTATGAGCAAACCCCTGAGCCGGGCAGAGTGGGGTAAAGCAGAGCACGGGCCAGAGTGGCTGGGGCCCATACGCACAGGAGCGGACCAGGGACCCGTGAAACCAAAGGCAGCGATAAGAGCTGGGCTGGCCTGCTCTTGTGAGCTGCCAGACAATTCATTCACTCATTTATTCAGCTGATATTTACCGAGTTGCCCACTATGGGCCAGTTGCCCACTAGGGTAGCTCAGTGAGCAAGACTGACAAGGACCCCACCCTCACAGTGCTTATTTCAAATCCGGGAGATAGCTGATTAAAGGACAATCAAATGAGTCAATGAGATGATCTCAGAAAGTGACGTGCTATGAAGGAAAGGCCAGGGAAGGCGCCAGGAACCAACAGAAGAGGTCAACAGTGGCTGGGTGACTCGGGAAGACCTCTGTGAAGACAGGACGCTGCGGCTGGGAGACGGGGACGGCCACAGGGAGAGGGTGGGGGCACAGGGCAGGGAGGACCCAGTGCAGACGCCTGAGTTGGCAGAGCAGGCAGTTCAAGACACAGAACAAAGGAAGGAACAGCTGAGGCGCGGAGAGCAAGAGGCAAAGAAGTAGGACATGCAGAGCTGGGCATGGGCTTCACTGCAGGGTCCTGTTAACTACGGTGAGAAGTTTGGGTCTTCACCCTGACCTGTTTGGCTCAGTGGATAGAGCATCGGCCTGCAGACTCAAGGGTCCCAGGTTCAATTCCGGTCAAGGGCATGTACCTTGGTTGCGGGCACATACCCAGTAGGGAGTGTGCAGGAGGCAGCTGATCGATGTTTCTCTCTCATCGATGTTTCTAACTCTCTATCCCTCTCCCTTCCTCTCTGTAAAAAAAAAAAAAAGTAGTTTGGGTCTTGGATGGAGGCGGCTCCTGTTCCCTCCCACACCACTGGGCCTGGGGCTCCACTAAAACCTTTTAGAGTCTAGAAAACTATGCTGCATATTCAGAGGCATAACAAGTATTTCCTGGTTAAATAACTTCAGCCTCAAAGATCTCAGTATATGTTTCTTTCCTGTTTTTTTTAAAATTCTCACCAGAGGATATGTTTTTTACTGATTTTGGGGGAGAGAGAGAGAAAAAACCATGGATGTGAAAGAGAAACATTGATCAGTTGCCTCCCCTACACACCCTGAACCGGGATCGAACCCACAACCTGGATATGTGGCCTGACCGGAATCGAACCCACAATCTTTTGGTGTGTGGGACGACACGTCAACCAACTGAGCCGCTTGGCCAGGGCTCAGTATATTTTTCCATTTAAATTCTCCCCCTTATTTTCCAATCACTGCTGAGCAGGGACAAGTTAAGAGAGATACTGAGCAAAGAGAACAGGCTTGGGTGCAGGCAGACCTGACAAGCCCCTGATTCCCATCCATCCATCTGCCCATTGGTTCCTGAGCACCTACTGTGTGCTAGGCCTTGAGCTGGGAGAGGGGGCACATCTGGACGGAGAGAAATGTGGATTCGGTCTAGTGGGGTGGGAGGCAGGAGGCGATTTAACAAGTAGCCAAGTGCTCCGTTAGAGGATGTCTAAGGGACTATGGGAGCCCAGAGGAGGAGCACTAACTCCCGCTGGGGGACAGAGAAAGCTCCTCGGAGAAACTGGCATCCATGAGGGGACCCGAAGGGCGAACAGGAGTTAGTCCTGACAATTAGGATACAGGAGGAAGGGAGTGCTGAGTCTATGGAAAGTGTGTGTAAAGGCCCAGAGGCAAGAACAGGTGACAGATGGAAAGAAGTTCCAGCTGGGCTGGAGGGAGCAGCGAACAAGGAGGCTGCACGGAGCAGAGGCTGACTCACACAGGGTCTTGTGAGCCGAGTGGGAAAGTCTGGAGTTGGGAGTCACCGTAAGGTGTCTAACCAGGAAGTGATGTGGTCAGATGTGCATTTTTTTTTTAATCGAGGATGTATTTTTATTGATTTTTAGAGAGAGGGGGAAAGAGGGGGGAGAGGAGGGGAAAGATGTGAGAAACACTGATCAGTTGCCTCCCATATTCACCCAACTGGCAATCGAACCCAGCGCATGGGACAATGCTCCAGCCACCTGAGCCCCGACCAGGGCCAGACGTACACTTCTGAAAGCACTCTGGCTGCGATGTGGACAGCTGTGTGACCTTCCAGCAGACTCTCCATCCTTCCTGAGCCTGTCTCGTCACCTGTAAGTGGGGCCAGTCCCCTCCTTGCTGGCCAGCTGTGAAGTTACATGTGACGATTCCTGGCACTGCTGCTATTAAAGATGTGTCTTGGAGACTTAAGAGGCCGAGGGGACTCTTTGGGAACGTGTGAAGAGTTGGTGGTGTGGCCAGGAGTAAACTGACCTCCACAAAACGTGTCTAGTGTCCTGTCCTACTGGGTTTCCTCTGGTGAACTGACCCAAAGATCAGGTTTGGAGAAAGCGCTTGCTAGGATTTCTTCTGACCACATCTGCTCTGGGAAGGATGTCACGGGGTGGAGCTTAGGCTGTCTGCCCACAGGATGAGTTGTTGTGGGGGAGGGTCACTTGGGTCAGAGTCTGGTACTGGCCAGAATGGTACTGAGGAAAAGTCAGGCAGCACCGATGTGGTCTGACTCACCCCCGCACAGGGATGCCGGCTGCCTGAGCTGCCTTCAAGATTTGGTCAAACCGCTGCAAACTCTCATCTATGGAGCAGTTGATGTTCTTCTTGGTGAAAAGCTCAGAGGCAGCTCCGAAGATGCTCACTTCCTTGGCTCCAGCAGCCACCTGCCAACAGCCAGGGGAATTCCTTTTAGCGTTTTCCTCTTCAAGGAACCCCAGAGTGACAAAACCCTTGTCTTACCATGAATTTTATGATATATGAATGTTATGGATTGAATTTTGTCTCCCCAAAAAAGGTATATTGAAGTCCTAAACCCCAGTACCTCGACATGTGTTCTTATTTGGAAACAGGGTCATTGTAGAAATAATTTATTAAGATGAGGCCATATTGGTTCCTCTCTAATATGACTGGTGTCCTTATAAGACAGCGGCCATGTGAAGACAGAGAGACACGAGGGGAAGGCCAGTGAAGATGGAGGCAGAGATTGGAGCGATGCACCTACAAGCCAAGGATGCCAACGATTGCTGGTGGTCACCAGAAACTGAAGAGAGCATGGAACAGAGTCACCCCAGCGCCCTCAGAAGAAACCAACCCTGACACCTTGATTTCAGACTTGTAGCCTCCAGAACTGTGAGAGGATACATTTTTGTGGTTTTCAGTCACCTAGATTTTCGTATTTTGTTATGGCAAGCCTGGAGAATTAATACAGTGAGTTATCCTATATAATAAAAGCCTAATATGCTAAATGTCCAGTCATCCGTTCAACCATTATCAAAGCATAATATGCTAATGATATGCTAAGGATGCTCAACTGCTCGCTATGATGTGCACTGACCACCAGGGGGCAGATGCTCCAATGGTAGGTTAGCTTGCTGCTGGGGTCTGAATGAGTGAGAAGGGCTAGACACGCCCTGGAGCCCTCCTTCGGTCCCTCCCCAGCTGGCCAGCCTCCCACATCACTCCCTGGCCCCAATCGTGCACCCATGGGTCCCTCTCCCCGCCGAGTGCATGAATTTCATGCACCAGGCCTCTAATATCTCAATAAGAAAGAAACCTTGGTCTTCCCTCAGAGACCAACATTGCCCCTGCCCTCACCATTCTGGAAGTCAGTCACTCCTAAAAGAAGCTTTGCCTCAATTTGGAATCAATATCTCCAATGATGTTCTCATCTAAAGTTATAAGAAAGTTGGCAGATTCTAGCAACTACTGTTGAAGCTCTGTGGAGTGCTTGCTTACCTTTCTTGAAAGAGAAAATGGGTAAGAGCAACAAAACTACCATTGAGTAAGCACTTTTCTACCAGGCTCTTGCTAAGAAATTCATGTGCGTTTTCTCTTCTGAAATCTTCACAATGTTACCCTATCATGAAGCCTATTTTATAGGCGGAACCTGAGGCCTGTCAAGACCAGAGACCGGGAGTGGCAAGGCCAGGACTGCCTCAGTCTGTCTGACTGTGCTCATCCCCACTGGAGACAGCCCTCAGACAGATGTCCCAGGACAGGGACCGAGGCCCAGGGACAAGGCGGGACCAGTGCCATCAATCTCATTTCAGGGGCCCCCACCAACAAGCTTACCGCTGCCTGATAGCCTTTGAAATTTGGGGTCAGGACTGGGTAGTTGATGCCAGGAAACTTCTGGATGCCCTTCAGGACTTCGCTGTGGTCAGCCATCTGGAACCAGGAGACACGGCAGAGGCATCACCAAGGGCAGGCGGAGAGCTCAGGTACAAAAACCGTTTGTCACAAGATCTCTGTCCTCCAGGCCCTTGGAGAATGAGTCCTTCCGCAGAGCTGGGTCTCCCCAAGGCTTTTATCATTTGTGTGACTGCTGATGGGCCAGGAGGCCCCGGGGTGTGGGCAATAGCCCCAATTCCTCCACATGGCCAATACTGTCAGCTTTACATAGCCGTCACCGCAGTAACAACACTGCCAGCCGTGACTGAGAACACACGCCAAGCTGGGCACTGGGCTCAGCTCCTCTGTGTTATCACACTCAGCTGGAACAGGATTTCTTCCCCACAGACTGACTCTGTGAAGCAGGCAGAATCCACAGGCCAGGCCTAGAAATTCTAGATATCCAGGGCCAGAAGGGGTCACCTGTAGAGGGGATGGCCTTAGCAAGGTCACCAAGCAATTCGAGGGCAGAGTCCAGACTGAATCCAAGCCTCCTGCCTCCCAGGTTACAGACCTCTGAAAGCCAGAGACCAGGAAACCTACGTTCCTGACTTCCACTTCCTCTTCCAGGGCAAATGCAAGCCTTTCCATCCCTCACATCTGAACACCCCTCACTGAGGGCGGGGGCTCACCTGAGGAACCCACTTGGGAGACACAAAGCTGGTGGCTTCTATCACGGGGAGTCCTGCTTCAGAAAGCATGTCTATCATCCTGATTTTCACGGGAGTAGGGACGATACTCTGTAATGGAAAGACAAACACTAGAAGAGACAGCTCAGCAAAGTTGGGAAGCAAATGGCCTCAGAAAGCAGTGCCTGTTAGTTCAAAGTTTTTGCTACAGAAAACACTTGACTATCTCAACTTTTAAATACTAATATGAATTCACATGTAATCCTCACCAATAGATAGGGTACAAAGCGTCTTCAAATTCTACAGATAGCATTTTGCAGCTTATCTGAAAGGGAGTTAATACTTACATGGAAACCATATTTTTCTGCCATACAGGCTTTTTCTTAACTAAAAGTTTGTTAATTTATTGCCCCATCATAAACAAACTGAGAGCAATGTACCCTGGCCTGAAAGGGCAGAGATGGCTAACCTTATGGTTCTTAGGAGACGGGGCCCCCAAAGTATTACATCCTCCTTTTCCATCTCCCAAGTGGCACAGGATCTCATCCTCACATGGTCAGCCTACTGTCTCTCTCCCTCCCTCCCCCACCATGTCTAGTTGCTAAGCAGCTTCTATAGATCCTTCTTTCCAAATCTAATACCATTGTTCCACTATCCCATGTATATAATGGCCCGGTCTCACTCCACCAGTTCATCCCACAGGAATCATCCTAGAACACTTTCCACTGTCTCACTCTACCACTCAAAAGCCTTCCGTGGCTCCCTGGTACCTACAGGACCAGGTAAAAAATCCTAAGGATTTCAAGTCCCTCCATACCCTCCCCCACGATTTCTCTTGTACTGCTTTAATGTAATCTATTCCACAGGTAATTTTGAGAGCGCTTCATATTCCAGGGATTGTGCTAGGTGCTAGGCGGTGCTGCAATGAGCAGACAGACATGATTCTGCCCTCAGGGGACTTGTAGTTTTGTTTCTAGCACGTGCTCAACATTAAAATTAGGCTGGTCATACTTAAGAAAGCTTTCTTAATGCAAAAATAGTTAATACATGATTGTTTCAAAAACACATGCCAAAAAAAAAAAAAAGAAAACCACCCTTAATACCTTCCAGATATGTAACTTTCTAGATCTGTGAAGTCCAGTATGTTAGATACTAGCCGTACATGGTTATATAAATTTAAATGACATGAAGATAAAAATTCATGCTAGTCACATTTCAAGTGCTCAATAGCCACATGTGTTTGTCTAGTGGCTACCACATGGGACAGCTCAAGTCTGGAACATTTCTATCTTACGGGAAGTTCTACTGGACAGCACTACTCCAATTTTCTTCAGGTGGTAAGGAACATCCCCAAGGTTGAATCTTTGCATGTAGCCTTCATGACTTCCTTTGGATAAATCCTCCTACATGGAATTGCTGGATCTAAGGCATGCCCTCACCTTCACACCCCACCCCCCTGGGCCTTGAAATGGACCTGGGACTATCACACCTGTTGCATCACCATCGTAGACTGTTTAGCAGTCACAGGAGCCTGCCTGTTCTCCCCACCAAGCCCTAGGTTGGGCAGAGTGATCATGTCTTGCATGGATAGCTCTGTCAGTCCATCCCTGCTGCACCTACCCTACCACACAAACTCTCAACGCTCAAAAACAACTACTGCGGTTGATTTCCAACTTTACCTTTTCATTTTGTAGTCCATCTCGGGGACCAACTTCCACAATTTTCACCCGCTTTGGGAACGTACTCACAGATGAGGTGCTGACCTTTGGTTTAAAAGAATAAACAAAAATTAAAACAGGAACAGACTGTCACAATTCCCCAGGGGGTGCACACACGCTCACACACACAAGAGGAAGAGGCGATGTGACCACCCCCCCCCCCCCTTGGGAAGGAATGAAAGCACTTTGGCTTTTCCCACGGGGACTTAGGGGGCTTGCTGTGCAATATATTAGAGTGGTGTTTTACCACACTTTTTTGGGTAAATTTGTGAACTCATTATTTATTTATTAAAAAATATTTTAACTGGCTTTTATTTATTTTTTATTTTTTTCCCCACCCCCAAACACCTTTTTAACTGGCTTTTAGAAAGAGAGAGACATCGACTTGTTGCTCCAACTCATTCATGCATTGATTGATTCCTGTATGCGCCTGGATCCGCTCAGACGCCTCTAACCAACGGAGCCACCCCACCAGGGCTTGGAACTCATCTATAATAATAAAAGCGTAATATGCTAATTAGACTGGATGTCCGGACCGATGACCTTCCAGACAAATCCGGGGCTGCAAGGGAAGCTGGTGCAGGCAGCCAGGGGAAGGAAGGCCTACTTTTGCCCGAATTTCGAATTTCGTGCATCGGGCCTCTAGTTATTGTAATGCTTGAACAGATGTAAACACCTAACTTACACTCCTCTTCATTCCTTTCTCCCTGTGTGACTAACTGTGGATGTTGCATAATGAAACCAAATAAACACATGAAGTGTGGGGGGAAAATTCCCCAGTGGGGCAAATCTGAAGGGATGGATCCATCTTCACGAATACTGGGGCCAGAAGCAACACTGCTCACCATTTAACTCACCTTGGGTCTGTTCTAGAATTAAGAGCAGAAGGAATATTTCACTTAGAAACAGAAATAAACAAGAGCCGGGCTGGGCTCCCCGCGCAGGCCCATCCCCAACTTCCTGCGGTCCGGACAGTCCCCACTGCCTAACAGGTGAGCCTGTGGGCGCCGGGCGGGCGGGACGACCTCGCTTCTCCCACCCGGAAGCGGAGGGTATTGGTGACACTTCACTGAGCAAGAGCCCGAGAGTCCGCAGCGCAATTACAGGGAGGAAGGTGCCAGGGTCACGGGAAAGAGCCCTGAACAGGCCATTAGGACACCGGGCAAGTCGCCCCCCCCCTCCCACCTGGGCCTCAGTTTCCCTCATGACCCGCAAGGGATTTGGGGTACACAGGGTCTTAAAACTTCAAGGTCCACCTGACTCTGGCCCGAGGAGCTCTCTGGCTTCACTGCTCAGAACAGCCCACACGAGCCACGCCCCCGACCCGAGCGTCACGGTGCAGTGTGGCCGCCCGCCCCCGGGCGGGGCACTTACAGCCCTGACGGACGCCAAGCCCACCAGCCTCTGCCGCATCGAGCCCCTCATTGTCGCCATCATGGCTCAGCTGACCCGGCGGAGGCCCGGCCGAGGCCCACGTGACCACCCACCTCCAGGTGGGCGTGGCCCAGCAGTGACGCCGGCGCCCCACCCTGGCCCCGCCCCCAGCCCCTCCGCCTTTATTCCTCCGGGCCGGCTCTTCCCACCCGTTCCGGGGTGTTTTTAAGCTCCGTTTCTTTGCCAGGTGAAGTGAGACGCTAGGACTGTAAAGATGAACAAAAATTAGCCAAAGTTTCTGTCTTCATAGGTTTAGAGTCTGGAAGGTGTGGGAAGACAAGATACTAATAATGTCGATGGAAGAATGGGCAGTCTATAGAAAACTCTTAACCGTTTATTTGAGCCAAATTTTGAGGACATGTCAGGAAGCACAATCTCAATGGATTAAGTAAATGCTCTGAAGAATGGCAGTTTTTGAACTTTATACATTAGAATCAAAGAAGGAGCCGTAAGGAGGGTTATATGAAATCTATTGGTGGTAGATTAAGAAGGCACAAGAAACAAAACAAAAAAACTACCAAAAAGAAGGCAGAAGAAAGCAGAACAGGAGGAAATCCCTAGGACTGGATTAAAAGCAAAACAGAGAGACACTTCCTTTACATCGGTGGGTGCAGGACAGTTAATAATTAACATGCACAGTACACAGAGATGGTGTGTGGTCTCCTGCTCTGTAGTCTTGTGCTTTGGTGCCAGAAGTTGTGCCTCTGACATTTCCAAGTTACGTTATACTAGACACACAAAGACAATAAATATATAGGCTCAACGTACAAACTGACCTTTGTCAAGTAAGCTACAGGCCTGTGATGCGACTAACCACTATGACCCACTTTAGTTAGGAGTTTTTATGTTCAGACCATCCTGTATGGTTACTTGCAGTCACCAGTTTGTAAGGCCTGCCATGCGCCTCCTCCCTCCCCGAGGTGTCAGGTTTAGTACGTGGCCCTTTTTTTATTATATGATACTTGTATAATTACTACCTTTCTCAATAAGATGAAGCTTTGCTATTTGCCACACACTGTTTGAGTTCTTTGCATGTATTAACTTATTCGTCATTATCTTCAGAATTCAAACGCCGGTAGTTGACTCTAGAGCAGTGGTTCTCAACCTTCCTAATGCCTCGACCCTTTCATACAGTTCCTCATGTTGTAGTGACCCCCAACCATAAAATTATTTTCGTTGCTACATCATAGCTGTAATTTTGCTACTGTTATGAATCGTAATGTAAATATCTGATATGCAGGATGTCTTAGGCGACCCCTGTGAAAGGGTCGTTCGACCCCCAAAGGGCTCGCGACCCACAGGTTGAGAACCACTGCTCTAGAATGAGTTAGACATCCAGGTAAAAAGGATACAAGAAAAGCTTTCCAGCCCTAGCTGGTTTGGCTCAGCGGATAGAGCGTTGGCCTGCAGACTAAAGGGTCCTGGGTTCCATTCCGGTCAAGGACACATGCCCAGGTTGTGGGCTCAATCCCCAGTATGGGGCGTGCAGGAGGCAGCCAATCAATGATTCTCTCTCATCATTGATGTTTCTCTCTCTCCCCCCTCCCTTCCTCTCTGAAATCAATAAAAATATATATTTTTTAAAAAAGCTTTCCAGACAGAGAGCATAGCATATGCAAAGACATTGAATGCTTAGAGCAGTGTTTTTCAACATACATGTTGTGGTCATAATATCAACTAGTGGATACCAACTTGAAAAAAAAGTTGTGCATTGTATAAGTACTAAGTACTGCTTTGCAAAACTTTTGTTTGTTATTACATATGTCAAATAGGTTGCAATGTAAAATAAATTTCTTAATGTAGACAGTACTTAGAAGTTTTGGAAATATTGTTTTGGAAAAATGAAAATAAGGCCAGAACGATTGGAGAGCAGAGAGAGAGTAGGAAGGGGACTTCCTACTAAAATGAGAGAGACAAGCAGGCAGCACACCTCAAGGCTTTGGAGATTTATATCAATAACAGCGATCCTGCCCTGGCCGGATGACTCGGTGGTTGGAGCATCTTCTTGTACACCAAAAGGTTGCAGGTTTGATTCCTGATCAGGGCACATTCCTAGGTTTTGGGTTTGGTCCCCACATACAGGAAGCAATAGATCAATGTTTCTCTCCATATGGATGTTTCTCTCTCTCCCTTCCTCTCAAAAATAAATTTAAAAAAAATATCCTCAGGTGAGGATTAAAAAAAATAATAACAGCTATCCTAATAGCAATGCAATTGAAGGATTTTAAGCAGGAGATATAATCACAGTTGCATTTTGTAAATAGTAACTGTGGCTACTGAGTAGATCCCCAATGGGTGAGTGCACTACATGGCATTCTCAGGGGAGGCAGAGACGGCACTGTCCCTGCCTTCAAGGGGCTCAGATTTTAGCTAGGGAGAGAACAGAGATGATAAGAGTTCTGTACGATTCCGCAGCACTGACAATTTCCTCCATCATAAGAGTTAAAGCACTACCCACAGAATTTGCAAACCTGTAGCTTGAAACCAAAAAATACTAGCATGGAATTAAAGTAAATGACTTTCAAGACTCGTACACTGAAAACTACAAACCGCTCTCACATCCATGTTTCTCTCTCCCTCTCCCTTCCTCTTTCTAAAAATCAGTTTCAAAAGAATGGTACCAGAAGTGAAGAAGAGAAAACCAAAGAAATTACATTTTTTAAATAATATATTTTTATTGATTTCAGAGAGAAAGGGAGAGGGAGAGAAAGATAGAAACATCAATGATGAGAGAGATCATTGATTGGCTGCCTTCTGCACACCCCTACTGGGGATTGAGCTCGCAACCTGGGCATGTGCCCTTGACTAAAATCGAACCCAGGACTCTTCAGTCCACTGCTTTATCCCCTGAGCCAAACCAGCTAGGGCAGAAATTACATTTTTTGTTCTGCACTAAAGAGGAATGACTGGTCCTTTTAAAACACAGAAACATAAAGCTATAAGCAGTCCATATAGAAACTGAGGGAAGAAAACGATAACGTGTTTTTTGGTAGAAATCATTTGACATTAAAATGTATTTATTTGATTGTATTTTAAAAAGCAGCGCAGAATCACGTCCATTCTTCATAGTATCACCGTACAGACTGAATTTCAGAGCCCTTAGCTGGCTTTGGAAACTTCTGAAGAGCTATTGGTCCAGCATGCCTTTCTTTTCCCTCCAGGCTCGCCTGCTCTTTCAGGGGGTGCTGATGGCAGTGGATGCTAAATAAACAGCATGTGGTTGAGCTTGCCAAACCCTTTAAACCTCCCATAGCCAACAAGGTGAATTGGCTTATTCTTTATCCAAAGTCATTAAGCAAGCCGGTTCTCAAACAGAGAATGGAGGGAAGATTCCACTGTAGACAACGTCCAAAGTTAGGGAAGCATGAACTCAGGGACCTTTAACTGTTTAGTTCCTTCTTCTGCTGATGAGAGAGATGCCAGCAAGGTGGCTCAGATCTTTGACCCATTGACAGAGTAGTGCACTCAGTTCCTTTGATTAAAATATGTAGGAAAAGCCATCTCCGGGTAGAGAAGAGTAGGTTATTATGGGATGTAAGAAGAAAGTCAAAACTGAGCAGCCGGCAGTGCTGCTTTCCTCCTGAACTCCAACGATCACTCCACTCCCACCATCTTTATGGTCCAAGCAAACTCAACTGGAAGAGCAGAGGGTGGTACCTGGGGCAGATAAATGAGGAGACCTCCAGGTGGATTTGTGGACCACTTCAGATCTTTTTGGATTCCCAGCATCGTTACCTGAAGAAAGCAAAAGGCAATGGGAAAAACATTAATGCATTAATGAGTACAGAATACGGCCTGAACATGGTGGAAAACAACCAAGCTGGGCCCGGGAAGGGAAGATCGTCCAAAACAGCAGTCGCCAACCCTTCGGATCTCACGGACCAATGGTCCGCGGACCACCGGTTGGCGACCGTTGGTCTAAAAGGGGAATAAATATGGGAGAAACCTGGGGAAGGAAGGAGGAAGTAGAGAAGACCTGCCGGTTCCTTTTAAAAAAGTTACATCTCTGAAAGGACTAACTGAGGCCCCTTACCTGTGTAGCAGAGGTAGTTTTGGGGGATTTAAGGCTTAAGACTCCATTTTCTGGCCAGTTCAGGAAAATGGCATAAACAGCTGATGCTTTTGAGGTATACCTGGGAAAAAAGAAACATCATTATCAAAGACACCTGGCTTGTTACCCTGACACCTAAGGTTATTACACATAACCTTGTACATCCCCCTTCCTATGACCTACTAATCCCAAGGTCTGTGAGAAGAAAGCAGCCTCTTTCTGGTAATATCTTCTATTTTCACTCTCTATTGGGTTACAAGTTTTCTTTAAAATTTTAAAAATCTTACACCAGTTATTTCACACCGAGGCCTTCTGCCTTATCATTCAAATATTTTTTCAACTCTAAATCCACGTGAAAACACCAGAGGATATAACAAGGGCAAGATGAGCAATGAAGACAAATTTGTAATTCTGAGATTTCATGCTCAGAGAAGAGGATGAAAATCACTAAACGGAAGCTCATCTGAAACAGGGATGGCCATGTTTCCCCTTATCCAAGGACCTACGCTCTATGGTGTAACACTAGCAGATTTATGAACACATCATATATGCCTGGCACTCTGCTGGGAGCTAGTTATTTGATCAACTGCAAAATGGGGCGATGATTCTTCCTAGAGCTACTGTGAGGCATGCAGGAAGCATTTAATCCTCACAGTAGCTCTAGGAAGAATCATCGCCCCATTTTGCAGTTGATCAAATAACTAGATCCACAATTCCAAGCAGGAATCATGACTTCCGCATTTACTAGCTCTGTGATCCTAGGCAAGTTATATTACTGCTCTGGGCCCTCTTTCTCACTTGTAATATGGAGAGAATAACAGTGTCTGTCTGGTGGGCTTGTTGAGGGGATTAAATGGGTGGAAAGAATTTAGAATGGAGCCTTACACATTGTAGTTGCTACACAACTTTAGCTAGTACTATTTTTAATTAGACCAGGTAAAGTATCAAGTAAACTGATTAATGTATTTTGATGCTTTTTGCACTAAACCTATCCCCACCCCAACTAGTCAAAGATACCCTGGTGGCTTAAGCCATAAACTGGGGTACAAATGAATAGCGAAAGAACAGCTTGTGGGTTTCAAGGCGACATCCAGTGCGGCTTCTAACCTTGTGGACCAAGGAGATGCCAGGTCAGGATGGGCACAGTCCCGCTCCCACACACAACAGAAGCCAGGACTCACCATACAGATTCGTTCTTTTCCAGTTGTACCCGCCATGGCTTAGAGGCATAGATAGCCTCCCCACTGATGCTCAGCCACTTCCCAACAGCAAGCAGCCTTTCTTGGAAGATGGGAACAATCAGTCCATCTTTAGTTGGCCCAATGTTGAGAAGATAGTTTCCTCCCAAACTTACTGTCTGGACCAGTTCCTGGAAAGAGTGGAAACAATAAAATCCTACGTATGAATTCCCAGCCTGGCCGAATGCCTAGAACACACAGATATTAAGAGAAGAAAAAGAATCTAGGGCACCTTCTCTCCCTGCTTTGCGAGTGTCCTTTTCCCTTTTGAAAATACTATATATTTTTGTCACTATAAAAGTAAGACAGGATTCTATAAGAAAACGGAAAAATCCTGCTGCAAGATGGAGGAATATATTAACTTGAACTCCAGGGAGTGAACACGGGCACTGCCCTGGAGACTGCCCTTCCAGGTGCCACAGGCAGCGGGAAGGGTCCTGAGTCGGAAGCACAGAGGATGAGCAGGAGCGGAGAACAAAGCACTTGGCCATGAAGGGATCACATGGAGCCAGACAGAGAGAATATGGGGGTCAGAGGGAAGAGGTTTAGAGAGGGTGCTGTGGAGACTTTGGGGAGACTGAAGAGATCTGAAGAATTTCAGGACACTCTGTATGTGATGGGCTATATAAATGTATATGCTGCCCTGTCGGGAAAACATGCTATAAAGAGATACTATAGTCCTGCCTTATCCACCGTTTCGTGTTCCACGGTTTTAGTTACCTATGGTCAACCGCAGTCTGGACATATTAAATGGGAAAACTCCAGAAATAAACAATTCATAAAGTTTAAGCTACACTCCGTTCTGAGCACCTCACTCCATCTCATCCAGTAAGCATCGAGTCATTTCACATCATCACAAGAAGAGTACAATGTAGTCAGATATTTGGGGAAACCAAATTCTTTGGACATAACTTTCATTACAGGGTATTGCTCTACTTTATCATTAGTTATTGTTAATCTCTTACTGTGATTAATTTATAAATTAAACTTTATCATAGGTATGTATAGTATAGGAAAAACAGGGTTCGGTACTATCCTGGGTTTCAGGCATCCACTGGGGGTCTTAGAACATATCCCTGAGAATAAAACATTAGCCCATATAAAATTGATAAACATTTTAATGGTTAAGGACAACCCCCAAATCTACTTAACTATCCCGTTATGGTTGTAAGAAACTGAAACAACCATATGTCCAATTGAAGATAACCCTGGGAAGAACATGTCTGTACATAAAACTCTCTCCTGCAATTACAATGATTCCCTCAGGACAGACTGCTCTGAGTATGTCCCATAACCCAAAGGGTCTATCCACCTGCACGTTCATCCACGGTGCTGCCACCACCCTCAGTTAGAAGGTGGTTTGAGATGGCAGTTAAGAAATAGCTAACTCATGCCCCGCTGGCATGGCTCGGTGGTTGAGTGTCAACCTATGAACCAGGAGGTCATGGTTCAATTTCTGGTCAGGGCACATGCCTGGGTTGTGGGCTCAATCCCCAGTAGGGGGTGTGCAGGAGGCAGCCGATAAGTGATTCCCTCTCATCACTGATGTTTCTATCCCTCTCTCCCTTCTTCTCTAAAAAAAAAAGAAAAGAAAGAAAGAAAAAGAAAAAGAAAGAAAAGAAAGAAAGAGCTAACTCACAGGTGTCTTACCGAAATGATTTCCGATTCACTTGCCACGTCAGAGATGGACATGGTGCGACGGTAGCCCCAGGACCGCTTGTCTATGGAGGTGCACATCTCCCACTTGTGATTTGGCAAACTTGACGGCTGAAATTTATCTGCACAGTTGTAGTATCCTCCATGGTGACAGGAACAGTTAAAACCCCATCGGTCGTTTACCACTACCTCATCCTAAAGGAGGAAAGAGCACTGGGTCATCAAGGGTGAACCTCTCATCTTCCTTACATAACGCAGTGCGATAAATGAAGAATCTATTTGGAAGCCAAGAACAGACTTAGTCTAGAGCAGTCGTATTCAACTGGGGCCATATTGCCCCAAGAGGATTTTGGCAAAGCCTAGAGACATTCTGGGTTGTCACAACTGGGGTGGTACTACTGCCATCTAGAGGCCAGGATGGTGTTGGCAGCCAGGGATGGTGGTAAACTTTTTACAATATAAAGGACAGCCTCTTAGCAACAAAGAAATATTCAGCCCTAAAAGTCAACAGTGCAGAGGCTGAGAAGCCCTGGTCAAGCGATCTGTAACGTTAGAGATGGAAGAGCCGTTTTAAAGATCATCTTGTAAATCATTTATGTGTTCCTCCCACATCAATCTCTCTCTGTCTTTCCCTCTCTCTCCCACTTTCTCTAAAAATCAATGGAAAAATATCCTCGGGTGAAGATTAAAAAAAGAAAAGAATTAAAGAAGAAAAATAAAGTTTATGCTTCAAGGAAGGGGAAAAAAGAATTAAAGGAGAAATCCTTTTTTTAAAATATATTTTTATTGATTTCAGAGAGGAAGGAAGAGGGAAAGAGAGACAGAAACATCAATGATGAGAGAGAATCATTGATTGGCTGCTTTAAAGTAGAAACCTTTAACATCCATTACGTCCCTGGATCCCTAGCACCCCCATGGTGATGTTTTTATTACTCCAGATCTTGTCTCCTTATACTGTCTTCTATCACAACAGATAAATAAGACAGAAGTCCTATAATCACATACCTTAACTGGGCTGTCATTGTAGAGCCAGGAAAGAAAATCTGTGGAGTTCCAGTAAGTATCAGGACTTTCCCAGTCTCCATCGGACCAAATCAAGTCAGGTTTATACCTGAAAGACATGCAATGAGAACGAAGTTTATTACCTGAATCCATTCACAAAAGTCTTACCAATCATTTTTTGCAACACATATTTATAAATCTTCTTTCACCTTTTTTTCTTTAAATCCTCACCCAAGGATATATTTTTATTGATTTCAGAGAGAGGAAGGGAGGGGGAGAGAGAGAGGGAGGGAGAGAGAAACACTGGTTGGTTGTCTTTCAGATGCACCCCAATTGGGGATGAAATCCACAATCTGGGTATGTGCCCTGACTGGGAATTGAACCTGTAACTTTTTGGTGTATGGGACGATGCTCCAACCAACTGAGCCATACCAGCCAGGGCTCACCAATTTTGAAAGTGCCATAAAATTACCATAGTGCAGAGAATGTGGAAAACTAAAGAGACAAAAACAACCACACAAAATGCCTCTGCTATCATAACCATGTTTAATACACAGCATTTGGGAATATTTTCCCCTAATCTTTTTTTTTTTTAATGTCTTTTTAAAAAGTAGAGCTGTAATCAGTATTATACAATTTGGTCTCCTTCCAGCGACTAATTCCAACTAAAAGAATGGTTCTTCAGAACTACAGGATTGAGGTTTCTGCTTTTAAGATGCATTAAGAGCCCTGGCTGGTGTTGCTCAGTGGTTAGAGTTTCGGCCCGTGCACCACAGCATCGCAGGTTTGATTCCCAATCAAGGGCATGTACCTAGGTTTGCAGGTTCAATCCCTCTGGCCCAGTTGGGGTGCATGAAGGAGGCAACCGGTCTCACATCAATCTTTCTCTCTCTTTTTCTTCCTTCCTTTCTTCCTTCCTTCCTTCCTTCCTTTCCTTCCTTCCTTCCTTTCCTTCCTTCCTTCCTTCCTTCCTTCCTTCCTTCCTTCCTTCCTTCCTTCCTTCCATTCACTCTAAAAATCAACAGGAAAAATACTCTCAGGTGAGGAATAACAACAACAAGAACAAGATGTATTAAGAGCCTGAACTATTCTGCCCAATCCATTTTTTTGGACAACTACCTAAAGCTTCGACCATAAAGGATTTATAAAACCCCCTGGCCACAGTTGCCCCTTTCACATGTCATTACTCTGAGCCTTCTGAAGTGTGAGTGTGCGTATATACCTATAAGATAAGCATTATTAGTCCCACCTTAGAGAGCAGGAATCTGACGCTCAGCAGGACAATTTGTTTTAGGTGAAAACACTTGTAAGCAAACAAGAACTGGAACTCAAATGTAAATCTGCCTGCTGCCAACTCCTATACTGTACTCAGTAGTTAGGACAGCAAATAGACTCCAGGAGAAAGACTGTCTGTGTAAGAGGCAAAATATAGCAGAATCTGTGTTTCACTGTGTACGAGAAACTGTACTAGGCATTTTATGTTCATTACCTCATTAGTTCTTACAATGATGCTATGGTGTATATTATCCCCATTTTTCAGATAAATAAACAGATCTAGAAGATTAAGTAGCTTGCTCTAGGCCACACAGCCAGTAAGAAAAAGGAACTGGATTTCAGGTCCAGTTCTGGCTCTAAGCCTCTGCTGGTCTCTTACGACTGTACTATTTCCTTAGAGAAGTCATCTTGCCCTAGCCGGTTTGGTTCATTGGATAGAGTGTCTGTGGACTGAAGGGTCCTGGTTTGATTTGGTCAAGGGCACATGCCAAGGTTGCAGGCTTGATCCCCAGTAGGGCATGCAGGAGGCAGCCGATCAATGATTCTCTCTCATCACTGATGCTTCTATGTCTCTCCCTCTCCCATCCTCTCTGAAATCAATATAAATATATTTTTTACAGAGAGGAAAGGAGAGGGATAGAGAATTAGAAACATCAATGAGAGAGAAACATCGATCAGCTGCCTCCTGCACACTCCCCACCGGGGATGTGCCCGCAACCAAGGCACATGCCCTTGACCGGAATCGAACCCGGGACCCTTCAGTCCACAGGCCGATGCTCTATCCACTGAGCCAAACCGGTTTCAGCAATATAAATATATTTTTTAAAAAAAGAAAAAAAATAGAAGTCATCTGGATGCAAGGAGGGTCTGAGTCCCCACCCCCTAAATCCCCCTAAAATGAGTGTCCAGGCAGAGATAGCTGCCTCTTTTTTTTATATATATATATTTCTTTATTGATTTCAGAGAGGAAGGGAGGAGAGAGAGATAGAAACATCAATGATGAGAGAGAATCATTGATCAGCTGCCTCCTGCACCCCCCACCCTCCCACTGGGGACCGAGCCTGCAACCCAGGCATGTGCCCTTGGCCACAATCGAACCTGGGACCCCTCGGTCCGCAGGCTGATGCTCTATCCACTGAGCCAAGCCGGCCAGGGCAGCGATAGCGGCCTCTTAAGCAATAAAGTGCGAGAAGGGAAAACTAGGAATGAAACAAGATGAAGACAAATCCCAAAGTGAAAGTGGTCATTTGAAGAATAACAATAACATTTATCTGTACAGCTCGGTGACAGGTACTGTTCACATATTACTCTGAGCGCCGTAAGAAGGCATCCTTAGCCTCACTTTATGGTGAGAATCTGAGGCTCAGAAGTGTGATCTGGTTAAGGCTTTGTAAGTAAGGAGAGCCAGGATTCAAAGGCCAATCTGCCGGATGCCAAGTCCCAGGCAGGTCTAGGGCCCATTAGACCCTGTTGCCTCTCCAAGGTCAGACAAAGAAAATGGCACGCAAGGAGGGAACTGAAGTTCTGACTTCCTACCATCTGGGACTGTGTGCTTCAATTTATAAAGGTGATATGACCACATTGCGGGAGTTCTGAAGAGTAGGAGGAAAAATACACTTTGTCTCAATACAACCACCACTTTATTATTCTGATGTCCTCTAGATTTTTTTCATGTTCCACCTTTTCTCCTTTCCCCCCAACTTCTCTGATTTCATTGAGAAAAGTAATAAGGCCAAAAACATTTCTGTGTTTTACCTGTTCACAAGTTCGTATAGCTCTGGCATTGTTTTCCCAAAGACAAAATACTGTGTTTTGAAGCCATTTTTCTTATCAAGTAGGTAGAGTGGATGGAACCATTCGAAGAGTGAGTGATACAGTCCATAGCGTATGTTCCTTAAACAGAAAAACAGGCCAACAACTGTCATTAAGCAAAGAAAAAATAGTTTATTTAAAAACAATCAGTGGCAGCATTTTTATATCTCAGTGAAACGCACCCCTGAGGGCATTGGGGGGCGGGGGGATCCAAAACCATTAACTTAAAAATGATCTCTTATCATTCACAACCAATTACAATGATTGGGTTTACTATGTTTTTGATAGTACACATAACTACTTTTTATACATATATATCTTGACATCAAATGTCATTTAAACCTCCTTTTAACTTTTTTTTTTAAATACATTTTTATTGATTTTAGAGAGGGAGAGGGAGAGACAGAAACATCAATGATGAGAGAGAATCACTGATCGGCTGCCTCCCGCACTCCCCCGCACTGGGGATCAACCTGGGCATGTGCCCTTGACTGGAATCAAACCCAGGACCCTTCAGTCCACAGGCTGACACTCTATCCACTGAGCCAAATCAGTTAGGGCAGTTTGCGGCTCTGTTGACTAATGAGTTTGCAGACCACTGGGATAGGGGCTTAATCACAAGGAACAACAACAGCCTATAATTATTGGAATCGAGAGTCTAGGTCAGTGGTCGGCAAACTCATTAGTCAACAGAGCGGCAAACCACAGCTCGAGAGCCGCATGTGGCTTGTGAGCCGCAGTTTGCCGACCACTGAGCTAGGGCATCTTTTAACTTTTAAGTCAATTATCTCAATAATAACATATAGTCCATTTAAAAAAAATGTTTTATCTGTCGATCATAAGACTACGTGTTGAAGAAATATTGGAAAGCCTTCCAACCCAGGTCCTTTTCCAGTGTCTGATGGACGGCAGGGACCAGGTCTCTCATCTTTGGGTCTCCCTTCATTGTCAACACAGATCTTTGCTGGCATTCAGGGAAGGTTTGGGTAAATGACAGATCAAGAGGGAACTGAAAAGGGCAGTTAAAGAAGCAAAAAGTTAAAGAGCCACTGGGTTGATTCTAACTAATGGGGGCTGGTGTGGGGAGAGATTGACCAAAGAACTCACATGCATGTATGCATAATCCATGGACACAGACAATAGTGTGGTGGGGGTGGGGGGGGGTGGGGGGGTGGGGGGACAGACGGGTGGAGGTGGGTCAATGGTTTCTTGTTTTATTTTTCTAAGATTGACTAATAGTTTTTATTGATTTCAGAGAGAGGAAGGGAGAGGGAGAGATAGAAACATCAATGATGAGAGAGAATTATCGATTGGCTGCTTCCTGCATGCCCCCTATTGGGGATTGAGCCGGCAACCCCGGGCATGTGCCCTGACTTGGAATGGAACTGTGACCTCCTGGCTCATGGGTCGATGCTCAACCACTGAGCCACACTGGCTGGGCTTGACTAATAGTTTTTAACATACCCAAAGGGAAACACGGTTAAAGTGACCTATTTTCATACACAAGAAAGCTTGTTTTGAGTTAAGACTGGTGAGTGTTGCTGAAACACTATGATGCAAGTAAGAAGTAAGGTACAGTGTAATGGCACAGATAAGACAGAAAGAACTGAAGTTGTTTCATTATGACTCAGGAACTAAACAGATTCAAAGAAGATAAAAATCAAGTATCCTGAAGTGTGGATCTAATCAACACCTCAGAGTTTTACAGCAGGACTGTTATCTAAGCACATCAGAGGGAAACTGAATCTCGAACAGGTGACAAGAGTCAGCACTCTTTCTTAAGGGGCCAGGTAGTATTTTAGGCTTCACAGGCCTTGTGGTCTCTATCCTAACTCACAACACATAAATGAACGGACATAGCCATGTCCCAATCAAACTTCCTTGACACAAACGGGCAGCTGGCCCACCCCTTAAATAGCATATCAAGTTTGCCAGATCACAACAGAGCTGAGAGTGGGCATGGCACAAATACCACTTTCCTCCTTACAGGCAAACGTACCCAGAACTGTGGGGTCCAAAACCAGAACACCTGAGTTCAAATCCCACCTCTGCCACTTCCTAGCTCGTTGATCTTGGGAAGCTACTTTAAAAAATATATATATATCTTTATTGTGGAAAGTATTACACCTCCACCTCCCAGGCCTTCACCACACTATTGTCTGTGTCCATGGATTATGCATATATGGGTGTAAGTTCTTTGGTCAATCTCTCCCCACCCCATCCCCCCTTTAGTTAGAATCAACCCAGTGGCTCCTTAACTTTTTGCTGCTTTAACTGCCCTTTTCAGTTCCCT